>NC_062984.1:16919604-18119604 GCF_023078275.1 Leguminivora glycinivorella
ATATCGTCGCTTAGCACCTATAGTACAAAAGCTTTGCTTATAGTTTGGGGCTAAGTTGATGTGTGTAAGGTGTCCCCAATATTTATTTATATCAGTGCGTGAAAAAAAAAACTAGATAACTACCTATTTTACTCATACCCATGAAACATAAATACGGAAATTGAATTATACAACTGAACTAATCAGCTGATAACATACTACTTAGTTCATGACGCAATTATTACACTATCAATCGCGGTTACAAGTAGCAAAGGATACATTACAAACCACGAACAGTCGAGTTTATTTATATTACACGTACATACACTCTTATGCGAACAAAATACCTGAAGCAGGGACGTATATTATGACTCGAACAAGTCATCAAACAAAAAATATATATTTGTAGAGTCAGTGTGCGTAGCCGAAGGCACAAACGCTCACGAAACGCTCACGACAATATCTCTTTCGTAGATATCTATATCGCTCTTGCATATTGGCGCGACAGAGCCAGACTACATTTCTGCGGCGTTTCGGTGGCGTTTCGCGTCGCATAACTGCCATTCGGCTACGGGGCCTGTTCAAAAAGAGGACAGTCGTGGACCCATCATCCCTCCACACATTTCACGACTCTTCTCTTTCCGAACATACTCTAGGACAACTCTAGGAGGTTTTTTTATGGGATAGGAGGCAAACAAGCAGACAAGTCGCCTGATGGTAAGCGATCACTGCCACCCATGGACACCCGAAACACCAGAAATTTTGGAGGTGCATTGCCGGCCTTTAAGATGGGTGTACGCTCTTTTCTTGAAGGTTTCATTTCAAACCTATCGTTCGTATCGGTCCGGAAATACGTCAGGCGATAATTCATTCCACAGTATTAAGCAAACTCCACGATTTTAAACCGCAAGATAAGAAAAGACATAGACAATTATCGTGTCTGTGTCCGTGAATATATGAATGTAGGTTAAGTTAATATTACAATAATATGATTACTTAATATTCGACTTGAAGTCCTTTCCATAGAGTTGAATCTGAATTGCCTCGCTAAATAAAGATACGATGTTACATAAGTTTCTGACGTTCAAATCTTATTGGTCGCGGGCCTCGTGGCGCCTGCATCATAAGACGGAGTTATCGCATTTGATTTGACGTTACGTCAGTTTGATAGCCCCCGTCGCGGAGATAGTTCACGCTATCCTCTAAAAATAAAAGTTGTTCGTTTCGTCAGACGGGATGGTGGATTCCAGGGATTAGCGAGAAGTGAGCGAGTCGGTCATGGCTCTCGGCCGGCTAGGAGCGGTCGCGGCCCGGAAGCCACAGTCGTCTCGCGCGCGCCGACACACGCTCGCTGCTCGTACGTTATGTTTACCGCGCGTAAAAAATAAATAATGATGCTGACTCTACGCCTGCCTTTATACCCAGTCCTGGGCTTGCTCAACGTCTACTCGCAGGTGATCATCCCTTCTTGCAACTCTTCCATCTACTGCACCGGCGAAATGCTACACCGCATCCAGCTTGCGAGGATTTTCCCTGACTCAAAATTTTTTGTTGACATGAAGTTACTATTTTCCCCGAACGATACATTGGCAGATTTTGCTCAGCTGATGCACGACACTCAGCGGAATCCTTCGCGCGAACAGCTCACTAAGTTCGTAGGAAAACATTTCGAACCAGGAAACGAACTGGAAAATTGGATGCCTCCCGACTTCAATCCATCGCCGCCAATACTGGATAAAATAATAGATCCGAAACTTAAAGTGTTTGCTAAAAATGTTATTGCTATTTGGGCAACATTAGGACGTAAAGTAAAACCTGTTGTTCATCAGAATCCTGACCGGTACAGCTTAATTTCAGTTCCTAATGGATTCATAGCACCAGGAGGTCGATTTAAGGAGCTGTACTACTGGGATTCTTACTGGATCGTACGTGGACTTCTACTCAGTGATATGGCAGACACTGCCAGGGGTATGGTAGAAAATCTTCTTTATTTAGTTGACAAGTTTGGATACATCCCAAACGGCAGCCGCTTCTATTACTTAGGTAGAAGTCAACCACCTCTTCTTACGGCCATGGTTGCGGATTACTATGCTGTTTCGGAAGATCTTGCGTGGTTAAAACGTCACATCCCTACTGTTGAAAATGAGTTGCAATATTGGTTAAATACAAAGAAGGTAACAGTGGAAATAAATGGCAACCAATATGTGCTCCTTCGGTACTATTCGGACGAGGATGCTAAAGGACCACGACCAGAGTCATATTACGAAGATTATACTACATCCCGGTTTTTACACTCAGAGGATTTGCGCCAGGAATTTTATAAAGAGATGAGGAGCGCGGCTGAAAGCGGATGGGATTTTTCAACTCGCTGGTTCGTGACTGCGAGCTCGGATCCTGTCGGGAACCTGACCGATGTTCATGCCTCGCGCATTTTGCCGGTCGACCTAAACTCCATCTTTGCTGGTGCTCTTCAACTTGCCGGCGACTTAAGAAGCCTCCTCAACGACCGTCGTGAGGCGCACAAGTGGTACAGCCTCGCAAAATATTGGAGAAGATCGATTGAAAATGTACTCTGGGATACTTCTGACGGGACATGGTACGACTACGACTCTAAGGCAAGAGCAAGAAGGAAACATTTTTATCCGAGTTGTGCTACGCCTTTGTGGGCAGGAGCGGTCGAGAAAGAGGACGCTCCAAAATACGCTGCACGGTTAGTGAGGTATTTGCATTCATCCGGAGGTCTCGATTTCCCTGGAGGAATCCCATCGTCTCTTCTCCATTCTGGCGAGCAGTGGGACTATCCCAATGCTTGGGCTCCGATGCAAAGTATACTTATAGGAGGGCTTGACAGAAGCGGGCACGAAGAAGCGCGAAAACTAGCGAAAGAGCAAGCTAAGACTTGGATCCGCTCGAACTACTTAGGGTACAACAGGTACACCAAGATGTTTGAGAAATATAGTGCGGTCCAGCCGGGGTATCCCGGGGATGGCGGGGAGTACGGGGTACAAGATGGTTTCGGGTGGACCAACGGGGTTATACTAGAACTATTAGCAAATTACGGAGACGAGTTGTTTGATGAAAGTGCGGGAAAGACACTGCCATACGTGCGTCAAGTGTGAAACGGACTCAATTTGTAATTTATTTGTAACTTATGTAAATACTAAATACCTAATTATAACATTTCAGAATCGCGTGTGAAAATGGCCTTTCAATTAGATAAAATACACAACACGCTGTACTGAAATGAAATATAGAACAAAGAGTATTATCTAGTACGAATGAACTATTATGCCAGTAAAAAAAATATTCTTGAACGCGGAAGGAAGTGATACATATTATTTATACCTATTTGTATTGTAACTATTTATAGGAGTGAATGTAATGTGATATACAGTCGCTGATGTGGATCGCGTGTAGTTGTTGTACTTAAGGTAACGGCGGCTATCAACGCGGGTATCGAAATCGACGTCCATTACCGCCGCATTTGCAAATACGCATTTTGAAGGTAAACCGACCAATTTCCTAAATAAAGTTACTCACACAAAGGAAGCCTGTTTAGTTGACTAACGCACATATAGGCGCTAGAGAGTGTGAATGAAAGAAGACACTCGCTATTTGACAGTTTTTGCCACGGGGCCGCAAGAAGAGGTTGTGTCATACTAACGCGTGACGCTAAACCTAAGTGAACTCCAATCTCATTTAGTAGTTTACGTAATAATTGTGGTAAATAGGTGAAAGTGATGCATTTTAAATTATTGTTTATAGTTTTCTACATGATTTCTGAGTACTTTTTACGTATTGTTTAGCCTGGAAATGTGTTCAAAGTGGAAATTAAAAGACAGCGGTGAAAGGCGCCATTTCGTGAGTAGATTCTATTACTGTGGTATACCACAGTAATGGTTAAAGTACTGATATTAGTTCTTTATGTTTTATTTTAAGTATATGTGATCAGTTATATAATGTCTTACAGTTGTTTTAATCTTGATCTATTCACGCTATCAAAGAACTATTTACGTGGTATGAAAAATATTCAATAAAACCTTAATTTTTAGCAAAAACTTCACTACTGATTTCGTAGTTTCTATGAAAACCGTTAATTTGTCAATTTTTTTAAACATTGAGATAAAGTCTGATGTTTACTTACCAGTTATGTAAACTTGGTTTTAATATAAAGTTGCAATATTTTATTTTGATTTGTAATGAAAATACATCTGTATGACATTGTTTTTATTGGTCGGAATTAGATTTTATTATACTCCAATTTATGCCTATCACCGATGGTACGATCGGATTACCCTCGGTAATGGAATGTATAAGAATCTATTACCGATCCATGCAATATTTGTTTGGGTCGGTAATAGGTTCCTAAAGAAGTATCTATTACCGAGCGACATATTAGTCTTGTATCAAAATATGACATTTAGAGTACCGTAAGTACAGATTTCTTAGATGAAACTGAGTCTTCTGTGGGTATTCATAAAGGAAGATAGTATAGGTATATGTATTTGTCATAATTTGTATATTCAACCGTCGGTATTAAGCTCCGAATTTTGAGATGGGATTCTATTTACCGATGGCAGAAAAACACTGTCATTCATACCCTCGGTAATGAAATCTCAATTCGCGTTAATAGAACCGCAGCCTGTTCATTACCACGGTAATAGAAAAATTAGGTATGCTGGCTTCAATAATTATTTTATGACATATAATAAACTAAAATGATCCAAAAACTCTTCAAAACTAATAGTTCAATAAATACTCTTCCATAAAAAAATATTTGTGGTCGTTAACGAGCTTTGATACCCCTAATTTTTTGGAATCTTTTGAAATCTTCCTGAAGTACCACGTTAATAGGCGCCATTACCTTATAAGTAATTAAAGAACTGAGCAACGCAGAGATATATTTTATTTTCCCAACCACTTGATTCATAACATACCTAATAACTGTTTAGTAAACACTGTGTTTACTATTACGTTTACCCCGAGATCCGGTCGCGCTACTACTGCAACAATAGCCAATTAATTATGACATTTTAAGAACTTTTTAACCGTCGCCTCATATCTCAAGAAGGACGGTTATCAAGTCGTCTGTATGTTTTTTTATTTTTTATGTTTGTTCCTCGATATCTCCGTCGTTCCTGGACCGATTTTGAAAATTTTTTTTTTGATTGAATGTATATACATACAGATTGGTCCCATTTTTCTCAGAACCCAGTTCTGATGATGGGATCCTGGAGAAATCGAGGGAACTCCTCAAATCTGAAAGGCATACATATGGTGATTTTTGTGTTAATAAAGGAACAGCATGCATTTAGGTACGGAACAGTGACATTTGGTGCAGTGGAACTGCTGATGATGGCCAGAACGGAACTCTTCAAATCTGAACGGCACGCTTATAGTGACTTGGGTATTTTTATACGAACAGCATGCACTTTCGTACAGAACAGTGACATTTGGTGCAGTGGAATTTCTGATGATGGTCAGAACCGAACTCCTCAAATCTGAACGGCACGCTTATAGTGACTTTGGTATTTTTATAAGAACAGCATGCACTTTCGTCCAGAACAGTGACATTTGGTGCAGTGGAACTGCTGATGATGGCCAGAACCAAACTCCTCAAATCTGAACGGCACGCTTATAGTGACTTTGCCATTTTTATAAGAACAGCATGCACTTTCGTCCAGAACAGTGACATTTGGTGCAGTGGAATTTCTGATGATGGTCAGAACCGAACTCCTCAAATCTGAACGGCACGCTTATAGTGACTTTGGTATTTTTATAAGAACATCATGCACTTTCGTTCAGAACAGTGACATTTGGTGCAGTGGAACTGCTGATGATGGCCAGAACCAAACTCCTCAAATCTGAACGGCACGCTTATAGTGACTTTGCCATTTTTATAAGAACAGCATGCACTTTCATCCAGAACAGTGACATTTGGTGCAGTGGAATTTCTGATGATGGTCAGAACCGAACTCCTCAAATCTGAACGGCATACTTATAGTGACTTTGGTATTTTTATAAGAACAGCATGCACTTTCGTCCAGAACAGTGACATTTGGTGCAGTGGAACTGCTGATGATGGCCAGAACCAAACTCCTCAAACCTGAACGGCACACTCATAGTGACTTTGGTATTTTTGTAAGAAAAGCATGCATTTAAGTTCAGAACAGTGACATTTATTTAGTTATGTTTGTTAAGCATATGTTTTGAAGTCAAAGTTTGTCAAGCTTCGATTTCTTATAATATAATCGGATTCATGAGGAATTGAGGAAACTCCTCAAACCTTAACGTTATACGTATATTCATTTGTGTTTCCATCTAATAATTAAAGCATTAAAAGCAGTTTTAAAAAATACTTACACATTTCTACATAATCCAACATTCGCAAGTAGCTTTCACCAGAACCCGAAAGGCGACGGTTTTTTTTTTCTTAAAAATTATGTATCTGCATATTATTAAAAACTCTGTTTTAATCATCTACAGGGTGTAATCGTTGTGTTTTATCACAGAATATATAATAGTACAAGTACAGAAGGCTCACTCCTTTGATGTTCTCAAAATGCCGCCATTCCAAATTCTTACCTACATTAACAAACGGACCGCACGCGAACAGCCGACATTGAATTCTATTGCACCGCGCGAAGGTCGTCACCACTGAACGGACCGCGAACTCGCGGCCGCCGGCATGTAGGTACTTGTAGCGCGGCGGCTGCCAGGCTGTACAGATCAACGGGCGAAATGGTGAAAATGCTGCTGATGCTGCTACTACTAAGACAGTGCGTTTTCACATTATCCGATGTAGGACCGATACCCCGTACATTACAGGCGCCATCTTGGATTTTTTTCATTTAAATTCTTCCGACATCCGATATCAGATCAGATAATGTGAAAACGGATAAACTCCAGACGCCGCGAGTTCATGTCTTATGTCAAGGCGGGTTTTATGCCATTTTAAAATTGTTTTTTTTTTTCTCCTTTTGTATGTCTTTCCCATCACGGAACAGTGGTGTTCCGGACCTTTGGGAGGCGTACGCGGGGCCGAAGCCAACGCGTAGAGGCCCTTTTGACACTTTAATGAAATGTAAGGGGTATACTGAGCGGATGTTGCCCTTGCCCGTATCATGGGACACACGCAGAGGCAGCATCCGCCATCTCCTTATTATTATTTGAAACACTAACTAATAACTGGGTGTACATTCACAACGAAACATGACGACAACGATATGGTCGCTTTTGATAAAATAAATAGCGATAACTTTATCGGCAGGGAGATTCCACCGCCCACATAGGTCATCAAAATTATTGCAAAAGTCGACAACCAATGTGCCTGCCAATTTTGCGCGAAAACGAGGTAGCGTAAAGCTAGGTTTACACGGGCTTAGTATTTGTCATTAGTATTAGCGGTTAGGAGCTTGTCAGCAAAGTGACAAGTGATAAGTAGCCGTCTACACTTGGGTATTAGAGAATAGTATTAGTTACAACTGTTACAAGATATTGCCATGGCAACGAAGTACTCTAATCACTAGTTGAACTTCACTTGTCAGTAATGTTTACACCACATGTAAAAGTGGCAAGTATTAGTATTTTTTTCCGCGGCGATAGATATCTACTTGTCGCTTAGTAAATAGAACCGACTTCTTGAATTCACTTGCACTCGCAGTTGCACTAATGCTAAGCACTTGTACAATGTGTTTACATGCATGTGAAAAGTGTTAGTGACACGCACTAAGCATTAGCTACTAAGCCCGTGTAAATCCAGCATTACTCTATGAAACCTAGCATAGGTATTCAAGTTGCTGAATACATCTTTTGGTGAGCTTGGCATCCCTAGGTACCTACTTATTAGCACATTACACTTGGCAATAAAGAGTAGAAATTAATTTCATTTTTGGCACAAGCTTTTATCGCCGACTGTACCTTTCTTTCAACAGTCACCTACTGCTCTCCGAGACGTTTCTAAAAACCCCTTACTCGATGGAAATAAGACGTTTCATAACAGAGTTCCTATGACCACCTTTCTGCTCCATCATCAGGTCAGCTCCATGATACCATAATATTGCATTGTCACGTGATTTATATATGTGTGAAAAATTTCAGCTCAATCGGAAACCGGGTCAAATTTAGCTCCTACGTTTTGATGCACACTAACATACTTAACAAGCCAACAAGTGAAGTTGAATAATAGTTATTTGTTATACAAGGGGGCAAAGTTGTATTTTAACGCCGAGTGTGGAATTGAAAAACGAGCAAGTGAAAGGATTCTATAGTTGAACCACGAGCGAAGCGAGTGGTTCGAGAATAGAATCCTGAACTTAACGAGTTTTTCAATACACGAGAAGTAAAATACATTTGCACCCGTGTGTAACACAAAACTTTTCCCCTCACTACAGCGAGGAAACTACAACGCAAAAATAGTACATTACGATACAAGTGCGTAAAAAAGGAAGTTCGAAACGAGTGGCGATAAATCAAAACACGACCGAAGGGAGTGTTTTAAATCGACACGAGTTACGAATTTCCTTTTCGCACGTGTATCGTACGACGTTTTTCAGTACAGGCCCCGTAGCCGAATGGCATTTCTCCGACGCCAAACGAAAGCGATACGCCGCTGGCTCTGTCGCGCCAATACGCAAGCGCGATAGAGATAGATATCTACTAGCGCTTCGTTTCGTGAGCGTTTCGTGAGCGTTAGTGCCATTCGGCTAGCCACCCAGATGAGCCTCCGAAGTTTCGACCTGGCATATAATGAACCACTTCTCGCACTAGTGCGTAAAAAAAACAACATCTGTACTGAAAATACGTTTATCACTGCTTCCAGTAGTTCCACAGGTGGTAAATCATCTTCATTACTAAATTCACCTACTTTTGTCAATTTTAAAGCAGTTAATTTAATAAAAATAAAATAATAAAATAAAAATATTTTTGACTATATTCAAGGTCAAATTACTTTACCCACTAGTGGATAAAATGCGTTTTTACCCGCTGGCATTAAAGGATAAAACACGTGTTTCCGAGCTAGTGAGGGGAAAAAAGCTATTTTAAAAAGTGTCGACCCATTTTCTCGCAGTGCGTACCTACTTACTTGATATATTTTAATTTCTGAGCATTCCTTTTTTTTTTGCCAATATTTTTTTTTATTGTTTTAGGGAATTTTAGGTCAATTGTACTCAGAATCACGAGTACTTTCAATCTCACTGGGAGACAAAAAGTGTCCCAGAATTTCCATACATTTTTGTTACTTTCCTCTTTTGTTACCCCATACAACATGTACGGAAAATGGTAACAAAATAAGAATAAATCGTATGGGACAATTTTTTTAACTACTAGGATTGAAAAGGCTAGTAATTCTGAGTAGAAATAGCATATTTTTTTTCAAAAATATCACACTTCATAAAAGTGGCAAAAAAAAAAGAAATGCTCTTCTACTCTTTTTTTGCCTGGCTGTAGGTGGGCCATGTTTTTTCAAAGTTGTCCATCCCACTTTATTTAAATTAGGAAAATTTTATGCGGTTTCCACTCAGAATCGCGAGCTCTTTCAATCCTAATAGGAGAAAAAAAGTGTCCCAAGGTTTTTTCCCATTCCGTTACCATTTTTTTATACATTTTGTATGGCGGTAACGGAATGGAAGGTTTGAAAATTGCATGGAAATCTTGGGACATTTTTTTTCTCCTATCAGGATGGCAAGACCTCGCGATTCTGAGTATGAATCGCGTAAAAAATACCCATGTTACAAAAAAAGTGGGGTGGACAACTTTGAGAAAATGGAACAGGTCTCTGTTAGAGTAGCAAAAACAGACCAATGTCGAGTTTTCGAGATGGTAGGGGACGGAAATGTAACCATAAAGAAAGGTCTGAATAAATGATCTGTATGATAAAGGTTCTCAATTCTTCCCGGCGCTAGATTCGTCTGGTTATGGTTAGACTCTAACAAGTACAATACTCTACCTATAATAACCGACTATAACGCACGATCACAAACGACATTCAATTGTTTTTATGGGTCGTTCACATTTGACATGGTTAACATTATAATACACTAGTTAATGTATTTATACATAAGCACGGTTTAGTGATTAATGGGTTTTTATCTTATCACATAACGGCATGAATAACATATGTTTAATATGTTGTTTTATTTCTGCCTTTTAATAGTTTTTGCTTGTGTTTGCGTCCTATCAGTATTCCTATAGATATCTATCTAGATAGATAAGAACTTTATTCATTCCCACAACATACATGGTAGATAAAACAAAAGATAAAAGGCATGCATCTTAAAATAGAAATTAAAAGCTAATTACTTAGTTACATTTTTAAAAGAATACAAATTTTCAAAACCATGTGTCGTGGCAGAGAACAGGCGCTGGCTCAGCATTATGATGCGGCAAGCCACATCGCTGATATTCTGCCAGGACCTTACAAAGAAAAAGAAGACTTCAACACTTAAGCCTTAATTCCTGAACTTCAATATATGCTCACTATGTGTGTATGTGAAGTTATGTGTAGTTATGTGCTGAGATGTAGCAATATCCTTCTCTGTAGCATTTGTGTATATTTTTAATATACATTCTTAATACAAATTTAAACTAGTATGTTATTTAAATTTGGAGGGAGATTCAGCCTTGAAGTTTTTGAAGGTTTAAGAGGTATGTATATTCGATATTTCATTTTAAAATTGGATTTATTTTTTAGTTTACGGATTGGTGGAGGAATGTTGTTCCAACATTTTGATGCACGATAGCGGAAACTCCCTCTAAATGCAGCAAGCTTGTGTTTAGGGATTTGTAACATGGCCGCTCGTGACGTTCTAGG
Organism: Leguminivora glycinivorella; assembly: GCF_023078275.1. Classification (NCBI taxonomy): domain Eukaryota; kingdom Metazoa; phylum Arthropoda; class Insecta; order Lepidoptera; family Tortricidae; genus Leguminivora; species Leguminivora glycinivorella. The sequence goes on from NC_062984.1 coordinate 16,930,397, forward strand.
TTGGTGATGGTTGTTAGAAAGCCATACAAGTTTATTGAACAAGTAAGACGGCAGTTTCGTCTGAATCGTATCAAAGAGTAAGAATGCCAACATAAGATCTTGACGAGCCATCATTTTTAGAAGACCCGAGTTGTTTAGGTAAGGTGTAACATGTGTCCGGAGAGGAATTTTAAAGCAATACCTAGCGCACGCGTTTTGAACTCTTTGAATGAGACGCTGTGAACGAGCAAAAAGACATGAGCCATAAGCAGTAAGGCCATAATTAAGTTTGGATAAAACTAGGGACTCACAGAGTTTCATTCGAAGTTGTACACTAAGTAGGTCACGGAAATTGTATAAAACTTTTAGACGATACAGACAATTCCGGACAGTTTCCATTACATGACTTTCAAAACGTAGATTGGTGTCAAAGAGTACTCCCAGATTACGGGCCTCATCGACACGATCAACGGCCACGTCATTTATAATGATTTTTGGATGCTTACTAATGATCGTCCTTGTCTGATTTACAGACCCGAGAACCATAAATTTCGATTTCAATGGATTCAAGACTAGACAATTGGTGGTGGACCATTCTGATAATCTTTTTAAATCATCGTTGACCTTATCGACTGCTGTAGAAATTTCATTTGGGTGAAAAGATAGAAAAATCTGCAAATCCATATTCCTATACACATTTGAAATATATTAGAACTGGACTAAGTCAAGCATAATACATTTAAAATTCAGAATACAGATAGAACTAACACTAAAAATAAAGGTCCATGTGTTTTTCTTTTAATAATAGAAATATAATATTATGTTAAAAATGCCCCATATTTATTAATTAAAAAAAAACTACACACAATAAATAAATACAAAAATCACTGATAGTTTTATCAAATTACGTAGTCATTTTCAGAATTAATTAGCCTATATTCGTAAATGTTTGGGGACTAGAGTCATCGACACGAAAAGTTTGCAAGTTTTGCAACAATATTGACAACCTTACCGGTGCAACTGTTATTTTAAACGTCAAACTTGCATGAAATGATGACGTTTACTTAACCCTTACAGAGGCAGGGCTATCAAAATCGTTGCAAACTTATCGTGGGCTGACTTTACCCGAAAGCACCTTACCTACTTGATGATTTGCAAAAAACACGTGTGTTTATTCTAAACACGTGTAGTTGCAAATATTGCAATAATATCCATAAACAGTTAATTATACATATTGAATCAATAATAGATACAGTACAACCACGATAACACGAATCTGGATAATGTCGAAGGGTGGCCTCGAATAAAATATGTAGTAGTAGTAAATAGGGCGCTACTTTCATCATAACTTTCTTTTATGATATAGGCAACATACGAGTAGACGAGCCGCCTGATGGGAAGCAGTCATCGCCGCCCATGGACATAAGCAATAACAGGGGAGCCACTTATGAATTGCCGACCTTTGAGAACCCTAAATACCCTTGAAGAACACTGTGTAAGAATGTCCTTTAATGTTTGTTTATTTATTTCATGTAAGTAAGGCTACTTAATTCCTTATAGATACTATTTTATGTCGAGTAGTGAATTATTCTCTATAAGTATGTATACTTAATTACTCGTAGGTATTGTATGTTTTCCCTTCAAAGTGCAAAACTGCCATAGCTCGAATCTAGTTTCTTAGTAGTTATAGATATGTACTTGGTCTCTGCAATTTGAGGAAAACAATAAAGATAGAGACTATTTTATATTTATTTTCCATATATGTGCTCATCACACAAATAAATGCCCTTACCGGGATTCGAACCCGGGACCGCGGCTTATGTGGATGTTCTACTCTAATTGTCACAATTCTCGACCAATTCCCGAAGAATTTTGTTTAAACCAGTCTTTAAAAAAAACGGCACTTTTGTTTTTCTAAGCATACGCATGAAAGTTACAGGCTACAGGTTCACAGAACAATTAGTCTTTATAATATATGTAAAGGGCTATAAGACGTAATTTAAGTTTCCCTCGAGGTTCGAGCTACCGAGGTTCCACTGTGTATTATTTACAACTCACGTGTTCTCGTTACGATGCGTATAATTGTCACGTAATGGTAATATCTGAACAACATAGTATTACAATTGCACAATTTACCTGCGTGAAATTAAGGGTTCTGCAATGTATTTTATTTAGGACCACTTGCACCAACGAAATTGCAACCCGAGGGTTAGCCCACCATTTTATATGGAATTTGACAGATGACAGCCCACTAACCCCGAAGGCCCCCCAACCCCAAGTGGGCCTTATAGTATTGCATTTTACTATAAAGTACCTTACGAAATAATTTTATACACGACACGAGACACTCGAAATATTTTAACCATGCTTTTCTGAGGTCGACGGTTTCCTCATGTCATGTTACACCGGGCAGTTGGTATGTCATGTGGTGGTCATGTGAAATGTGTAACATGTCGAAATGTTGGGCGTAGTTACCTATAGTTACCCATATTTTTTTTATGTTTTATGTAAATAGCTATGCGTGCTGACATTGATTTTTTTCTTGTGCGACAAACTTTACAAAACCATATTAACAGAACCACGAATACGAACAAAACAACTCACGAATGTGATTAAAATAAAAATACAAGCGAGAGCATAATTAAAAAAAAATTGAATTAATATGTAGACTAAATCGTAGCCCAACCAGTGGTGCCCATTCATCATTTTAAGAATTGTGCTTTCTAATAAACCAATTAACCGCAACAAGATTTTTACCGATTTGCCATTTTACGGATTAATATCATGGGTTCGTTCCGAAGACGGATCTCTAGCAGATTTGCCAGTAATGTACCTGTAGGCATTACTTGCATTTCGCAACCTGAGACTAGTCTAGTTCTGTTGAGTTGTATCATCAGTTTGTCTGATTTTATACCTAATATTTTCTACAATGTAAGCAAGTAATAATTACTGAGCAGTAGGTATTGGTGTGGTATTGGTTTCGTTTTAATATGGTAGATTCTAATTTTATCGCACTAGCTATTTATTTCATTTTCATTTTAAAAAAGCTATCACAGTCCAGTCTTTTCTCTTGAAAATTGCCACTTTGGTTGAAATTTGCACGCACATTTGCCAGTTATCTCGGGTCGTATCAAAACAACTTTTCGTTTCTTTAATAACCCCCGACGCAAAAACCACGGGGTGTTATAAGTTTGATGTGTCTGTCTGAAATAAAACTATGGAAACGGATTATATCGCGTATAATGAATTTACAAATCATCCCTCTGTCTCTGTCTGTCTGTGTCTGTCTGTGGCATCGTAGAAACCGATTTAGATTTTTTTTTTGTTTGAAAGCTGAATTAGTCGGATGTGTTCTTACTCTTAGGCCTGATTTAGACGACGTGCGAACTCGCATGCGATTTTAGTTACATTGCGGGCTTTTGAGGTTACATACAATTTTGCACAGCCATCAAATACCGCAATGTAATAAAACTCGTATGCGAGCTCTCGTACCGTCTAAATGGGCCCTTAGCCGTGTTTCATGAAAATAGGTCCACTATGTCGGGGGTTTTATCAAAATTTGAATTACCACTAATTATGTAATAATCAATATTGATTACTACTAATAACAAAAAAATCTATATACCTGCAAAAAGACAATAAGACACCCAAGTAATTTTATTCAAACCTTACTGTTACGAACCGCATGATTGTATTCAAATGCATTTCTGCACAACCTTGCGTGTACCATTGTACCTTCTATTGCCTTTTAATATAACGCTTAATACCTTGTATTAGGGTTAAAGTTGAAGTGTATGATGTTTTAGAGGTGTTTAAGGTAGGTTTGTGGGTCGAAGCGAGGTCGTCTAATTTCATTAACAGATTTGGAGAAAGCTCTGGCCCCGTAGCCGAATGGCATTTCTGCGACGCGAAACGAAATCGAAACGCCGCAGAAAGGTAGTCTGGCTCTGTCGCGCCAATACGCAAGAGCGATAGAGATAGATAGCTACGAAAGAGATATTATCGTGAGCGTTTCGTGAGCGTTTGTGCATTCGGCTACGCAAACTGGTGCACTTGTTACCTTTTGTAATGACTTTGTTTTAGTAAACTCGGTTACATACTGTTATTTCATATTTAGTGTACCGCTTTGTTAACCCTTAAATGCGTATTGTTGCCATTTGGCTACAATGCGTATATTTTTAAATAAACTAGCCAAAATATAAGCTGGACTTATTTATTTATTTTTCCTAGATCCTACATCTAAATAACTAAACAAAAACATTATTTCCAAACAAAAATAAAATAATCATTCATTTAAGAATTAAGGATTAAAGATAAAATGGCGGAAAAGATTAAAAAAACTGGATGATGGTGATTTTTTAGTACATGATATAAGTAGGCAGATTTTTTCAGAGTTCTCAAATAGTGTACCTTTCTAATTTCAGTAAAACTTTTCTTATAAACTATACTAATATTGATATATTAAAACCGAAATAAATTACACATACGAGTCCTTGTACAGATTACTCATATGAGAGTTAATTTCGACCTCGACAGCTGTGACCTGGGTGGCCGAGCGGATTAAGAGGCATTTCCCGCGATTGGAAAGTACGCTGGTTCGATTCCAGCCTCAGGCACCAGAGGACTTGGTCACTTTTTCTTTCATATGTGTAATTTATTTCGGTTTTAATTTATATACATAGTAGTGTGACTACTTTAAGGCAGCACAAGTTGAAATATTTTCAATAGATTATAATTTAACTTGTGTTCATTAGAATATTGATATATTTATAATTATAAATAAGATTTAAGCTATTTTAGTTCTAACACTGATTTAGTATTGAAATCGATGTTAAATATTTTTTTTATTTTTTTTTCTAGAGTCGGAAAACCGATGTATATGACATATATTAATTAATGCATTTAAGGTTTAATTTAAGTGACAATTTATCTTTTTTCATGGATATCATGCAGTTGTACGTACGTACCAAGGATGATTTATATGTACCTATAGGATTTACAATCTTCATACTAAGAATTTAATCGTACCTCAATTTTTTAGCGCCCCCTATTAAATACTATCATAACTACAGTGATGAATCTGATGATGCCTACAATTTTTTTTTCTAAATGTGTATTGACGTGATATCACGATATTAAAATAAAAAAATTGTCATGTGTTCTTATAAAAAATAACAACACGCAAAAATAATGGGGGGAAATATGATTTTGGCCACTTCCAGGCTGCAAAACAGCGCCATCTAGTTTTAAGGGTGCTTTCAAGAAATACGTCAAAATAATGTAAAATTGATAGTTTTAGTCGGTGAAATACTACATTTTCCGATATCTAGTAGATATATTTAATTGAAGTTTCAATTAAAGCATCTTATTATCTTGATTCTTATCAGACGAGATTTTTGAAAACAAGCTCACTAAATTAATTATGATTTTTTCTCTGATGCACGTTTAGAAAAATCCGCGTATAGCGTTGAATTAGTCGATCTTATTTGTAAAATTTGGACAATTTTGAATACTGAAACTAGTAAATTTATAATACGTATATCCTGTACTACATTTTTATTCTAAGGTTTTGAAAAAGAGTAAACGAGGCTAAGACAAAATCTATTTTTTTCAGAATTTACTTAAAATTAAGTAACTATTTCTTTGAAAGTCTGATGTATATTCGAAGTTATTTTTGTACAATAATAATCTTCAACGTTTACTAAAATTGCTTTTATGCCCCAGTGATTATAAATTTCTATTATATATTTTTGGCAATTTTTTGAAAACGAGCCTTCACCGTCACAATTATTACCACTTCTGGACATTTTCTCATACTTTGTTCTACCAAGTAGGAAAAGTCCTATAATATGTTATATAGTTGTAACCTTCTCGTAAAGCCCTTTAATTTGATACCACACACGGTATGATTAAGCGCTCGGTTGCGATTTCACTATTTTTCACATGAAAACCCTCTTCAGGCACTGGTCCCACCGCGAACTAGTAAGCTATGAGCTATCGGCTATAAAAACGAACAAAAGATAAGCACTCGCGGTGCTTCGGTGGTTACTAGCTCGCGGTGGGACCAGTGCCTTAAGCCTAAAAAGCCCATACATTTCAGAGGTAGGTACTTTGTGTATGGGCTTTGTCAGTCCCGTATTAAATCGTTCTCGGTTGTACGATTTGACACTTTGGGTGGAAATCGGATTAGGTATATTGAGTACGTAACACTGATTTAAACTTTTACGATTATTACACATAATTATTTTTAAAATCGGGACTTAATCGCGTATGACTACAAATTAAACTGACCTCCAACGTTTCAGGGACGGCGTTGTCCCCGTGGTCTCGGAGTTTAATATGTAGTCATACGCGATTAAGTCCCGATTTTAAAAATAATTATTGAGTACGTAGTTAGGAAATTATGAGGGAACAGATGAACATTCATACATACCTTCCATAAAATTCCTCCTCCTTTGGCGTTATCGTTGCCGTATAATAGGATTCTCCTTTTTGTACTAACAATAAAATGATAACATTTCTTTAAAAGCTTTTTTATTAATTCAGGACGGTGTCCAATGAGGAAGCACACTCAAAGGTTATGACAGATGGCGCCACCCTATTAGTCCTTTGCACTTGCATTGCACAGATAAAGAATTTAATACGTGAGAGCGAGAAGATAATATGTTTTTTCTCTCTCTCGCATATGAATGACAGTGACATGCGTGACAGCCACTTGCAAGTGCGCGCCCACGGGCGACAAAGTTGCTCGGCGACTTTTACGTATTTGTATGAAAAGTTGCGTCGCTTCGTGTGCGCACTTTCATACTAGCCCATGGACCGATGATGTGAGCGACAAAAAAGTCGCTGCCAAAAGCCCCCCTGGAGCCTAATTAAGTTGGCCATACAAATAGACCACGTGATCCCCCCCTGAGGCCCCGGACCTTTACCACGTGACCCCCCCCCTGGGCACGAACTCACGAAGCTTGATCCGCGCTTGGCGCGCTCTCTAAGATCTTTTGACTGCCCGATCCTCACCCATCCTTTCTAGGTAGCCAAGCCAGCGGAGATTATGTGTCTATTCTATAAACCAAGGTAAACATTAAAAATAAAACATCAAACATGCCAGTGATGGCCCTTCGCAATGATTCAATGTCATTGACTTGTTTTGAAAAGTACAGTTGATATGACCGGAAGTATACCGTGGAAGCAATTAAGGCATGCACACACGATGAATAATTTCAATGACAAGTCTTTTTCTGGAGCTAGATCGTGATTTGCGATCATTACTGACTTAAGCCACCTCGGACACTGGCGATCAAATATATTGAAAGAGGCGCATTCCTAGCTCGTCTTAGTCTTAGCTCGTGTAGGTGAACGCGTACTATGCTTGAAATATGAGTGAAATATGACAGGTCGACTGTTCGTGTTTTTGACAGGCGGTAACTGTGAGGTAACCGAGAGGCGGTGGGCGGCACTTTCAGCGGGGAGCGGGAGTGGCCATACTGTACGATAGTACTCTTTATTATACTGTGCTTAAGGGCTGTTAGAGACGGACGGTACTTCGACGGACGATGTTACAACATAAAAATGTTCTCATAGCAATATAGGTATTAAGATTTATAAGATTATAAGTATTAAGATTTTTAGTTATTAAGAACTATATTTGCAGTGCCCTTACAGGGTTCATAGCTGTGCTATACCTACTGAAATGTACCAACTTATGTACCTATGATAGCAATAAAGAATTACTGATTACTGATTACTGATTACTTCTCACAGAACTAAATCAAGATAGAAGGAAAAAGATTGATTTAGTTCTGTGGTACTTCTAGTCGACTGCAATTAATACGTAGAGAAAATGCACGCAGACTGCAGTTTTTTTAGGGTTCCGTTCCTCAAAAAAGAAAAACTGAATGGAACCCTTATAGGACTACAGTTTGTTGTCCATCCCTCTATCGGTCAGAACTCAGAACCCTTTTTCTAGGGAACGTATGTAGGCGCGAATGTTAATCGTCCCGTAGCTGCATAGCAAATTTTAATTTAGCGCATTTTTAGGGTTCCGTAGTCACTAGGAACCCTTATAGTTTCGCCATGTCTGTCTGTCTGTCCGTCCGTCCGTCCGTCCGTCCGTCCGTCCGTCCGCGGATAATCTCAGTAACCGTTAGCACTAGAAAGCTGAAATTTGGTACCAATATGTAATTATGTATATCAATCACGCCAATAAAGTGCAAAAATAAAAAATGGAAAAAAATGTTTTATTGGGGTACCCCCCCTACATATAAAGTGGGGGCTGATATTTTTTTTCATTCCAACCCCATCATGTGATATATTGTTGGATAGGTATTTACAAATGAATAAGGGTTTACTAAGATCGATTTTGGATAATTAGTACATTACATCAGAGGCCGGGAAAATGAGGATTTCCGGCCAAGTGGGTATATATACCGGATAGGGATACGAGGCCGGGAATCCGTTTTCACGCCGAGGCATGTATAGTGCTTTTCTCAAACATACAATGAAATAAAAAAAAAATGCGCTAAAGGACAATATTTTATAAAAAAAAGTTACTTTGCAGGCCTAGGCCTAAAAAATAATATGAAATCCCTTTACAGTCCTCTCGAGTTGTTGCGCCCAAAAAGCGATACTTCCCAGCCCATTTTAAGGAACGTAAAGACAATATTTCATTGCATGTTTGAGAAAATTAATATTTTCGGAAATAATCGCTCCTAAAGGAAAACAAAATGGCGTCCCCCCCCTCTAACTTTCGAACCATATGTTTAAATAATATGAAAAAAACCACAAAAGTAGAACTTGAAAATTTAAAACTTCTAGGAAAATTGTTTTGAACTTGATAGGTTCAGTAGTTTTTGAGAAAAATACGGAAAACTACGGAACCCTACACTGAGCGTGGCCCGACACGCTCTTGGCCGGTTTTTTTTAGTGCCAATGTACTATCAGCTGCAAAAGTGCATGGCGAATTTATCAATCAATTCATTCATAATTTCTCCATGCACTTTTGCACCTGATAGTACAACACCTACCTTTGTATAAGTACCTACTTTTGTTACAGGGTTCACCCGGTATAGGTACCTACACCCTTTCTAAGTTGTATTTTTCTAATTATCGTGAAATAAAAGATAAGTACGTATTTCACGATCTCAAGAAGAAGGTACCTCTCCATAATACGGACCAAATTTGTTCGTATCTTAATACAAATTACCTGTAAGAGCGGCCTTATGCTTAGGCACCAACGTGGTACAGTCAACCAATTGGAACCCCAGGCCACTGTAGGACTATGTCATAGTAACGTAATTAATCAAATTGTAAGAAATCTCTTACTGCTTGTCATTTTGACATGGTTATAGGTAGAGTGGCCTAGCCTAGGGTTCCAATTGGTTGACTGTACCTTATGCTTCAAACGACACATCTAATGCGTTCTCGTAAGCCCTATTAACGATCAGGAAATACAATACCGTTTTATATACTAGTTATAACATATTCATTGTAATAATAAAACGTCCGATAACAGAATGTGCTCGTAATTATTTCCGGACATAAAACTACTATATTACATATGCACAGAGATAACTAAACTGTGCCAAGGCGATATCGACTCTATTCCCCGCAGATAATGGTGTATTTTCATTTATTTTTACTGTAAGTGATGTGATCAGTAGGTACATTACAAGCGCGGATCCAGCTTCGTGCCCAGGGGGGGGGTCACGTGGTATAGGCCCAGGCCCCTAGGGGGAGGGGGGGGGGGTCACGTGGTATATTTGTATGGCCAACCTAGGCTCCAGGGGGGGGGGTCATGACCCCCTGGATCCGCGTATGGTACATTAGGAGGTACAGTCAAAATCATCATCCTCCTTGCGTTATCCCGGCATTTGCCACGGCTCATGGGAGCCTGGGGTCCGCTTTGACAACTAACCCCAAGATTTGGCGTAGGCACTAGTTTTACGAAAGCGACTACCATCTGACCTTCCAACCCGAGGGGTAAACTAGGCCTTATTGGAATTGATCCGGTTTCTTCACAATGTTTTCCTTCACCGAAAAGCGACTGGCAAATATCAAATGACATTACGCACATAAATTCCGAAAACGAAAAACTCATTGGTGCGAGCCGGGGTTTGAACCCGCGACCTCCTGAACGAAAGTCGCACGTACTTACCGCTAGGCTACCAGCGCTTGCTCAAGGAACAGTCAACAATCCATACTAATATTATAAATGGGAAAGTGTGTGTGTCTGTTTGTTTGTCCGTCTTTCAGGGCAAAACGGAGCGACGAATTGACGTGATTTTTTAAGTGGAGACAGTTGAAGGGATGGAGAGTGACATAGGCTACTTTTTGTCTCTTTCTAACGCGAGCGAAGCCGCGGGCAAAAGCTAGTATATACATCAGCTAATGTGCAAAAATATGTATGCACGACATTAATGTATAAATAAAGTCGTGTTTTTAGCACTTCAAACGTATGCATATTTTTATTTCTGCATGTACTAAGGTTAACTGGAACTAGGCGAACTTATCCCTCGGGATACTAACTACTACTTACTTCTGTTCTACTCAATTTACTTTTATTTACCTACTTAATTTAATGATTTAAAAAAAATGTACAATTGCTGTCATACAATGCCTAACACTAAGGTAGTGGTCTGGGATTAAGACTAAGTGCGTTTTCACATTATCCGATCCGATATCGGATGTCGGACCGATATACCATACATTACAGGCGCCATCTTGGATTTTTTCTATTGTAATCCTTCCGGGTTCCGATATCGGATCGGATAATGTGAAAACGCACTAAGACTGCCAGATTTCTGTATACAATACAATACAATACAATACAATACAATACTCTTTATTGCACACCTCACATAGTTTACAAGTAATGCACAAGAAACAAAAACAATGTGTATATTTTTAAAGCTGTAATAAATAAGAAAACACTGGATGTACTCTGACAAAAACTAGTAACTTTGAGTGCCGTCCCTTTCACATCAAAGAAAACAGGACGACGACACTATTTTGATTCTTTTTACTATCTACTGTTTTTTTTGCACTATTTTATTCCTTTAATACCATTAATAGTACCGAAAACTGCACAAAAAATGATAGCGTGATTCAGGATTTTCGTTTCACGGAACAGCGACCTCTATTGGAATATTTAGACCCGAAACAGAAACTGTATGAGAGCGGGCCAGTGAGGTCATTGTCCCAAGAAAAATTTAAATAACACTGCGATATAGAACCTTCGCGACACAACACAACGACATCTAATATTAAGTAACCTAACAAAAATTATGAGCAATATATTGATAGCGCGCGGTTCAGGATTCTCATTTTACGAAACAGCGACATCTAGCGTGGAATGTAGTACCTAAACAAAAACTACATGAGAGGGGTCATTATCCCAAGAAAAATCTTGATAGCGCGATTCAGGATTTTCATTTTACGAAACAGCGACATCTATCAGTACCGAAACAAAACTACATGAGAGAGGGGTCATTATCCCAATAAAAATCTTAATAGCGTGATTCAGAATTTTCACTACACGGCACAGCGACATCTATAGGAATATTTAGTAACTTAATAAAAAATATGAGAAGGGGGTCACTATCCTACGAAAAATCTTGATAACGCGATTCAGGATTCTCATTTTATGAAACAGCGACATCTATAGGAATATTTAGTAACTTAAAAACCATGAGGCTAGGGTCATTATTCCAAAAATAATCTTGATAGCGCGATTCAGGATTCTCATTTTACGAAACAGCGACATCTAGCGTGGAATGTAGTACCTAAACAAAAACTACATGAGAGGGGTCATTATCCCAAGAAAAATCTTGATAGCGCGATTCAGGATTTTCATTTTACGAAACAGCGACATCTATATTAGTACCGAAACTAAACTACATGAGAGAGGGGTCATTATCCCAATAAAAATCTTAATAGCGTGATTCAGAATTTTCACTACACGGCACAGCGACATCTATAGGAATATTTAGTAACTTAATAAAAAATATGAGACGGGGGTCACTATCCCACGAAAAATCTTGATAACGCGATTCAGGATTCTCATTTTATGAAACAGCGACATCTATAGGAATATTTAGTAACTTAAAAACCATGAGGCTAGGGTCATTATTCCAAAAATAATCTTGATAGCGCGATTCATGATTCTCATTTTACGAAACAGCAACATCTAGCGTGGAATGTAGTACCTAAACAAAAACTACATGAGAGGGGTCATTATCCCAAGAAAAATCTTGATAGCGCGATTCAGGATTTTCATTTTACGAAACAGCGACATCTATATCAGTACCGAAACTAAACTACATGAGAGAGGGGTCATTATCCCAATAAAAATCTTAATAGCGTGATTCAGAATTTTCACTACACGGCACAGCGACATCTATAGGAATATTTAGTAACTTAATAAAAAATATGAGACGGGGGTCACTATCCCACGAAAAATCTTGATAACGCGATTTAGGATTCTCATTTTATGAAACAGCGACATCTACAGGAATATTTAGTAACTTAAAAACCATGAGGCTAGGGTCATTATTCCAAAAATAATCTTGATAGCGCGATTCATGATTCTCATTTTACGAAACAGCAACATCTAGCGTGGAATGTAGTACCTAAACAAAAACTACATGAGAGGGGTCATTATCCCAAGAAAAATCTTGATAGCGCGATTCAGGATTTTCATTTTACGAAACAGCGACATCTATCAGTACCGAAACAAAACTACATGAGAGAGGGGTCATTATCCCAAGAAAAATCTTAATAGCGCGATTCAGAATTCTCACTACACTGCATAGCGACATCTATAGGAATATTTAGTAACTTAATAAAAAATATGAGGCTGCGCTGCGGTCATTATCCCGAGAAAATCTTGATAGCGCGATTCAGGAATTCAGGATTCTCATTTTACGAAACAGTGACATCTAACGTGGAATGTAGTAACTATTAAACAAAAACTACATGAGAGTGGTCATTATTACAAAAATAATCTTGCCAGCGCGATTCAGGATTTTCTTTAGATAGAACAACGACATCTAGTGTGACAATTAGTAACTAGACAATTAGTGTATGGCTGAGGGCCTGAGGGGAGGGGTTGACGAGGGATACACATAACACAGTGAACAATATCTAATGAGATTATCTTATTTATTTTAGCTTAGACATTCTAGACTTGTACATAATGTAAGCGTGGTCGTCAAAATCTCAATTTAGGTACAAAAATCTGGTGTATCAAAAGGACTGGAGTCGGCCAAGCTAATTCTGCAGTTTCACAGCACGTGGTCGAAGTATTAAATATGAATAGAAAATACTTCCTCGCTGCACAATGTGTGTACATGTACAGTGTACATGTGCTTCCATATAATTCGCCATAGAGTTAGCTGGACCGCGACTCAATGATATGAGCCTACTGGGGCCGTTCAAAATTACGTAAGCAGATATATTAAACTCCCTTATCAGAAAAAGTAAGCAAAGCTCTTAACTTAACCCCCTCCACGTAAACATTTTCCTGTTTATGTATTGTTTTTTCAAGCATAGACACATGACGTAATCATCATCTACCTCTACCCCCCCATAACATCCACCTCCAATCCCCTATAAGCGCTTACGTAATACTTGAACGGTCCCTAAGGTAAATCACAATTTGGCAGTTCGTTTAATGAGATCACTGAATTCTTAATGATTAAGCTTTTTAAAGTTCATATTTAGTTTAAAACCTTTCTAATTATTCAACGCCATCTATCATGCCTAAACTATTTTCTGTTGTCGTGACATACGGCATTTCCATTTGGCTTCCAAATTCAGCCTCATAAAGGACTTGTAAGATTTTCAAGCGCGCCGCAGCGTTCTGTTTTGAGTTCAACCTTTTTAAAATTGGCGCGCAGCTGAAAAGAAAAAGTTCGTCTGGGTCTGTTCTCTGTGGTTCCTCCTCTGAGGAGTTTAGACGGGCTTTTTTGGGCGCTGGCTGTTCTTCGTCATAATCGAACTTTTCTTGGAAGGAGAGGTCGGGCAGAGACTGTTGGGGTCGACGCTCTTCTTCTGGGTCCGAATCTTCTTCTTTTTTGGATGTACTGGAAATTGTATATATATACAAATTTAATTTGGATATTTAAAATGGATAATAAATTGTACACATATAAAGACATAAATTACCGACACGACAATGCGTATTAACTTCTTAAATCAAGTGTTTTATTCCTTTACGATCGATTCTTTAAATAAAACTCGTACCTACTTTGTAGATTGGCATAAGCCATTGGCGGTACCTATGTAGTTATGTCACAGAGAACCTCCTATAGAGTGGCAGTCTTGTCATATTTGGTTCGCGATACGAGTCACCAGTGTTTGGGGTGCGAGGAGCGGGCGGGGAATGTGTTAAGCGCGCTGTGATTGGCCGTTTCAAGGACGGCGGGCAGTCGCGCCAGATGAAAAGGGACAGAAGTATGACTGTCCCTCTACTGACGCGTAAGTGGCCAATGTAAGTTGACCTATGCCGGCTCTGAATAAATTATAAATATGACTTATTTGTGGAATGTAATGCCGTCTGTTTTTAAATTTGAGCTTCTTGTTACCTTTCCACACCATTTCACACTACAGGTGGACATCTTTAAGGCATCAAAATACCCTTTTCCAATTTTTTTGTGCGAAAAACACGCGCTGCTTTCGGGTCTGTTACTTGGTCGATACTGATCGGGCACGGCGAGCGCCCGCGCTTATATCAGTGCAAATACTAGGAAGGCTGGCCACAGCGAGTCGTCTTGTAATAGATGTCTATAGGGGTTGGTCTGTGAGTTATGTACAGCGTTGATTCCCACAAAATATGTTACACCTATATGGATTTTAATATGTTGTGACTTCACCGGTAAACATATGACGTCGTAAGAATGTGTTGTAAGACTTGTAAGTAGATTGCCCATTGTATTGGCAACATACCTACAATATACCTAGAATATACCTATTAGGTTTTATCGAGTTTTAAACTCGATCACCGGAATGTGCTCTCCTTCTTCATGATAGCACATTTAGAGCTAGTAAGTCCGGCGACCGGTGATCGCCATTACAACGTCAATTGAGGCTATGAACTGCATTTAGGTAAAATGCTGTAGTAATTTTTTGTAAATAGGGATTCAAATGCCAGCAGAAACCACATGGGCTAATATGGTTCCGACGTCTGTAGACTCCTTAAGTTTTACTCAGTAAAAAAATTGTAAAGTGAGTTACGGTAAACGTTGTGTTTGGATAATAAGTACCTACCTGCTATGAGCGTTGTCTAAGTGCGGGATCAGGAACCGCATGGCCTGGTGGTACGGCCATCGGGTACGATTTCCATGGGTCCTCTGCAGTTTGATGAACGAGTCTCGGAGGGATCGCCAGCGCTTCTTACATTCTGCTTCAGCTGCAGATAGAAAAAACAACAGTTAGTCGATGGCTTTAGAGAATGATGCGGTTTATTTGATATTTTTACCATGACCCGCTATACACTCAGCTACTTAGGAAAGTGAACCCCGGTGCATAGAAGTTTTGCTATGCGAAGCGCTTTCCAAACAAACCGTTGTCGGTTGTTGTCCAGTTCTTGATAAAATTAATGCCACCATGCGAGGCATAATCAACCATGCTTGCCGACGAAACTTTATTTTTATATTAGTTCCAAAGTAGGGACCTATTACCTGACACATTGAGTGCTTCTTGAACTTCTTTCCAGGCATCATCCCTTAGTTTTGTTTTATTGAACCCACTGACCGATTTATCGTATAAAATCGGCCGTTTCTCGACCTCCTTGATCAAGTCCAGTTCATTCATCTTTCATGTGCTGGCTGAAAAGAAAAACACCGCCGTCAAGTATTAAAAAAAAAACAAAAGCGCGGGAATACAAAATGGTTAAGACACATTTTAAAACTAAACGTTAATTAATTAAAAATAATAAGATCTACCAACACGTTAATTTTAACAAACGTTGCACAGGTATATCTCATTTTAATTACTATAAATATTTACCTACTTATTTAAAGCTACTTAATACGTACGTCCTAGGTAAGTAAGTCTTCTACTTGACTCGAAAATAGGCACTTCACTAGTATGAACTGTACTAAATAGTGTAAATTATTGTGATTATTGGTAATTTCCACCGGGAAGCGGTAGGGTGTAGTTTGGAGGGCTGGTATCGTGGCAATGGGGCGAGGGGCGACGCGCGGTACGCGCGCGCCGCGCGTATCGAGCGGCGCGGCGCGGCGACGCGTTGCCGTGTTAGTGTAGGTATGCTTCCTGTAGGTGAGTTTCTATATCTATATTATGTTATGTATGTACATATCTTCACTTAAACTTAATTTAACCACCTATGAAATAAACAAGATACCGTGTCGCTAAAAATTGTGAATTACCTATTATAATATAAGTGTACCATGTACAACCATGTATAAGGCAGGCAGCAGGATTAAGCTAAAAGTAAGGACCGTTGGTATCTTATCTTGGCTTCATGAAGCTCGTTTGTGTTCAGTACTTATTCATACAATTATGAAACAAGAATGCGAAATAAGTGATACGACAGAGTAGATAAGTAGGGAGAGATCATAGGTAGGAGATGTTATGAT
Source organism: Leguminivora glycinivorella (assembly GCF_023078275.1). Classification (NCBI taxonomy): domain Eukaryota; kingdom Metazoa; phylum Arthropoda; class Insecta; order Lepidoptera; family Tortricidae; genus Leguminivora; species Leguminivora glycinivorella. Next base: position 16,946,974 of record NC_062984.1, read on the forward strand.
AAATGTATCACGTTATAATCTACAATCAAATTTAAAATGGATCCTATAAACCAGTAGGTTATCATTATTACTAAATTAATGGTTTAAAAAGTTCATTGATTGCACACTGCACGCGGTCAAATCGAAATATCCCGCGTGCAGGCGTTTCGTTCGGAAACAAGCAGTATTTTTATGTGGTGTGGCGTTTGCGTTATATTTGTTGTCATTGTTTTGACAGCCGGCGCACAGCTCGGTGCACAGCTGACTTTCCGTACTTACAAAGCAAGTTTTATCATTGCGACTATCTCATATAGTATTTATTTATACCTTAAGTGGTCGTGTGATGTTGAAAATGTCTTCCCAGGTAAGCAAAAATCTCTTTGTTCTAATTGAATTCATCCAGTATATAAGTAAAACGTAAGCAACCTAGTTTTGTTGGGAAAGTTCTAACTACACGTTGTATATCTAAATAATTCAATGATGCGAATTTTCAGCTTTTTACCAACATATTTCGTAATTGATATTATGTACACCAACAAACCTAGCAATAGATGCCTTTTGTAAACATAACCTAGCAATAGTTTTGAATTTTAATTAAATTCTTACTGTAGGTACTCTTTTTATTAAATCATATTTGTACCTTTCACCGTTAGTAAAATGCATTGTCCTTTCCCCTTGGCAATAGAATATTAAATAAAGACTAGACACTAGGTATATTTCAAATTTATTTAAAAATTTTTAACTCTAATTATCTTCAACTCCTTGTATCATTAAGATAAGATGGAATTGCAAATATTTTGTCACCATTATCACATTATTACATTCCGGTTGTTACATCAAAGAATCATCAGAAAGTACTGATCATCTGTAAGTTCTCATAATTTAACATAGTTACTAGCAATTTCTAATAGTGCCTTCTGTATAGACCAGCCATACACCCTGTTTTTTTGAATTCCGTTAACTTTAAGGGAAGATTCTTTAGTTCAAACACAATCAATTTCTCTAAGAAACTAGCCTCTTAACTCTTATGGTTATCGAATTATTAAAAAAATTAATTTAATTACTGAACATGTGTGTGGCATCCCTTACCACTTCCTAATGATATTTGTTTTGACATGTACCATCAAGCTCTTGACAATGACCTTAATGTTATGATTAAAGTCCTCTCACACTAATTAATCCATTTATTATCTATGGAAACGAAAAAAAAATTTTTTTTTTAATTTAACCAAATTCGATAACACTAATTATCACACTCTTATGCTTACTTTTTATTATCTTTTCAAGATAGGTAAATATACAATATCATAATCAAACATAGTTAAATTCTAGTTTTTAATTCACCCCACCCAATATAATAGCTATCATATTATATTTAATTTTTAGATTGAGACAATAGTAAATGCTTACAAAACATTGTCAAAAATCCCCACCATTGCTGGAGGCAGGTTGAACAATGCAGGCAATAAGATAACCAGCGTGCAGTCCGTGCGGAACATAGACAAGGGCAAGAACAGCAAATATCTGTATAACTATGTGTTGGACGACAACTTGAATGTTCTTTCTAGAACGGATTATGGAGTGGACGTTAGTAATGAGTAAGTATCATGTTTAGTGATATAGTTGGTATGGTAGCTAATATCAGTCATTAAAACTGAAATAATTTTTAAGAAAAAAAAACCGTCGCCTTTCGGGTTCTGGTGAAAGCTACTTGCGAATGTTGGATTATGTAGAAATGTGTATTTTTTAAAACTGCTTTTAATGCTTTAATTATTAGATGGCAACACAAATGACACACGAAATATACGTATAACGTTAAGGTTTGAGGAGTTTCCTTAATTCCTCATGAATCCGATTATAAGAAATATTATAAGAAATCGAAGCTTGACAAACTTTGACTTCAAAACTTATGCTTAACAAACATAACTAAATAAATGTCACTGTTCTGAACTTCAATGCATGCTTTTCTTACAAAAATACCAAAGTCACTATGAGTGTGCCGTTCAGGTTTGAGGAGTTTGGTTCTGGCCATCATCAGCAGTTCCACTGCACCAAATGTCACTGTTCTGGACGAAAGTGCATGCTGTTCTTATAAAAATACCAAAGTCACTATAAGCGTGCCGTTCAGATTTCAGGAGTTTGGTTCTGGCCATCATCAGCAGTTCCACTGCACCAAATGTCACTGTTCTGGACGAAAGTGCATGCTGTTCTTATAAAAATACCAAAGTCACTATAAGCGTGCCGTTCAGATTTGAGGAGTTCGGTTCTGACCATCATCAGAAATTCCACTGCACCAAATGTCACTGTTCTGGACGAAAGTGGATGCTGTTCGTATAAAAATACCAAAGTCACTATAAGCGTGCCGTTCAGATTTGAAGAGTTCCGTTCTGGCCATCATCAGCAGTTCCACTGCACCAAATGTCACTGTTCCGTACCTAAATGCATGCTGTTCCTTTAAAAACACAAAAATCACCATATGTATGCCTTTCAGATTTGAGGAGTTCCCTCGATTTCTCCAGGATCCCATCATCAGAACTGGGTTCTGAGAAAAATGGGACCAATCTGTATGCATATACATTCAATCAAAAAAAAAATTTTCAAAATCGGTCCAGTAACGACGGAGATATCGAGGAACAAACATAAAAAAAAAAAAAAAAAAAAAAAAACATACAGACGACTTGATAACCGTCCTTCTTGAGATATGAGGCGACGGTTAAAAACTTAAACGATTTAGGCTTTTATTTTTATTTTTCTGTGTCAATATTTCTAGTTACTTTAGTTAAGTCAGTCAAGCCATTTAAATAAAAAAATGTAGTTGCAAATATTCATAGTCAAAAAGAAAATTTGAATTTCACACATTTATCTGTTTGACTGCTGCCACTGCTGGTAAAGATATGAATAAAACTATATGAGACGAGAAGTTATTACAAAACAAGTAGAATTGTATAGATTGTCATGTGTTAATGTAATGCTACGAACTCACTTTTGTTTCATTGTGTAAATATTAGAGAGATAAAACTCCTAAGCATTTGTGAACTGAGTACTATTTGTTGAGACGTGGCACTATTATTTGCATTTAATGTAGGTTAAGAATTGTTTTATGAAAATTATGCACAAGTTTATTTGCCAGGCTACTATCAGCCGTCTCACCGAAGGAAACTTTCAAAGCAGTGATCCGTGAAGAAAAAGATAATAAGGACACTAAGAAGCAATACTTGGAGATTTGGAGGCTGAATGCCGGGCTGACCAACTGTATTGATCTCACTGCATTGGATATACATGGAGATGTCTATGCTGATTGTAAGTTTTGTAATAGGTACAAATAATAATAAACGTTTTGGCCAAATTACTCGGGCGCCCTGTCCACTCATGGAAGCAGTCCGTCGAAAATGAGCTACGAGGGCTGGTTTGAGCTGGAGCGAGGCCACGAGGGTCGATGAAAATAGCAAGGCGTGGCGCGAGCTTGTGAAGGCTCTTTGCACCTCTGGGGTGCCTTAGTACAACAACAACATTACACAAATTCTATCACAAGAAATTATGTTTCTTAAAAAAGTTTTATTACTTGAAAAGCCGACTGGGGAACATCTCAGGCGAAAATTAGGCCTTTTTTCATTAGGCGTTTCCTGCAAGCCGCGTTAAGGAGTTTAAGTGCGTTAAGGAGCGGACGTTTTTAAATACATCCCATAAACCACAAACTTTTGATAACGTTTAACAATCATCATGTTATCAATTTTGGTATCACTATCTAAGTGTGACCAAAAACACTGACCAAATTGTGGTTGGAATAGATTGCGATTTGTCTCTATTATTCGTCTTACTATTTTTTTTAGCCGAATTTGGTAGCCTGGATTGGTCGCAGGATGAAACAGCGGTAGTTTACGTTGCTGAAAGAAAGTTGAAGAAATCTGAACCTTATATCAAGAGGAGTAAAGCTGAGGATGCGTCCAAGTCTGGAGGAGGCGACCCCGCGCCGAAAAAGGTACTTCTGCGTTTCTTATTAGTTATTTTAGTCAAATGAATAAGTTTTAGATACCTGCTATATTATCTTAGATTAAACATAAACAAGTAGAAGACTCATACGTTCTAGAGTAGGGCTAGATCTCTTAGATGGCACTGTATATACGAAGATGGGGAACAAACGTCGATTTAGGACTTCAGTTTCAATATTGAAACTGATAGATACACTTTTCCGAGATTTCGTCTCATAAAATTCTTACCGTTTTACTTTCGAGTATTATCGGCACACATAAATGTCACATGAAACGGCGTATTTAAGACAAGTGGCCAATAGTTCACGTTACATAGCGTAATAGTAGGTAATATCTGTCTACTCGCCTTGAGCAGCCAGATTAGAACCCTAAAGCGACTGGCGTCTCAAATTTTTCGCTTGTTCAAACTGGCCGGAGCGAGAAAGGAAAAAATCGTTCTATTACGAGATACTACATACACCTTACTAAACGTTGACTAAAGTTATCAAGCCGATACAGTTCGTTTGTTCCTTTCTATCACATCAATACGTCGGAAAGGCACAAACGAACTTTATCGGCTTGATAACTTTAGTGAATGATTATGAATAAGGGGGACAGTATATAGTAGGTACCAGTGGCGGCTGGTGAACATTTCTCCTAGGCAACACTGAGCAAAAAGAAACCTACTTTTATATTACGTACTTTACTATTAGTAATCAATTTTAGGCAAGCCTGTGGGAATCGGCTTGTATGGATCAGCCGCTGCTGGTAGGTACCAATATTATTTGTTCCGTTATAGGGAGAGGAGTACGTGTACAGACAAGACTGGGGCGAGCAATTGGTCGGCAAGCACCTCTCCGTGGTCGTCGTGTGTAAAATCGAGACGGAAGCCTTCACTGTACTCGAGGGGCTGCCGGAGAGCTGTTGCCCAGGACAGGTAATAAAATGGTTATGTATACACTCCAGGCAGGCAAGTATAGTCGCGCGATAAATGACAAAACATCTGGCACTTACAAATAGTGCGATAGGGACGGCCTGATATTTTATCACTTATCGCGCGACCATACTTGCAGCTGCCAGGTATGATTGTTGGATACGAGCACTGGGTTCGTAGCCGAATGGCACAAACGCTCACGATACGAAACGCTCGTAGATATCTATCTCTATCGCTCTTGCGTATTGGCGCGACAGAGCCAGACTACCTTTCGCGGCGTTTCGTTTTCGTTTCGCGTCGCAGAAATGCCATTCGGCTACGGGGCCTGTTGTTCAATTGTGCAGGTTAACTGATTCGACTTCAAACCTTCAAGAGAAGAGCGTAATACTGTCTTAAAGGCAGGCAACGCACCTACAACCGGCCTTTTTTTCGGATGTCTATGGGCAGGGGTGATCGCTTACCATTAGTGATCCGTCTGCTCGTGTGCCCACTATCTCATAGAATAACTTGTAGGCAATTGATCACTAGTTTATTATCAGACTATGTATAAGCAATAAGCGTAGGGATCTACGTTTTCTCAAAATCTTCAATGCAGAACAATGAGCTGCATATTTAGAGTCACTCACGAGTCGAACGCGACAAAATAACATTATTACCTTTTTAAAAATGTTTACAAAACCCGAGAATTTAGTGTTATAAATAACTACATAATACCCGTGCTATGTTAAAGGTACGCTTCGCGCCAGACGGCAAGAGCGTAGTGGGCGTGGCTTGGGAGACAGAGCCTCGCCGTCTCGGCCTCATCTTCTGCACCAACCGGCCCAGCTTCATTTTCGACTTGACCTTGGACGGCAAACTTAGTAAGTACCTATGAAACATTTCAGTCAAAACATCAAAAGCGTTTGAGCACCTGCTCAATTTATAAATAAATAAGTGAATATATTGGGAGACATCTTATACAGAATTACAGATCAACCCAGCCCCACACTAAGCAAAGCTTGGACTATGGGTGTTAGGTGACGATATACATACTTAAATAGATAAATACACAGATGTCATATGTATACCATAGATCAAGCAAACGTATCTAACTTAGACTGTCAAATGAACACAGTAAAATCCACTGAGTTGTTCGTTTTTAAACGCAGTTTGCAGCTTACGGCCGTAAATTTTTGTAAGTTGAAGACAACAAAAACATTAAAATGCCTTGTTTCTTCTATCTAGATTTAGTTCTGTGGATAAATACATACTTTTAGTTATATACATAGAAAACATCCATGAGTCAGGAACAAATGTCTGTGCTCATCACACAAATAAATGCCCTTACCGGGATTCGAATTCAAGACCGCGAATATAAATTTGATGTTGAGTTGTCTTTGTGACATCGCCTTAGTGCGTTTTCACATTATCCGATCCGATATCGGATGTCGGACCGATATCCCATACATTACATGCGCCATCTTGGATTTTTTCTATTGAAATCCTACCGACATCCGATATCGGATCGGATAATGTGAAAACGGTCTAATTGTAAAAATACTGAACCACACACTGTCTGCTTAGCGTTTAGCTTTAGGCCGTTTTCACATTATCCGATCCGATATCGAATGTAGAAAGGATTTCAAAGGCAAAAATCAAAGATGGGGGCGTAAATATATGAGATATCGGTCCTACATCCGATATCGGATCGGATACCGTGAAAACACACTAACGCAAGTCGCCTGTGAGTGCGGACGGATCCTTTAAAATGGCTATTATCTAGCTGTCAGCCCCCGGGACGAATAGAAAAAGAGTTTCTTATTTGTATTTGTCTCTTTGCAGCAAAACTTTCTGCCGAGGGCAAGGCAGTGCGCTCCCCTCGCTTCAGACCAAACGGCGACTTGATTTGGCTCCAACGCGCTGCCGACGGCCCGCACCATGCTTGCCACGCGCTAGTCATCAACAAGAAAGGCCAGGTAACAAATTTTTTCACTAACGATACTTCACCTAATGGCCTTCAAATATAATGTACCACCTGTATAAGCTATGAAAACAATAAACATACTGATTACTGATTACCTATAGAGTTCTCAAAGGTTAAGATGAAAGCCCTTGGTTTCATCAACTGTAACTTCAGCAAAACTGTATTTTCATTCATATTCATATTCATTTATTCATGCTTTCACATAACTATACAATAATGGGTAGGTACACGTTATATGACACCCTGTTAGGGCATAGCAGGTAAACTTATGATCTAGAACTTAAATTCTAATCTATTCTAATGAAAATACATACTAGTTAACAATAAAAACAATATATACAAAGCTTAATCACAGTAAATTATAAGTTACCTAAATATTTGACATATTATATTATATATACAAATCATTAATTCAAATTTTAAATTTCTTTGTCTAGCAAAAAATCTTGTAAATTATAACAACATTTCCCTATAAGTTGATTTTTTAGTTTATTTAAGAAAGTATTGGTGTTTTTCTCTTCTTTTAATTTATTGCTTAATTTGTTATATATCTTGATAGACATGGAGTGTGAACTGTCACTATGTAATTTCATTGTTGACCCTGAAACAGGAACTAGGTTATTTTTGAACCTAGATTCATAACGGCGGGTCTGGTCTATAATTGACCTATACAATTGTGGGTTTTTTCTTATAAATTTACACACCTCATAAATGTACACTGAAACTAAAGTTAACATATTAAATTGTCTAAAATAAGGAGTACAGCTCTCTGGGATTTTTATGTTCGCTAAAATTCGTACACACTTTTTTTGAAGAATAAAAAGATCCTTGACATCTGTACTGTTACCCCATAGTATGATGCCGTATGTAAGCCAAGAAAGCCAAGAATAGGCATAGGAGTAATAAGCTGTAATCGCAGAGTTGAAGTCAATTGATCTTTTTACTTCTCTTAATGCGTACACGAAAGATGATAATCCAATTTTATTCCATTTATGTCAAAGTGTTGTGATAAGGGTGTTTTTTGATAAGGCCTAAATTGTATGATTTTAGTTTTTGAAATATTTAGTTTTAAATTGTGGTCTTCCATCCATTCTGTTACATTATTTAAAGTATAATTTACGTCTTGATTTATATTTGCGTCATCATTGCATGAGGTTAGGATCGAGATGTTATCGGCAAAAAGTACACAACGTACAAGTACACAAGTACAGTACGTCTTGATTTATATTTGCGTCATCATTGCATGAGGTTAGGATCGAGATGTCATCGGCAAAGTTTTTCCGGAAATGTTCCTATTTCTCATGCTAGTTCAGTCAATGTCAGTACATCTTGTACTGAGACTGACTGAAATAGCTTGACACGAAGGTGGTGAAGTTAATACTACGAGTATTAACTTCACCATCAATCTCAAAGCAAAGTCTCCGTTTCAGATTTTGGGCATAATTCTCCCAGGCAAAACTTCTTCATAGCACCGTATATTATATTGCATTTTATTACAATTGATCCGTAAATTTTTGTAGTAGGATTTTATTTTCGATTAAAATATTCCTGAAGATCTAAGAAATCGTGAAGCAATGATGGTTTGGTTGGGTTGTTCTACTATAAGTTTTATAAGTAAAAAAGTAAATGAAATAATATTTGTTTCAGAGCGAAGTATCACCGATAATAGACATAGTCCAAACGGAAATCGCCACGTCTCAAAACAAGCCATTCTACGGACTGTACAACCAGAGCCTGCCTAAGAACTGCTTCACCAAAGATGGCGCTAGCATCGTGTTCAGCACGCCCAGCGTGTGCGATGTGAAGACATACACTGTTGATATCGGTAAGTCGATACAATTTCGATTCTTTAACACTTTCACTACCAGGCATAAAATGGCGCACTACGTCAAAAACTGGTCGTAATTTATAACCGCCCTTTTGTATGGCGAGAACCCGCCCATCTGAGTAAAGGTCAGTGCCCACCGGGCGGATTCCTGGTTGCGAAAGTGTTAAAAAAAATAATACAAATGTGAGTGTGTTTAGTAAAATGTCCCACTTTGTCGATTGCTATAAAGACGCTTTGTCACTTTATTCATAGACTAAAGATACAAGCGAATCTTTATGATAAGCAACAAAGTGGGACGGTTTACTAAACACACTCACAAATACTGAGGAAAATATTTTATAAACTCTGCACGCCGAGCACATGATTGTCGCGATAGTCGACAGGTGAGAAAATGCTGCGACATAGTTCTCTCTCGAATAGGCAACACAATATTCCCGCGACGCCCTGCTCTCTCGTGGAAAAATTCCTAAGCGAGAAAATCTCATCGCTCGACAGTGTCACTCAAAGTTTCATTTGTTCCATTCGTGTCAGCTTTCGTGAAATGACCTGTGCAAAATATGGATATTAAAATGGAATTGGTAATAGTCTTCTGATATTTTTTTCAGAAAGCGGCAAGATAGCTGAGATAGCTAGCCCCAACTCCCGATCCGGTTCGCTGGCTGTACTGGATGTGAAGAATGACGTCATCCTAGCTTATTTCTCCGATATGCAGACACCGGCACAGGTTAATCACTTGATCAACTTCATCATAAATCTCACTGCCTTTTGGCTGTACCATATTAGTTAAGCTAAATATTTGCAACCTAAAGTATTTACTGAATAATCAACATTCCTATATTTACTAATGAAAAACATTTCATACCTGGCTATTGGTGTTGTCAATCATTATTTGAAATGTATCTAATGTCTATAAAAGTTTAAGAAATGTGTATATCATTCCGACGTCATGGTGGTAAGAAAGTGCTTTATAACTTTAATTTTAGGTTGCAAATAGGGTAAATAGGTTGCGCGTAGTGACCCTGACTGCTACGCCGCGGTCCCGGGTTCAAATCCCGGTAAGGACATTTATTAGTGTGATGAGCACAGATATTTGTTCCTGAGTCATGGATGTTTTCCATGTATATAAGTATTTGTATATTATATATATATATATATATATATATATATCGTTGTCTGAGTACCTGCAACACAAGCCATCTTGAGCTTACCGTGGGGCTCAGTCAATCTGTGTAAGAATGTCCTATATTTTTTTTTCCTAGCCTATAATTGTGTCCCACTGCTGGGCAAAGGCCTCCCCTTTCTTCCGCCACTCATCCCGATTTGCCGCCTGCTCCGGCCAGTCGCCGCAAAATGCGTCGAGGTCATCCCGCCATCTTTTCTTTGGCCTACCTCTGTCCCGGCTAATCTGTGGTGTCCAGTCGGTAGCCAATTTGGCCCACCGATCTGGATGCATTCGGCAGACATGTCCTGCCCAATCCCACTTGAGCCTTGCAGACTTAACACCCACATCTACAATACCAGTTTTAGAGCGCAGTTCGGTGTTCCTAACCCGATCGGTTCTGCGGACTCCGAGTATGCTGCGCTCCATTGCTCGCTGGCAAATCTTGAGTCGGGACTTTTGGGCTTCCGTCAATGACCAAGTTTGGGCGCCGTATGTTAGGATAGGCAGGATACACATGTCGACGAGTTTGCGCTTTAGTGTCAGTGGAAGGTTGCCCTTCATTAGCGTCTTCATGGACCAGAAGCTCTTCCAGGCGTTCTCGATGCGTCGATCGATTTCTTTGCACTGCCTGTTTTCGAAGGATGCTATCTGGCCCAAATAGATGTATTCGTCGACATATTGGATATCCTGTCCATCAACCGTGACCGTATCTTTCCCCCTGTTGATCATCAACTTGGTTTTGGCCATGTTCATTGTGAGTCCGACTTCAAGACTTGCCGTGCTAAGGTCTTGTAGCATTTGTTGTAGATGGTTATATTGTAGGTCCTATAATAGTTATATTATTTTTATTTATTTATTTTAAAATTTTCAGTTATACGTGAGCAAGTTGCCAAGCGCAGGGAAGGAAGGAGAGATAAAATGGAATGCCGTAAGCGAAGCAGTGAAGGTTCCAGAATCGCTGGCTAACTCCACCATTCACTATTTGACCCATAAGCATGAGAACACGGATGACGCCGTCAGTAAGTAGAACCTTACCCTATTCTGACGCCGTAAGCGTATTTAGAACCTCCCTTTCCCTTCCTTGTTGTTTTCCTGTGCTCCCTTTTTCGGAGGTTATCCATCAGATTCAATAATTTACTAAAGTTTCCCAGAATACACATAAGTATTGGCTTTTTCTCTTCGATGAAAGGTGTATTTTCATAGGGTTTCTAGCAAAGAGGATCGAGTATTATAGAGAGTTACTGTCAAAGTAAAATGTGTAATGTGCATAGACTGCCATCTCTCGACACAGGCTTAAAACGTTTGAAACTCAGTTTTGACATTTTGGCCCATATTGTTGGCTTGATATGTGTTAAAATGTCAAATATTAATATTAGCGCCATCTAGCCGAGCGTACCCCAAAGGTATAACGCCATCTAGGCCACCGTACCTTTTTCTCTATGGCTTTGAGGTACGTTTTTTTTAGACTTTATCCGTCTATACGGAGTTACATATGTCTTTGGTTTCTAGTATGGTTTTCATAGAACTTTACACTCCCGGAAACTAAGAAAAATAGTTTGAGATATCATCTTCGCGCTTCTAGCTTGTGCTTAGAGTTGTGTCGAGTTGGACATTCTTATTAGTTTAGAACTGAATTTGATCGATTCTACCTACTTACAGAGACGTTTTCCTCGCTGTACCTGGCTCCGAAGTCCTCCGACAAACTGCCGTTGATCGTGTGGCCGCACGGCGGGCCGCACTCTGGCTTTGTTAACGCCTACTCGTTGGAGGCGGCCCTTTTCAACATGCTGGGTATGTTGCTAGCTTGTTGTACAGTCATCGGCATAAATAAGTGATGATATCTGTACCTTGTCACATTAACATCTTGTTTGAAATGTCATACGAAATTGTCAAACGATTAAAAGCGACAAGGTACAGAAATCATCACTTATTTATGCCGGTGACTGTACTATGCGGAGATAAGAAGTGCCCACGTCGAATACTAGTTCAGGGTCGAGTACTAGTACTTTCACCTTATCTTATAATTATTATTTTTTTATATATATTTTGTAAAAATTTTAATTGATATTTACATATGTATAGCTTGTCTACGTCCGTCCTCTTTTAATACATAGTTATGACACTTATGACTAAGTTGTCCTTTACTGATGAGACTTTCGTTTTCTTTAGTATAATATGATTTATATTTTGTTCTATTTTCTATTGGTTCTGTTTTAGAGTTTCTGTTTTAGATTCCTATTGTACTGCTTATTCAAATAGGGTATATGCAAGCTTTTAATTTTTCTTTTCCTGTTTAAATATTCATTTTATGTATTTGATACGTAGGTTTTTATAATAAATTATTTTTAACTGTTGTGTGAATAAAAGCATCATTAAAATTTTCGTACACCCATGAAACCTACAATTTGTCCTTTATGGTTATTTCAATGCATATACCCTGTTCCAGGGTTCGCGGTGCTGCAGATAAACTACCGCGGCTCCACGGGCGCCGGCGAGCAAAGTGTCACCTTCCTGCCCAAACGCGTAGGGACAGCAGACGTGGCCGACTGCAAGCTGGCCACTGATGAAGTCCTTACAAAGTTCAATATCGATGCTAAGAAGATTTGCTTAGCTGGCGGTTCGCATGGAGGGTTCCTCGTAGCTCATCTGAGTGGACAATATCCGGAGACGTATTATGCTGTAGTCAGTAGAAATCCGGTCATAGATGTCGCTAGCATGTTCAGCCTTAGTGACATACCTGACTGGTGAGTACCTGAATTTTTCACTTCAACGTCGCTGCCAACTGAGTGGTCGATTGTAAGCTAGTCACGGACGACTCTCTTACAAAGTTCAATTTGAATGCTAAGTGAATATACTGGCAGCTCTCATGGAGACTTTTTGGTTACGCATTTGACTGGGCAGTATCCGGAGACTTAGTGCGCAAGGTCTGAGCTCGGTTATAGATGTCGCCAGCACGTTAAACTCCAGTGAGTTCATAGAATTAACCTTACAACATAATTGCAGTTAACATTGAGTCGCTAAGTTGTATCTGGGTTAAAGCGATAATAAATGTATTGTCTTAAATTGCGTTAAAATAATGTGTCTGAATAGTAAGTAACAAAGAAATGTTCGTTAGAACATGGCAAGTGACGGTTCGGTTCGTGCGTTTTGTAGCAACTAGCTGATTTTACTGTAACTTATATTTCGGTCGGTTCGCTAGAGCGTCTTCTACTTTTTTATTCTTTATTGTTATATTGATCGTACGATGTTGTCTTCGTCTTGTGTGGCAGCGCCTTCAGGTTCGCATCTGTATATTGATCCTTCAGGCTTGTTTAAAGTAATGGCATCCTTCACACGACATACAATTTTTCGAGCAGTCTTATCAGAAAAGGACAACTTCAATGACATATTTTTTTGATATCATCATTACTACATTACTACTATATTATTAAACTAAAACGGGACTTAATCGCGTAAAACTTACGTTTTATATTTAACCCGACGTTTCGGACAGGTCCCATTTTTAATTTAATAATATGAGTGAAGATCGTGTTAGTTTAAATCAATATAAGTGACTACTATATCCATATTCCATAGGTTTTGCGTCACTCCGCATAAACTACCGAGGCTCGACCGGTCACGGTGACGCCAGCGTCCGCTGTTTACTCTCCAACGCCGGTCGAATCGACGTCGACGACTGCTATCTCGCTCTCTCCGATGTGTTAGAAAGGAACATCGATAGCGTTTCTCTTCTCGGAGGGAGCTATGGAGGTTTCCTGGTGGCTCATTTGGCTGGGAAATGGCCGGAGAGGTTTAGGAGTGTGGTGATGAGGAACCCGTTGATAGATATGGCTACGAAGGGGCATTATGCTGATAATTCTGATGGGTGAGTTTTATATGTGAAGCAAATTGGATTTATTATAGACGAAATTATACAACACGTAAGTATGTATAGCGAGCGGCAAAAGTGCATTTATTAATAAAGTTGCCATGCAACTTTGTGGTGGGGTGTATAGTCTGACCAAGAGTAGAAATTAAAAAGTGGCAACATCGTATTGTCGTCTCGTTTTCTCACACGTATTGATTTAAAGGGATGCCACTACAATGTTGCCATTTTTTAATTTCTACGGTTTTTGGTCATTACTCTTATTGGCGCAGTCGGTAGGATCCAGTGTTTTTTTTATTACGGATAGTTAGTTTTTTATTAGGACAAGGACGAATAATTCGAAAGTCAATTCTACATCGTGATATTAGAATTTTAATAAAAATTAATTAAAACATTTTTAATCTTTGAAATGAGGTCAATATACCACTCGCATGAAGTTAGGTAACGTGTCATAAATTCGTCTTAGCAGTTGCCCTACAAGAACAGCGTGTGTTACATTTTGATAGGAAAACCTTATTTTTTATAATCCACCTCTTTTTTACCTCAGGTGTGCAGTAGAAGCCGGTTTCCCCTTCACCGAGAAAGGCCAGCCTTCCGAAGAGGAACTGATAACCATGAGGCGTTGTTCGCCACTGGTCCATGTACATAAAGTGAAGGCTCCGACTGCTTTCATGTTAGGAAAGGGGGATAAGAGAGTCCCACACTATCAGGGACTTGACATGGCGAGGAGACTGAAGGCCAATGGCGTTGAGACTAGGTAATCAATATTTTTTAAAGCTATAGAACGCGTCTTAGGGCCGATTTAGACGGTACGAGAACTCGCATACGAGTTTTATTACATTGCTGTATTTGATGGCTGTGCAAAATTGTATAACCTCAACAGCCCGCAATGTAACTAAAATCGCATGCGAGTTCGCACGCCGCCTAAATCAGGCCTTACTTATTCAATGCGAGAAAGGCCAGCCGGTTGATATCTCGGAACTTGTACAGTCATTTGCAATATATGTACTATTTGTACGCCATAAAAATATGTGACACGCTCTCGTCGCTCAACAAATAAGATCGTGTCAGATATTGTTGCGGCCTTAGGTGCATAGGGGTAATTTCGAAGCACATAAATGCTCGGGTAATTTCGAAAGGGGAATCTTGATATGATGGAAATATGATTTTTATGTGACTTTCGAAATTAAACGACCTTCGAAATTATCCCAATGCACCCATATGTGTGTCGTCTTTCAGTACCTGTTAGAGATGTACAGTAAACGGCGATAAATAATGCACATCGGTTTTTCGTCTTTGTTTCTTTCTTGTTTATGTGACGTTGATTGTCTCTTTCCAAAGACCGATTTGCATTCTTTGTCGCTGCTTACTGTAACCATGTCCAAATTTAACACCTTTCGACCGGTTTAAGCCATTATCGGTTATCATTATTTAATTCTTATAATTAATCTCAGTATTTACTTTCATTCTTAGGCTAGGTATTTTACAATATGTACTTATATAAAAATAAAATGTAAAAACATTTACAAAACAATATAAAAACATAAACATATTATAACGTGTGGTGACGGGTTAAGAATTTCACCACCCCTTTCTTCCCGTGGGTGTCGTAGAAGGCGACTGTGGGATATGGGTTAAATTGTGGCGTAGGCGAGAGGCTGGCAACCTGTTACTGCAATGTCACAGTTTCGTTTTCTTTCAACCCCTTATTTGCCAAGAGTGGCACTGAAGCTTTAGTAGGTTCATGTGCTCTGCCTACCCCTTTATGGGATACAGGCGTGATTGTATGTATGTATGTACATATTATAAAAAACCTAACCTAGGGTGCCGCCAGCAGCGGGGCATGGTCCAAGCTGCTGGTGGTTAGGGCTGCAGAGAGAGGAACCGTCGAACTATCCGCGCCGTGTCCAAGATCACCGCCTTCTGCATCTCGCCCTTGATCCAGTCACCTAGCGAGAGTCTCTTAAGATGTTGGTAATTAATTCTTATATATTGTTACTTGCCCTCAGAGTGTACATGTACGACGACAACCACTCTCTGTCGTCGCTGCCGCACGAGATGGACCAACTCATCAACAGCGCCAGCTGGCTACTGGAGCATTTACCCTAGACTGAACCGCGGAAATGGCCCGACGAACACCACTGATACTTTGGAAATTGTCAAACTGCCCAAAATGTAAAAAAATATATTTAATGTATTAAATTATATCTTTGTAATGTAATTATGTCTTAGGTTGATCAAGTGCAATACAGCTAGTTTGATACCATTATAAATAAATAAATAATAAATAAATATTATAGGACATTCTTACACAGATTGACTGAGTCCCACGGTAAGCTCAAGAAGGCTTGTGTTGCAGGTACTCAGACAACGATATATATAATATATAAATACTTATATACATAGAAAACATCCATGACTCAGGAACAAATATCTGTGCTCATCACACAAATAAATGCCCTTACCGGGATTCGAACCCGGGACCGCGGCGTAGCAGGCAGGGTCACTACCGACTGCGCCAGACCGGTCGTCTATCGTCTGTCATTGAGCTACGCAACGACATCTAAACACAACTCTATAAAATTCATCACAGATGTTCACAAAACACGAGAAATAGATATTCGCGCGTTCATTGTAAAACTCGAGACGAAATTGTTTCAATGTTAATTTGTTTTTTTTTTTAATTTTGATAAACGTGGTTCCATGTTTAAGTGCCAGACTGTTTGCCATATATAGTGTAATTTTGTAACGATATTATTTCTAGAGTTAAGTATAAAGTTCGCATTTCATACATTTAATTACAGCATTTTTATATCACTATGTTTATTTCTACTTATCGCATTTAAGATACTATTCCCAGTTTTCATAAATAAGTTTTTTCATCACACTCGCTCGTAAACGGTGTTATTACATGCCTGCATACTGATACGTAATGAGCTATTTTGCCGCCCTAGGGCGGTAAAGTGAATACCTGGGTGGGACCCTCCACGACCTGTCAAAAATTACAAGATGGCGGACGAATGTTCGAAATGTCAGCGTAGGTATTTCAATACATTTAGTTTTTTAAAATTTGGTGATTACTTCGAGAGTGTGATGAAGAACATTGTGTAGTATATCACGGGCGGCTAAATTATTTTTCATCACATTTGCTGTTTAAAGGTCTCATTGCGTCTACGTGTACTGAAGAATAATGTACTATTTTATTCCCAAGGGAGTAATGGATTCTTAAAATTAAAGTTTATGTACGTAAACATGTATAATTCACATAAGGTAATTATTTATATAATTAGAAAATTACAATAGCTAATAACTAAACACTAATAACAATAAAAACTTAAAACTATCCAAATAAACTATTCCCTGTCGTTCCCGGTGCAAAAGTGCCCATGACGCTCGCAGCATTTCCGCGTTGAATTACAATGGACAGCTTTTGCACGAGGAACGACTCGGAGCGGGGACTTTCTCCTTTTTGCCTGAGTCGGCGGCCCAATTCGCGTACAAAGCCCTTCGCGTCTGTTCCCCAGCTCCCCGCCGTCTCTACCGCGAATGGGACAAATATGTAGCTCGGGCCAATGGGAAGATATTTCAGGCGTTTCAAGCCCGCTTGCGATTGAGCCGCTGCTCCGGCCGCGTGCGAGGTGCGGGCGATGTGGGAGGCAGCGAAGGTACTGACACACGTAGCGTCCCATACCAAACACCGCCCCCGTTCCCATGGTACTAAAGTCAGGCCATCAGGACGTTTACCATCAGTGCGGCTAAGTCCTGGTGGCTCAAGTACCGAAGGGACACCAGCCGACCTTAGGGCTCTCTGGATGGTTTCATTGAGGGCAAAATGTCGCGGATGTCTTCCTGCGCAGCGACGGCAACTCAGAGCGTGGTGGCCGTCAGCTCCCACCATAGAGCCGCAGATGCATGTGTGTGGTTGGCAAACATCGCAGCCCAGGCGGAGAGCGACGGCCACACGCAGCGAGTCACCGTCGAGCAGTGTACCCAGTTGAGGAGATGGCAACGCATGCAGCCATGCTCCTGACTCGGGCTGAGACACTGCCAAAAGCCGCGCACGGTCAACGCCGGCGGCACTCGTGATGAGATTGTCAATTACAGCTTTAGAGCGGGTGTCATCCCAAGGACGCTGAACGTTAGGGTTCTCCGGCACCGTCGCTCCAGTGTTAATACACAACCAAGCCTTAATAGCGTCCGCCACATGTGGTATGCACACCCTGTCGCCATTTTTAGGTATAATGTTAGCAACAAGGTCGGCAACCCCATGGGCAGACGCTAAAAAGGCCGGCAGGCTCACATCCTTAATGCGTCGTATGCCGAGACCCCCATAGCGAACCGGGAGGGATGCTTGTGTCCACTGGTTTTCATTCATGGAAATGTTGACGATGGACTCTATAGTTGACTTTATCGCGACGTCGAAGCAATCGATGTCGCTAGGGTACATCCATACAGGGGCCGTACGCAGAAGGTAATTCACTTTTGGTACTGCAAAACATTTTTGCAAGAGAGCCAATGCTACGTGAGGATTGATGCCTCTGAGGCGTTCGCCAGCAAGAAGAAGCATCTCCCTACGTATCCGCAGAGCCTCAGGAACTGCAGATGAAAATATAGGAGCACCGAGTAAGTTTAAAGAGTTAGAGCTCAGTTCCCGAAGTCCAGGCAACACGGATGATAAGTTGGCGAAAAAAGGCGAGGAAACCGATCCACAAGGGAAAAACTCACACTTAGACCCATTCACTTCCAACCCCATATCTCTAAGACGCGGTAACAATACAAGCAAGTCTCGCTTTACCTCTTCCGGTTTACCACCAATGGTACCGTCATCGAGGTACCAAATGTTAAGTGGAGACTTGAGTTCTGTGATAACTTTTTGTATTGCTAGACTGAACGTGAGGGGACCAAGCGGGTCACCCTGTTGCGCACCTACTTGAGACATTATGCAATCAGAACCATAAAAGAGGTTGGATGGTAAGTGGTAGACCTAGTAGAGGAAGGGGAAGAGAGATGGTATATATTCCTTAACTTCATTTAAGAGGGAATCCCTTTCAACCGAGTTGAAGGCGTTTTTTAGATCCACTTTAACGATTAAACTATCTGCATTCTCTGGATCCAAAACAAAAGTACGAACTGCATGTATTGCCGCCTCACAACCCAAAGGGACCCCAAAACCCACTTGATGTGGCTGAAGGTAAGAAGCCATCTGCTCTCTCACAGCACGGCAACCAAGTTTGGCGACTAGTCGCCGGAAAGTGCTCCCAATAGCTATTGGGCGCACCCCCCCTCCTTTTTCTTTAAAGCGCAGAGAGAAGCTCCGTACAAAAACGGACAGACTTCAGAATGTACCTTCCCGCTCAATAAAAAATTGCACAATTTGGTCAAAGACTCCAGCAAACGCACCCCACTGTCTCCAGCCGAGCCAGATGTCAACTCCTTCAAATGGTCAGGGCGAATGCCATCCAACCCCGCCGCAGTTCCACAGTGAAAGGAGTTTATAGCCCACGAAACATCCTCCACTTTAACTGACAGGGTTGGAGAGCTTACATCTGGTTCCGCTGGGAAACAAAGAGGTCGAGATGGTTCCGGATGCTTCGACTGCAGAGCTAAGAGGGTGTCTTGTCCTGGAGGGGCGATTGTGTCCTCGCTCATAAGTAGTCTGTGTGTGTGTGGATTGAGTGAGCACCTTCCGAAAATAAAAAAAAATATGCTGATCATTTAGTAAAAGTTCTAAAACAATTGTAAAACGAATCTCTGAATTTGTAAAAAGATAAATCAAAAGATACAGCCATTAACATGTGCTCACTCAGTTCTCACAAACTACCAACGAAAACAGTGAATATATTCATTTAACATATAATATTTATATACTAACATTTAGTAAAAAATAGGCCAACCTACCTCTATAAATATTAGATCACCTAGTGACGTATTAAATTTTTTACAAATAGTTTCTTATGCTCACTCAATCCACACACTTTTGAAAAGCCGAATTTTGATAAAAAACATAAGATTTAGACCGCTATTATATGTGTATAGTTTAGTAAAAGTGAAATGGGAATTTGTAAAATACAAAACGAACCACTAACGTGTCAGGTTTTTTTATAATAAATTTTTGTAAGTGCTCACTCAGTCCACACGTTTTGAGAAAGTTAAAAATGTAAATATCTTACGATTTGTAGCACCTAAGACACTCGAAAGTACTTCAACATTTAGTAAAAATTTTTACTAAATATCCACCATCTAATATTTTATATTCGTTGTCTGGTTTTAAAGATATTCAGACATAACTTTTCTCATACAAATGTATCAAGCAGGGTGACCACACTATGTCGGCTCCTGATTTTCCCCACCTTCCCATTGTCATATTGAGATTGGGGAGTTTCGTTCAATTTTGATAATAGTTTACCGGATTTGTAAGTGGGAGCGAGAAAAGAATAACTATTTCTCGCTCCCACTTACAAATCCGGTACGCTCATCTGTTAGCGCGATTAGATTACCAGGTTCTGGTTTCTTACTAGTGAAGTATTATATTCTTTGTTTCTTACCAATTATCATTCATGTCCTTTTTAATGCATGCATGTCGATATGGTTATTATCCTGACGTCGATAAAAATTACACAATACACATCATCACTAGGCCAAGAACATAACCTAAAAACAGTTTGCAGATGGATAATTAATATGGTATTAGTTTAATATTATCAAAATTAAACGAACGAAACTCCCCAATCTCAATATGACAATGGGAAGGTGGGGAAAATCAGGAGCCGACATAGTGTGGTCACCCTACTTGATACATTTGTATGAGAAAAAGTTATGTCTGAATATCTTTAAAACCAGACAACGAATATAAAATATTAGATGGTGGATATTTAGTAAAAATTTTTACTAAATGTTGAAGTACTTTCGAGTGTCTTAGGTGCTACAAATCGTAAGATATTTACATTTTTAACTTTCTCAAAACGTGTGGACTGAGTGAGCACTTACAAAAATTTATTATAAAAAAACCTGACACGTTAGTGGTTCGTTTTGTATTTTACAAATTCCCATTTCACTTTTACTAAACTATACACATATAATAGCGGTCTAAATCTTATGTTTTTCATCAAAATTCGGCTTTTCAAAAGTGTGTGGATTGAGTGAGCATAAGAAACTATTTGTAAAAAATTTAATACGTCACTAGGTGATCTAATATTTATAGAGGTAGGTTGGCCTATTTTTTACTAAATGTTAGTATATAAATATTATATGTTAAATGAATATATTCACTGTTTTCGTTGGTAGTTTGTGAGAACTGAGTGAGCACATGTTAATGGCTGTATCTTTTGATTTATCTTTTTACAAATTCAGAGATTCGTTTTACAATTGTTTTAGAACTTTTACTAAATGATCAGCATATTTTTTTTTATTTTCGGAAGGTGCTCACTCAATCCACACACACACAGTAGTCTGACAGCTCCCCTCAAATCGCCTTCGTGAGCCTTGGTCTCAATTAACCTAATTAATGGAAGTGAAGGGTGAGCCGCCACAACTTCGACGGGCGCTAAGTAAGAGAAAGCATCTATGTTTGCCTTAACTTTGGTGGTGAGAGATCCTGTGCTATCCGATTCAGGAGTTCTCAAGGCCCCGTAGGCGAAAGATAATAGAGCGTACCACTGGTTTACTCCGTTAACTGTAACACAGCTATCAATTATACTGCATAATTTATTAGCAGCCATATTCCTTGCCCCTTTCGGGATATGGCGGAGAACGCGGACAGACTTATTAAATAAGGCAAGTTGATCCAGGCTGCAGCCTGCTGGCGGCGTAGGGGCTGTTTGTGAAACATCAAAGTGGGCGACAGCATTGCTGGCTGACTGCAACGAACTAAAATGAGGAATATCTTTATGTTTGCGAGTAATGTGCGACTTAAGACCTCGAGATGTAAACAAGCGCGTCGAATCCAGACAGTGGGGGCACGTCGACTCAAGAAGGGAACTCATTGATTTGACATTATAAATAACTAACCATTATAAAAATATAACTAAAGGTATATACATTAACAAACACAAACATACATCACAATATTAACAACACACACAAAGAAACATAGGTAAAAGCACAACTTCACACGTATAAATGTCTATCACGACACGATACTGCAAACTGGTAGGCCGACGCGATCTGCGGCGGCGACGGAGGCTTTTGTCGTCGTTGTCGGAGCCCGAGCGCAGCGCGCTAGGTAAACAGGCCCAGGCTCTCGAGCTATATCACAGGCGTGAACCAGCAAAACGAAAAACTAGAGACGGCGTACGGCGTCTTGTAGGTCAAAGGTAAAATGATATTTCCATATTACGTAGATAGGTAAAACTGTTCACTCGTATCACTGATAATTTGCTGAGCACAGTTTCCTGATTCTGAAATGAATTTCTTCATTATTTCCAAATTAAAATAATTCTTAAATATGTTAAAACATTTTTCGTGTCAAACGTGGCAGCCGTCAAACTTTTTATCATAGTAATGGATTTAGTTTTAAAAATTAATCCGTACAATACTTCAGGCCAAGAACCATTACCTCCCTTGTTGCACAATATACTAACAAACTCGAGTTATAAGCCCGACGCCGAATTCTCGTTCATAATCCTTCACTTTCGGCCCTTAATACACAATGTACATACTATTCTGCAGGTATTCCTCTAGTATACCGAAATTAAAAAATCAAACGTGCACCTTACCGTAATAAACCGTTTGATAAGTTACATCAAGTAGTATAAAAACTAGGGGACGAAAATCACCCTTAAGTGTGTACCCCTAAAGTGGGCAAACATCACCAATCCCCTCTAGCCAATAAAACAATACAAATTGCTACCCCAATGATCCGCTAGAGTAGCGCGGCAGGTGGTACGACATGTGTCCATCAAAAGTGTTTGGCAGTAATGGCAGTAGACGATAGGTTATTTATTTGGTTCTGTAACGGTGGGTTAAATTAGCTATTTCACGATCCAATGGTTAAAACATAGTTATTTTTTAACTTGAAACTTAAAGGATCTGAACGGATCATTAGATCATAATAATGGAACGGAATGGAACGGATCATAATAATGTTTATATGTAAGTTTAGATATAAATGTATATATGCCTGAAAAGGTAAAGTCTCAGTGTAACTGAATGTATAATTGTATATTTCGACCTGCAATGTAACCTGATTCTTATATACAATAAAAACTTTGAACTTTGAACTTAGATTAACCCCTAACTTATGTGGCGCTAAAAATCTACCTAGGTACTGTACCGTCTATTTTTTTTAATATATTTTCAATAAATGTACATGGGCAAACTGATAACAAGTGACATAGCTTTTAGGAAGTTATACCTGCACCTCAGCAACTGGTGCCTATAAAGGTAACTGGATCGTTCGGGAGAAGAGCTTAATACACGATGGTTTTATAGCTTAATGGAAGCAATATACTGCTTTATTAGTAATTGGTTCTACTTATTATTGATTGTAAAGATTATTATGTATCTGAAATAGTTACAGCCTGAGTAATCAATTAATCAACTTAATGAAACCGGTGCCGTATGATAAATTTCGGACGATCGTTGATGCTTTGATATTTTTTTTTAGTTTCAAAGTTTCAATACTTTTAATCGCCGAGTCCTCAATACTAGTATGATGATGATGATGTGATCCTGTTATCCCTCACTAGGGACGAAGGGCTCTTAGAAGAATCTTCCACTTTTCACGATCCCGGGTGACTACTTCCAAATCCTTCCAACCTAGTCCACTTGCGCTACTACTAGTATAGGTAGGTACTTGTAAACTCGACTAACTGTACACGTGTAAGGTACCTATAGTACCGCTTATTTGCAAGCGGAAACCATTGCCGCCTTAAGTAGACTTGGCGTCGGTCTGTTCAGCAAGAGCTCTGGGTGTTAGGGATAGGGTTGGGAGGAGGTTACCCAAACTGTCCAAGACCCGAGTAAATGGGGAAATATGTTTCGAGCCCTACACCCTAGCAGAGGGTAACGGGATTTAAAGAGAGACCGCTTATTTCCATTTAAATGTGTAGGAAACTTTGCTTAAAAACTACCTACAAATGAAATCAACTCAGGAACGATAAAATACTTAGGTAAACAATAAATAAAAGTAGACACTTTAAACATATTGAAAATCTCCCCTTATAACTTGCCAACCGGTGAGTACAGTACCTAGTCAATTGTTGACTTCGTAAACATCCCTCCAATTGCAGTATGGTCGTAGGTTGTCAAATTTTTCCCGCTTTTTTACCGTCCCAGTATATTATACTTCATTCGCGAGTCGAACAATTGGAGAGCCAGTGAAACATGACCTCGTGAGTTCGTCGCACAATTCACAACTATGAACAAATTAGCTGAGTTTAAGTAAAAAATGTAGGTTTAGTGGCTCAGGCCAAGTTCCTTCTTTCAGAGGGGAAAGGCTTGGCGAGTCCTACACACCGTGCGTAAATGCTGCATTCCCATTTCATCAAAAAAAGGTACAAAGTGTAAATTTCAACGGTGCATATGACGATTCGGCACCTTTGCGATCAGCTGCTGTCATACAGTTCCCGCTCTTTCCACCCTTGCGTGGCAAGCGGAACAGTATGGCCCGCGCCAGACTCGAAAACGTTGACAATATGGTTCCCCTTGAATTAGGTAAGGTACACTTAGGATACTAATACGAGTATGAGCGTCTCCTCTTTAAAACACAAGAATAAAGACTCTTTCATTCGTCTCTGGCGGTTATCCTTATCAACAGTTAAATAATACTAATTCATACGACCGTTCAGCTCCTTTCGATCAGAATATCACCTGTCATAGTTCCCCTTGCGCGGAGAGCGGAACGGTGCCGCCCGCGCCAGGCCCGATTATTGACAATATGCTCCCCGTGAATTGCACTTATGCACGTCTCCTTCAATGATACGACCAAGTATCTAATAAGGCATGTGTAGTTTATGAGGACATATGGATAAAAATATGCAATACTTTACTTGATTATTGATATCTGATTATCGTTTTGTGAAAAAATTACCCTATCATCCTACCTACCTATATGGACAATTGGACAAACATAAATTATAAAAACCTACACACCAACTACAACTATGACAATAAACTTTTATTTTTAATAAGTAATCGCCTTGATTTCTAAGGTCTTTAAAATTACCACCATGTGCGTTGTGCGTGTTAATCGTAGGTACCATATATAAGTACGAGGGTTGTTCCGAATGTTGTTAGCTTCTCAGGCTCTACTCATGCTATTTGAATAAATGTTATACTATTCTGTGAGATATTTCAATACAGATCATAGCCAAAAAAAATTATGAGGTTAATGCGAATAATTAAATACAACTATGGAACAAATCAAATTATTTTATTGAATATTTTTTGAATTGTTGTTTTTCAAGTAGTCACACTACTATATATAAATTATAAACTGAAATAGCTATCATACACGAAAGAAAAAACGACAAGGCCCACTGGTGGCAGAGCCGGGAGTCGAACCGGGTCTTCAGCTTACGCGACTAAAGTCATTACCACTAGACCACCCGCCCGCTGGCCACCAGTGGGCCTTGTCGATTTTTCTTTCGTGTATGATATCTATTTCAGTTTATAAATTATTATATTTTTTTACTAATAGTTGTTTTGTATAGAATTTCTGACTTCTTAGAAAAAAGAACGATTTTTTTTCTATAATTTATCGAATTTGGTATTCAAATAGTTGTATAACGTGCCTGGATCCCCCCGGGATTGTTCAATTGCGTCTTTTTGCTATTTTCCATACATGAATTACTGGACGTACTTAGGGTTTATTTGATGTACTTACGTACTAATTTGAAACATCTGATATTCATGGTTTTAGGACATGGCTCATTTGTCACCATCCACTAAGTAACTAAGTATTATATTAACGTAATCAAGCGCAATTATACGTAAATAAACAGTAAAGTTTATCAATTAGTACCACCTATAAATATAATAACTCTTGCAATGAAAACTAATGTTATAAATCACAGTACGATAAAGAGTCTGAAGAATTGATCATAAATGTTCGCGTTGGTTAGGCGTCGACGCGTTCTAGTTAAACAAATATAAAAAATAAACTAATCTCTTTCCAAACCCAAATCTACATCACCTTAGTCTATAATGAATAATCCGTCAAAACAGTATAAGCAAAATTAATGATTTGCAAGTTGCGGAAACTTTCCAAAAAAATCTTAAATTTCTTGAAAAATTCACGAAACTTTCACGAAAAATCACTCACGAAGGGAATTTAAATTATTGAAATGGAAAGTTTTCATCCATACAATTGTCCATACAAAAGTATGGAAAGTTTCCGAAGTTTTCCTATGTGAAAATTTCAGAATTTTGGAAACGTTCCGTGGGCACATCACTAAGCAAAATACAAATCGCATACAACCGGAGCAGTTAAAAACTTTCGGAACAGCCCTCGTAAGTAGTAATAGTAAGAATGTAAAGCAGGTATGTAGTCTCAGACAAAGAAACCTTTTCTTTCACACGGACAAAGAAAACTGCCAGCCGAATCACATATAAATTAAGGGCATTTTCAGTTCGCGGACAGGACGAGTCGACGACCCCGTTACCACTGCCTACTTCCCCCAACGAGTGCATTCAACCCTTGACGTCAAGACCTTGTTTACTCTGAGAAACATGCTGGCCGACGATGTTGAGTGCTTTATAGCACTTTAATAGAGTGGACCTAATTTCACACCATTTGGATTCCGAGAAAATGTGAAGTTAAAAATCAGTAGGTAAGTAAGTATATGAGTTTTCTTGGAGACTTCAGTTGCCCAACAAAGTTCGCTGATTTTTGAATTAAGATTTATGATTGAGCCAGTAATGGTACATAAAGAGAGGTATTTGAGATATTGGCTGTATAATTTATAAAACGTAAAGAAAAAAGTAAAAAAAGGGCGAATATCTCGAAAGCCATGACATTTTCATTAAAGTCAAATTCGCATAATGTGATAGCTAATGAGATGTCCTATCACCCATTTTCGTTTTGGCGTTAGTTTTTAGACCTGTATATTTGACCCGCACGCGTTCAGTGCTGATACGATAATTAAAATTACTTTGAGATACGATAGAGATAAAACTAGAATTAGGAGCTTTCCTGTGACAATCGACTGGGTCACAAAGTCCAGAAAGATCTGTGGGACCTGGTCTACGAGCGACTGAATGGCATCAGGGGGCCGACTTTTGAGTCTCACGGCGTTCGAATTCAGAAAATTGTCACTGAAAATAATAGGCAATTCACCGTTTTCAACCGGTAGTGACAGTGAGACTCAAAAATCGGCCCCCAGATCGCACAGGATAGGAGCGGATGAGATGGCGAAGTCTACTGTCGGAGGCCACTGTGGGTTGCTAAGCCAGATCAGTAAGAATGGATTAGGCGGATCCCATCCGATTTCCACTTCCAATTTTTCATCCATTATTCCTTATTTCTCACCTCACTACGGAAAAATGCGAACAACGCTACCGTAGCAATAACCACCCCGATACGGCATTATCAAACAACTTCTGCGCTAAAAGGCTCGCATTATGCGTAGGTGAACCATGAACCATTGGAGGAAGCCCGCAGTCTCGGTGATAAGACGATAGCCGTGAGTGGTGACAAATTGTGCCTTATGCGGGCGCCGCCGGGGAACGTCTACAGACTTAATAGCAAACCAAGTTTTTTAATACCAGTGTGTACGCAGGTGGGTAAACATTTAGTTCTCGGTTTTTAAATCTAAGGATAGTGGAAAAATTTACATATCCGGCAGGACTCGAACCTGCAACCTACTGCTTTGTCGGAACAGGAGCTAAGTTGGTCATAGCGACTGCTCCGGCAAAGCAGAAGGTCGCAGGTTCGAGTATTTACAGCGAGCCTATTCCATATCTAAAAAAGCTTCAAGTTCACTTCAAGTAGAGACGACTCGCTGAATTAAAAAAAAGAAAGGTTCTAAACAAGTCGATGTTCGACCAACAATGAGAGATTCCGATGCATCAAAAAGTGGAAGCTGCCGAGTTCATAGAATCACCCTTACACCCTCGTTCTTCAAAGCGGAAAAATATCGATCGTACGAACACCTGTTCGCGGTACAATGGGGGAGCGCACCTGCCCATACTACCACCACAATCCACCGCGCCGCCGGCCGCGCGAACGTGCGCTGACCGCCTCCACGTCACGTATCGATCCGCTGACCACCACGCACTGGCAGGTTATACCACCATTACCACTGCCCAGCAAATCATTCTAAATTCAAAAATTCTAACGGTTCGTTCGGTTTTCAAAAACGACAGTTGCGACAAACGTGATCCTTTCAACTCTATTTACGAAGTGCAACCAGTTTTACGCGATTTTTACCAAAATAGTTTTTCATTTCAACGCAAGCACTTTAGAATTCAATTTATTAAGACATATTAATTAATTTGGTGGCGCAGCAGTTGTTTTCGTATTTCCTAGTACTACGGGCCGTCGTACAAAGCTAACATTGGAAAGAATTACTTATTAATGTCGTCTATGATTCATCGACAATGACTCATCGGTTTTTGCTGTTCCAGTGATGTGAAGCAACCATGCACATAACCTCGGGTCTTTCGCCGGCGTCGGGTGAGATGCTAGACACTTCTGTCTTGCAGCTGTACGGGGAGGCCGGGGACCAGTGCGGCTACTTCTCCGTCGACCACACCGTCCCCGAGTCCTCGCACACCGTGGAAATAGAATACGTTTACGAACAACCAGAAACCTACGCGCAAAACTATGATTTTGAACCAGTTAAAGTTCCTGAAGTACAAATAAAGAAGGAGAAGGAAGTACAAGTAAAGAAGGAGAAGGAAGTACAAGTTAAGAAGGAAGTGCAAATAAAGAAGGAGAAATTAGTAGTTGATGATGAGCAAGAAACAGATTTGACTAATTTAACATGGCTGCAGAACATTACGAATATCATGGCGATTCCACAGTTCCCGATACCGCCAGTCTCACCCAGTCCTCCAATTAAGTCACCGCAGACGACAAGACTGCAGAAGTTTCACCAGACTATAGCAAAGTGTCAAAGGGATTTTATGGAGAATAGGGAGGAATATCAGAGAAATAGCGAGAAGAAACCTCCTTACTCGTACAGTACACTCATTTGCATGGCCATGCGGTACAACGATGATAAGATGACGCTGTCGGCCATATACTCGTGGATAAAGGAGAACTTTAAATACTATAGGAATGCTGATCCTACTTGGCAGGTGAGTGGGGTTAACTTGAACTAGTAGAACCGCTAACTGAGAACTTGCATTCCCTGAAAACTAACGCGCACCCTCGTGTTTTCTTTTTGAACTCAATCACACCCATTAATTATTTATATGCGTTAGGTACAAGCACTTCCCTTAACAAACCAAATAGCAGTTCAACTACCCTAAAGTTACCGTTACCGCTATATATTGTTAGTTGTAGGTACCTTATACTGTGTATGCATCGACTCGAGTGGCTATATTTAATTTAGTTATAAATCTGTAGTATTTCATAATAGGTACCGATTATATTACTAGGAAATTGCATCAAATTAATCAATACTATCAGCCTTTAAGTAATTTTATGACCTGTCAATGGCCATCTATTTCTAGATGGCCGCGTCTCATCATCATTTGTTCCGTATAATGCTTAGAAATGTTCCTCCAATAATAGTTATTTGTTTTACAAGGGGGCAAAGTAGTTGTTTAACCGCACGTGCCAATATTGATACCCGAGTAAGCGAAAAATTCCATATAGACCCGCGAGCGTAGCGAGTGGTTTAAAAAGTGGAATCTTGAGCGTTGCGAGGGTTTCAAGGCACGAAGGTTAAACAAACTTTGCCACCGTGTGAAACATAAAATATTGACTAGAAAACATGAAATCAAATCAAATCCTTCAATGAATTTAATATTTATGACTCAAGATCATCATTTATAAGTAAAATCTACCAGCCCGCTTAGACATCAAGTTAAAATTTGTATGAAATTACTTTGCACTCTTGTGGATAAAATGCAATTTTTCTATCTGTTTTCGAATAGCAAAGAGAGCCTTTGCCAGTGGGGATGGTGAAAAAAATATAAAAGGTCATAGAAAGTTCGGAATATTAATGAACCTAAGGGCCAGTTGCATCTACCACATTTGACAGACACATTAATCACGCAGCAGACGACTATGGAGCTTCCCATACTATAAAATTTAACGAACGCTTAAGTGTGTAATGGGGTAATTTGACAGATTCTGAAAATTCTCCCTGCTCTACCCCCTCTTAAGAAGACCTTTTCTACTGAGTAACAATACCGAAATGTTTTTTTTTTAATTGGCAATAACTCTGAATTTAGACGAAATCTAGAAAAGTTTATATGACATTTTAGTCTTAAAATGTGACCAAGAATATGCCGTTAAAGTTATATGGGTTCCTCGCGAGCACCTTATTCCGTGTTTATTGTATAGATCCCGGACATCCTATAAACAGATGTTGCCAACGGTGACAGACGGTTTGATGCAACCGGCCCTTAGTGGATTTCTCAAAACTGAGTAATTTCCCCCTACTGCTCTAGGTATACTGACTTACTGACCGACTACCGCAAAACACCTAATTCGTCGAGTTTTATTACAGTTAACTTAACTCACGATGGTGATGAATAACCGCTATAATGTCAAATATGAAATTATACCTCTACATATACCTATCTTTAAATTATACATAATTATACTCGTAATCGTATATATTTTAGGGTTCCGTACCAAAAAGGTACAAAAGAAACCCTTATGGCGCCGCTCTGTCCGTCTGTCTGTCTGTATGTCACATTACATAATATCTCGAGAACTACTTATGCTATCGATATGTAATTTGGAATAGTTATGAACATTGTTAACCTCTACAGATTGAAAGTATTTTTTATAAATTTATAAATTTTAATGATAGAAAATGGCCAAAATAAAAAGGAGGCAATCTGTAAATTTCAAGTGACTAGGTGGGGTATCGTTAGAAAGGAACATGGATTTAAAATTGGGCATTTTATAAAATACCTATAGGTAATCTATCACTTCTCCGGGACTCAGCATTAGCACGAGGGGTAGGTAAACAAGAACGCTGTTCCCATAACAACGGGTTGGTGTGATGAAAAATGCTGTTTCCCTCGTGTAACCCTCGTGGCTTGCAACAGTTGCAACCTCTACAGCGGTTTACGAAAAATTAATTTTGTAATATTTTCGTGCCCGAGTCACACCTCGGACACTGGCGATAAAATATATGAAAGAGGCGCGTTCCTAATAGCACACAGTCTATGCTCGTGTAGGTGAACGCGTATTATGCTTGTATGAGTGAAATATGACAGGTCGACTATTCGCGTTTTTGACAGGCGGTAACTGTGAGGTAATCGGGTGGGCGGCACTTTCAGCGGGGAGCGGGGGTGGCCATACTGTACAATAGTACTCTTTATTATACTGTGCCCGAGTAGGTACACGTGACTATCAAATTGCTAAGAAGAATTAAACAACTATGCTTCCTAAAACTAATAACTATTTATTAGGAAATTTCGTAGCTCCAAGTTAGATAAGTACTGTTGAAACTATCCCTGTGTGTTATCTGACCGGGAGCCCCTATTTAATAAACGTTAAATCGGCATGCGATTAGATTACGCATACCTAATTGGTAATATCAGGCAGTGTGTCAGCGTGGATTTTATTTCGAGTGGCCGATGAGATATGGGAGTTCCCATCCCAAATATCGAAAGGATATGATATGATTAAAGTACTTAATTTTTTTTTTATACTACGTCGGTGGGTAACAAGCATACGGTCCGCCTGAAGGAAGTGACCGCTTTCCTTCAGGCGGACCGTAACCTATGGACGCCTGCAACTCAAGGAGTGTCACATGCGGGTTGCCAACGCATTAGAAACTTGTACACTCCCTTTTGCTGTGTTAACTAAACAGCAAAAAGGAGTGTATTTATTACGCTTCTATTTTTGTGCTAATGTTTTTTCCTGAGTTGACTGGCCGATTCGGGCAATGCTTATAATATGTCGCATCGATAAGACACTAAGTAAGTAATTGAAATGACACTTTTGAAGGAATTACATAACACGATTAAAAATAAAAAGAGATATGTTTGACTCTTAGTGTCTTTATGTTATTAATATTAAGTTCTTGGGCCACGTGTCTATTTAAAACCATTTTTCTCTTTTTCCAGAACTCAATAAGGCACAACCTGTCACTAAACAAAGTATTCGTCAAAGTCGCCCGTTCCAAACAAGAACCCGGTAAGGGCGGCTTTTGGAAACTAGATCTGGGACACCTCAAGGGGAACCAGCGTATCTCCAACAGGCCACATAAGAAGAAGAAGGCCGAGAGTACAATGATGGTAAAAATAAATGAAGATCGGACAGCTGTCGCGAACATACCACACGTTGGCGGATTAGGCACTGATATGGGACATGCTGTGACCTTACATCTGCCTGAGTTTGTTAGTCTACCTTTGCCTGACATAGAGCTGGACAATCATGTCGGAGCCAACGTGATCGTGGAGCCAGTGGCGCCCCCTCCGTTGATACAGGAAGACGACTTGAGCTCTCTGCTGCTCAATCCGACGGATTGGGACGATTTGCAGTTGGACATGCTGGATAACTACCTCGACTTCAAATAAAGGTAACACTGATGAAAATTGAGATCTTTTCAAAATTCCACTTTGGATGGACCCAGGTAGTGGTCATTATGCGGAAAGGAGCTAAGAACTTAATACTTTCTTTAGATGACAGAGTAAAGGTACAACAGTAACTGTAACCTTATATTTATAGGTACCTAAAATTTGCGAAAATCTTTATATAACATGGCCTTCTCGCGGTAGATTAATATGTAAGTACCTATTGTTTATCGGAACTATTTCAATTATTGTAATTGGGATTTAACGTTTGTGCCTTCGAGTTGCTTAGGTAGTTTCGGCAGTGGTAACTTGTAAAAGGAAGAGTCGCGGAGACTTTTCCAGATAGGAAATATAATAAACATTTTTTATAGAATTATGTGTAAGAATGAATTTATGGTTAGCATCGAAAAAAAACAACAACAACTTTTTGTGATTGTTGGTATTTGTCGTGGTAGATATGTATAGGAACTGTCCCAATTTTAAATAGTATTTTATCTAGTGTCGACTTAGTCTAAGGTCTTCTAGTCAGAGACATAAAAAGTAAGAATATCCTCATGATTAAATTTCTTTATAAGTAGTATGATAGACAACTTACATAGGTTATGTATAATATTTTCTGTTTTTTTTTTCTGTAGCTACTTATGAATTAATGTTAATATAATTTCTGTTAATGTTAAAAAAGTTTGTTTACGCTTGTAAAAATGCAGTAAAGCACAAATATGATTTCTACGCAGTGTTAGATGTAAGTGTAACTTATAAGCTCAAATGATGCATAATGCCGTCCAAATATAATAAAATATAACGTTTATTTAATGTTACAGTTGCAATACGAAGTATTAGTGTGCTCAAATGATCTTTAGATCAAAAATGAAACGCTCAGTATTTAAAAAACGGAATAAAAACATTCATGAGGGTAAATAATGATTAATGATGTTACAAGTTTTTTATAAAAGAAATTTTAATTGACCTTGACAAAAAAAAAACGAAAAAACACTAAGATGCATTTCGCTTGTACAACAGGCAAGCAAGTATGGTCGCGCGATAAATGGTACAACCATGGTACAACATTTGGGGATCGATTTTTGAATTTCGAACGCACGAATTCGCCGTTCGAATGTCTGTGGAAAACGACGGAATTCACGGAATGCTATTTTTGAAAAAGGACAGCTAGTAATTTTAAAACTAAAGTAAAATCCATAAACCTACGGACCAAATTGACAAGTAAGTGTGAAGGAATGTTGCCACAGTTTGGCCAGTGTCGTTCTTATCGATATTAAAATTATTATTACATCGTAGATTTAAGGTGCACCCAGACGGGACAATGAAATTGGCAATTTGATCGGCTAATCAATATACCAACTTTTTCTGTGATTTCGACAGATCAAAAGGTCTGTAGACCGCTAATTAGAGATATTTTTTTTATTTCGAAGCAGCAATAATATTATTCGAAAATTATATAGATATTTATGATATACTTGCCATAGCGTGACAGATAATTTATTATCGTCGGACATGGCATTTTATTTTTTACCTACAGGCTCGGAAACCTTTTTATGTTTTAAAACTAGTGGGTAAAAATGCATGGTATTCATCCACTACCTCGAAGATACATAGAACAAACCAAAATGTGTACCTCTTATTTGAAACTCATATACTTATTATTGATTTAAACTTGTCTGTTGTATGTACTTTAAAACTTGTCGATATATTGTTATCGACATATACCCTTCCCTATTTTAATTTTGCTGTTCCTGGTATCATTTTACCTTTTTTTTTATACTACGTCGGTGGCAAACAAGCATACGGCCCGCCTGATGTAAAGCGGTCACCGTAACCTATGGACGCCTGCAACTCAAACAGTGTCACAAGCGCGTTGCCACCCTATTAGAAACTTGTACACTCCCTTTTGCTGTGTTAAGTACACAGCAAAAAGGAATGTACCTGTCAGTCATTTGTCAATTTAGTCCGTAGGATTATGAATTTTACTTTAGTGTGGTAATGACCACTCATTTTCGATTCTGTTAGTAGATTTTAAGACGACGATACAGAAGCGAAAATGCTAAAATGGAAAGGAGACCCCCTTTCAATTTGGGAATTTTAGTTAAATATAGTAATGTTATTTACTAGATTTATCGAAAAAAAATTGTCTATTAAGAACAACTCAGTTAAAAGATATTGCGAAATTTTTTTTAAAATCGAGGTTCCGCTCTCGACTGTTTCCTCCTTCAAAACTTAATCAATCGGAACGAAATTTGAGAATCTGAATAACAATGAAATAATCTGTGTTGGACCGTTTAGTTTTTTTGGCTAATTGTTACCAATCTTGAGTATCACACCTTTTTTTGCGCAATAATGAAAAAGGCCGTTTTCGGAAATTTTTGATTGGCTCTAGCGTCTTTAAAAATAAAAATATCAAAAAAAAATCAAAACGGTCCGACACAGATAAAAATAATATTAATTTGTTTTGAAAAAATCATTGCAATATCTTCAAAAACCAGGAAGGAAATAGTCGAGAGCGTTTGTATGGAGAATTGACCCCTCCTGTATAGGTAGTCTTAAATCGCTAGTAGTGGAGATATTATTGAACGAATTTCACGAAATCGAATGGCCGAGATTCAAAAATCGGTTCCCTGGCCGTATATCGTACTTACAAATAATGCAATAGGGACTGCCTGATGTTTTATTATTTACCACATTACTTGCCTGCCAGAAAACATAAACCATAGGTTAGAAGTTGATAAAGCTTCTAATTTAAGCATAGTTTTGAGACTAAATTTATTTTCAAATATTAATTTACACTTATTAAGTATACCTATTCCATAAAACAGAATTTTAAAATCTAGCGCTTTATGAATTACAATAAGGCTTAACAATTTTCAGGCCTTTCTCGAAAGACTTCAGCGATTCGCATTCTAAATCCTAAGTCGATGACTTTCACTCGATATAACAAAAAAATCACGAAGATAGGACGAAAGTTTCAAAAATGGTCTTTATAAATCTTGCACAAAACCTACAAATGTAAAAGTTAAGTACATCGGTAGGTAACATAAATCATGCCTGAGAAAACTCAGCGGTTACTTTTTATTATTATAATATATGTATTACTATTTGTGTAATATTCTCTAAATTTGCATAGAAGATAACTTATTCTCTACGACGTA
Organism: Leguminivora glycinivorella; assembly: GCF_023078275.1. Classification (NCBI taxonomy): domain Eukaryota; kingdom Metazoa; phylum Arthropoda; class Insecta; order Lepidoptera; family Tortricidae; genus Leguminivora; species Leguminivora glycinivorella. The sequence continues at coordinate 16,982,482 of NC_062984.1, forward strand.
GATCGAGTGGGATGCTACGGGTTTATTGAATAAACTCATTAAATCTGTTTACTACGTCGTCCATTTCATAATGTGGCACCCTTAAACCCTTGAGAAGAAGGATTGCCACGTGTCCCATTTATTTAGGGGTACGTGACACGTGTACAGTCGAGTTCATAAATATGTGTACATTTCTTCACCTTAACTCGAATAAGGGGAAAAAATGTACACATATTTATGAACTCGACTGTACCTAATATCGTCCCACAATAAACATAATTTAACTACACAATAACAGATTGTTTACACGATCAGCCAAAAAAAAACAACGTACCCTTACAAGAATTACAAACCCAACATATTTTGCAAATCAAACCTAAAAAAAAGGTGGTTTTTGAGGACCAAAAGGTCTTTTATTTAATAACTCTAACTGAACTACGCGATACGAAATTTGTTTGGGAAAATACAATACTTATTACTTACATATACCTAGTTATGGGCGATCTATTAAAATAAGAAAAACTAACTACCTACTATGTATGTAGGTACTTATGACTAAAAAAAGGAAAGCCAATTTGTCTCTAGGTTGAAGAAACGTATTGAGTAATGAGTTAATTTTTGACATAGGTACTTGTAATGTGAAGTGAAATCAACTGGGTTGTTCGGATTTACACACAAAAATTGCAAAAATAAATCCGGCTATCAATAAAATTTTAAACGCTATGAGCATTGTTAGTTATTCTGAGTTAAAATTATGGCAATATTTGCGACAATTTACCGCTCAGTATTATGACGTACAATTTTAACTAGTATATTAAATGTTAAGCTATAGTTTAGTTTATTAAGTAGTATTAAACAAGCCACTTCTCTGCACTTCTACTCCTTATCCTTGACCTAAAAACAACACAAAGCCTTGCACTGTACACCAAATCTTGTTCAAAGAAAACCGTTATAAAGAAACGTTCAGTATTTTTGGAGTTTGTTGCGAACATACAGGATGCATTTTCGAAGTGGTATAACATACATACATACACATACATATAATCACGCCTGTATCCCATTAAGGCGTAGGCAGAGCACATGAATACTAAGCTTCAGTGCCACTCTTGGCAAAAAGGGGTTCAAAGAAATCCAAATTGTGACATTGCAGTGACAGGTTGTCAGCCTCTCGCTTACGCCACTGTTTAACCCATATCCCACAGTCGACTTCTACGACACCCACGGGAAGAAAGGGGTGGTGAAATTTGTAACCCGTCACCACACGGGTTTTTATAACACATTGAAAATAAAAAAAATAATTTCGTTAACTTACTTTTTTGCTATTATTTAAAACTCTTCAGATTTTGCGACGTTGCGAAGAGTCACAAGGTCACGGCTTAACGGCTTAATTGACAATTGAGCTACGATTATCATATCATTAGCATGAATAACATATCGGCCATATTAGATATAAGTGCAGAGAAGGGCAATTACGCCTTAGTATCAGGAATCCGTCCAGTATTATAAGACGCAGTATGCGTATTTAGCTTGCTCAGCACTATGTATACACTATCACATATTCAATTTATTTACAAATGATGTTTAATGTAGTATAAGCAATATTTAAAGATTTTGTCAAAATTTTGCAATATTATTTTAGGGTGATAAGATGCGTTTACTTTTGACTGCTGTTAGCAAAATATAAAGAAAAATAATTATGATTGTAAATGAGTCGTTTCCAAGCAATAAGTAGGTACCATTTTTGTCGCTTGCCATACGAACGCTTTGATAGGTTATTCGTATAAAACACAGGCTAATTACATCCTTATAGTAAGAGACAAAGTAGTAGTACCTTTTCCTAGATTTCGACACAAATAACATTTCGATCAATGAACGTGCTACAGTGGACTTTAAACGTAACAATATAAGATCCATACTATTGGTTAGGAGTGTTTGGTGCCCATTTTAATTGAGTTTATTTTTATCTAAACGTTGTAAACTAGGCAATAACTAAATGTATATTTAACTTAGGTACTTACACGTTTCCGTCCATGTGTGTTGTTGCACTTAAAACGTAGATTAGGTACTGTGCCCAAACCATACGCCTGAAAAAAAAGAGTAGAAAATTAAAAAGTGGCAATATCGTAATGTCGTGTCGTTCCGTTTTCTCACACATATTCACTTAAAAGGGATGGAACTACGATGTTGCCACTTTTAAATTTCTATTCTTTTTTGCCAAGCCATAATATGTAGTTATTAAGTACTTACTTACATAAATGTAAGTCTTGTAAGTCAATAGTTTAGTAGCGTTAGACGGGGTGTTGTGAATATTCAGTATTATGGCGGCTTTTATACTTAACAAGGAAAAAGAAAATATATTTCAATAATTAAAAAATTTTGCTTAGAATTCCTCGTTTTATAAATCTCAAATAATTAAGGCGCCCCTATTAATTTCTATTCTATTTGACAGGCTGTAACTGAGAATCCTTACATGTATACTTACATAAGTTCTTAATATTGTGGATATGCAGACGAAACCTTGTTCTCTTCTCTGACATATGTAATAAAATAATTATGCAGATGCAGTTCAATACAAAAATATCTGGTTTTCAGATACTGACAAAAACACCTTAAAAATAAACTCTATTCTTATGGACCCAGAGCGTATTTTCATCAGATATTCTTATATTAGGCTCATCATGTAATATCTTGAGTAACTAACATGTAAGTAGAAAGCAGGATTTTATACATAGAAATAATTTATGTCTAGTCATTGCAATATGAATCATTTGTTTTACTTAAGTAATTTTAGTAGGTATTATAATAATTCTTTGTGAATTGAAAAACAATAAAAATGTTTTATATAGCTGACATGTCATGTGATGAAGTCCAGGGGTTCGTGACAATTGGTCTCGTTTTAAATGTATTATTAAGATTAAATGATGGTCACTGGTCTTAGATATTGTAATACTTTTGTAGTTGGATGTCTTATCTGAGATTTGAAATGGTTGTTTTGAAATTTCGGCTCAAATGTCATGTAATATCAAATATTTCATGTTAGAAGTGTCTTTAATACTTCAAAATAAAGTTTCAAAACATATTTGCATTATCATTTACTTTCACATTTTTTCTTGTAAACAAATATCATAAATATATTCATAAATTATATCACCTTTGTAACATGCATTACAGTTTCTACTTTTAATAATTTTATTAAAAAACAAGTTTGCCATCATAGCAATAGCAGCATTAATATTACCACTGGGTAATGTTGGTAACACTGAACCATCCACCACATACAGGCTTCTTACACCATGCACTCTAAATGAAGTATCAACTACAGAATTTGATGCAGATATGCCCATAGAGCATGTACCTACAGGGTGGTAGCTAGTCAATGTTAAATGTCTTATGTAACAATCCAGGTAGTCATCAGAGAACAAAACATATCTCTCACAACCTGGAAATGGTAAAGTATTAACAAATCCACCTATATCCTGAATTGCCTGCGTGTTTATAAACTGTAATACTTTCTTCACACCATTCCTCAAAACATCTAGATCTTCTTTTTCCTCAAAATATTTTGGATCAATCTGTGGAGGTGCATTAGGATCTCTACTGTTTATGTAAACTTTACCTTTACTCTTTGGATGTAAAACTATAGGTAAAATAGTAGCTGTATGTTTGTCAAATAGCTTTGCAAAATAACTATCCCAAACTTCATCATATAACCCTAATAATTTCATCAAATGGCTGCCGCCATCTGATGCTATTCCTACTGGCAACACCATGAATTGTAAGTCCGGTTCTTTCCCACCCTTAGTTGACAAGAAACCCACAGCTTCACAACCGGGGGATGTAAAAGGCCCCTGGCCATTTATAAAGTATTCATATACATTCATGAGATTAAGAACATTTAAAGCATTGACTCTTAAAGAAGTATTGAATAAGAGTAAGTCCAGGCCTGTAGCTACATGCTCTTGTAAGTGTTCACCTACTGGCAACTCTTGTACTAATGGTATATTTAAAAAATTTAATAAACTTTTGGGTCCAATCCCAGACAGTTGTAAGAGTTTGGGACTGTTATAAGTACCAGCTGAAACTATGACTCCTTTTCTGGCATGAACTTCAATTTCTTTACCAAACTTCAATACTTTCACACCATAAGCTACATTATCTTTGACTAAAATTTTACTAACTAAAGCATTTGTGACTACATGTTTACTATCTACTTTATCAGACAAGGACCATCTCTTACCTTTGTATTGACTTAGTCTACTCGTTGTAAATTGTCCATTATTAGTTTCATATCCTAATTCTATGGCAGCACTTACAATTGCATTGGCTAGTTCACTCTTGTATAAAACATTGTCTATGTGAAGGAACTGTTTCTCAACAAATTCAAACTGTTTCTTTAGATAGTGTTCGCTGTGTTGATGGTGGAACCAACTGGCATAATGTGATAAATTTCCCCTCACATGCACCATGTTGTTGAGCTTTGAAGAGCCTCCAACTATTTTTCCTTGAATGAGCCTGCATTTCTAAAAACATATCAAAAAATTAACCCGTTGTCTATTTCTGCCAAAAATTTGACATAAAATAATTAACTTTGATATGATTTTTAAAAGTGCAACACCTTATGTTAGGATCCTTATCAAACACAGACGAAGGGTTAAGCAACATTTGTACACACATAAGATTGGCAGCCCTAGTTAAACATACATATACATTTCTGACATATAATTTATGTTTATGTGTTTTTATATTCTGTACAATTCTAACAATTATTGAAAGATATATTTATATGTCACATGCCAGACAAATCACACAATGTGTCACTTCTCAATTAAATCACCTTACGAAGCAGCATACCGTGTTATTTTATGATTGCATTGTTATGGATCATGCTGCATGTATAATGTATATACAGTGTATTTACTGTAGTTTTAGCTACCATATGATAAATAATAAGGGATCTGCCTTGTACATTTTTAGCAACAAATTGAACAAGTGTTGCTATACAATTACCCATATGATAAATTATAACACATACCTTATTTTTCATAGCCAAACAAGCATTATCCTGTGGCACTGTCTCATACTGCCAATCATAAGGTGAGCCATGTAATAGAGGGCCTAAAACAGGTATCTCAAAGAGCAGGTTGCCTGGGCCTCCTGCCTCCAATACGATGAATGTAAAGTTGGTTTCCGTGGCCAATCTGTGTGCTATCAAGGAACCCGCTGTTCCTGATCCAACTAAAATAAATAAAAATATCCGTAGAGTTATTTTAAAGTGTAACATACAATTGCAGATTCAGCATCAATGCTGCAGGTACATATTGATTGCACGATGTTTAAAATTTAATAAAGAGTTATCTTACCAATAATATAGTCGTATTTCTTATTAATTTTGTCATTAAAAGAACCGAATAAATTTCCGTAATATACAATGAAAATAAACAGCGTAAATGAATTAACGCATACGCTGATTATTAAAAACAGGAAGTTATTCATTTTAGCTTTTGTTTCAAATAGTTTAGATCACTGTATCAATATAATAACATATTTTTTCGCAATGTTTACAAACTTTAGTCTATTTATAACCTAAATATAAGCTGTCAAATTCGAAGAGGTTACCTGTCACTTTACGGGTGCGTTCGTTTTAGGAAAGTTTAGAAATTAAATAAAGTAAATGGTATTTGCACATGGAGCCCTTTATTTACGATATTCTGGGCGATAGGAATTGGAAAGGAACAAGTTTAGTATAAATGTAAGGTATTTTCACATATTTCGTAATCTAGGTTTCCTCATGCGTCAAGCAAAGGAATTTACGAACATAGCTGCGATACGAGCAGTGTATGGGGCTCTCGTAAGGAGTCATCTTGAATGTAACGCGGTAATTTGGAGTCCACATGCAGCTAAGTACAAAGTCATGATGGAACGCATTCAAAATAAATATGTTAGGCTTCTTTACTTGAAGCTTTATGGTGTATGTATGGTGTATATCCTGAGTATCCCTTACTGTATCCCACACTCTTCGTGCTTGGAATGGTGGGGTATAACAAACTAGAGGTGAGGCGAGAGCTTGCCCTCGCTTTATATGTAGTTAGGGTACTGCGAGGCGAGTTGTGCAACCCCAGGGTGCTGCACGCCCTGGCGCTGTATGTGCCGGACGGGCACGCGGGGCGCCGCGCCGCCGCCGGCCACCGCTGCTGGCCGTACCCGCAGCTCGTACAAAACTACTCATGGAAGCCCCGCTAACGAGGGCGATTCGCGCTATCAATAAAGTTTCTCTCGAGATAGACATTTTTACATGCTCCCTGAATGATCTCACTAAGGCCACTATGTTAATTTTAGTTTAGTTTCTTTTTTTTATATACTGGCAATAACTGTTTTATTGTTTGGTTCGCTTATCTATCGCATTAGGAAAACCTGTAAAGATAGATTTAAGTTGTTATTTACCAATAAAAAAAAAAATATTATACTTAGTTGTGTAACGAAAAATCTAGTAAAGATATCAAAACGAAGTCTTATAAAATTATTTATTACTCTTTGTCCAATATACAAATTCATGCATAAATAATAAATATTTAATTTATACTTTACACTAAATATGTAAAACTTGTGGTTCTAATCTTAACCTATCTATGGTTTCTTGAGGTAGGCAATACGTAGGGTTGACAGCTTTAATGCTAGGGTTGCCAAGCAGCGAGAGTCCTGTGAGGCCAAAGAGGGTGTGGAATGGGTCCGTGATGTCGCCAGGTCGGTCACTGAAGCCTCCGGTCTCGGCGTCCTGGCAGGCCAGGATGAATTCTTCTAGGGCTTTCTTGTCAACCCAGTGTATCCGGTTTAGCATTGTTAAGGATGACATTACCCACCTGAAGCAGAACAAAAGTTTGCATAAGTATACCATTACAGATTGTATAATTTCCCAAGTCTACTACCCTGTAGTTAAACTACAATTCGTTGCCAATAATAAGTCCACCTTTGGGCATTAGCCGCACGCAGGTATTTCTGCCAAGTTTTTACGCTCACCAACTACGTCGCTCGCGCGCTCGAGAGAAAAAGAGATGTTCATGACAACTCTCTCTCTCGTAAGTGTTCTCGTACTCGGTTCACACAACCACCAAGCAAGTGTTCTATCTCACATCTACACGCTTGATAGAGAGAGAGAGAGAGAGAGATGCACTTACCACGAGTAGCAGAGATCCGGGAGCTTCTCAGGCCGCCCGTTAAGTCCTCCGCTGGGCAGTTGCCGTTCACACAACCACCAAGCGAGCTCGTCGGCGCGTAACGCGTCTAAGCGCCGGCAGATAGATAGGGTACCCACGCAGCAATAGATCAAACCTGAGACAGTAAAATAGGTACTTGTAATACTATTTTAGGTTTAGAATTAGGAATTAGTCAAACAGGAATTGAATGTAATATTCTAAGACGAAAATGGTGTAATAAGCCACACCAAATTAGTGTCTTTTGAACGTTGGCGTTAAGTGAAGGCTATCGAACAAGGTGACGCTTCGCAGTTGTGCCAACCTCATGTCCAGTGGCAGCCAATGCAATAGATTAGATGTCGATGATCAGTGGTGTGGGCTACTTAGGCCCACTTGCACAAACCACTTAACTCAGGGTTAGTGGGCTGTCATCTGTCAAATTCCATATAAAATAAAGGCTTTTAAATTTATGCTTTAATTTTCAAACATACGACTGCTATGTCTTCACATACAATTATTTGAGAAAACTAGTTTTATATGTTATTTGATGAAAATATTTCCAGTTGAAACTACAAGTTTTGTCGAAATGTTATTTTGATAAGTCTTAATAGAGTATAGCTGGGTTCACACAGAGCGGCTGAGGCATGTCTGCCTCGCGAGGAAATTGCCTGATATTAATGACCTGGCTGATGAGGTCAGACATACCTGCATGACTTTCAGAGCCAGGTTTAGACCCGAAGCCTCCATCGAAGTTCATACAGCTGAGCACAAACTCAACTGCTCTGTCAACATTGATAGCGTCCAGCCGTTTTAGGAGGGACAGGGACATCACCGCGCAGAATGTGAAACGGGTATCCACTTCCCCCCATTTGTCTCCTGGAATCAGACACCAAAGAATCAAATAATAATATTGATCAAATTGAGGAAGTGTGTTACGTACACTAAAATTTGCATTATGAACTAGCACGAGCTGGCAAAAATGGATTAGATGTTTAAATTATATTGTTTAAACTGTAACACATATTTTCATTTACTCATTTATTCTATTCATGCTCTTGGGAATCTGTACAGTCGACTACAAAGACATGTATCCACCTTTTCACCATTACATGCATTACAATGCAATAAGGTGAAAAAGTGGATACATCTCTTTGTAGTCAACTGTACAATCACTAAGAGAGATATGAATACAACCAAAGTGCAAAGACATGTATAATTTTGATAAGAAATAATATATAAAAGAACAAATATTTCCAAAAAAATATATGAGATTACATTAAAATTTAAAATAAATAAAAAAAACAAGATAAACTTACCAAAGAAGCTGCCATCTTCTTGCTGCAGAGATTTGATATACCTAACTACTCCCTCCACATCTATTGCATCCAATCTGTCATATAAGGCAAGTATCTGTAAATAACAAAAAAAACTCATGTCCAAATCATTTTTCATAACTTATATGGAAAGTCATCACAGTCCAGTAATATGGCCGTTGATTTAAATGTGTCATTAGAAAAAGGACTGAAATTAAAATGTTCTATAAAAACATTCAGAAATGAGCCTCATTTAATCTATGTCCAACTCAACCCTCTTTCTTTTTTATAAATATATAAAAAAATGCTCCAGGGAAATTCTTATACAAATTAACTAAGTCTCATGATAAGCTTGTGTTATGGGTCCCAGGACCGTCACCTTCACATGCTGTGTCAGTATTTGCTAGGCTAGGTCAACAAGAACAATTTTGTTCCTTTGTAAGACAAATAACTCATCACCTGTACTGCACTCAACGTATACAACATGTGTGGGTCATGGCCTAAGCTAGCCGAGATGCCTCCGCTTTCATTGTCCTGGCATGATGTGATGAATTCTATTATCTCCTCTTTAGGCATCCTGAAATCACAAATTAAAGGGATAATAATCAACTGTGCAATATATATATAAGTAGTATTACACAAGGGAATAAATCAATTAATTGAATGCATAGCCAACATTATCCATTACATGAAATAAAACTACAATTTATTGAAGATTAAGAATGAGATAAATTATGTCTTTTTGATGCAATGATAAAGGAATTAATTTAAGAATAAAAACCTTATAGTAAGTTTGGAAATCAGTGTATATTGGTATAGGGAGCTATAAAAATATCAACAAAATGGCACATATCCTTTACAATCACTTATAAATGACTGATTGAAGGAACAAAGATTGGACTCAAAGATTTCTTACTTTAAATGGCCATAAAGAATGCATATCGGTCTTTGAAAAGAGACAATTAACATCACATAAGCAAGAAAGAGACAACACTCTAACAATACGAAAAACAGATGTGCATTCTTTATGGCCGTTTACTGTAACTATTTCATAAACCCTCCTATGAGATATGGGTTCCATTGTGGTGTGGCATTGGGCTTACTGCTTACTGCTTACTGCTAGCCTTTCTCCGCAGACGTTTTGTCTGGTTGCCTTTGGCATAGGCCTCTCCCATATTTCTCCATGTTTCTCTGTCTAGAGCTTGTCTTCTCCACAAGGCTCCAGCTACCTTTCTGAATTCATTTTCCCATCTCATTTTTTGTCCGCCCTGTCTCGGAGCATGTGGCCAGTCCATTTCCATTTTAGTTGCTTCATTGTCTGATTTACGTCAGTTATCTTTGTTCTTTTTCTAATGGTATCCAACTTTATTCTATCTTTAAGTTTTGCAACATGCTTCTTTCCATGCTATTTTGGCAAACTTGGAGAGCCCGCCTTTCCTTGTCCGTTAGGGCCCAAGTTTGGCATCCATACGTGCATTGGGCTAGCAACCTGTGATTGCAATATCACAATTTTGTTTTCTTTTCCGACCCCTTAATTGCTGAGAGTAGCACTGAAACTGAGCCAGTTTTATGGGCTCTGCCTGCCCCTTTAGAAAATACAGGCGAATGAATGTATGTTGTTAAACAATATCTTCTTTGTGTACCTAACCTACATAGGACCAACTAAAGCAAATTTAAGCTGCCCATTGTCTGCTGAACACCACTACGGAACACCAAAACCTTACAGTAGTTCATCTGAATAACGATGAGTGTGCTGATTTCGTCAATATATTATCTTTGGAAAGAAACACAGATATGACCGTATAGAATCTCTTATGAGTTAGTAAATAGAAACATGTACATAACAATACCTGGAAGATTGCCCCATCAGGTCCATTGCTGTTACAGTCCAATATATCCCCGACATGCGAAGATACTCAGTCATGCAATACTCGAAATCATCTTTATTCAGCCCGTAGCCCGCCAAGTAGTCGGAATGCTTTTGTAGAAGCAGAGTTCGCGGCCGGGACTCCGAGAGTACGATGTCTTTTGTGTTCAAAGACATGATTTATCAATAAAATTGTGAATATTTGTAATTTTATTGTACGCCCCAGTACGCCTTAAAGTAAACTAATAACAATTTTGACGTTTGATTTGACAAATTTGACAATGACAACTTGACAGACGAGTTTGACATATACAATGTTGCCATTGCTTAGAGCTTAGGTTGGCCCCAAATACTATGTAAACTCTACGAGTTAATACGTGCAGCTTGGTGCCAAAGTTGGCAACAGGCACACTAGCGCTCCTAGCGGCATGAGTTGATCAAAATAGTTTAGTTTCATACAGCATAAAATTTAAAAAAATTACAAATTCTTATTTTTTTGTTTTATTCCGTCTAAAAATGTTAAAGTAGATCAAGTAATAGCATTTTCTATTTTAATTTACTCAAATAAAAGTCTGAACAACTACTTTGATCAACTCGAACCGCTAGATGGCGCTAGTAAAATTGTTGCCGCTCAATTGTATGGGAAACGTCAGAAGCTGCACGTATTATAGTATATAGTATTTGGTGAGTATTATATTCTTTGATGAGGAGGCACACTGACATTAAAACGGGCGCCGTCCGTGCAAGTGCCTAGACATGTCACTGTCATTCATATTATGCGAGAGAGAGAGAGAGAGAGAGAGAGAGAAAAAATATTATCTTCTCGCTCTCACGTATGAAATTCTTTATCTGTGCAATGGACTAATAAGGTGGTGCCGTTTTTGGCAGAATTGTGCTTAACTGCGCCATAGATTTAGAATTATTAAACTAGATTGTTTAGTTAGGTCAAAAAGTGTGTCCACATGAGAGGTAATTGTTTGGGCTGGTGTCCCTCTCGCACTTACTGACAATGTCAACATTAGTCAGTGACGTCATCACTGTCATACATTGGGGATACCAGTCAATTTTCAAAGTTATTACCAAATCTACTAATACCCATTTGAACATATTTTTTAATTATACATATCTTTGATTTACTGGCATCAAAATAATTACATTATAATTATTTCCAAATTTTTTGAAATATATCGAAACCCTAGATTGAATATAACATTAAAATAAAATAAGAAGTTATAAAGTCAGGTAATATACAGATAAAAATACTACTAATTTGGGAACCTCATTAACACTGGCAACACGTGCGAGAGGGACACCAGCCCAAACAATGCCCTCTCATGTGGACCGTTTTCGCTAGTCTGATACGATCGACTTTCTGTTTCAGTAATAAGGTTAAATTTCGTATGGCAAAAAATGTGATTGAGCTATCCCCTGTAAAGATCTTTGAACTGCGCGGTAGCCATAGACTAAAAAGTGAAGTGAAGGTGGCGCTATCTGTCATAACCTTTGTCTGTCCCTCCTCATTTATCCGATTTTCATGGGGAAAGTAACTTTCCGGGAAAAAGTCCGTATACAAATTGGGTAAATTACCGTGGGCACATAACTATACTCTGTCAAACAAGTCTGTCAGTAAATAAGAACAAAGAAAACTATAGGTATCCTTTTCTCTAGTACCCTAAAGAAAAGGATGCATATAGTTTTCTTTGTTCTTATTTACTGACAGACTTGTTTGACAGAGTATAGCATGTGCGGATCCCCCTGGATCCTAGGTTGCCCCATACAAATAGACCACGTGGTATCCTTTGCTTGAAAACAGCACATATTATCTATAGCTCAATGACCTATGACCACGCTCTTATAATAGTTAACGCAATGTAGATAGTGTTGGCGAGTGTTTACACGGCTTTTATCAGAGATCAAGTGGGAGCCATAAACATAAGTCGCGGCTTGATAAAACTGTTAAGGGGAATAATACTTTTGATATTTAATAGAAAGGAATTAATTAGGGTTACTTCATATTTGCCAGCCGTTTTTCGGTGAAGGAAAACATCGTGAGGAAACCGGACTAATTCCAATAAGGTCTAGTTTACCCTTCGAATTGGAAGGTCAGATGGCAGTCGCTTTCGTAAAACTAGTGCCTACGCCAAATCTTAGGATTAGTTGTCAAAGCGGACCCCAGGCTCCCATGAGCCGTGGCAAATGCCGGGATAACGCAAGGAGAATGATGACTTCAGAAATTCATGGTGTAATGAGGGCTGTACACACTCGCCAAGGACCCCGAGATAGGTTGAAAGAAAGAAAGAAAGAAAAAAATATTTATTTGGTATAAGAATAGTATAGGTACAACACAATACAAATAGAGTGAACCGGTATACCAAATAGGATGCCGCTCAGCGTAGACCGTGTCTAAGAGACACGGCACTGATTTTCAGGGCACCCATAATTAAAACTAAACTTAAAACTACTTATAACAAGATCAAAACAGACCATACATGGAACATACAGATCTAAAACAGAGAGAGAAGAAAAGAAAAAAAAAAACGAATGTGTCCACGCCGGTGCACGCTGTTTCTCTCTTGTCTCGTCTCGCGCATCTCCGATTATATCGGTACCGAGATAGACTCTCGGGTGCTTCGGGCGCTCTCGGGCTCGGGGAACGGAATGTCCGATGAGATTATGGACTTTATTTCACAGGTAACATCAAGAACGAAGGATTACCCCACACGGTGAGCCCCGACGGCCTTCATAGCGGAAAGCTTCGTTTACCGAGGGTATTGAATGATCTATACAAAGCACTATTACTCATAAGTACTTTTATATCGGCCGTATATAAGAAGGTTGGCCTACACCCGACGTACAGCCACCAAATAACGGCGACTGGTCGCCCCACCCATAGACTAAGGAAATTCTATTATCTTTGGCCCCACGACTCAACGACTCAACTCAGTCGCAGAAGCAGCTAATAGGTAGGTAATGAAAGAGGGATCTCTTATATCATATAAGGGTGCGACCACACCACTGCTTAAAAAACGGCGACGGTACGGAATTGCAGTGACGCATCGTATCCGTACCGTTTTTACCGCCTACTACCCACACCGCTGCTCAAAAAACGGCGACGGTACGGAATCGCAGTGACGTATCGTATCCGTAAGGTTTTTACCGCATGCTCCCCACACCGCTGCTTAAAATACACAGACGGTACGGAAACGCAGTGACTTTCGTGCACGTCGTGCGTACCGTCGCCGTTTTTTGAGCAGCGATGTGGGAGCGTGCGGTAAAAACGGTACGGATACGATGCGTCACTGCGATTCCGTACCGTCAATACCGTCACCGTTTTTAGAGCAGAGGTGTGGTCGCACCTTTATACCTATTCCTAAATTTTACCCGCAACGACGCCCAAAAAATAATTGCCAACAGCTTTGCTACTTTGAAATATTTTGGCTTTTAAACTTTTCCTGTAAAAATGTCCTCAAAGAGATAAAATGCAAACAGGTCTCGGTAACCGTATATTTTTCCCCTCTGCACGTTTCCATGGCAACCATTCCACGTGGATTCTTTGAATTCTTTGGATTATGACGTTGTCAACAATGTTTTCGCTTGTAACGCAAATAACAAAAACATTTACTGAGTCTTACAAATATTGTGTCATCGGATAAAACAATGGGTTATTGTAATACTTACATGTTTATTTTGTAACTCATGCTCAATAAATCCCCTTAAACGATAAATTCATTCATTAAAATGACCGAACGAATCAGTCGCGCTGGTTTGACCGTGAGCAGTGCAAGTGTAGTTATCGTGAAGTTATACACCTCAGGATCACAACGGTTCGTATGACTCAGTTAATTTAGTTCAATTTCGAACGAACATCAGGCGAGGAAAATTAATGAATAAAGAAAGTGGATATGGTTGAAACTTGAAATACCGCCGCCGGTACCTAAAAACTTTGAACGTTAAGGATTTTATTAACCAAATCTTAAATTTCTTAGAATATGTTGATATGTGTATAGTTGTTTAATTACTTTTTAGTTGCCATGGAATTCGGTAGCTCGATATGTAAATTCGAGTAAGTAAGTGTTCTTTAAAAGTTATCTCATTACGAAGTTGCGTTTTCGGAGTTCACTGGAATTCGAATTCTAAGAATCAGTTAACACAAATTTAGAATATCTTATTAATTTATCAGTAAGGAGATTCAGACGTCAACTTGTGCCAGTGTGTATAATTGCTACATATAAGCCTACTAAATACGATTTATTCTGTACCATAAGGTCGTAAAACTATTATCTGCTCTTTTAGGTACTTAAAGCGGATCTATGACTGAGCGACCTCTCTTTAACTTTTTAATTCGGTCGTCTTTTTTATGGGACACGAGGCAAACGAGCAGACAGGTCGACTGATGGTAAGCGATTACTGCCTCCTATGAACACCCAAAACACCAGAAGTGTTGGAGGTGCGTTGCCGGACTTTAAGATGGATGTACGCTCTTTTCTTGAAGGTTTGAAGGTGGTATCGGTCCGGAAAATCCGGAAATACCGGCGGGCGACAATTCATTCCAGTTTAGCTGTGCAGGGCATCATTTACCCTGAACTGCCCTGATGGCTTAAGGACCCTTTTGAAGGTCGATTTTGTTTCCATTTATTTAAATAAGTACTAAAAGATACAGACTTACAGATTATAAGTACAAAGGTCGGGGAATAGGGTTCCATGTAAGGGCGATTGGCCCCGCCAATTTATGAACACTTTTAAGCCGATTTCTCGAACAATATTCCGTCAACACGTTGAATGGCACGGGGAGGCCGGGGACATGACGATTCGCCCAATCATTTGTATTCGGTAGTCTAAAAATTATGCTGCGTTCCCTCACATACCTACATACATTCGGGGGATATATATTATACGAATTTCTCGAAGGAATTTCCCATGAATAGCAAGAGATGTCATCACGAATATTCAAGGAGAAACTGGGCATATGTATGTATAATAAACATAAGTATTATATAAAACGTAAAAAGCTGATTGCTTCTGGCTAGATTCGGAAAATATTGTGTTTGTGATACAATGAAATAAAACTTTTATGCGAGTTCTCGCACTATGTAAATGGGTTCTTAGTAGGTATTGTAGATTGTTATTGTATGTATGTAAACACTTGATTGTACATAAGACAAGTTAAGACATAGAAATACAGTATAGTTATGGTGTACAAAGGCGAACTTATCCCTATAAGGGATCTCTTGCAGTCAACTTTTGAGCGACAAACGAACACTATGTACAGAAGAGAAAAAAAAAAATTATGTTGCACTAATTTCTGTTGAGGTTAATTGCTTACTCACTAATAGAAGATTCACAAAATCGTCAGCAGACCCTTTAGCACAACGTGTCTTGTCGCGCGTGAGTCCATACTCCAAGTCGCGCTTGATGTATGGACTCGCGCGCGACAAGACACGTTGTGCTAAAGGGGCTGGGCTAGTATTATTGGCGCGAGATTATGTCGCCGCGATAAATTACCCGCCCTTGTGTCATTCATTAATGTCAATTTACAGTTAGAAAAGGACCTGTGATCTATATCGCGACGAGATACTGTCGCGGCATTGTGATAACCCTGCAGATGACAACTTTATCTCACTAATTAGAAAAGAAATATAAACGAAAATCAATCTTGTTGGGTTATCACTGCGGTTCATTACAGTTCTAAACTTGTGACAGATAGAATAAAAATAAAACTTGTTTGGTTACCACTAGTTTCACTATCACTCTGTACTTTTAGTAGGATAATAAGGTAACGAACCCAATCATGGACAGTTTAAGAAAAAATTTCTCCTGTTTTTGATATTTCACTGATAAATGTAAAAATTCTACCGCTAAGCGTGTTAAATCTTGAATGTCCTATCCTTCTTTTACATTTCAAGCGTATTGCAGAATAGAAACTCCTATTGGTCTCGCAAAATAACGCTATTTCTTTATATCTTTGGAGCAACAAACTAGTATGTTTTGTACCTTATCTCATGCTCATTGCAGTAAGTAAAACTCATTCAAGTTTACACCGACTATTATTTTTTTATTATTTTATACATGAACCCAACTCTCTTAGCAACATTACTAAGAATTCGTCTTGAATTTTTTTTCAGTAAACTGGTGAATTTTATCTTATCACCAAATCCTTCAGAAATAACCGAATTAATTGAAACTTCAAAATGAAACAGCTCTAAGTACAACTCTAATAGTTTATGGTACAATGCCGTCAGAATTTAGAAACTAATTTTAGATACTTATTTTTAAGGATTTGTGTTTTTTTGTCCATAATGGCATCACCGTCCATTATAGGGTATTTTACATTAAATAGAATAAATAGTGAGATTAGTGAGTTTTGGTTGTCACTTGACGAAATTGTGAAGTTCTGAAATTCACTCGAATTGTTGCTTTTTTTGTTATCACTTATCCGTCGGGTTACGTAATATGAAAACAGTCATAATATCTTCCTTATTTGTTACACAAAGCGGAAATAACACTTTTTACGGCCTTTTTATTGTTTTTCTTTTACGAAAGTAAACATGGAGTAGGTATATTACGTTAAATTCGATATTCTACCTAAATCGCTTTTATTGAATAGGTAAAATAAAACAAACCTCGTTTTTCATTAATTTTCATTTTCAAATGTACTACTTAATGAGAATCCTAAGATTAACATAAAAGTTAGCACCAGAAGGCATGTTACATGTTGTCACATGTAATAATTCTACCACAAAATTAAAATTTAAAAAAAAACCTCGACATAGTGGACCGATTTTCATGAAACATGGCTAAGACCCGACTAGACGCTCCCGACTTTCAAATAAAAAAAAAACTAAATCTAAATCCGTCCATCCGTTCGGGAGCCACGATACCACAAACAGACAGACACGCACACTGAATGTTTTAAGACTGTGCACACTTATCAGTCGCGGTCGTCACTGTCTTCAGCCGCGTCCGTGTGACGCGTCCTATAATTTGTTCCTAGCTTTACAATTTATTAAATTTATAGATCCGTGTTCCGATATTTATGAGCACCTTGCTCGCCACAGATGTCATATAAACCATAGATCAAGCAAACGTATCTACTTAGCGTGTCAAATGAACTCAGTGAAATCCACTGAGTTGTCCGTCTTTAATCGCAGCTTGCAGCTTTCGGGCGTCAATTTTTGTAAGTTGAAGTCAACAAAAACATTAAGAATGCCTAGTTACATGATATTTAATTGCAATAACATAAAACTTATCAACACTCAAGGGCCTGAGACATATTTAAAATCACCGGCAAGTAACAACTTCAGTACAAAATCTGACACGCTCGGCCGCCATACAAATAAATGAACTCGTTTCTTCTATCTAAATCTAATTCTGTGTTGCTCGCTCTAATCACTCTAATGTATCTGATGGCGACTTTACATAAAGCAATTACCTACCCACATACACTGAATTATTCTCGTTATCATGTACCTATTATGTCGGCGGCGCGGCGATTGAGTATCTTACAAAGGAATTAGTCAGGATTAGTGTTAAGATATCTATATATAGATGTAAGCCAGAGGTAATGTAGAATATACCTGTAATAACTGATAAGTAATATAATACACGAAAGACGACTCACAATGCTTCATAATGAGTTTATTATGACCCATCCGCCCCCGAAACAACTTATGAATGACTTGGTGCCAATGGGACCATCTCGGGGTTATACCCGTTCGATCAAAAAAAAAATTTTGAAAATCGGTCCACAATTCTCGGAGATATCGAGGAACATAAAAAAAAAAAAAAAAAAAAAAACAGTCGAATTGAGAACCTCCTCCTTTTTTGAAGTCGGTTAAAAAGATAGAAAATAAGTATGATTGAAGTGATTTATTCGTTAGCACGCAAACAATCAATCAATTTTTAAGATTGACATAAAATAATAAATAATGACCAAGGCTCAAAAAAAGAAGGTCATAGAATATTTTACCCTGTTCCGTACAATAAAGACACATTTACCTGTGTAAACGTTCAATATTCCCTATAATGATTATAGAATGTTTTCGAACATTTTCTAAATTATGGTTATGATTTCAAACTGACGAGCGTCTTTCCAAACATTAAACACGTTCGCTCCGGCATCGGATCTACTCGACCCGACCACGGAACTATATTCACGAGTAATAGAAGAGTTAATCTAGGTAGGGGCCCAGCATGTCTAGCAATGCACGGACGAGAAGTTTACAAAGTTGCAGAACATTTCTCATGAGAATTTTCGGTAACTTCTGAGAATGTTCTCGAGAACGAGAATTTATCAGAATACTTAAGTACTTAACTTCGTAGTTTATACCATAATTTCGTCGAACTCAGCAAGTCAAGACGTAGTCCCGTGGTAGTGCGCTGGCTTCGTATGCCGATGATCTCAGGTTCGATCCTGACAGCGACCTTTTTGTTTTTATTTTGTTTTTGTTTTGAATATACATATATTGGCATGACCAAAAACAGGCATCAAGAAATAATAGTTCGGTACCTAATTTAAAAAGTCAGGACTAAAACTGTGAAGTCTGAAAGTCGAAATGTTCCCTGAAGTATAGTGAGAATTTAAGCAACTTATTGGTAACTTATCACTTATCAACAAAATAGCTAATTGTAATAGACAATATTATATGTAATAACATATAGTCTTATATTATGCCCATTTAAACATTATTTCAAGTATATTCTCTCGTTTAAATAATAAATTGCATGTTGCGGGAATGTTCTGCGAACATTCTCAAGAATGTTTCCGCTTTCTGAGAATGTTCTGCAATTTCTGCATTACTAAGCATGTCACATTTTTTACTGACATTGTCTATATGTGCCTTGGCCATTGAGTGTTCATAATTTTTGCGTTGTTGCAATGAAATATTACAAAACTAGGCATTATTTTATGTTTTCGTTGACCTACAAAAATTGACGCCCGAAAGCTGCCAGCTATTTAGTAGTTTCCTGAGATCGTTAGGCACGCTAATTAGAGTGTGTTTGCTTGATCTATGTATAGTATATATGAAATCTTTGGACCCGATGCGATGTAATATGGTTGATTGTGTTGTCAACTACTTGCCGTAGCGAACGTGATTGATAAGAATAAAATCAAAACAATTATTTACTGCCCACACACCTAAGGCGACTAAAGAATTTCTCGGGATTCTTTCCAGATTTAACTGATCCTACTAGCAGACGATTTTCTTGTTATCATTAGTAGTAATTTTAAATTCATTATACGCGATTTAATCCGTTTCCATAGTTTTATTTTATCATTAGTGAGTTTAGTTTAGTGATCCTCCATGAAAGCCAAAAATAGAAATTTCGTTAGTTGATCTCTATTGCTAGAATATGGAAGGACGATGAAAGTCAGGCTGGTGGATTTGGTACCTAAATAATAACAATAACCGAGTTGTTATCAGTGTTATCACCAACAAAACGTTACACCTACCATTCTGAAAGTCTGGATGGAGTTTTTGTTTAAATGCATCCAGCTCTTGTAAGACTAAGCTTGTATGACCTGACGGTGATAATGATAATCAAAATGTACGTAATTTTAAGTCCAGGGTAGCTAACGTCAAAGGCATCTTCTGGGCGAGCTCACTCCATCGTAGGCCACGTCTTTGCCTTTGGCTAGTCAGTGATTTATCATTTAAATAAAAAAACCGGCCAAGAGCGTGTCGGGCCACGCTCAGTGTAGGGTTCCGTAGTTTTCCGTATTTTTCTCAAAAACTACTAAAACTATCAAGTTGAAAACAATTTTCCTAGAAGATCTTTATAAAGTTCTACTTTTGTGATTTTTTTCATATTTTTTAAACACATGGTTCAAAAGTTAGAGGGGGGGGGACACACTTTTTTTCCTTTAGGAGCGATTATTTTCGAAAATATTACTATTATCAAAAAAGGATTTTAGTAAACCCTTATTCATTTTTAAATACCTATCCAACAATATATCACACGTTGGGGTTGGAATGAAAAAAAAAATCAGTTCCCACTTTACATGTAGGGGGTACCCTAACAAAACATTTTTTTTTTTCACTTTTTATTTTACCACTTTGTCGACGTAATTGATATACATATTGGTACCAAATTTCAGCTTTGTAGTACTAACGGTCACTGAGATTATCCGCGGACGGACGGACGGACAGACAGACATGGCGAAACTATAAGGGTTCCTAGTTGACTACGGAACCCTAAAAAAGGGTAGCCAACGTTACAATCACGTACGCTAGTCATAAGCGCATTGTAGATCTTCTGTATTGGCGCGACATAATATCCACTGCGGTTCGCCACGTAGCGTCAACCTGTTATCACTTTGACTTGGCCGTCAGAATGGTGGAACGTTGTACGCAATAGGCACCTTCTTGGCGAGCCTGCTCCATCGTAGGCCACGTCTTCTTCTCAGCTAGTCTGTGGCCATAAGTAAGCCCATTTATAGTTAAAAAAACCCCTACGTTATGCCCACCAGATGCCAGCCCCAACCGACGCCGTGTCCACGGGCGAGACATCGCTCCTCCGCAGAGCGTGCGACATTTTCGTCGCCACATTCAAACGGAGCGCCACCGCTGCAGCCGCCGCGCCGGGACGCGTCAACCTGATAGGGGACCATGTCGATTACTGTGAAGGATATGTTTTGCCTGTGGTAAGTTATTACAGCCTGACAAAAAATATAGAAAATAATAGGGGCGCCACGCGCCACCATCTATGTAAACCGTGTTGCATGTGGAGACTATTTTGACACTTCTGAAAAAAGTAAGTGTTGCTATGATAAAAAAAACCGGCCAAGAGCGTGTCGGGCCACGCTCAGTGTAGGGTTCCGTAGTTTTCCGTATTTCTCTCAAAAACTACTGAACCTATCAAGTTCAAAACAATTTTCCTAAAAAGTCTTTATAAAGTTCTACTTTTGTGATTTATTTCATATTTTTTAAACATATGGTTCAAAAGTTAGAGGGGGGGGACGCACTTTTTTTTTGCTTTAGGAGCGATTATTTCCGAAAATATGAATATTATCTAAAAACGATCTTAGTAAACCCTTAATAATTTTTAAATACCTATCCAACAATATATCACACGTTGGGGTTGGAATGAAAAAAAAAAATCAGCCCCCACTTTACATGTAGGGGGGGTACTATAATATAACATTTTTTTCCATTTTTTATTTTTGCACTTTGTTGGCGTGATTGATATATATATTGGTACCAAATTTCAGCTTTCTAGTGCTAACGGTTACTGAGACTATCCACGGACGGACGGACGGACGGACAGACAGACAGACATGGCGAAACTATAAGGGTTCCTAGTTGACTACGGAACCCTAAAAAATAATACCATTTCTACTACTGTTGCCAAGCTGTATAGTCTTCTAAGAGTTTTAAGATTATATTTTTATTTAAGATTAAGTATATATGTTATGGACCAAGTGATAAATCGGGCACTATACATAATGCCCGGGTATTATGAATAATGCCCACTGTGAGTGGGCAGTTTGATAATAACTATTCAAATAATTAAATTGCCCGAGCATCATACATAATGCCCATCCTCTGTTGGGCAAAATAATAATAACACATCGAATAGCTGAATTGTGCCCGGGCATTATACATAATGCCCATCCTCGGTTGGGCAAAGTGATAAAACCATATCGAATAGCTGAATTTAGCTGAAATTATTGAAAATGAAAAATGAAAAATCGTTTATTGGTCACAGATATTGTGTTACAAAGTAAGAAAGGGTTGGGACCTCCTATTAAGTATATTATTATGTTCTAAAATGTAAATAATCGATGATGTTTAAATAAATCGCACTTAATCGACAAAAAACTTTTTCTCAAACATGCAATGAAATATTGTCTTTAGGTTCCTTAAAATGGGCTGGGAAGTATCGCTTTTTGGGCGCAACAACTCGAGAGGACTGTAAAGGGATTTCATATTATTTTTTAGGCCTAGGCCTGCAAAGTAACTTTTTTTTACAAAATATTGTCCTTTAGAGCATTTTTTTTTATTTCATTGTATGTTTGAGAAAAGCACTATACATGCCTCGGCGTGAAAACGGATTCCCGGCCTCGTATCCCTATCCGGCCTCGCTCGCACGCTCGCTCGGCCGTATATACCCACTTGGCCGGAAATCCTCATTTTCCCGGCCTCTGATGTAATGTACTATATAATCGATAATTGACTATACTGTGTACAAACAAACTCTTTTCGTGGCATTAAAAATTATTTTATACAGGCAACATAAAATTCCTGAATAGAAAAGTGCCACTTTGATCCTTTTCTTAACAGGGAAGGAAATTCCCCCCTTTCCGAATGAGTGATGCTGATGTGAAACTATATTCCTAAGTCACAGCAAGTAAGTAAGTAACAGCGATGTTTTACAACGAAAGGCCATGAAACTTGTTCATTTTAACACGTGTCGTCTATCGATCAGAAGTGGCATCTAACGACCTTTTCTCTCTGACTAATTTTAGTATCTCTGACTAATTTAGTCGTCAATCCATACGCCATTCAATTCAGTGTATTTTGCTGGCAGTAGTAAGGGCTGATTTACACGTTACGAGATCTCGCACGCGAGTTTCATTATATACAGCGGTATTTGACCAACTGAATTGGATGTAACTACAAACGGCCCCCAATGTAATTAAAACCGCATGCGAGTTCGCACGCCGTGTAAATGGGTTCTGTTCTGAGTGTATAAGGTCTGAGTGCACGCTCATATTAGGCATGTAGCTGTAGGCTTAGCACATGATGGCCGCGAGAGTATGTTCTTCTAATTCTATTAATGACATAAGGACGGGTAGTCTATCTCGCGGCGACATACTCTCGCGACCATCATGTGCTAGGCCTACTGAGTCGATGCTGCATAGGGTGGACACGCGCTCGCCCGCCCCGCTGCACGTCTCGCCGAACACTCCGCTCCGAGCGTCCACTCAGGCCTTACGGCTCAGCCACGACATTGGTCTAAGCGTGACAGCGGTGAGCGGCGGCCATACATTGGAGTAAGACACAGCGATGGGACTTTCCATTCGCACGTACGGCTGCCGCTCACCGCTGTCGCGCTTAAACCAATGTCGTGGCTGGGCCGTTACGCTGAAAGGAGCGCACTGGCGTCTATTGATCGTTTATAATAAATGGTGTCCTTCCTCCAACGTCCTCATCCATCAGCCATTGAGTGGTTTGGCGCCGTACTTCAGGAGACGCTAGAGTGTGGGGCCTCTCTAATAGCCAAATCCATACTAATATTATAAATGGGAAAGTGTCTGTGTCTGTTTGTTTGTCCGTCTTTCACGGCCAAACGGAGCGATGAATTGACGTGATTTTTTAAGTGGAGATAGTTGAAGGGATGGAGAGTGACATAGGCCACTTTTTGTCTCCTTCTACCACCCCACTTCGCTAAAATGGGGGCTGGAAGTTTGTATGGTAATTCCGCAATATTCGAATTTAACGCGAGCGTAGCTGCGGGCAAAAGCTAGTATAATATACAACACGGTTTATAATATACATTCACGGTTTGTTCTTAAATGGGGATCCCGAACTGTGTAACATACAGAGCCTCTCTATGAGTTTTTGAAGTTTTAGAATACGTTTCTCGATAGTGGTAACGCCAAGCAAATTGGCGTTCGTTTGGATGGAGATGGAGAAAGCAGAGAGCGACCCCAAACGGTTACTTCGAATCATATATCGAATAACTTATTCTAATATTTAAAATTGCAAACGGGACTTAATCGCGTATTTACTATGTTTTAAACACTATGTTTTAAACACTAACCTCCGACGTTTCAATTGGCTCAAATGCAGGGCTTGCATGGGCCAATAATCTTGTCAAATAGCGGACATTCTCCAATACCGGTATTCATTCCGGTATTGGCGCGATTTCAATACCGGGATCCCGGGATCCCGGTATTGAAATCAGGAAAATATAAAAACCAAGTAATTTGCTTAAAATAACAAATTTTATTCAAAATCTCGTTTGTTAATTTTCATGCGTGTTATACTACAGCAGAATCTTGCTAATCCGACTTACAATTCTTACAAATGGGTCAAATCGATTACATTTCCAACTTAAAAAGTTTCGATTTTGACCCAAAACGGTTTTTCAAACTTATGTGGCCAAGTCGGCTCAACTTTTATTGTTTTTAAGTATACCTACATAGTTCAAACGGCTACGCCCTGTGCTCTTTATTTTTGTTGTGAGTGGGACTGAGGACGCAGTATAAAATCAAGCGGGAAAGAGCGCCAGATCTGTACTCAGGTGATTCTGTAAGTTAGATATCGCCTCCAGATCGGACATTTTGCAAGAAGACGCGGCCATAGCAAACCATGTTTTTTGCCAAATCGTTCTCTTTAAGCTCGTGCGGAATAGAACCTTTTACATTTTAATAATAACAGGCCTTTGCATCTATAACAGACGATTCAAGCAGCATCCTTGCGACACTTACATTCGTGGCCGTATAGCCCAATTCAAGAGAGGATCCCTCGTCCGCACACACGGCAGGTATATGCTCCCCCAGATGGGCGGGGGTTAGAGGCCTGCTCGTGACGCCTCATGCGTTTATCATTCAAGGAGAAAAACCAGGCATTGGCGTGCTTGGATTGACCGTCATGGATAACACGGCGCCACGTGGGTCGGTTCTCGGCCAGTCGTTGCCACTGGTTGCATGGAATATCAAATGTGACTATGTCACGCTTCACGCAATCTTTAAAGCGCAGCATTGGCCGTCCGACCGGTCTCTTTGCATCTGCAACCTCTTCCAGCAGGATTTGACGCGGCAAACGAGTCCGCTCCATTCGATACACATGCCCGAGCCACCTCAGTCGCCTCTTCTTTAATATGGCTATGATACTAGGAAGCTGTGTCTCATTCATGCAGTGTTACATTTTATAGTCGGTGTTAATGGTATAATTGTACTGTAGATTTAACTATAATATCAGTATCACTTTATTAAATAACAAGCATTAAGAGCATTTCTCGATTACACACACTCTATAGTTTCATCATTGACTTTTGAAATTAGAACATGAGATGATTTTTTTAAACACATTGTAATCAATATCTATGGTACAATTTAGTGGTATTTTTGTTTTTCGTGGCGCTAGAGGCGCTAAAGCACTAATAAAATAAATCCACCAAATCATTGAATAATTAGCCAAGAATCCGCACGAAGCGCTTTGCTTCTTCTTTTCTTATGCGCACTGCCAAGGAGTGGAATTCCTTGCCGGCGGCTATATTTCCGAGCTCATATAACCCTTCCTTCAAATCAAGAGTGAACAGGCATCTTCTGGGCGAGCTCACTCCATCGTAGGCCACGTCTTTGACTCTGCTTTGGCTAGTCTGTGGCCAAGAGTAAGCCCATTTATAAAAAAAGCTAAATTGTCCGACATAGATTATTAAAAATCACATTAAGAAATAATCTATGGAATCACACATTACTTTGCGGAAATCCATGATAATCAAAATCAAAAAGATTACTTCGCGGAATAGGAACACTTCATTTACGTATAAGAAAAGTAATTTTCCTCATTTTGATAGTTGAGTAGTGAGTTCCCTATTTCGTTACTATCGGGAATGTTACGGCAAAGTTTTCAGCTAGAGTTCAACACACTAACGCACACGTACAACAGTGAAAATAGAGTAGCTACGGTATACGTTAGTTCGTTTGCATTAACCAATATAGATGCATCAAGGCGATTTGTTTACAGAGGATCTATGGCCTATTACAACTACGTTTGACGTGTTGCTTTTCTGTCACACTTACGTGCGAAGTCACAAGTGCGACAAATGTGTCAAAAACTGTTCGCGGCAGACCCTCCTCAATGAATGCTTTTGACGCGTAACTTTAATTCTTTATCTGGGTAATCATCGAAAAAACTATCATTTTCATACAAATCTTGCAAAAACACCAAACAGAGAATGTGTCAAATCGAGAAAAGAGAGCAACAAGCAAGATTTACGCGTGTAGTGACCATCATGATGCAGAAATTTTACGTTTTTGATGAGTAATTTACGTTAATTTGGCATAATTTGTTAGTTTTTAAAAATACCGGGATCCCGGTATTGCTAAATTAAATACCGGTATTGAAATGGGCCCAAAAAAGGCGGGATCCCGGGATACCGAGATACCGGGATCCCGGTATTGGAAGCCATAATGAATTGAAAAGTACTCTGACGCGCTGAGTGCAGAAAATCATCAAAAATTAAAGTTCATCCTCACTTTCTCGACACGTGGCAAACCAAGAACAAACGGGCCTCCCGCTCGTTCTTGCCCAGAACGTGCAAGTTGTGGAATGAGCTTCCTTCTGAGGTGTTTCCCTTGCGCTATGACATGGGGTTCTTCAAGAAGCAGGTATTTAGGGTTCTCAAAGGTCGGCAACGCATAAGTGGCTCCCATGATGTTGCTTATGTCCATGGGCGGCGATGACTGCTTACCATCAGGCGGCTCGTCTGCTCGTTTGCTGCCTATTTCATTAAAAAAAAAAAAAAATCACGTTTGTAAGTTTAAGATGATAAATTCTTCCTTGGAGCCATCACCGAGCTGTTTTATGCGTATATTCGAATATTGCAGAATGCTCCATACAGACTTCCACCCAACATCTTAGGAAAGTGGGGGGTTAGAAAGAGACAAAAAATATGCATATGTCACTCTCCATTCCTTAGATAGTTAAATTTAAAAAGTCACGTCAATACGTCGCTCCGTTTTGCCGTGAAAGACGGACAGACAAACAGACACACACACTTTCCCATTTATAATATTAGTATGGATGTTTTGCTCTACCTTTTCCCCGAGTAGGTAAAGAGTAAAGATATGAGCTAAGGCCAAAATTGTTATTGTTTTTGTCTCAACTGAGGATGTCAATTTCATTTACCGCCTTACTTAACCGCACTAGTGCGGAAAGTAGTACTTTTCTTTACTGTCGAAACTTAAGAAGGGCTATATGTACTGTAAATAAAACGTTGTTGTTCAATACATGTTTGAATAAGTCATACCTATAACCTGGCAACCTTCAAATGTAGGGTGAACACTGAACAGGCATCTTCTGGGCGAGCTCACTCCATCGTAGGCCACGTCTTTGCCTTTGGCTAGTCTGTGGCCAAGAGTAAGCCCATTTATCATCATCATTCTTGCGTTATCCCGGCATTTGCCACGGCTCATGGGAGCCTGGGGTTCGCTTTGACTAGTTTGCATAGTTTAAGTAGCATAATTTTGCATAAAACCAGCGTGACTCAGGGGACCGTAACCACGGCAATACAACAAGAAAAAAATGATTCACCCTTTTATAAAGAATCTTAAACATGTATGATTCAAAATCATAATTTAAAGATCAAATCTGGTAAAAAAAGAGTGGGTACAAATAAAAAAGTGCCAACATTAGCGTCGTCCTTTTCTAATCAATGTGTGTGAGTAAACGGAATGACACTACGATGTTGCCATTTTTAAATTTCTACTTCTTTTTGCCTTGCTGTACCATTAAAGCCTGGCCAGAAATATATGACTATTGTCAGGAGGGCGCTGTTATTCTGACGTATGGGGTGACAGTTCAGTATAGTATGAAGAAAATAGTTCTAATGAAATTCCGCAACATGGCGCGTAGTCATATATTTCTTATTTTATTTTTAATATCTGGGCGACCGAGCTTCGCTCGGTTCTATTTTAATATATCACGTCTTTAGATAAAAAAAAACTCTTATAAATACAAAAACAAAAAAAAAGACAAAAAACAAAAACTTAATTTCTGGCCGGGATTCGAAACCCTGACACCTACGATCTATCTGCGTACATTAGACCGACCTCGTACGACTGAGCTAAGCGGAATCGATGCACGTGCGGCGAATTTAAGGACCATATTTTACGTTTAAGGCTACGCTAGATCGATTTTTCACCCCCGAAAACTAAATATACAAGAATTGCTCGTTTAATAGTATAAGATTACATACATGGAAAACCAACAGCTGAAGCTGTCAATACAATCCAAAATATAATTACAAAGCCAATTACAGGTTCTCACTTATAAACTTGTGGTCAGACTAGCAAGCTTCGGACATCAAGTTAAGTCCGGCCAGAACCTTTGTATGAAATGACCTTGCACTCTTGTGGATAAAATATTTTTCCCCTCACTAGCTCGGAAACACGTGTTTTGTCCTTTAATACCAGCGGGTAAAAACGCATTTTATCCACTAGTGGGTAAAGTAATTTGACCTTGAATAAAGTCAAATTAATTGGTTTAAAGTTGACAAAAGATGGTCAATCTAGTAATTAAGATGATTTACCACCTGTGGAACTACTGGAAGCAGTGATAAACGCATTTTTTGCGTTGTAGTTTCCTCGCTGTAGTGAGGGGAAAAGTTTTGTGTTACACTCGGGTGCAAATGTATTTTACTTCTCGTGTGTTAAAAAACTCGCAAGTTCAGGATTCTATTCTCGAACCACTCGCTTCGCTCATGGTTCAACTATAGAATCCTTTCACTTGCTCGTTTTTCAATTCCACACTCGGCGTTAAAATACAACTTTGCCCCCTTGTATAACAAATAACTATTTCTCATTAGGTATGAAGAGCAAAGAGCGCCTTTACCAATATGCGTGGAGAAATACATTTTTCACCACACCACCTGGTAAAGACCAATTTTGCTAATCGAAAACGGATAGCAAAATTGCATTTTATCCACAAGAGTGCAATGTAATTTCATGCAAATTTTAACTTGAAGCTGGTAGAATTTACTTGTAAATGACGATTTTGAATCATAAATATTAAATACCTACATGTTCGTTCCCCCCCCCCCTTTTCCCGTTAGCCCCCCTTTCAACTTGGGAATTTTAGTTAAATATACAAGTGTTATTAACTAGATTTGTCGAAAAAAAATGTCCATTAAGAACAACTCATTCAAAAGATATTTCAAAAAAATCTTTAAAATCGAGGTTCCGCTCTCGACTCTTTCCTCCTTCAAAACGTAATCAATCGGAACGAAATTTGAGAATCTGAATAACAATGAAATAATCTATGTCGGACCGTTTAGCTTTTTTGGTTAATTGTTACCAATCTTGAGTATCACACCTTTTTTTGCGCCACAATGAAAATGATAAAAAATGTGGGATATGGGTTAAATTGTGGCGTAGGCGAGAGGCTGGCAACCTGTCACTGCAATGTCACAGTTTCGTTTTCTTTCAACCCCTTATTTGCCAAGAGTGGCACAGAAGCTTTAGTAGTTTCATGTGTTCTGCCTACCTCTTTGTGGGATACAGGCGTGATTGTATGTATGTATGTACAATGAAAAAGGCCGTTTTTGGAAATTTTTGATTGGCTCTAGTCTAGTCTTTAAAAAGCAGAATATCAAAAAAAAAATCAAAACGGTCCGACACAGATAAAAATAATAACAATATGTGTTGAAAAAATCATTGCTCTACCTTCAAAAACCAGGGAGGAAATAGTCGAGAGCGTTTGTATGGAGAATTGACCCTTACCGTATCGTCTTAAACAACGACTGTACCCCCTTGTAAAATAAATAAGTAAATATTTCGATTCTCCTATTTAAAACTGTTGAAAGACACTTTTCCTAGAAGTTTCCAATGGGTCTCTATTGGTTCCCATAATTTTTTTAGTCCGATTTTTACAATCCATAACGTTGTTAGTCATAATTTTTAATAGTCATATTATCATTAGTCATAAAGTTGAATGTCAGAAATTGGAGGTCAGATTTTTGCAAGTCATCATTATTGTTAGTCATAAACATTGTAATCAAATTGCATTTTGTATTATGGACATAACGTTGAAAGCAATAAACATGTTTGTCATAATTGTCGTAAAGTATATTTTCGCAAGTAATAATGATTACTGTCCACATTAACTTTAATCATAACATTCAATGGGATCTATATCATTTTTCATTAAGTTTGAAGTCATAATTTTGTTCGTGTTCACTATCGTTAGTCATAATTTAGTTTTTCACAGAAGATATTACCTTTTTGGGGTTCCGTAGTTTTCGTAGTTTTAAATTTTCTCGTTGGGCTCACTGATTTTCCCGCCATTTCGTCTTTTACATGTTATGTGTTTAATTTTTTCATGTCGCTTTTAAGAATATTAGGCCCCGCCAGCGATTCGACGGAGCCCCGCTATGCGGGGCTCCTATTTCTGCTCTGAATGACACAAGGTAACTAACGAACCTACCCGAGAAATGAAAATTTTCTCGTTGGGCTCACTGATTTTCCCGCCATTTCGTCTTTTACATGTTATGTGTTTAATTTTTTTATGTTGCTTTTAAGAATATTAGGCCCGGCCAGCGATTCGACGGAGCCCCGCTATGCGGGACTCTTATTTCTGCTCTGAATGACACAAGGTAACTAACGAACCTACCCGGGAAATGAAAATTTTCTCGTTGGGCTCACTGATTTTCCCGCCATTTCGTCTTTTACATGTTATGTGTTTTATTTTTTCATGTTGCTTTTAAAAGTATTAGGCCCCGCCAGCGATTCGACGGAGCCTCGCTATGCGGGGCTCCTATTTTTGCTCTGAATGACACAAGGTAACTAGCGAACCTAGCTGAGAAATGAGGATTAAAATAATCAATGAGCTCACTGATTTTCCCGCCATTTCTTCCTTTGCATGCTGATTTTTGTAATATTCGGCTTCGTCAACGAGTAGAAGGGGGGCAGGGGTCCTATTTCCGTTCTAATGGACGCGAGGTAAATGCGGACTACCAATAAAGTCATAAGGTATAATGTATCGATTGTCCACATTTTCGTTAGTCATAATTTGGTTTTTCTCAAAACGCGTAACTTTTCAGGATTGCCATAAAACAAACCTAACCTAACCTATCTATAGGTCACCCTAATGAAACCGTTTCAGAATTATGACTAATGATAATCTGGCTAACAAAGGGATCCGTTTTAAATGTTATATTCATCAACTTTCTTGATTCTAAGATTATAGTATTCTATAATATGGGTTGTTAACTTTAGAACTATTAAACGTTATTCGTAACAAAGATTATGACTTATGAGGTTTATGCCTTAAAACTGTATGCAGAACAATCAGTAGGGCTTCAAAAAATATGCCTAGTAATATTTCTGGATAATTATTGTTATGCCTTTCAATTTTATACTCATCAACTTTATGACTTTTAAGGTTATGGCATCCAATATTATGGGTTGTTAATGTTAGTACCATTAAGCATTATTCGTAACAAAAATTATGACTAGTGATGTTTATGACCACAAAATATATGAATAACAACTTATGACTAACGAAATTCTGACCAAAAAGTTTATGGGAAAGAACGGGGTCCCGTTTCCAATCCATTTAAAATCCTCTGTATCTGGAAAGTTACCAAGGTTCATTGATTAACAAGATTGAAGTAAATCAAGATTAATGATTGCTCAGCTGCGATTATTCGTTCATAAAACGTTGCTACTTTAGTATCTAACCCTGAAAAAGGTTTTCGAAATTTTCTAGTTTTCATGGTTGAATATGTATACTTCGTTTCTTTTAAGATTAGAATTATCTGTCAAACGGGTAAGCAGTGGTCGTAGACCTTCCTTCTTCGATTTCGGCCGATACCACTGATTTCTTGGAACTTATAACTTATAATACTATGTACATAAGTTCCAAGAAATCAGTGGTATCGGCCGAAATCGAAGAAGGAAGGTCTACGACCACTGCTTCTTTGTTTACTTACCCGTTTGACAGATAATTCTAATCTTAAAAGAAACGAAGTATAGATGAAGGAGAACCGTCGCAATTTCGCCTTTTCATACAAATATTTATTAGATGTCATTTTCCTGTCTGTACGAGTATAGTATACATACATTGTACAGTCAAGTGTAAAAATATGGGTGTACATATATTACTCAAACATAATTATGTCCTATAGCATCTTAGTCCGGTGTAATAAGAGCGTAGTACCATATTTATGAGACGATTATTTCGATACGTATTTTTGCACTTGACTGTACCTATACAACACTTGACTGTACCTATACAACACCAGCTAACGAAATCGGGTGGTTTATTGTACATTGTAAACTATGCTTAGTAACCTATATCTATGGAGAGTCTATGGTTTTCAGTAGCTGTTATAATTATAACACCCTGTATTTTTTTTTCTTTTCTGGGTGCGTAGCCGAATGGCACAAATCTCACGAAACTCTCACGAAACGCTCACGAAACGAAACGCTAGTAGATATTATGTATCTCTATCGCTCTTGCGTATTGGCGCGACAGAGTCTGACTACCTTTCGCGGCGTTTCGTTTTCGTTTCGCGTTGGAAAAATGCCATTCGGCTACGGGGCTTGTAGTCGCTTTTCACTTAAATATCTAATTGTCGCGTGGCTATAAAAAAATCTACGAGTAAACAAGTAAAATTTAATTTCATAACTGGCGTTTAGATGATGCTTACCATTTATTTAGGTTATTTTCACTCAAGGTCAAAATGTAGACAAAGGAGTAGGTAAATTAAAAAAAAAAAATCGAAATAAGATGTCATATATTAAAGAAACATCTTATTTCGATTTTTAATTTATATATAGTAGTGTGACTACATAAAAAACACAAATCAGAATATTTGTTAAAATAATTTGATTTGTTCCCATAGTTGCGTAAAGGAGTAGGTAGTTAAATAACTTAGTAAAGAGGACGTTCTGTTAATTTCGTTGTGTCCTTAATTCATCAAGATAATACAATTTTACTTGTGAGCTCCGACGGCCATTCCTAAAGGAATTTAATTTGATTTGTATCGGTCG
The DNA here is from genome assembly GCF_023078275.1 of Leguminivora glycinivorella. Lineage (NCBI taxonomy): Eukaryota > Metazoa > Arthropoda > Insecta > Lepidoptera > Tortricidae > Leguminivora > Leguminivora glycinivorella. Next base: position 17,015,554 of record NC_062984.1, read on the forward strand.
ATTTATCTCCCAATGACGTTTTCAAGTTCAAGCTCAAGTTTTGTTATTGAAAATGTAATTTGATAAAACACGGGTTAGTTAGATAATAGAAATAATATTATATTATTTACTTAAAGCGTGCAGAGTTTAAGAAATCCCTTGATATTATAATATTTATAATACAATGAGTTATTTTAGTTTTCTACTTTCTTCAATCAGTTATTGAATGTTGTTTTTATATCTATTAGCTCTACAAATTTTCCATCTCTTGTTTTGGCACTCATTTTTTGGCCAATCCATACTAATATTATAAATGGGAAAGTGTGTGAGTCTGTTTGTTTGTCCGTCTTTCACGGCAAAACGGAGCGACGAATTGACGTGATTTTTTAAGTGGAGCATAGGCTACCTTTTGTCTTTCTAACGCGAGCGAAGCCGCGGGAAAAATCTAGTATTTTATAAATTGTACCTACTCACAGTACTCGCTGCCATTTATTGTGCCAAATTAAGGATTAGGTAATCTTTGTAATTTTAAATGTAAAGATGTATGTATGTTTTTTTTATACGACGTCGGTGGCAAACAGGTATACGGTCGCCTGATGGAAAGCGGTCACCGTAATCTATGGACGCCTGCAACTCAAAGGGTGTCACATGCGCGTTGCCGACCTATTAGAAACTTGTACATTTTTTGAAGAACCCCCATACTGTAGTTCGTCGGAAATGCCTCGGCAGGGAGCTCATTCCACAGCCGGAGCGTTCGTGGGAGGAAATTCCTCTGAAACCGCACGGTGCGCGACCATTTAGGTTGCAAGGTGTGTCTGTGTAGGTGTGTGGATGAGCGGCCTGTCGATGGCAAAAAAATGTATGTATTTGTCATCATCATCATCATCATTTCAGCCATTAATCGCCCACTGCTGAGCATAGGTATGTATTTGTATGTCTTGCTTAGGTAAGTATTACTGACCATCATAATTTAATTTTTAACCGACTTGGACGAGGTTCTTTTTTCAGTTGTTTGTTTTCTTTTTAGGGTTCCGTAGTCAACTAGGAACCCTTATAGTTTCGCCATGTCTGTCCGTCCGTCCGCGGATAATCTCAGTGACCGTTAGCACTACAAAGCTGTAATTTGGTACCTGAAGTAAACACAAAGATGGCTGGATATAGACTGATTTATTAAATAAGTAAACCTACCCACATAGGTATTTATAAATATGCTACACATCTTCCCCTTAATGAAAGAAAGTAGTTAAGTTAACTGACTAACAAGCTTATACTTACTTACTACATTAAAATATGAAGGCCTTTACACAATGCAAATATAGCTAATACATTTCACGAATACACTTGATTTTCAATCTTATTGACAAATATTCAAAGTCCACTTTCGCTGGCCAGATTCGTGAGATGCAGTATCTATAAGATTATTTAATCTTACATATTGGCCGTATATAGAGAATATCATCTATTTACTAAACTTATTTACTATACAATATTTTATATGTTTATCTTTCATATCTTATCTTTCTTAGGATAGCCTAAGAAGTTATTGCTTGGCACTAGTATTGTATCAAAACTTAATGATGCACATAATAGATACACAAAATGTGTTAAGATTAAAATATTTAGAAGTAACACAATAACCTTCCATACAGTATTTATAAAAGCAAATAGCTACTTACATAATAGTAATGTTAAAAGTATTTATGGGGTAGCCCTTAATAACCCAACTAGCAAAATTTGATCTTACAAGTATCTCAAGAGTAAAATTTTTTACTCCTATAACATACTTATAGATAGCGGTAAGTGTCGATTTAGGCGCACCTTATAAGAGAATTTTCACTTCTAGTCAACTTATAACGTTCTTATTGAGGATATTTTACACTTACAAAAATCTTGTTACTGCTATTGTAATACCAAAATAACTAACAAAGGTTTTATAATGGCATGATTTGAGAGAAATAACACTTAGAGAGCTCTTACAATTGCTCTATAAGTGTGATTCCTCTTATATTGCACTTTGGAAGATCATTCTAGGAGTATTTATCACAACGGCCGAAAAGAAGTGCGCGTGCGAACAAACAAAAACCACAAACTTTTCTAAGTACCTTTTTTGTATTTGTAGTAAACATTCATTATTTTCCGTCATCATTTCGTTCATTTACTTGATAGTATTACATATATACCTATGAACTTAAAACAACTTGCGCAGAACATTTCATCGAACCGTTTTTGAAATTAATTCAAATATTTCCTCAGGCCTACTTCGCAATGTTTTTGGAATAATTGTAACAAATTATTAATTCTTTGTAAATATATAATAACTGACGCCATTAGATATTGATACAACCAATTCGTTTTCTATAAGAAAGCTTAAAGACTAAAATATCTTATTTCACACTCCCTTAGTCAAATATAAACCTTTTGGTCGTATTGAACACTTGCATAAGGTAACTAATTGCAGCCATTTAATAAAATTAGGGTTCCTTTTGCCGTAAACCGTTAGTTTTACAGCAGTTGTATGCAAAAATTTAATAAGGTCATAATTCTAAAAAAATAAACTCACTGTAGACTGTACTATGAAAAAAATGTGCTTTTAACCCTTAAATCGACAAGGAAAAAAAATCTCGAAAAAATGGGATTGCATCTGTTTTTTGAAGTTATTATGTGATAATTAACTGTAGAAAAATCATAAAAAAAATATATTTATAATAGTTTTGAAAAAAACCTATGTCAAGTATGTTGGACACTGCCAGGTTTGCTGTAATGATGGCGTCAGGATGGAGTTAGGAGAAGACGTGCAGTATTTTGGACAATGCCGAGTATACGGTATTTTATCCGCATACGGTTTTTTTTATCAAATTATTTTGTTTTGCTAATTATAAAACACTTGTGTTTTTTCCATAAGAACATCCTGTAATAAAAAATATATTGATATAATAAACTTGTGTCATCCAATTTTTTTGGGAGATAATTTCATAGCTTTTAAGGTGATCATATTTTTCCAGTTATTGACACATATATTTAACATAAAATTAAACGAGCCGAATGTCATAAGAAACAGTAACGTAGAAACTATTGTTTGTATTATAAGCATGTGCATTTATCAAAAATTTCATAAGAAATTTCTATATTGAAATTGGCTCTTCCTTGTAACGGGCTAATAGGGAAAGTACTCAATAAAAAATATATTTTTTTATCCATTTGGCTCAATAACCTGTAGTATACCAAATAACGAACTTGTTGAGGTTTTTTAATATCTAAAAATCATATATTTTTGTTATTTACAATAAAAAAATCATAAAAAAAGAATTGTTTTTAATCTTCGTTTACTTGGCAACGTCCAACATACTGGACATAGCAAAAGTATCGTGAACTTGACAACGGGTAAAATACTGCACACTGCACTTTTCAAGTGTCTAATACCCATAAAAACAACATCTTTTCGTGTTATTTAGACTGTGACTTATTAAATAATTATTAACATATTATATATTTTAACGCTGCATAATACTGTCATACAAAAAAATAAAAACAGCTAGCAACGATATCAGTCAGTCGGATGCTTCCTAGTAAGGTCTGTGTTCTGTAGGACTTTGACACAAATATTAGGTCTCCACTGGTTTCTAATATTTTTTTATTTACTTAAAAATAACTAAGGATTCACTTACGCTTAGGGAATGCAATTACCGGTCGTTTTTCAAAACCGGTAATTTACCGACATAGCGTCGCCAAAACCGGTAAACCGGTAATTTCCCGGTTTTGATTTTATTTAATGAAAAATCAATATTCTCCGTCAAAATCGTATAATTAAGTAGTTTTTTAGTAGTGTTCATAAAACTACCACTTTCAAAAGACAAATATGATTAATGAAATCTTGAAAAGCATAAATACATTTTAGATGCTAAATCTTACAATTAGCACTCATCTTCAATAAAATCAACTACGACACTAGAAATCATCACAGATTATTCATATGAGTATCACGTATTTGTAATTGCGTAAAGGACAACTACAGGACCCTGGTTCTTATATCCCACCAGAAAAGTGCTGTGTTACACAGCAGGTTATGTCACATCCTGGACTGGCAGATCCCGCAAAAACAGGCAAGTTTCGTCAAGGGCAAAAGGTGCAAACAGATCCTAAATATACGTCCATTGATAGGGGTGGCTTATGAATTCAGTACTTCGATGATCCTATGCTTCATCGACTATAGCAAAGCCTTTGACTGCATCGTTTTGTCATCAAGCATCTGGTAGCTTTCATTGAATTGAAACTCCGTTGAAAAAGGAAACTGAATTGGCAGATAAACTTCGAGCCCTTTTACTTTTGTAAAAGGTGTTGATAAGATTACCCGTCACCTGCCTACGGTGAATATGTCATCAGAAGAGCCTGCGGAAGCTGGGAGGGAAGAATCATCATTGGTGCGCACCAAAATAACGAATCTTCGATAGGCAGATAACACCAATTTCCTGGCCGCCAATGAAGCGGAAATGGTTGACAGCACTGGTAAAATGGAACGCATCAGTCTGGAAACGCATCTCAAGATTAACCACATTAAAAACCAAGCTCATGGTGGTGGATTGTGGTAGGTAGATACAACACACAGGTGCTCTTAGGCCAGTAACAGTAGATGACTTCATATACTTCGGCGCAAACATCGACAATACCGGTTCTTCTTAAAAAAAAAAGTATACGCATAGGAATGGCCAAAAGAGTCCTAGCTACAAGGATTATCTCCATAAGTCTTGGTTCCTGAGAACCGCATGTCTCTAGAAAAAGCAAAACCGGATTGGTTTACGCTCTAGTCTTCTCCATTTTCATCTACGCAGCTGAGACTTGGAGTTTGAAACAGGCTGCAACCGCATTGACGTTTTCGAGATGAGGTGCTAGATGAAGAATTTGCAAATACCCTGAATTGCCTTCCGTACAAATGTGTCTATCTTACGCGAATTGAAAATCAACCCCAGGTTATCAACCATCAGTAGGCCTAGCACATGATGGCCGCGGGAGTATGTCGCCGCGAGATAGATGACACGTCTTTGTCTAATTGTATTAATGACATAAGGACAGGTAGTCTATCTCGCGGCGACATACTCCCGCGGCCATCATGTGCTAGGCCTACAGTTTTCGTAGAATTTTGGAGTTTTTGGAGGGAAAAAGGTCACAACCTTGAGCAACTAATCATTACTGGCAAGGTTGATGGCTAACGATCCAGAGGTCGCAAGATGGACAGATGAGATCCCTTACATCCTCTACACCCAACTTCAGAACCGGAACAGAAAGTCAGAATAAAACTGATTCTATTGGGACTTCACGACCCTCAGCAATGAAGATACCAATGCGAGGAGGAGGGGGTCTTATCTTAAAAGCTAATCAAATATTTAAATAACAATGAGTGAATTAATGGTCTTATCTTTCATTCGGGGTCTAAATTTGGAATTTATAAAACCAACTGTGGATAGTGATTGTCCACAGTCCACACTTGTTGGTTTTATAGAAATCAGGTTCTTTTATCTTGGAACCGACTATGCAGGCACACAGTGCAGGCAACAATGCACGGACTCTAGCCGCTGCAAGAACTCATGCCTGACGATGGGTCTCCATAATCTCCATATGCCACGAAACATGTCGGCAGACATACTTAGGTACGTTTATGAAACGACAACCATTCATCCCTCTCGCGCGTAATGACTGTTGACGTATTACAGTGGGTAAGATACAACAGACATGTTTTCAATACCACAATATAGCATAGCAATTACATAAAAAATAAACGTTTTCATGTAGAAAACGAATTCTTGCTAAATAAAGTGTTTACCAGAAGTATCTACAAGTGTTTATTTACGAAGAAATAGCGACAGAAGTGCTTTTTGTAGTAATTTTTAAGTTATTTTAAATTTCGGTAAAAAACCGGTTTTTGAATATATTTACCGGTAATTTACCGAACCCAAATTTGGCAAAATTACCGGGAAACCGGTAAACCGGTTTACCGGTTTGCATTCCCTACTTACGCTGCATCAAAAGTATTGATATGCTTTAATATTCGGTGTAGAATTTTTTACTTAGGATGTCTTGTATAGTGGACGTTGTCGATTTAAGGGTTAAGATGCCTTTTTATTTAGGGTTCCGTAGTCAACTAGGAACCCTTATAGTATCGCCATGTCTGTCTGTCCGTCCGTCCGTCCGTCCGTCCGCGGATAATCTCAGTGACCGTTAACACTAGAAAGCTGAAATTTGGTATCAATATGTATATTATCAATCACGCCGACAAAGTAGTAAAATAAAAATGAAAAAAATGTTTTGTTAGGGTATAAACCTAACACAACCCCCCCCCCTACATGTAAAGTGAGGACTGATTTTTTTTTCATTCCAACCCCAACGTGTGATATATTGTTGGATAGGTATTTAAAAATAAATAAGGGTTTACTACAATAGTTTTTTGATAATATTTGTATTTTCGGCAATAATCGCTCTAGGAAAATTGTTTTGAACTTGATAGGTTTAGTAGTTTTTGAGAAAAATACTGAAAACTACGGAACCCTACACTGAGCGTGGCCCGACACGCTCTTGGCCGGTTTTAAGTGCAAAGATTAGAATATTCAAGAGCTTATAACTCTTTGAAAATTCACTTATAAAACAACTGTGACTAATAAAATGTTTAATGCAGTCTACTAAGAAATAATGCTCTTTAAGGTTGCTTTTTAAGTGCAAAAAATAATCAAGAGCAATAGCTCTTTGAAAAGACCTATCACCCCTTTAGAGTTGTAGTCGCGTTTATCTTTAAATAAAAATATTTAAATATTAATAACAAAGTGTAAATTTGCAGGCTTTGCCGTTCCTGACTGTCGTGGTCGGTGCCCACAACGACACGTCGTCGTGTCGTGTCGTGTCCGTGTCGGACTCGGGTCGTCAGGAGGCGACATTCCCGATACCCAGCTCTGGGCAGCTCAAGCCGGGGGAACCCGCGTGGTCTAACTATGTGAAGGGCGTCGTGGCTAATTTTCCTGGTAAGTGTTGAGTGACTGCATAAATAACTTCTGGGGCTCCCCTGCTATGATTGTTAGTAAGCACTCAAAATACTTTAATTTTGCACCACATATGTTGTTAAGGTTTTGGATAGTTGTTACTTATTTATTTTAATTTTAATTGATTTTATGTAATATAACTTAACCATGTTTAGTTTTATTTAAGGAGTAACTGTAAGTCTGTAACTAAATACATTAAGTGTTAAGATTGTATAACCGTAAAGAGATGTTTCTGATCAGTAAGTATTGCAAGTCGTATATTTTTAAGTATCACGGCGAAAAACTATTTGAATTCCACGCGCTGAAGATTTCCGTTTCCTCTTATTTTGCTGAAAAGCACGCCGCATACCTAAAATGTAAATTATTTATTTTTGTTTTGTGTGTATATTTATTGTGGCAAAAGATTAATCATCTTAAGTTCCAATTCCAATTTAAACTTAGAAGGAAGGTGCTGGTTTAGATTTGGTTAAAGAACTGGCAAATGGGATCCAATTCGTAAGTATTCTAAGTGCCGTGATGGGCATCTAGCTAAAGGTCCAATTTTTGACGCTCCGCGCCCCGGTGCAGACGATATGCAATTGGCTCTCTCGCGTCAATTTTAAAAAGTGATAGAGGAATTTTTTTTTTTTGCAAAAATTTCATTTTAGTCACAAGCTTTTATCTCCGATAGTACTTACTTCTCATTCAACATTCATCTACTGCTCTTCGAGACTTTTTTAAAACCTCTTACTCGATGGGGATGCGACATTTCATTACAGAGATCCTAGTATGGCCACCTTTGTGCTCCATTATAGGATCAGCTCCATGACACCACAATATTAAATTGTCACGTGATTTACATATGTGTGCAAAATTTCAGCTCAATCCGTTGAAGACATTTGCTTCAAAATATGAGTCGCATATTTCACCCGAATATACATACATACTTATATTGCAAGTTAAATTAAAGCTTGTTAAAATTACGAAAGGATACGTAGCGTTAACGAATGCACGCTTGGCTAGGACCTCAGGCGTTATTGCGTGAGATCAATCACGAAAAAATGGCGAATATTTAAACACAAAATTATTTAGTTGAAGCCTGATGTAAGTTTAGGCAATTTGAAATAAATTTGCACGACAAGAGATAACTTATAGCAGAAAAATGGCCGGCGGGCCGAACTAGGTAATATGCAGACATTAAACGTCGATACAAACTCTACATTATCCCAAAGTTTCATCCTTGATAAAATGAGAAAGGTTGGCGGCTCTGAGCTCTTATCAGTCCATACAGTCAACTTCTGTGATACCCACGTGAGCAAAGGGGGTGGCGAAATTCTTATTCCGGTACCTCGTGGGAGATTTTTAACCCCCGACGTAAAAACGACGGGGTGTTATACGTTTGACGTGTTTGTCTGTCTGTCTGTTTATCTGTCTATCTGTGTGTGTATCTGTCTGTGGCATCGTAGCTCCCGAACGGATGAACCGATTTGGATTTAGTTTTTTTTTGTCTGAAAGCTGAGTAAGTCGGGAGTGTTCTTAGCCATGTTTCATTAAAATCGGTCGACTATTGTACGATCGGGTTTTTTTTTCAAAATTTTAATTTTGTGGTTAGGTTATTATTCTTTACTTATTCTTCTAGGCACCGTGAAGGGCTTCGACGCTGTGATCGTCTCGGACCTGCCGATGGGGGCTGGCCTGTCAAGCAGCGCCTCTGTAGAGGTCGCCACATTCACTTTATTGGAAGCTCTCGCTGGAAGTAATGTCGAGTAAGTAACATTTTCTCTCATTAACCCGCGACGCAAAAATGACGGGGTGTTACAAGTTTGACGGGTCTGTCTCTCTGTGTGTGTATGTCTGTGGCATTGTAGGTCTCGAACGAAAGAACCGACTTAGATTTAGTTTTTTTGTTTGAAAGGGAATTGTTCTTAGCCATGTTTGATGGAAACTATTCCACTATGTCGGGGATTTTTTTCAAAATTTAAATTATGTGGTTCGGTTGTTTTACAGTTATTCTGATGGTCCTCGATTACGTATTTAAATAAGAACTAGAGCTCGCACCAAGATTAAATAAATACGTACAACATTCTTGACACAGATTGATTAAGTCCCACATTAAGCTTAAGACGATACTGTAGGGGTCAATTCTCCATACAAACGCTCTCGACTATTTCCTCCCTGGTTTTTGAAGATAGAGCAATGATTTTTTCAACACAGATTGTTATTATTTTTATCTGTGTCGGACCGTTTTGATTTTTTTGATATTCTGCTTTATAGAGATTCTAGAGCCAATCAAAAATTTCCAAAAACGGCCTTTTTCATTGTGGCGCAAAAAAAGGTGTGATACTCAAGATTGGTAACAATTAACCAAAAAAGCTAAACGGTCCGACATAGATTATTTCATTGTTATTCAGATTCTCAAATTTCGTTCCAATTGATTAAGTTTTGAAGGAGGAAAGAGTCGAGAGCGGAACCTCGATTTTAAAGATTTTTTTGAAATATCTTTTGAGTGAGTTGTTCTTAATGGACAATTTTTTTTCGATAAATCTAGTTAATAACACTTGTATATTTAACTAAAATTCCCAAGTTGAAAGGGGGGCTCCTTTCCATTTTAGCATTTTCGCTACCGTATCCTCTTAAGAAAGCATGTCTTGTACGTACTCACAGTACTCAGACAACGATACAACATAATTTTATAATTATCCTGATTGTGCCTTCGACTACCTATTTAGATAATAGAGCTCGCACCAAGATAAAATATATATGTCGCAGTAAGATAGATAAAGCCGTTATATAGTTATAACCCTAGGGATATAATTATATGTCGTAACATAGTTAAACGAAAGCGATTAATTGCTATATTACTAGGAATATAACTATAATGCGTTACTAGTTTAGTCATATAATTATATGACTGGATTAAGTTTAGTGAAATGATTGTAGGCAGGAGTGCGGCGGTGTGGCGGAGGTATAGTTATAACCCTAGCTATATAATTATATGCCGTAACATAGCTAAACGAAAGGGATTCCTTACCATCTTACTAGGAATATAATTATAATACGTTACTAGTTTAGTTATATAATTATATCACTGGATTAAACTTAGTCTAGGGATATAATTATGATACGTCTCTAGTTACGTAATATAGTTATATTACTGGATTAAGTTCAGTAGTATGATGGCGCCTTTCGCCACCATAAAATTACCGGGATTTCCCGGGAATTCAAGAACCGGGAAATACCGGGAGCATGCCCTAACTGTTACGTTTTAACTAATGTAGCTTGGATTCGTTTGTTTAGTAACCAAACCTTGTGTACTATGTTCGATACAAAATAAACTTTGTTCTAACGTCAGTGACGGTGTTGTTATTCCAAATCGTCCCGCTATACGTATTATAAAACACTGATTTAAACTTTCACGATTTTTACACACATTTAAAATTGCAAACGGGACTTAATACATAGTAATACGCGATTAAGTCCCGTTTGCAATTTTAAATACCGTATTATAATTATATTCCTAGTAAGATGGTTATGAATCGCTTTTGTTTAGCTATGTTACGTTACGGCATATAATTATATCCCTAGGGTTATAACTATACCTCCGCCGCACCGCCGCACTCCTGCCTACAATCATTTCACTAAACCATCACTAAACTGAATCCAGTCATATAACTATATGACTAAACTAGTAACGTATTATAGTTATATTCCTAGTAAGATAGCAATTAATTGCTTTCGTTTAACTATGTTACGACGTATAATTATATCCCTAGGGTTATAATTATATAACGGCTTTATCTATCTTACTGCGACATATACATATTAAAGAACATTCTTAAGGCTTGTGTTGTGGGTGTACGCAGACAACGATACACGTAATAATACAAGTATGAATACTTAAATACACAGGAAAGATACATGACTCAGGAATAAATATCAATGTTTGTCACACAAACCAGAATTTAATCCCAGGACCAGCCCAGGCCCCGTAGCCGAATGGCATTTCTCCGACGCCAAACGAAAGCGATACGCCGCTGGCTCTGTCGCGCCAATACGCAAGCGCGATAGAGATAGATATCTACTAGCGCTTCGTTTCGTGAGCGTTTCGTGAGCGATTGTGCCATTCGGCTAGCCACCCAGGGTACGTAGCCGAATGGCACAAACGCTCACGAAACGAAACGCTCGTAGATATTCTATCTCTATCGCTCTTGCCTCAGACTACCTTTTTTCTTATTCTTATTTCGCGGCGTTTCGTTTTCGTTTCGCGTCGCAGAAATGCCATTCGGCTACGGCACCAGGACCATCGGTTCAGTGGGCAGGGTCACTACTAAATGGGCGAGACCGATCCTTTAAATATTCGATTTTTTTCGTTTCTATACATCTATCTAAAGAACCTTCCCTTAAAGTTACCCGAAATCAATAAAAACAGTTTGTATAGTATAGCTTTATTAATTTCGAAAATGCAACACATCAAGGTTAAAACTGTATATTTTCGAAATTCGTAATAATATCTCAGCGGCAGTGTAAAGTGACGCCGCGCGCCGGCTTGAAACAATTTTTCGCCGTGATTTATTCCGGACACGAGTATAAATTGGCTGTCCGTATTCAGTCCGGCCCACGCAACCGATGACCGATGACGCCACAGAACGGTGAAACTACAGTAACTAAAAATTCTTCAAGGATTGAGCCCATTTATTTAAAAAAAGTTACTGAATTGATTAGTTAAGAAGTGTTTTGTCCCTTTCCCACAAATGCATAAATCAATATGACAGAAAATGACAAACGATTATTAGCTAATTCAGGTCTATAAAGCTTTTATGAATAACGTCATTAGACTTTTCAGACTTTATGTTTTGTACGTTTGTCTCGAATAAACTTTGCATGAGTGACACCTGCCGGCCTGGCCGAAATGACAATCGCTGACGTTAGACGCTAATCGAAACGCATCTGTATGGCTTTGTCGCGCCAATTAGGGTAGCGATAGAAATAGCTAGTTAACAATATTATCGTAAGCATTTGTACACTTGGTTACGTATCCAGTATGGCAGTCGTAACTGTCAAGAGCCACCATTCTCTATTGATTTTTCTGTCACACACAGACGTTTTAATTCCCTCATTCGTTCCATTCATGTCAGCTCTTGTGAATTGACCTGTACTTGCGCTTAATGTCTCATAGTCTTTGGACGCCCTGGATAGTACAGCCGAATTAGGTACTCGAGCTTGTAGAACGACGCGCCAACCTTAATTTACAAGTGACTGCGTAGCATCGTTTTTTGAAAGTTTTCCAATGAATGCCATTTTTGAGAGACGTGTCTAATAACGCAGCCTTATAAATTTAATTTGTTGGGAATAACTCGTATTTAAGCTTAAAGAACTGATTTAAGAAAATTTCAGGCCTGTTATTTATTTGTGAGTGTATGCAAATAGTGTAATGATGACATCGTCACATTTTGTTATTGTATTTATTTATTTATTAGTAAAAACATGTTTACATGACATTACAGTAAAACCAATGCGTCACGAAACTTAGATAACAAAAAAGAGAGAAAATAAAGAAACAATGGATTTGGGCTATGACGTCACAGCGTGGCTCCGTTGCGTCGTTTGCCCCGGTGTGGGATTTGGCAGGTTGCCCCGGAACCGCCGAAAAACCCCACTCTTCGGCCAGAAGTCTCGCTCGCGATGGTGTCCTGCAGCGGCCGCGGCACGCGCACAACGAACGAGCTGAAGTGCACGTAGTGACGCGACTGCAGCTGTTGCACCCTCAGCGTGTAGCCCATGCAGCGTGCAGCGTGTATTATTTACCTTAGCGCTTCTAATAGGTAACAAGCGGTATTTAACTTGAGTATTTCGTGCCATTATGATCCAATATCATAATAATTACTTATCTGTTTTATAGTCCGCCACTTGTCCTGCCAAGGGTGCTCTTACCTTTTGAAAGGCCCCGGGCGACTAATATTTGAGAGGCCCCTGTGCTAGGGTTTTTATTCGCGGTAGGGTCTCTGTGAGGGCTCCGCAAGCGCGCGGCCCCGGGTCTTGGCCCCTTTTACCACCCCGAAAGGCCAACCCTGTATCCCGGCCCTGAGGTAGTCTCATTCAGTTGTAACCCACATTTTCCCAGATGTCGTCGACCCAACGGATGCCAGGCACTTTTGAAATGTGTAACTCGTAAGCGGCCATTTAGTCAACCTGCCATCAGTCAGCCTAGCAACATGTCCATAATATTTCCTGGTGATTCAATATATCTTCTGCGTTTGGCTTTACTGTGCCCTTAACCTTGATTCCGGGCTCATTCGTCAGGTGTCGGAAGGTTGCACTGTGGCGGAAATATCCTCACACCTACTTTCAGCAAATTGTTAAGTGCATCCCAGCAGAATAAACTTTATTGTTCTGAAAACACGGTACAAGTTCAGAAACAAGACGAAAATTGAATTACTCTCGGAGAAAAGCGTTCACTTATGTCCAAAACTCGTACATGGTTTATTTTATATCAGGAAAGAAACTCTATGGTATATGTATTACACTCCATTAGAATGGAACAAACGGAAAAGTAGGTAGATGAAAAAGGTTGTGGGCAGTTGTAGTGGTCGATTGAACAAACGATCAGTGATGTGAATATTTCATCTTAGAAAAGAGGGATTAAACTAAACAAGACTTTAATATCATCCTATTGTAGTGTGAGTGCAACACCTCACTCACACTGCTTCACCTTACCCTATATATAAGAAGCTACTCTGTAACATAAGACACAATAAACCTATATCTCATACAAGTGAGTTCTCCTTTAGTCCCCACATCACATGGCGATCCTGCCAGTGCGGCATCGCGCTGCACTGGCGGCGCGCCGCGCCAGCGATGGAAAAAATCATATACGAATTTAATGGACAAATGTGCGAAACATAAATCAAAAGTTATATTGACAATGTGACAGTGCAGCATAGTGGACAGTGGATTTAACTATGTATTCTTATAAAGTACGTCGGACTAATCGTCGGATAAGCACTCGGTGAACTACTTGTGTTACTTTGATAAAAAAAAGGAAGTCGGAAAAGTGAAATACATAAAAATGGACTTATGCAACATCGGTAAAGGAAAAAGGCGGAAAGCGTAAGGATGGTTTGGAGCAGGGAGTAGTTCGTGTCCTTTGTCGAGAATGGCGTCTACGGGTCCAGAAGCAGCTGTTACTGCTGCAGCAGTGTTGACAAAAGTTAGGTCGTGTACTCCGTGTAGGAAATCAAAAACTTAAGAAAGTGACGTAAGTGAACCGTGCCAGAACTAAGTAAAAAGGACATTTTATAAGTTTAAGTATCTACAGTATGTATAAGTTTTTATGACTGATTTTTTCTTGTTCATTATTTTGTAAGCTAAATTGATTTTAAAATAATAAACTAAATAACATAACTGAGCAGGACTATGTCCCTTGCTGACGAAACTAATACTTATACTTATGGTTAAAGGTTGGTAGGTATTTGGTACATAATTATTGTATATCTCAATGTAATTTTTAATGAAATCAAATTAATCGGAATATTTTAAACTGTATGATTATACCTTAAATGTTTTCAATTTCAAATATATAATTTCATAAATGTGTCAATGTTTTAAATGTATCGCGAATACATTGCGCGAGTTACTTAGAGGTAATTTCAACATAGCTTTAGTCACGATGCCACCGCGATGGTAAAGTATGCGCCTTCTGTAATTACAGATCAAATTTCAGTAAACATTGTGTCATTATTATGCACCTGTTTAGATCCTTTAGGTACAATATAAATTTCACCATAACATTTCTTGATAAAATAAAGATTCACTTTTAATACTTACCTATGTATGATTTAATGATTTGGTTTAGTTAATATTAATTAAGAGAATAATGTTATAATTAGACTATTAGAATTCTTTTTTAAGATGACGGATATCGTATGAATATTTGTAATTATCGGATATGACATGTTTTTGTAATAATGGATATGAAATTAAAATGTTAAATTATAATAATGAATATGAATAATGTATAAAAAAAAATAGTAACGGGATATGTATGATTTGTTTTACAGTGTAGGTATAGGTGTGCTATGGTCAGATTTGCTTGAAAGTTGGATTTTATGGTTGGAGGTTTTAAGTTTGAAATTGAATGTGTGTACTAATGAGAAGATACGGAAAGTAATATTATGTTTATTTGAGTTTTGAAATTAAGATGGAATAAGAACGAAAGAGAATGAAATTGTTCGATTAAAATATGGTATTTAGCAGTGTTTGGGTAAACTGCAAGCACATAAGTTTTTCAGTAAACGATTGGCCTGATCAACTAAGAGTTTTTGAATTTCTTATGTGTTGAAGGTTTCACGGTGTTGAGTAAGTGTTTGGATTTTGAATGTTTTTTTTTTCGTGAGAGGGTAATGTGAAAGGAATAAATTGAATATGTATAAATAAATATGCCTGTCGCATCAACGATGG
The DNA here is from genome assembly GCF_023078275.1 of Leguminivora glycinivorella. Taxonomy (NCBI): domain Eukaryota; kingdom Metazoa; phylum Arthropoda; class Insecta; order Lepidoptera; family Tortricidae; genus Leguminivora; species Leguminivora glycinivorella. The sequence goes on from NC_062984.1 coordinate 17,030,991, forward strand.
CCCGAGAGGCGTCGTTGTGCGATTAGGTTAGCAAGGGTACGCCAGGATACAAGGCAGGCACGGAATCCTTGGCCGTCTGACCATGATTTGGTCGAGTATCAATCGTGGGGACACCTTGGACACGTGGAAGGTTTTGATGTAAGGATGTGTGTTAAAAGAACTGCCTGTATGTGTAAAAAAAAAATGTATGTGTGCGCGCTTAAAATAAATATACTTGTATCCTGAGCTAATAAATAAATAAATAAAAGGTCGGCCGACCAAGTAAATGCGTTGTGTACCCTTGCCAAGTATTGCACGCTTAAGATGCACAATTAAAGAAAATATTGTGATGAGACGTCCATAAAGTAAATGACTTGCAAGTGATAATGATATGTGGTACCAAACAAAAAGAATCTATTGAAATACCTACCTGAATTGACAAATACACGTGGTGTATTGACGAATACACCACGTACCGACTTTAAAATTAAGTTATACTTATTTTAATTTTACTTTTGGTTAGGACTTGAATTATTTTTTCACGTTGATTTCAACAATATAACTACCTATAAGTAATGTTTTAAAGTTTTAATATAATCTTAGTTTTTTTTTTTCTTCGAGTTCCATTTTGTCATAAAAGCGCTCATAAATTGGTTTCTACCTAAAATTTTAAAAAAAAAAACGTGTTTTTTTCTCATTATTGTTAACACTTTAGGAGTATACAATGTTTTCCCCTTAGATTTATATTGGAAATTACTTTGTAATTAATACTGTTTATAGTGTGTATTTGCTATCAAATTACATTTCTCCAAATTTTATAAGTACTTATCATTTGAATTAAGTACAAAAGTTTTTTAATCCATCATTAAAAATGAATTTTCTAGTTTAGTTTAAAAATGTATTTAAGACAGTGCATATGTTACAAATAACATTTGCTAAGCATTTACTTTTTTCAAATTTAATATTTACAGTGTTTTTTTTAGTTCATATTTGTCCTTTTCTTTTTCATGATTTTATTTCTGTAAAGTTACCTATATGAAAAATGTACAGGAGAATTCTGATTTAATTTTCCAAAATTTAACAAGTGTTTTTTTCGAAAAAATACGTAGGTTCAATTTTTTTATATAGGAATAAACAGTTAAGTATTTGATTTTATTTAATTTGAACTTTTATGCATTGTCTTTCTTTCTTTAATTTACTTTATGCTTGAAAAAAAAAAGGATTAATTTCAATATTTAACAATAAAATTAACCTTTTTTTTATTAAGGAGGGAGATGTAGTGTGAGTGCAACACCTCACTCACACTGCTTCACCTTACCCTATATATAAGAAGCTACTCTGTAACATAAGACACAATAAACCTATATCTCATACAAGTGAGTTCTCCTTTAGTCCCCACATCACACTATTAAGAACTATGGGTGAAATAGATTTAGATGAATTGAATACTTTCAATGTCGCCGGGGGTGAATTAAGTTTTCTCGAGGGGATTCTGAATGTAAACATGTTTTTGTCTATCAAAACAGTTTTCGGGCAATCTGTCTCGTTGTTATTATTGTTCGTTGTTATTGTTGATAATTTAGGTGAATTGGCGGTCGTTGGCTTAGAAATTTACCAATTTTTTTTATGGTGCCGATGACGATTTCAGACCATTGCCTAAGCAGTGTATCTCTCAGTTGACTGGGTTTTGATCAATCTAACAAATACTACCGAATTAGAGAGTAGTACCATTTTCATGTTATAGCATTTCACAATTCATATTCTCAAGAGTACCTAAGTATCTTTTTATTTGTTAGTTTAAAAGTGCTTTTCATCATTTCCGTCCACAGTTGGGAGAGGTCAGGTCGAGTGTGAGCAATAAAACTACTATGTCCGACTTTATACCATGTACGACTGCGGCATAATTTAAAGTGAAATATCTTGAGTTAGACGTTTATAATTTGATTTCGTCGTGATATCTGTCGAATTTACTTTGAACAAATTGCTGAGTCTTAATATACTTAATACCTATTTATTTCTTTATAACAATTTTAAACGATTACAGATACCATTGTACAAGTTGCAGAAAACTCTAAAAATTTCCCCAAATTACTGGAAATATCAAATTACTTAGTATTGTAAAGACTTTTTTTTTTAAACACTTGACGCTGACAACGACTCAACAGATTACTTCATTTAATATCATAGAATAAAATATCATGGAAATCCATACTAATATTATAAATGGGAAAGTGTGTGTGTGTCTGTTTGTCCGTCCTTCACGGCAAAACGGAGCGATTGTCGTGATTTTTTTAAGTGGAGATAGTTGAAGGGATGAAAAGTGACATAGGCTACTTTTTGTCTCTTTTTAACGCGAGCGAAACCGCGGGCAAAAGCTAATTGGCAATAAATGTGCCAAGAACATAATACAGAGAACTTTTCATCAGAACATTAGCAATTTTGGAAAATTCTCTTCAGTGCATTTACGGTTCTAATACTCACTTTACACCTTTACAGTGAAATTTTAAATTAAGATTACAAATGACAAAGGAATATAAAAATACGTAGGTATAATTAGTATTTATGTATTTATTTTCATAAACAACACTTTTTGCGGATTATTGAACTGAACATAATTTTTACATGCATTTGAATCAGAAAGTAACATCAAAATTCGAATAATTCTCCTGTAAAGTAGGTAACTATTTGACAAAGTTGCTCTTTACAACGTGCTAAACTTTTAAAAAGGCGAGCAAACTCATGTCATGTGATTCCTCTGGAAATGCGATACCCATAAAGTTGGATTTGGGTCAATCAACTTTTGAAATTGTATACTTTATCTCTTAACGAGCCAACATTTTAACATTTGCAGTTTCCTACAGGGGAAATTGAGAGAGTTACTTTATTGCACAAGAAATAAATACAAAACATGATAAAAAAGCTTGTCATTGGTACAGAGGCGTATTTTATTTATTTATTTATTTAAATTTTATTGCACAAATTATCAATAAAAAGTACAAATGGCGGACTTAACGCCATAAGGCATTCTCTACCAGTCAACCATTGGGCAAAACAGAGATAGTTTGGTGCACAAGATTATAAAGCCAGTATGAGATTGTAATGATTAAATACAAGTCGATACATGTGGCGGACGCTATTAAGGCTTGGTTGTCTATTAACACTGGAGCGACGGTGCCGGAGAACCCTAACGTTCAGCGTGCTTGGGATGACACCCGCTCTAAAGCTGTAATTGACAATCTCATCACGAGTGCCGCCGGCGTTGACCGTGCGCGGCTTTTGGCAGTGTCTCAGCCCGAGTCAGGAGCATGGCTGCATGCGTTGCCATCTCCTCAACTGGGTACACTGCTCGACGGTGACTCGCTGCGTGTGGCCGTCGCTCTCCGCCTGGGCTGCGATGTTTGCCAACCACACACATGCATCTGCGGCTCTATGGTGGGAGCTGACGGCCACCACGCTCTGAGTTGCCGACGCTGCGCAGGAAGACATCCGCGACATTTTGCCCTCAACGAGACCATCCAGAGAGCCCTAAGGTCGGCTGGTGTCCCTTCGGTACTTGAGCCACCAGGACTTAGCCGCACTGATGGTAAACGTCCTGATGGCCTGACTTTAGTACCGTGGGAACGGGGGCGGTGTTTGGTATGGGACTAGGGCTTCCAATACCGGGATCCCGGTATCTCGGGATCCCGGGATCCCGCCTTTTTAGGGTTCCGTAGTCAACTAGGAACCCTTATAGTTTCGCCATGTCTGTCTGTCCGTCCGTCCGTCCGTCCGTCCGTCCGTCCGTCCGTCCGTCCGTCCGTCCGTCCGTCCGTCCGCGGATAATCTCAGTAACCGTTAGGACTAGAAAGCTGAAATTTGGTACCAATATGTATATCAATCACGCCAACAAAGTGCAAAAATAAAAAATGGAAAAAAATGTTTTATTATGGTACCCCCCCTACATGTAAAGTGGGGGCTGATATTTTTTTTCATTCCAACCCCAACGTGTGATATATTGTTGGATAGGTATTTAAAAATGAATAAGGGTTTACTAAGATCGTTTTTTGATAATATTTATATTTTCGGAAATAATCGCTCCTAAAGGAAAAAAAGTGCGTCCCCCCCCTCTAACTTTTGAACCATATGTTTAAAAAATATGAAAAAAATCACAAAAGTAGAACTTTATAAAGACTTTCTAGGAAAATTGTTTTGAACTTGATAGGTTTAGTAGTTTTTGAGAAAAATACGGAAAACTACGGAACCCTACACTGAGCGTGGCCCGACACGCTCTTGGCCGGTTTTTTGGGCACTTTTCAATACCGGTATTTAATTTAGCAATACCGGGATCCCGGTATTTTTAGAAACTAACAAATTATGCCAAATGAACGAAAATTACTCATCAAAAACGTTAAATTTCTGCCTTACGATGGTCACTACACGCGTAAATCTTGCTTCTTGCTCTCGTTTTTCGATTTGACACATTCTCTGTTTGGTGTTTTTGCAATATTTGTAAGAAAATGATATTTTTTTTCGATGATTACCTAGATAAAGAATTAAAGATACTTGTCAAAAGCATTCATTGAGGAGGGTCTGCCGCGAACATTTTTTGACACATTTGTCGCACTTGTGAATTCGCACGTAAGTGTGACAGAGAAGCAACACGTCAAACGTAGTTACAACAGGCCACAGATTCTCTGTAAACAAATCGCCTTGATGCATTTATATCATATATATAACTTTTCAAAAAATTGGTTACCTAATGCATATGAACTAACGTATACCGTAGCTACTCTATTTTTACTGTACGTGTGCGTTAGTGTGTTGAATTCTAGCTCAAAACTTTGCCGTAACATTTCCTATAGTAAGAAATTGGGAACTCACTACTCAACTATCAAAATGATGAAAATTACTTTTCTTATCCGTAAATTAAGTGTTCCTTTTTGATTTTGACTATCATGGATTTCCACAAAGTAATGTGTGATTCCATAGATTATTTCTTAATGTGATTTTTAATAATCTATGTCGGAACATATAGCTTATTGGCTAATTGTTGAATGATTTGGCGGATTTATTTTATTACTGCTTTAGCGCCTCTAGCGCTACGAAAAACAAAAATACCACTAAATATTGATGACAATGTGTTTCCAAAGACAAAATGTAATCATCTCATGTTCTAATTTCAAAAGTCAGTGATGAAACTATAGAGTGTGTGTAATAGAGAAATGCTCTTAATGCTTGTTATTTAATGAAGTGATATTAAAGTTAAATCTACAGTACAATTTACAACATTAACACTGACTATAAAATGTAACACAGCATGAATGAGACATAGCTTCCTAGTATCACAGCCATACTAAAGAAGAGGCGACTGAGGTGGCTCGGGCATGTGTATCGCATGGAGCGGACTCATTTGCCACATTAAATTCTGCTGGGAGAGGTTGCAGATGCAAAGAGACCGGTCGTACGGCCAATGCTGCGCTTTAAAGATTGCGTGAAGCGTGACATGGTCACACTTGATATTCCATGCAGCCAGTGGCATCGACTGACCAGAGACCGACCCACGTGGCGCCGTGTTGTTCATAACGGTCAATCCAAGCACGCCAATGCCTGGTTCTCCTCCTTTAATGATAAACGCATGAGGCGTCACGAGCAGGCCTCTAACCCCCGCCCATCTGGGGGAGCATATACCTGCCTTGTGTGCGGACGATGGATCCTCTCTCGAATTGGGCTATACAGCCACGAACGTAAGTGTCGCAAGGATGCTGCTTGAATCGTCTGTTATAGGTAGGCAAAGGCCTGTTATTATTAAAATGTAAAAGGTTCCCTTCCGCACGAGCTTAAAGAGATCGATTTGGCAGAAAACATGGTTTGCTATGGCCGCGTCTTCTTGCAAAATGTCCGATCTGGCGGCGATATCTAACTTACAGAATCAACTGAGTAGAGATCTGGCGCTCTTTCCCGCTTGCTTTTATGCTGCGTCCTCAGTCCCACTTATAACAAAAATAAAGAGCACAGGACGTAGCCTTTTGAACTATGTATACTTAAAAACAATAAAAGTTGAACCGACTTGGCCACATAAGTTTGCGAACCGTTTTGGGTTGAAATCGAAACTTTTAAAGTTCGAAATGTAATCGATTTGACCCATTTGTATGTCGGATTGGCAAGATTCCGCTGTAGTATAACACGCATGAAAAGTAACAAACGAAATTTTGAATAAAATTTGTTATTTTAAGCAAATTACTTGGTTTTTATATTTTCCCGATTTCAATACCGGGATCCCGGGATCCCGGTATTGAAATCGCCAATACCGGAATGAATACCGGTATTGGATAAGGTCCGGTATTTGGAAGCCCTATATGGGACGCTACGTGTGTCAGTACCTTCGCTGCCTCCCACATCTCCCGCACCTCGCACGCGGCCGGAGCGGCGGCTCAATCGCAAGCGGGCTTGAAACGCCTAAAATATCTTCCCATTGGCCCGGGCTACATATTTGTCCCATTCGCGGTAGAGACGGCGGGGAGCTGGGGAACAGACGCGAAGTGCTTTGCACGCGAATTAGGCCGTCGACTCAGGCAAAAAGGAGAAAGCCCCCGCTCCGAGTCGTTCCTGGTGCAAAAGCTGTCCATTGTAATTCAACGCGGAAACGCTGCGAGCGTCATGGGCACTTTTGCACCGGGAACGACAGGGAATAGTTTATTTTGATAGTTCTAAGTTTTTATTGTTATTAGTGTTTAGTTATCTGTTTATTTTGAGTGGATTAAAATTTATAGTCGATACCTACTATTATAAAATAAACATACACAAATACAATAAATAAACCTACATACATATTAGTATAATATATATAAATATAATTTTTAAGAAAAAAAAACCGTCGCCTTTCGGGTTCTGGTGAAAGCTACTTGCGAATGTTGGATTATGTAGAAATGTGTATTTTTTAAAACTGCTTTTAATGCTTTAATTATTAGATGGCAACACAAATGAATATACGTAATCCGTTAAGGTTTGAGGAGTTTCCTCAATCATGAATCCGATTATATTATAAGAAATCAAAGCTATACAAACTTTGACTTGAAAACTCAATATGCTTAACAAACATAACTAAATAAATGTCACTGTTCTGAACTAAATGCATGCTTTTCTTCCAAAAATACCAAAGTCACTATGAGTGTGCCGTTCAGATTTGAGGAGTTCGGTTTTGACTATCATCAGCAGTTCCACTGCACCAAATGTCACTGTTCTGGACGTAAGTGCATGCTGTTCTTATATAAAAATACCAAAGTCACTATAAGCGTGCCGTTCAGATTTGAGGAGTTCGGTTCTGACCATCATCAGCAGTTCCACTGTACCAAATGTCACTTTTCTAGACGTAAGCGCATGCTGTTCTTATAAAAACACCAAAGTCACTATAAGCGTGCCGTTCAGATTTGAGGAGTTCGGTTCTGACCATCATCAGCAATTCCAGTGCACCAAATGTCACTGTTCTGGGCGAAAGTGCATGATAATCTTATAAAAATACCAAAGTCACTATAAGCGTGCCGTTCAGATTTGAAGAGTTCCGTTCTGGCCATCATCAGCAGTTCCACTACACCAAATGTCACTGTTCCGTACCTAAATGCATGCTGTTCCTTTAAAAACACAAAAATCACCATATGTATGCCTTTCAGATTCGAGGAGTTCCCTCGATTTCTCCAGGATCCCATCATCAGAACTGGGTTCTGAGAAAAATGGGACCAATCTGTATGCATATACATTCAATCAAAAAAAAAATCGATAATCTCTCGATTATCGATTTTTTTTTGATTGAATGTATATCGAGGAACAAACATTAAAAAAAATAAAAAATAATTTTTAAGAAAAATATTTTTTAAGAAAAAAAAACCATCGCCTTTCGGGTTCTGGTGAAAGCTACTTGCGAATGTTGGATTATGTAGAAATGTGTAAGTATTTTTTAAAACTGCTTTTAATGCTTTACCAAAGTCGCAAGTTCGGTTCTGACCATCATCAGAAATTCCACTGCACCAAATGTCACTGTTCTGGACGTTAAGAGCGCTTTCAAAAAATCTGCTTGCTCGCATTTCGACGCCGGCGGCGCTGGCGTGCGCCTGTGTGCAGACGCACACTATAACCAGAAGCATAACGATTGTAGCCTGCGGTACAGACATAGCGTGCGATCCTCTTCGAACCAACCCTACGTGCGGCTAGAGCGAAAGGGATAGCATTCATGGTCGGTACCGCCACGCCGTCAGTAGCGTTGCGGACTAACCATTATTGATACTTGCGTAAAAACACCACCATATATATTACATATTTGCATACATGATTTTGTGCATAAATACTTGACCTTTTAGTTTAATTATTAAACTTATCACAGTTTTTTTTATTAAAACGTGTGTAGCCTTGGAAGAAATAAATTAAAAAACTTTTATAATATAATAAATTGTGTATATAATATTGTCTTCTGTCACCGCGATAGTTACTCATGAAATAAATTTATGGAATCAGATTATATCGCGTATAATGAATATAATCCGTTTTCTTAGTTTTATTTCATTTTGTATATGATATGTTTTCTAGGTTCTTTTCGGTGAAGGAAAACATCGTGAGGAAACCGGACTTATTCCAATAAGGTCTAGTTTACCCTTTGGGTTGAAAGGTCAGATGGCAGTCGCTTTCGTAAAAACTAGTGCCTACGCCAAATCTTGGGATTAGTTGTCAAAGTGGACCGCAGGCTCCCATGAGCCGTGGCAAATGCCGGGATAACGCAAGGAAGATGATGATGTTTTCTAGGTACATATACACCGTGTTTCACTTAACACTAAAAACCTGAAAACTGTTTGTTCAGAATCGAGAGTAGAATCGATTGAGCTATATCTTGATGGGGGTAATATTTTTTGTTTTAATTTGTATTATTAGTTATTGTTTACGTGCCCATTCTACAAATTTTTAATACAACATTGTGCATATCATATTGTTAGAGGTTGTATACCTTTTTCAGTATTTAAGGGTATTAATACTGGCTGGTTACTTGGACGATTATTTTTTCCGCTACGAGATAGACGTTGTGCGTCAGTTTAATTTTAAAGTTTATCATAAGTCATAACAAATTGAACTCGTACCTAATTACAACCTTGTCATTTTGAATTTTAGGTTTAAATTTGCTTACTGAGTCACCTGTCCAATTTGAAATTTACTGTGACACAGGTTAAAGTGCTTTACATTGACATAGCTGTCTATTGGTAAACCTTATGTCGTTGCAGTAACGTACACAATTAAACAGTTTGAAGGTTTATGATGGTAGCTAGCAATTATTTTATTGAGTGTAGAGTTAAAAGCCGAGTAGAGCTGCACAGAAAATTTAAAACTCAATTTAAAAAAATAATAATCATCAGATTAAAAATGAACATTCTAGATACGTTTAAAAAAATAAAAATCAGTTGGGGTGTCTGAGCTTTTGAGTGATACCGGAAACACCGTGTATATAATGGAACTAAGATCGGTTTTCTTTAATTTTAAGTAGTTTTTTTTATATTTAAAATGTGTTTTTAGGGTTTCGTAGTCAACTAGGAACCCTTATAGTTTCGCCATGTCTGTCTGTCTGTCCCTCCGTCCGTCCGTCCGTCCGCGGATAATCTCAGTGACCGTTAGAACTAGAGAGCTGAAATTTGGGTACCAATATGTATATCAGTCACGCCGACAAAGTGCAAAAATAAAAAGTGGAAAAAATGTTTTATTAGGGTACCCCCTACACGTAAAGTAGGGAGTGATTTTTTTTTTCATTTCAACCCTAACGTATGATTTATTGTTGGATAGGTATTTAAAAATGAATTACTGAAATCGTTTTTTGATAATATTAATATTTTCGGGAATAATCGCTCCTAAAGGAAAAAAAAAGTGTCCCCCCCCTCTAACTTTTTAACCATATATTTAAAAAATATTTAAAAATCACAAAAGTAGAACTTTATAAACTTTCTAGGAAAACTGTTTTGAACTTGATAGGTTCTGTAGTTTTTGAAAAATATGGAAAACTACGGAAGAGCCGAGCGGCTATTTACCAACGCGGCTTTAAAAACCGGCCAAGAGCGTGTCGGGCCACGCTCAGTGTAGGCACTGAGCGTGACCCGACACGCTCTCGGCCGGTTTTTAAATATTATGTTGTTTTAATTGCATGGAGCACAGGAAGGTCCACATCTATGTATTAGTTTTTTGTAAGGAAATGCAACTACGCTACGCCTACCTGCTTTAGTTGACTGTTGACACACTGAGACAGTGGATGCGCCAGAGTATAAAAGAGTGATTACCATCTCTTGTCAAAGATCTTGTTGAGACGAATCAAACGAACCCAAACACAGAAGAGTTTCAAGACCTGGTTGTTGAATACTCTTGACTACCTTCCAGCTTCATCATCAGATCCTGGGTACCATCTCTTGTCAAAGATCTTATTGAGAAGAATCAAACGAGCCCAAACACAGAAGAGTTTCAAGACCTGGTTGTTGAATACTCTTGACTACCTTCCGGCTTCACCATGATCCTGGGTACCATCTCTTGTCAAAGATCTTGTTGAGACGAACCAAACGAGCCCAAACACGGAGTGGTTTCAAGACCTGGTTGATGAATTCTCTTGACTACCTTCCAGCTTCATCATCAGATCCTGGGTACCATCTCTTGTCAAAGATCTTGTTGAGACGAACCAAACGAGCCCAAACACGAAATGGTTTCAAGACCTGGTTGATGAGAACTCATGACTACCTTCCGGCTTCATCATCAGATCCTGGGTACCATCACCTCTTGTCAAAGATCTTGTTGAGGCAAATCAAACGAGCCCAAACACGAAATGGTTTCAAGACCTGGTTGATGAGAACTTATGACTACCTTCCGGCTTCATCATCAGATCCTGGGTACCATCACCTCTTGTCAAAGATCTTGTTGAGGCGAATCAAACGAGCCCAAACACGAAATGGTTTCAAGACCTGGTTGATGAGAACTCATGACTACCATCTGACTTCATCATCAGATCCTGAGTACCATCTATTGTCAAAGATTTTGTTGAGACGAGTCAGTAACCTAAAATGATATTCAATAATAAATAATACTTACTAAAAATATTAGTCAAGTTAATTAGTTAGTTACCAAAGTCGTCAACCCAAGGATCAAAGTTTTCGGTCGCAGTATACATGCAACAGTACAGCCAAACACGCACACAAGTGCGGTTTTGGACACGGCGGGTGCCGCACACAATGACAAAATAACTTCGCGATCGTCGAGCCGCGTGCGGAGCGGACTAACATACGTCCTGCCTCTACAAGCTCTGCCGCGGTACTGACATCGCAAGCGCGCGTAACCGGTAATAAGGAGGCATTTTTAAAAAATCGTCAAAAATATTAAATTGCAATTAATAGAAAACTTTTGCATAAAATCTGTTTGAGTAAGCGTTGCAGATTATTTTTATATTAAAACTACTTCAAAAACACGTAAGTTTTCGAAGAAATTGACACTTATTCTGAGGTGATTTCTGAAACAAATTGGATTCATCATATCCTCATTTACTCTATTCTAAAGCCTTATAACAAAGAAGTAGTCTCAGATGATTGTAGTACAGGATATACATAATACAAATTTACCACTTGAAGCATTCAAAACTATCCAAATTTTACAAATTAGACGGACTAAGTCAGCACTTTTCGCGGGTTTTCCTAAACATGCACCAGAAAAAAAATCATAATTAATTAAGTGAGTTAGTTTTTAAAAATCCAGTCTCACAACATGTAAGTTAAGAAAATGTCCTAATCGAATCCTGAACTTAATAAATCTTTTAGATGACGGAAAGTGTAGCATTTTGCCGACTAAAACTATCAATTTTACATTATTACGACGTTTTCGTTGAATGCCCTCTTAACGAGTTGGACAAGAATCCAGTACGATGAGGGATTTTCAGAATATTGATAAGTTTGCCATATGAAATAGCGAAGCGTGTCTATATCTGTTTTGCTCATAAATTTCTATGAAATGAAACTTATTTATTGTACCTAGGTATGTCAATATCGTCTTGATAACTTGCGGAGCCAAAAAATATAATATCTTAGGTATTTTGTCTTTATATGGGAATAAGGAATTTCCTATTTTACTGTACGAGCTCGCTCGTTTCTTTTCATTTTGGTACCTACTCTTGGTAACTATACCAGGCCCCGTAGCCGAATAGCATTCCGACGACGCGAAACGAAAATGAAATGCCGCGAAAGGTAGTCTGGCTCTGTCGCGCCAATACGCGAGGGCGATAGAGATAGATATCTACGAGCGTTTCGTTCCGTCAGCGTTTGTGCATTCGGCTACGAACGCTGTTTTCTCTTTGAGTTCGATGTAACTCAAGATGCTAGGTATTTTCTTTATTCGACATTGTTTCTGACCATCAGGTGAGGAGGTTGTATGCGATTTGCATGTCTGTGTAGTAAAAATGTTGCGTAGCTCCTAACCAGTCGTGTGTACCAAGTTGAATGTAAGAAGCTCTATTTAGGTAGTATACATCATAGAGGAATAAGTAGGGGACGAGTTGTAACTATGGTAAATGATGGTAAATGCGAGTTATTTGTACAGGCTTAGTTATAGTGACATCTAGCGACAATAACGCGTCAATCACGCGTCAAATAGCGTGAATTATCAGTACCACTACTCGTCAATAGTGTCTCGTCTGCCAAAAAATTAATATTAGAACAGTTTTATATATTACAAGTAGTAGGAATTGAAAACAGAATACTGATTAATTCAATTCAATTCAATTCAATTCAATAATTTTATTTCGGAAAAAATCCATTAATACTATTGTAATATTTGCTAAAAATTGATGAGCATTAGACTCTTCGTTCGTCGCGATATCTATTGACAAGAAGCAGTACTGATAATTTACGCTAATTGACGCGTGATTGTCGCTAGATGTCACTATAACTATGCGTATATACTTCAATTGCTAATTCGAGTCCAAAAAAACTACGATAGATACGTCAATGTCACAGCTGTCAATGTCACTTATGTCACTGTCAAAATACTTATCATGTTATTGATACCTGAAGTGATACAAGCGCAATACCAACTTTACAACTAAAAATCACGGAAAAAAGAAAAAAACATCGAGCGACCTAGTATTTATGTAAATAATAAAAGACTATTAAATATATAAATCAAAGGATTGAAATAAATAATAAATAATTTATCTTGGCGTGTGTTTTTATAAAAAAGGATTATACTATATTACAAACATTTTATTGCAGTGGCAACATCGTAGTAGTTTTTTGGATTCGAATTAGCAATTGGAGTATAGGTACAAATAACTCGCATTTACATCATGTATGGATTTAAAGCTCTTCCCTTACTTATTCCTCTATAGTATACATACAGCGTGTGTAATCATACGGGCGAATATTTGAATAACGATTAGTATTGGACCTAAGGAGTCTAACTACATAGTTTTTTTTTGAATAGATGAGATATTTTTTTCATACATAATAATTCAGCACGCAATGTATTACGTCTACATCAATTAGCGTACCAACCTAAACGTCATTACGACATGACGTTTATGTCATGTCAAGTTAATATGGACGGCGTACATTGCTGCTTGGTCAGATTAAAAAAAATAATGACTCTTAATTAATAACACTTTTTAATAAAATGATTATCCTATATGATTCGTATGATTAGATACTATAACTGGATACATTATTCGCCCGTATGGAATCCACACGCTGCACGCTGTATAATTAATTTATTTATATGTTCCCCAGCCCAGTCAAGAAGGCCCAACTGTGTCAGAAGGCCGAACACGAGTTCCCGGGTATGCCGTGCGGCATCATGGACCAATATATAGTCACAATGGGGAAGAAAGACCACGCTCTGCTCATAGACTGTCGGTAAGTTTCTTTACTTTTTTTTTTTAATACTACGTCGGTGGCAAACAAGCGCACGGCCCGCCTGATGGAAAGCGGTCACCGTAACCTATGGACGCCTGCAACTCAAAGAGTGTCACATGCGCGTTGCCACCCCATTAGAAACTTGTACACTCCATTTTGCTGTGTTAAATACGCAGAAAAAGGAGTGTACAAGTTCTAAGGAGGGTTCGGGTTGCCGACGACTCAAAGGACAATAGACGGAACAAGTAAAATAATAAAATACTTATAAGTAAAATAATAAAATAAAAAGCCTTTTATTTCCTGTGAAATAACTTATGTTAATTTAATTTCATTAATTCTAGGGGTAATTTGTAGGAAGTGTAGGAACCCCTTAGGTGAAGGCCTCTTCCAAAGATGTCCATTTTTCACGATCTTATGCTATTTTCTTTCAATTTGGACCAGCGACATTTTTAATGTCGTCCTAATATCGACGTTTCTTTATTTATTGTTGTTTAATGAAAAATAACCAATAGTATCAGAAAGCTGCGCTCAGGGAAGGTAAGGCAAGGCCCAATTGTATCAGAAGGCGGCAATGGGTAAGAGTTCTCGGGCATACCGTGTGGTGCCATGGACAAATATGAAATCACGATGGGGAAGAAGGGCCACGCTCTACTCAGACTGTCCAGTAAAAAAGGCCCAATTGTATCAGAAGGCAGAGCCAAATCTTGGGATTAGTTGTCAAAGCGGACCCCAGGCTCCCATGAGCCGTGGCAAATGCCGGGATATCGCAAGGAGGATGATGATGTATCAGAAGGCCGAGCTCAGCGTTGATGAAGAAGGCCCAACGGTGTCAAAAGGCCCAGTATAACTTCGCAACCATGCGATGTGACCTGCGGGCCGATTTTTGAGTCTCACGCGTTCGAATTCAGAAAATTGTCACTGAAAATAATAGGCAATTCACCGTTTACAACCGGTATTTTAGTGACAGTGAGACTCAAAAATCGGCCCCCTGATGGGGAAAATGGGAACAAGCTCTTCTCACTGAACTGAATGTTACATCAGAATTATATTTATCTAAATGACAATTTAGTGTAAGTAGTTCTCGTTCCTTTCCTTCTATGTTTACAAGTATGAGCAACTTGCACGAGAAGCAAAGACATACAATAACTCCGTATAGACAGATAAAGTCTAAGAAAATAAAAAAACCGGCCAAGTGCGAGTCGGACTCGCCCACCGATGGTTCCATATCCGTGCAAACTTTCAATAGTTAAAATAATCATGTTCCTAATGTAACTGTAAAGACTTGACTAGAAGTATAGGTATATCGCCATCTCTCGGTGAATTCGCTAACTAATTTGCCCTGACCTGTATAGTATGATGATGTTTCAGGGATAATTCTTTATGATGTTAACTGATTTCGACAGTTTTTACTTTATTTGAAAGAGGTTTTTTTTTTGTATGTACATTTAAAATAAATAAATAAATAATAAATAAATAAACTAAGCAAAGATTGTACTATGGGTGCTAAGCGACGATATACATACTTAAATACATAAATACATACTTATATACATAGAAAACATCCATGACTCAGGAACAAATATCTGTGTTCTTCACACAAATAAATACCCTTACCGGGATTCGAACCCAGGGCCGCGGCTCAGCAGGCAGGGTCACTACCGACTGAGCCAGACCGGTCGTCACAATTCTTGGTATGTACAATTTGAGATCTTTCTAACGATACCCCACTTGACATTTAGGTACAGTTTGTCCTCCTTTCATTTTGGCCAATTTTTATCATTTATATTAATTATTTTAATAAAAAAATAATAGGTACCTTCAATTTTTAGAGGTTGACAATGTTCATAACTATTCCAAATTACATACCGATAGCATAACTAGTTCTCGAGATACATATTTAGTAATGTGACAGACGGACAGAGCGGCTCCATAAGGGTTCCTTTTGTACCTATTTGGTACGAAACCCTAAAAACGTGCCCCAGTACCATACAGAAAAAGGTACGGTGGCTTGATGGGGTACGCTTAGCTAGATGGCGCTAATATTAATATTTGTCATTTTAACACATATCAAGCTAGGAATATGGGCCAAGTTGTCAAAACTGAGGTTTAAAAGTTTTAAGCCTGTCTCAAGAGATGGCAGTCTATGCACTGTGATTACACATTTTACTTCGACAGTAACTGTCTATAATACTCGATCCTCTGTGACGAGAAGTAAACGACAAGTATATATATATACCAATTTATGTCAGTGTACATTTTGATTGGCTTAGTAGTCTACTTTCGTACTTTGATTGCCTTCGATTGATTTCGAACTTACTTTGACTTACTTTCATCAATTTCGATCTAAATATTTTGTGACATAACACCCGAATCGAACCGAATCGGGTGCCTTATAGTGTCCCCGCCAGACTACGATGAAATTAAGGGCACGGCCTACCTTTTCCCAAAGCATTTTGGCTTGTTTATTCACCTACCTACGTAAAATAACAGTGTCAAATAAAATTACTTTTGGACATGACATTCTATCGAGTTTAATTTTATCATAAATTAAATATAACAAGATCATACCATCCCATACATTAAAATGCGACCGCCTAAGACCGCGCTTACACTCCACCACACATAGATGGCGCCACAAAAAAAATGTCTTGTAGCTTTCGATTATACTTGTTGATGGCGTTAAGTGTCACTTTTGACATAGATTTACAGCTCGGAATTGACACATAATGCCAATCTACAAATAATCGATGGCAACAAGGCATTTTTTGTGGCGCCATCTATGTGTGGTGGAGTGTAAGCGCGTTCGTAGGCGGTCGCATTTTAATGTATGGGATGGTATGATCTTGTTATATTTAATTTATGATTTTATGATTTAGCCATCCGCACCGACTTTACACGGGAAGTAATTTAAGCATAAAACTGGGAAAAGTAAATTATTTCAATTATAATCTCCTATTAACACGCTCCTATTATGTTCAAGGATAATCGCTCCGACCCCAGAGGAGCCCTCAATTTTTTAAATTTCTTCTTGTTTACTAGGGGGCAAATTTTTTTTTGGCAAAATCCAGGGGCCTATTGCATAACAATTTACAACTCATATTACCTACAAGCGGTAGTCCCCCTCCAATTCATTTTATAAGAAAGAGAGTTCCGCTTGTAATACAAGTTGTAAATTGTTATGCAATAGGCCCCAGGGTGGCTAGCCGAATGGCACAATCGCTCACGAAACGCTCACGAAACGAAGCGCTAGTAGATATCTATCTCTATCGCGCTTGCGTATTGGCGCGACAGAGCCAGCGGCGTATCGCTTTCGTTTGGCGTCGGAGAAATGCCATTCGGCTACGGGGCCTGGGTGGCTAGCCGAATGGCACAATCGCTCACGAAACGCTCACGAAACGAAGCGCTAGTAGATATCTATCTCTATCGCGCTTGCGTATTGGCGCGACAGAGCCAGCGGCGTATCGCTTTCGTTTGGCGTCGGAGAAATGCCATTCGGCTACGGGGCCTGGTTTAGTTACGTATTAGTAATCTGTGGTTAGGTGCTCTCATAGTAAAAATTACTCATCCGAACGCGTACAGTCAAGTGTAAAAATATAGTGTACACATGTTACTAATAAATATGTCCCATAGCATCTTAGTTCTTAGTCCGGATTCCGGTGTCATAAGCGCGTGGTATCATATTTTTGCACTTGATTGTACCTAAACATTTCTAGGATCAAGAGAACACATGAAAGTATATTTTTGACCTTGCTCAAAATAGAAACTTTTATACCTAGCTGATCATAATAAGTTTTTACTAACCATCTAAGTTATTCAATAAAAGAAGTAAATAAAAACCGGCCAAGAGCGTTTAGGGCCACGCTCAGTGTAGGGTTCCGTAGTTTTCCATATTTTTCTCAAAAACTACTGAACCTATCAAGTTCAAAACAATTTTCCTAAATGCCTATCCAACAATATATCACACGTTGGGGTTGGAATAAAAAAAAAACAGCCCCCACTTTACATGTAGGGGGGGCGTACACTAATAAAACATTTTTTTTTCATTTTTATTTTTGCACTTTGTTGGCGTGATTGATATACATATTGATAGCAAATTTCAGCTTTCTAGTGCTATAACGGTTACTGAGATTATCCGCGGACGGACGGACGGACGGACAGACAGACATGGCGAAATTATAAGGGTTCCTAGTTGACTACGGAACCCTAAAAACTTTCAAAATGTCATATAGGTACCCGCGAATGAAGGTCAACAGTACATTGCTATAAAGCCCATAAGATATCACGCCATGAAACAGCAATTCAAACTTTTAGTATGCCTATTCCATCTTCGAGACCTCAGCCGGCCTAGCCAAAGTGTCAATCGTTGTTGATACGTGCTAATCGAAATGCAACTGGCTCTGTCGCACTAATGGTGTTCTCACACTGGGCTGTTATAAATGTTATATAATATAGTGTGAGCGACACCATGTTATATAACATTTATAACAGGTAGTGTGGGAGCACCATACGGACGAGCGAGCGATAGATAGCTATCGCTCATAATAGTACATTGTGCAACAAGGGGAGGAAGTTGAATATTACTAACGAGAGTAAGTTAAATCGCGACGGCTTGCCGGAGCGATTTAAAGACTCGAGTTAGTAATATTCATACTCCCCGAGTTACACACAATGTTTTTCATCACACTCGCAATGTAAAAAATATGTAAATAGATCTAAAAAAGTTAAGTACGGTACAAGAAAGTTCATTAAGTGCGGGTGTGATGAAAAAGTCATAAATACGCTAAAATGTGTAGCGTCAGCGATTACACTCTTTGCTAGAGGCCAAGATCAGATAAAAAGTCCGCTTAGCAGTTTCCCGCAGGCTCGCTGTGTTAGGGTTGCTACTCTCGCTGCGATCCAGTTTAACGAATTCAGTGCCAGCAGCGACCCGCAGGATTTCTGATGGCAGGTGCTTTTCTATACAACGCGAAAAAACACATCCTGGCTTGAATTTTACCTACCTACTACGCTTCTTGATTCTAATCTAATGAGCCAATACTAATGCACTGATGCAACATGACTATACAAATTTGTCACTAAAAAAGTCGCCCAAAATTTTGTATGGAACGGTCGTGCCTACGTTTTTTCATTTGCCGGTTTATATAATAACGTTATACGGCTTGACAGAGTTTAGATTTTTGGAAATTATTAGGCAGCCCTAATGTTGTCTTTATGACGATCGAAAATAAGATGCAAGGAAGGTCACTCGTCACATTAGCGAAGGACAGTAAAAGGGCTCCGGAAGGATTGACGACATGATCCCTTAATCGGATCAGTAAGCGCTTCCTTTTCACGAGGCCATCTCTGAGGCAACAATTTGTTATAAAGTCGCCGTCAATGGAACTTCTAAACAATGTAAACAAACCGCCATTTTGAAATTGTCTCTGAATGATGAATTTCTTAGTGATGCGAAAATACTTTGTCAAATAATGTCCAAACGTCAATTAAGCGCTCTCCACACTCGCGCGATATTCGATATGCAGAAAGAGTCCACACTCGCGTTCGCGGCATCGGCATGTGTACATGCCAAGAAAAGCAGTTAACGAGTAAAATAATATTGAAACCATCAGTACCGTCATTTTTTTATTTTTTTACCTACCTAAACAATGATAGTTGGTACTAAGGGTATTGAATCACTACGTGATTTTGGTATAGAGCGTGAGTTGGGTAGCGTGTAGCTGGCTTTACAATATCGGAAACTTTAGTCCCAGCCCTATCCATTTAGGCTTGAGTTTGTTTTGATAATACCAATGAGCTCGAAGACTCTTTGGCGACGTTCCGGCAGGCAAGGCAGGATTACAAAGCCTTGAGCATCGCCGTCGTTGTGTCCTTGTCCGTCTACTATTGGATACATTCTGTAGACTGTGCTCAGGAACTGCATGACCTGGTTCCTCCTTCCCCGGACAACCAGGCGCGGGGAGCGGTTTCTCCCTTACATTGTCGACTTACCTTTAATTCGCACGAAGAGGTTTGCCTCTTCTTCCCTAATGCGAACTGCTAAGCAGTGCAACAGGCTCCCCTCTTCTGTATTCCCGGTTGAATACAATCTGGGTTGAATACAATTCAAGTCACGAGTGAATAGGCTATAACTGAACCAGTGAGCTACAACTTCGGCGTTGTCGTCACTTTCCATCAGGTGCGACTAAGGTCTGGGTTCTTATACGCAGATTAGGACACTTTTTACAAGCTTTTATTTAACTTGCCTTGTTAGTATGTTAGTGTGCGTCAAAACTTAGAAGCTAAATTTGACCCACTTTCCGGTTTCCGATTGAGCTGAAATTTTGCACACACAAATGTAAATCACGTGACAATGCAATATTATGGTATCATAGAGGTAGAGCTGATCTGATGATGGAGCAGAGAGGTGGTCATAGGAAATCTGTCATGAAACGTCGTATTCCTTCGAGTAAGGGGTTTTTAGAAACGTCTCGGAGAGCAGTAGATGACTGTTGAAAGGAAGGTACAATCGGCGATAAAAGCTTGTGCCAAAAATGAAATTTTTGCAAAAAACTTATTTGTAATTAAGTAATGGCTCATATTCTATCAGTTTAACTGAATGTTATAACATCATAATATAATATTTACTCGTAATGTTCAATAATTATGGGTTCGAACCCCGGCTCGCACCAATGACTTTTTCGGAATTTATGTGCGAAATGTCATTTGATATTTGCCGGTCGCTTTTCGGTGAAGGAAAACATCGTGAGGAAACCGGAGTAATTCCAATAAGGACTAGTTTACCCTTCGGGTTGGAAGGTCAGATGGCAGTCGCTTTCGTAAAAACTAGTGCCTACGCCAAATCTTGGGATTAGTTGTCAAAGCGGACCCCAGGCTCCCATGAGCCGTGGCAAATGCGGGGATAACGCAAGGAGGAGGTTCAGTAATTATGTGTTAATTACCCAATCGACAGTTTTCTTATTAGTCATTTCGATCGCAGTAGCGATAATGATGTACAAATGTTATGTTGCGATGTTATCGGAGTCGTATCATATCATAACATAAGAATAAAAAAATGTTACATTAGAAACAACCTCCTTACTCGAGCTGAAGATTATTTCTGACAAATATTTGTACAAATATAGGCTACACAGATTTTGAAACAATTGTCGACCATTTTTGTAAGAAGAGCTAATAATAATGATTCGTTGTATTTATTTATTTAACAATACATTCTCTTTCTTTCGGTTTACATACTACCAGGTGCGGCTCACTCCGCGATTCTATCGCCGCGCTACAAGTACATGCTGGCGGCCGCGAGTTCGCGGCCTAATCAGGGGTGGCGCGTGTTCTCACGGAACGCACGTATGCACTTTCTATTGTTACTTTTACGTTGCGAGTTTTTTTTAAATTTTAGATGCGATATCCGCGTGTGAATGGCTAATGCTTAGTTAAATAGACATCACGAATAAAATAGGAGAATCTTACACTACTATTGATTAAGTCCCACGGAAAAGTTCAATAAGGCTTGTGATGTTGTGACTTAAATAAAAAATATAAATACTGTATATATACCTAGAAAGTACCCAAGACTGGAATATAATAGTATAACATTTTATTTGAGTATTAATTCGTTTTAATCCATAGGCAACCCTATCGTCCGAAGCTGCGCACGTGCGGCTCGTTTCTTTGTTAGAATTTTGTAGGCATTTAAAAGGCGGCATTTCGTGAACAACTAAGCAGTGGGCCTTCTGTACTTGTACTATTATATATTCTGTGATACTACGCATTAAGCGTGGCGATTTCCAATTATTAGGCTAGGATATTTTTATAGCCTGTAACGGTACCTAAAGATTATTAGAATTTCTTACTTTTATTTAACTTCTTAATTGATCCAAACTTCAAACTAAGTTTGTACTTGAGACTTGGATTTTTTGTATTTTATGATTACATTTGGAAATTGCTTTTATACTAAGTACCTAAGTATGTTATAAAAGTGACGTCAAGTCACCTCCGTGTGGTGACGGTTATGTTTCTCCCCCTTTTCTGCCCGTGGGTGTCGTAGAAGACGACTGTGGTTTATGGATTAAATTGTGACGATGATTGTGTGAAGGTCTAGCTGCATTATCATGATTCCTTTTCCTTGACTTGACAATGATAATACAATATTCCAAAAAGTATATTTTACATAGTTTTACGTCAAAAAAGAAAGTATTCTCCAAAAATATTTTCGAACATGGTGTGCGTAAGTCGGATTTTTTCCAAATGTCACAGAACTCATTCGCGCCCTCCACACTCGCGCGCGTTTGAGTGGATTCGATACGCAGAAAGTTCGCGGCTTCGCGCCGACTTTCCCGCTTTATGACGGTTTTTCGGCACGTGCGTCAAAGGAGGCGCGAAGCGCGAACTTGCAAGGCTCCACATTACACAGTGCTCAATTCGCGCCGTGATTTGCGCGCATAATCTGGTACAGTCGAGTTCATAAATATGTGTACATTTTTTCATCTTATTGCTACGAGTTAAGGTGAGGAAATGTACAGATACTTTTGAACTCGACTGTACAAGTAGTATTTTTCACCTGGAGCCCGCTACTCCAGGTGAAAAATACTACTTGTAGTTTATTTTCAAGTCGCTGATTAAAGGTTGACATGGTTATCCGAGTAGATGATTACATGAACTTGAAATAATAAGGCCACACGCCCACACGTAATTACGACCACAGTTTGTAGGTAGGCTTAACATTAGACACACTAATTAGGTTGCTATGTTGAACACAACATTCACATACTGATTTATTATACAGAGGTAAATAGAATTGAAGATTTTGCCAACGTGGCAATATCGTAATGTTGGCCGTTTCAATCAATGTGTGAGAAAATGGGACGACAGTACGATGTTGCCACTTTTTAATTTCTCTTCTTTTTTGCCAGGCTGTATTTACTAATAGGTTTTTGTCTCAAGGTCTGAAGTATAAAATCTGAAGTACACGTGAAATATATAAATAAAGATATTCGGTTGTATACCTAAGTCTAGACAGATTGTATATTTAGGAGCTAATAAATTTTGTTAGAAAACCTAAGCTTTAATCCTTAGAGATTTGTAATCAAAAGTGTAGTTAAAGATAATATGAGAGGATGTCACCGTCGGCTGACACGTATTTAATCAAATCGACGGCGATAAGGTCGGCCTAAGGTTGTCGATTTTCTCAAGTAATTTGATAGTAGGCACAGTCACCGGCAATAACATCGTACAAAAAGAAGGCCGAATAAACATCTGACACACTATTATCTTATAATTCTAGTAATAAGATTATCTAAGTTTCGTCACGCATTGGTTATACTGTAAGGTCATGTACCTAAACATGTTTTTAGGGTTCCGTACCTCAAAAAGGAAAAACGGAACCCTTAAATATAGGATCTGTCTGTCTGTCCGTCTGTCACAGCCAATTTTCTCCGAAACTACCGAACCGATTAACTTGGAATTTGGCACACGTAAATATGTAAACCTATGACCCAAAGACGGACATGTAATTTAAATTAAGAAAATTCAATTATAGGGCCACTTTTGGGGGGTAAAAGTGAAAATTAAAAATCAAAGTTTCTAGAACTATATTGTGTTACATATCAAATGAAAGAGCTTTTTATAAGTATTTCAAAAAAAAATTTTTAAATAATTTTTAGTAAAGTAATTTTCAAGTAATTTAAGAAAATAAGCAAAAAATGACCCCCCCCCCCCCTTATCTCCGAAACTACTAAGCGTAAAATTTTCAAAAAAATACACGAAATAGTTTTCAATCTACAGATTACGGGAAAACCTATTAGAAATGTACAGTAAAGCGTAAGTTTGACTTAAAAGAAAAAAACTAAAATTACGAATTTCACTCACTGCCGCTGCAAGGAGCTACCAAATCTCTTGAAATTGTGTGAGCTCGTTATTAGAATATTAAATATAAACTCATTTCTGTTTCGTTTTGTTCAAAATATCGATTATTCGCAAAAATGACTTTAGTTCCTACTAAAAAGAAGGCGCTTAAGCCCTTCTTGTAGTGTACGGAGCCCTTGCAACGCGAGTACAACTCGCACTTGGCCGGTTTTTTAATAAATAAATAAATAAATGTCAGATATTTTTGTTGTTTTCTTTTTGTGCGACTATTATTGCCGGTGACTATACATGGGATATTTTGCGCTAAGACAGAGAACTACGCGAGATTAAAATATTCACCCTGTTTTTGCTTTCTGTTTAATCTTCGGGAAGGTTCTTTAGGTCAAATATAATTCATTTCTTTAAGAAACTAGTGTCTTCATTATAAATAACAAAATTCTCACGCGGCCTTTGTTTTTATTTTCATGGCGGGACGCTGTTCGTGTTTTTACAATCGGCTAACACGTCTCAATACGTGTCAATACATAGGTACAAAGAGGTCAGGAGTAAGCTAATAATTTCCCAAGAAAACACAATCATCTGCACCCACGTCGTTTATAGTTCCTGTCTATTTTTAGTGACATCGGCGGTTCGTTTCGCTTGTTTTTCAATAATTTCAATGTCTTAGGTGCCTAGACGGGCTACCCACGTTTTCCATTATTGATAAGTTTTGAGGCACTACTTTTGTTTACATTGAATTGTATATAAAACAATCATCTATCGGAAAAAAGATTAGGAAGGTTTGTCAGTTTTATATCAACTATATTTGATATACACGTAAACATCACGCAGCAGGGGTCTATAAAATTAAGTGAACATATTAACGGTAACAGACGGTTTAGTGTAATAGACTTATCTCTATTGATTGAAGTTAACTGGAAAATTGGTCAGGAAATCCCTTGATTCCGCTGATTAATTCTTATTATAAAATTTAAAAAAGTAGAGAGATTGTAAATTTTCCAAATGGGTAAATTTAGACAATTTTTTGCCGGAATAAAGAACACCTTTATACCTTTAACATTTCAAAATATTGGTGGTTTATCAAAATTGTAAATGGTATATAATACTTTCCGAGAAATTTTGTTTCGCCTTTAAGTCAAAACTGTATTTCTAGCTTGAAAGCAAACAACAGACAAACGATATTCGCTAACAATTCAGAACTTTTTTTTTTAATATATGATTATGGTTAGTATTTATCATTATTTTTGACTAAGTTGTTTAAGATTATTTTAATTCCTTATTTATTGTATTATTATTTTTGTATTTTTGACATGTGTTGTTTATGACATTAAAGGTTTTGAATTGAATTGAACTACTTAAGGAATGATTCGTTAACCTAGCCTTTGCCGGGACTTCCGGCGCTTCGTTATATAAATTTTCACCACACCAACTGTTAAACCTTACCGTACCTATGGCTGACCGGTTCTTGTTTTGATCGGCCGGCCGGTGTCATACTGATAACGTGACGCGCTCAGTATTAAGTATGTTATTTAGGATGTAAGTATTTATCTGTAGTGCACTTATATAGTTTCTTTTTTTTTTTTACCTTGCGAAATGGAGTATCGAGACAAACCTTGCTGGTTTAGCGATACTTTTTAAAAAATATTATGTAATTTGTGGTGTTTAAGTAAAATAAATAAAAAAAAAAAAAAAAAAAATAAAGACTTATTTTGCTATTCGAAAACAGATAGCAAAATTGCATTTTATCCACAAGAGTGCAAAGTAATTTCATACAAATTTTAACTTGATGTCTAAAGCTGGGTGTTGGAATTCACGTATAAATGATGATTTTGAATCATAAACGTTAAATAAATTCAAGTACCTATTTTATTTATTTTGATGTTTTATAGTTCATGTTTTCATAGTGTTGGTGTGGTGAAAAATTTTCTGTTTCACTCGATGGTAAAGTTTGTTTCACCTTCGTGCCTTGATACCCTCGCAACGCTCAAGATTCCACTTTTTGAACCACTCGCTACGCTCGCGGTTCAATATTGGAATCTTTCGCTTGCTCGGGTATCAATATTGGCACGTGCGGTTAAACAACTACTTTGCCCCCTTGTAAAACAAATAACTATTAAGCTTCCGTTCCAGCCCAGTCTATTTTCAGTCATTCTTACCAGGGAACTAATATTGTTTTAACTCACCAGGTCGCTAGAATCCACCCAAGTGCCGATCCCCCACGGCGATACAGGCATCCTCGTGATCAACACGAACGTGAAGCACCAGCTGACTGGTAGCGAGTACCCGCAGCGCCGAGCGCAATGCCAGAAAGCGGCTGAACTGTTGGGCTTTCCGTCGCTGAGAGACGCTACAAGTGAACATGTTGAAGGTAAGTTCCTGGGTTTCGTCGGGGTATCGTAGCTAGTGACGCTACCTCTTCCTATTGCTTTTCTGTAGTGGCGTGATAAAGCTGTCTAGTCTAGTGGTGTTAATCGCCACGATTGTCACTTTAGCTAGGGCGGCTATCTGTGCAGCTTGAGTGGCGTTCTGGCGTTCCCTCGCGAGTACATACTTGAAATCTCGCTTTACGAAGTAGCGCGCAGACTGCGTATCTGGGTATACATAGTTAAATGCACAAACGTTTACGATATTATCGTTATCGCAGCTAGCTATCTCTATCAATCTTCTGTGTTGGTGCGACAGAGCCAGATTGTGTTTCGATCGGCGTCTAGAATCAATTATTGACATTTCGGCTAGGCCGGCACGCCGGCAGGTCTGGTGAAAGAGGCTTACACGAAGTAAGTATAATTACTAATTTACAATGATTGTGAATAGATGGTCTTTGAATTGATAAAATAAAAACATACCTGGAAATTATTTTTAGAATGTTTCCACTTCTTTCTTAAAAAGTATAATACTATTGTGACACGGTATTCTGACCTCGTGTTTATAAAATGGCCTCGCTCAGCCCTTTATATTTCTCTCACCCGGCATTGCTGAGCTTCGTTTTGTAATATAATAGTGCAATAAAAAGCTAGCAGTTTTTCCTTTTTATATGTAGAATTTATTTTCCTTAATTTCACGTCATGGGAATATTTTGTTACACGGCCCGTGTCTCGCTTTTTTGAATCATAGACGGCAGACGCCGGTTGCCGGATATTGAATTATGATATGAGTAGCTACGAGCAATGATGGTACATAATAATAACTGGTTACAACCCCAAGGCTTCTCTGGCAAAAGGGTGATTGGCAGTACTTCGTCTCCGATTTGAATTTAGAACCATCTAGAATATCGAATAGAACGATTAGAATTCGGATAGAATCAGCGATTGTGTGTTGACATATTGTCACCTGATACGGTGAAAGAGAATGTATTATTTAAACAGAAACTGTGGTATATGTGTTATGGACCAAGTGATAAATCGGGCACTATACATAATGCTCGGGCATTATGAATAATGCCCATTGTGAGTGGGCAGTTTGATAATAACTATTCAAATAATTAAATTGCCCGGGCATTATACATAATGCCCATCCTCTGTTGGGCCAAGTAATAATAACACATCGAATAGCTGAATTTTGCCCGGGCATTATACATAATGCCCATCCTCTGTTGGGCAAAGTGATAATAACATATCGAATAGCTGAATTTTGCCCGGGCATTATACATAATGCCCATCCTCTGTTGGGCAAAGTAATAATACCACACCGAATAGCTGAATTTTGCCCGAGCATTATACATAATGCCCATCCTCTGTTGGGCAAAGTGATAATATATAACATACCGAATAGCTGAATTTTGCCCGGGCATTATACATAGTGCCCATCCTCTGTTGGGCAAAGTAATAATAACACACCAAATAACTGTCTTTTGCCCAAGAATAGAGATTTTTTATTTTATTTACACAAAGAAAATTACACAGTATGAGAATCCATACTAATATTATAAATGGGAAAGTGTCATTTTGCTGTGTCAGGTTTTTTTATAATACATTTTTGTAAGTGATCACTCAGTCCATACGTTTTGAGAAAGTTAAAAATGTAAATATCTTAAGATTTGTAGCACCTGTACACTCAAAGCAGAAGCAGTGTCTGTACACTCGAAAGTACTTCAACATTTAGTAAAAATGTTTACTAAATATCCACCATCTAATATTTTATATTCGTTGTCTGGTTTTAAAGATATTCAGACATAACTTTTCTCATACAAATGTATCATGTAGGGTGACCACACTATGTCGGCTCCTGATTTCTTACTAGTGAAGTATTATATTCTTTGTTTCTTACCAATTATCATTCATGTCCTTTTTAATGCATGAATGTTGATATGGTTATTATCCTGACGTCGATAAAAATTACACAATACACATCATCACTAGGCCAAGAACATAACCTAAAAACAGTTTGCAGATGGAGAATTAATATGGTATTAATTTAATATAAACTATTATCAAAATTGAACGAAACTCCCCAATCTCAATATGACAATGGGTAGGCGGGGAAAATCAGGAGCCGACATAGTGTGGTCACCCTACATGATACATTTGTATGAGAAAAGTTATGTCTGAATATCTTTAAAACCATACAACGAATATAAAATATTAGATGGTGGATATTTAGTAAAAATTTTTACTAAATGTTGAAGTACTTTCGAGTGTCTGTGGTGCTACAAATCTTAAGATATTTACATTTTTAACTTTCTCAAAACGTGTGGACTGAGTGAGCACTTACAAAAATTTATTATAAAAAAACCTGACACGTTAGTGGTTCGTTTTGTATTTTACAAATTCCCATTTCACTTTTACTAAACTATACACATATAATAGCGGTCTAAATCTTATGTTTTTCATCAAAATTCAGCTTTTCAAAAGTGTGAGGATTGAGTGAGCATAAGAAACTATTTGTAAAAAATTAAATACGTCACTAGGTGATCTAAAATTTATAGAGGTAAGTTGGCATATTTTTTACTAAATGTTAGTACTTATATAAATATTATATGGTAAATGAATACATTCACTGTTTTCGTTGGTAGTTTGTGAGAACTGAGTGAGCACATGTTAATGACTGTATCTTTTGATTTATCTTTTTACAAATTCGGAGATTCGTTTTACAATTGTTTTAGAACTTTTACTAAATGATCAGCATATTTTTTTTTATTTTCGGAAGGTGCTCACTCAATCCACACGCACACAAAAGGCCAGGTCAGAAGTCCTCGCAACCGTCGAGACCTTATGAAAGTGTGTGAAGCGAATGTGGTTTGTCAGGATCGTAGCAAATGGAAATCCGATTTCTGCCTATTCCTCTGGGAAACAGGCGTGATTGTATTGTTTTTGTATTTGTTTAAAATATAATTTATAGGTAGGTACCTATTTAGTATTTAGTATCCAACAAGGCTGGCACTTATTCATTAGTCAGACTGTGAATCGAGATAACGTTAAAACAAAACACATCTTGCTTTTACCGGCACAATAATAGCCAGTCCAAATATTTCATATCAAACTGATAATGGACTAAGAGCCCAGAGCCGCCAGATCTTCCTCATTTTCTCAGGGATGAAACTTTG
This sequence comes from Leguminivora glycinivorella, assembly GCF_023078275.1. NCBI lineage: Eukaryota > Metazoa > Arthropoda > Insecta > Lepidoptera > Tortricidae > Leguminivora > Leguminivora glycinivorella. The sequence goes on from NC_062984.1 coordinate 17,060,250, forward strand.
AGATAATGTAAAGTTCGTATCGACGTTTAATGTTTGCATAGTACCTAGTTAGGCCCGTCGGCCATTTTTTTGCTATAAGGTTTTTTTTTTAAAACACTAACTTTCCTTAAATTCTCAAGGCTGATTTTTATATATCTGTTAGAAAATATTGCTATGAATTGATAATCATCATTTCCTAACCATTGGCCCCGGTCGTAGCTTGAGAAATTAGGCTAAGCTAGAGTGAATTTCAAGCGTCTGGTAAAAGTTACGGCCGGCGGAAATAGTCAGGAAATGATGATTATCAAATTCTTACAGTCGTTTCTATTACATATATAAAAATCAGCCTTGAGGATTTAAGGAAAGTTAGTGTTTTAAAAAAAACTTTATAGTAAAAAAATGGCCGAAAGGCCGAACTAGGTAATATGCAGTCATTAATCGTCGTTACATTATCGCAAAGTTTCATGCTTGAGAAAATGAGGAAGGTCTGGCGGCTCTGGGGTCTTAGTCCATAACATAATACAATGTCTTCCCAGTCGCCTAGGCAACATCATTTCAACAATATACTATATGTTGTGACCTTTAGCTTAATTTACACGACAGACTATTGTTCTATATCCATTTCTATGGACTTGTAGTATCTGCCGTAGTCGGTATGTATTGTTGAGGAGACTTCGAATGTTTTTTGATATACATGTTGTAATTCATCCTTAAATATTGTCTGTTATAAAAATTACACCCAGTACTAAACAAGCGGCGGAAGCAGATACATAACATAACGGATCCAAACTCAAAATATACATATCGTGTTCTATTTAGAACAAGCAGGAAAAAACATAATATTATCAAAGAAGAATCCAATTTAAATGTCAATATTCAGAAAGAAAATTCAAGAGATATTCTCAGCGCCTGATCTCGTTGTGGTTATAACAATTGACAAACGACATCGTTTTTCATGTTTCATTAAAATAATAATGATATTTGTTTAACGAGGGCAAACCAGGCAAATACACTCACCTTTACTGATTATACACCCTGTTTTTATTGAATTCCGTTTACTTCAAGGGAAGGTTCTTTAGATCAAATACAATTAATTTCTCTAAGAAACTAGCGTCTTAACTATTACGGTTATCGAGTTATTAAAAAATAAGGATAATTACTAAATATGTGTGTGACACCCTTTACCAATTTCTAATGTTATTTGTTTTGACATGTGCCGTCAATCACTTGACACTAACATGAATGTTATTCTTCAGGGTCTCTCGCACTAATGAATTCATTTATTATGTATGAAAATGATGGATTTTTTTTGTGAATTTAACTAAAGTCAGGGGCGGGTGAAAGAGAATGTATTATTTAAACAGAAACTGTGGTATATGTACCCCTGAATCTTCAATGCCATTCTTTCTTACATAAAGTAATCTAAGACGCAAACGCAGCAAAGGTTGGCACTGATCTTTGTTGTGATTATGTGGATGTACCCACATCCACATAATCAGGGTCCGTAGATCAGCAATTCCCGTTAAGTTTGTACATTTGGATCACGTCTCCGATTTGGATAAAAATTGGTAGGCTGATAGAGTCCATGATGCTCAGCAAGATCCACTAGGTTTCCCAAAATGTCCTAGGTTGATTGTATGAAACTTTCCTTTTTTGTTACCGAAAATGTATAGAAATCTGGTAACAAAAAAGGAAGGTTTCATACAAACTACATAGGACATTTTGGGAAACCTAGTGGATCTTGCTAAGCATCATGAGCTCTATCAGCCTACCAATTTTTATCAAAATCGGAGACGTGATCCAAATGTACAAACTAAACGGGAATTGCTCAGATATGAGCGTAGGTGTCTTAGAAGAACCAATGGATGAAAATATATACTTATATATGATTAGCTTTTGCCCGCGGCTTTGCTCGCGTTGGAAAGAGACAAATAGTAGCCTATGTCACTTTTCATCCTTTCAACTATCTCCACTTGAAAATCACCACAATTCGTCGCTCCGTTTTGCCGTGAAGGACGGACAAACAAACAGACACACACACTTTCCCGTTTATAATATTAGTATAGATTTCCCGTCCCGTATGGTGATGGGTTTAGAATTTCACCACCCTCTTTCCCCCCGTGGATGTCGTAGATGACCACTTGACTGTGGGATTTGGGTTCAATTAAAATCAGTCAATAAAAAAAATCGGTTTCTTTCAACCCGTCAATTGCTAAGGCCGATAGTCCACTATCATATATTATGTTTATCATAGAAATAATATGATCATAGGCAACATGCCATCCTTTTTCTTCACGTTGGAGAAAAAGGGAGGCATACAGACCTATGATCATATTTCTATGATAAACATATGATAGTGGACTTTCGGCCTAAGAGAGGGACTAATACCGTGTTTTTATTTAATTCCGTTCACTTTATGGGAATGTTCTTTCGGTCAAATAAAATTAATTTTTCTAAGAAACTATCGTCATAACATAACTCATACGGTTATCGAATTATTAAAAAAAAATACTGAATACGTGTGTGGCATCTCTTACGATTTCCTTATGTTATTTGTTTTGACATTTGCCGTCAGACACTTGACACTGAATTTAATGTTAAGATTAAGGTCCTCTCACACAAAATTTTTTTTTTCGAATTTAACGAAAATCGATATACAGGATGGTTCCTGGTGATGAACCAAACTGCGTGTCGAATTTAACGGAAAACACAAAAAAAGGTGAATTAAATTAAAAATTAAATAAAAAAAGGGTGAAAAAAACTAAAAGTGCGAGCTTTCAAAAAGTAATAAAATAACTAAATAAGTAGCTCTAGGAATACCTACCTTCCTTCTTACGAAATACCTACCTTCTTCTTCTTAGGAATATCTACCTACCTTCTACCTTCTTACGAAATACGTAAGATGAAAACCTAACTACGAAATTCTTGAACGTAAAAATTTTGGTACTTAAACATAAAATTACTTGAATTCTTAAACACAAGAAATATGACAAAATAAATTATTAATTATTATTCTCTTTATTGATTTCCATTATTAATTAATGGTAAAGTGTTGTCGCGTCGGGGGACCGCTCTCAATATTAGCGCGAGGGCAGACGTCGTTGACGGTTGTGTTTCCGATGCAGTCTTTAGAGTCTTATTTTAAGATTGGGTGTTGAAATTTTTGCTCAGCACTTATCTAGTTTGTTTGGTTGTAAACATATACGTTACTTGTAATTCTAATACTTCCTTTGACATTTTGGTTGTATAGTTACATTGTTCATGTTCAGGTAGTTAGTTTAATGTATGTACCTAGTGATTTTTTTGTTAAACATTTATTAAGTTAGTTTAGCTGTGTAAATATTTAGTTTTTAAGTTTCAAGTTAGACAGGCAAAGAGCGGTCCCCCGACGCGACAACACTTTACCATTAATTAATAATGGAAATCAATAAAGAGAATAATAATTAATAATTTATTTTGTCATATTTCTTGTGTTTAAGAATTCAAGTAATTTTATGTTTAAGTACCAAAATTTTTACGTTCAAGAATTTCGTAGTTAGGTTTTCATCTTACGTATTTCGTAAGAAGGTAGAAGGTAGGTAGATATTCCTAAGAAGAAGAAGGTAGGTATTTCGTAAGAAGGAAGGTAGGTATTCCTAGAGCTACTTATTTAGTTATTTTATTACTTTTTGAAAGCTCGCACTTTTAGTTTTTTTCACCCTTTTTTTATTTAATTTTTAATTTAATTCACCTTTTTTTTGTGTCGGGGGTTTTTTAAATTTATAATTTAAGGTTTTTATTTCTTTCTTTTTGTAGGGGGCTCTTTCTTTTGTCATATTTCTTGTGTTTTGGAATTCAAGTACCGAATTGTATGTTAAGTACTTACCTACATTTTTTACGTTCAAGATGTTCTAGAGGTAAGTGCATGCTGTTTTTATAAAAATACTAAAGTCACTATAAGCGTGCCGTTCAGATTTGAGGAGTTCCGTTCTGACCATCATCAGCAGTTCCACTGCACCAAATGTCACTGTTCCGTAAGTAAATGCATGCCATTCCTTTAAAAACACAAAAATCACCATATGTATGCCTTTCAGATTTGAGGAGTTCTCTCGATTTCTCCAGGATCCCATCATCAGGCCCCGTAGCCGAATGGCATTTCTCCGACGCCAAACGAAAGCGATACGCCGCTGGCTCTGTCGCGCCAATACGCAAGCGCGATAGAGATAGATATCTAGCGCTAACTAGCGCTTCGTTTCGTGAGCGTTTCGTGAGCGATTGTGCCATTCGGCTAGCCACCCAGAACTGGGTTCTGAGAAAAATGGGACCAATCTGTATTCATATACTATCAAAAAAAAAATTCAAAATCGGTCCAGTAGCGACGGAGATATCGAGGAACAAACATAAAAAATAAAATACAGACGAATTGAGAACCCCTTCCTTTGAGATTTGAGGCGGCGGTTAAAAATCAGCACCGATAGCATGGTCGCGCCAGGCCATCCTTTTCGCACTTACTAATAGTACGAATATCACAGAATATAATAGTACAAATACTGAAGGCTCACTCCTTTGATGTTCATAAAATGCCGCCATTCTAAATTCTTACCTACATTAACAAACAGACCGCACGCGAGCAGCCGACATAGAATTCTATTGCGCCGCGTGAAGGTCGTCACCAGTGAACGGGCCGCGAAACTCGCGGCCGCCGCCATATACATGTAGCGCGGGCCGCGGCGATAGAATCGCAGAATGAGCCGCCCCTTTAGGACTAGCACATGATTGCCGCGAGAGTATGTCGCCGCGAGATAGATGAGATCACACGTCTTTGTCGTAATTGTATTAATGACATAAGAACCGGTAGTCTATCTCGCGGTGACATACTCTCGCGGCAATCATGTGCTAACCCTGCTGGTTTTATCATTTATCGCGCGATCATGCTTGCCTCTGTAATCCATAATAAATAAATATTTTTTTTTGTGGCGGCGACCATCTTGGACCAGCGGTCATCACCTACAGCTACATATACATACAATCACGCCTGTGTCCCATGAAGGGGTAGGCAGAGCACATGAAACTACTCAGGTTTCAGTGCCACTGTTGGCAAATAAGGGGTTGAAAGAAAACGAAACTGTGACATTGCAGTGACAGGTTGCCAGCCTCTCGCCTACGCCACAATTTAACCCACATCTCACAGTCGCCTTCTCCCACGGGAAGAAAGGCCCTCACCTACAGCTAATATAAATAAAAACACTCGACTAATTCACCTTTTATAAACAAAAAAATAAATCAAAATCGGTAGATCCGTTCAGGAGCTACGACACGATGCGATGCCACAGACAGACACACACATACACACACACACACAGAGACAGATAGACACGTCAAACTTATAACACCTCATCGTTTTACGTCGAAACACAACTTTCTACGATAATTGGTCAAGTGCGAGTCGGATTTCGACTCTTCCATACAATTTAGTCATGAGCGCCTGATGGAATGTGATAGCAACGATTTCACAAACAAATAGTAGAAGTTTAGTACATTTCGTACTTTCAAGACGTTATATCTCGGAAACGATAAGAGATAGACCAAAATGGACTTCAGATTTGGGCTTTCGGTGGCACAACAGTGCCACACGAATTTTATATTTTCGTATATATAGACATTTTTTTGGACCGATTTGGATAAATTTTTTTTTCAAAAAAATCTAACCCGGGTGTAAAATCTTTATTTTTTGAGCTAGAAGGCTGAAAAAAATAGTATTTAGGTGTTTTTGTAATACATTTCGGGCCGCTAAGAATCAGCCACATACCATTGTAATTTTTTTTTATTAAAAAAAAAACTAATTAAAATTTTGAAAAACCTCCGACATAGTGGACCGATTACCATCAAACATGGCTAAGAACACTCCCGACTAATTCAGCTTTCAAACAAAAAAAACTAAATCAAAATCGGTTCATCCGTTCGAGAGCTACGATGCCACAGACAGACACACACACAGACAAACAGACAGACAGACAGACAGACAGACAGACAGACAGACAGACAGACAGACAGACAGACACGTCAAACTTATAACACCCCGTCGTTTTTGCGTCGGGGGTTAAAAATACACGGCGTTATAATCAAGATAGTGGCGCCTAATGTCCTGGACTCCGACGTTTCAAGGACGGCATTGTTTCCGTGGTCTCGGAGCACAACAATAGTTATTTGTTATACAAGGGGGCAAAGTTGTATTTTAACACACGAGAAGTAAAATACATTTGCACCCGAGTGTAACACTAAACTTTTCCCCTCACTATAGCGAGGAAACTACAACGCAAAAAATGCGTTTATTACTGCTTCCAGTAGTTCCACAAGTGGTAAATCATCTTTATTACTAGATTCACCTACTTTTATCAAATTTAAAGCAGTTAATTTGACTTTATTCAAGGTCAAATTACTTTACCCACTAGTGGATAAAATGCTTTTTTACCCGCTGGTATTAAAGGACAAAACACGTGTTTCCGAGCTAGTGAGGGGAAAAATATACTTATCCCCGAGTATGCAAACGATAATTCTCAACCGAGTCAAGAGATTTGTCTCACTTTTTCTTCTTTACAGATTTGAAACGAAGGAAATGCGACTTGGACGTGATAAGGCGAGCTCAGCACGTTGTCGAGGAGATACGCCGCACTGAGGAATGCGCCAAGAGCCTGCGGGTTGGAGACTTGGAGCGTGTAAGGACCTTCTTCCTCCTCAGTCACCATCAGATATAGTAGCGGAAGTAATTGGCAATAACTCTGAAACTAGACGAAATCTAGAAAAGTTTATATGACATTTTAGTCTAAAAATGTGACCAAGAACATGCCGTTAAAGTTATATGGGTTCCTCACGAGCACCTTGTATATGCGTATGAAAAAGATAATTTGGGTAACTTAAGGTTCATTATTAAAACAATTCGTATGCCCGAGTTATGCAAGGTAGCTGTAGGCCTCAAATAGTAAAATAATGATGTCGTGTAATTTTCATAACAACGACTTCTGAGATTGATAAATTAATCCATCTGTATCATATTGTTAGCAGGATTCGCTATTTTGTGTTTTTATGATAAGAAGTTCAATATTACTAACATACAAAATTGGTCTGTGTATTGTTTGTGGCTGCCCATGGGCCACGTGCAGTGGCTCAAGACTCGTAAGTATTCAAATACATATTTGTAATGATGGTCCAATAGTTGTTTACTTGATACCTATAAAAATCTAATTTTAAGAATTTTCGACTTATTGTTTTCGGTATATGACCAGTATGATAGATTTTTCCGCTACTGTATATCGGAGCTGCCAAAGCTTTTCCAGTATCGGTGCACGCAACGTCTTAACAATAGAGGCGTGTTCCAATATTCGCTCAAAATAGTATATTATATAACGGTAACGATATGAAGGCTATAAAAGTTGAGTACCGCGGTTAGGTCACGAGGCTTTGCCGAGTGGCCTAAGTAAGGTACGAGACTTTTATAGCCTTCATAATGTTACGATTGTATACTATACTTTTTCTACGACAGCCAAATAAATACCTATTCGAGAATAATAAAATGGGTTACTAACCTATCTTATATAATGAATGGGAATATTTGTGTGGATCTCAGCATTGAGTATTCAGTCCACAATGTTGATGGCGAGAACTTGTTGCACAAATCTTCAAAATATGCCAACAACGCGGTTTCAGAGATTGTTTAAACATTTTTTTGCAATTTCCATGTCAAAACAATCATAACATTTTTGGTACGCTTTATCCGACTTTTCAGGTAACAAATTGTCAGTCACTTTGAGCGTCATAGGGGATCATCCACATATTACGTCACACCAAATTTCAGGTTTTTGGACCCCTCCCCCCCCCCTATGTCACGCTTTTTTGTATCCCTTTAACAGGGCTTGTCACATTTAGTATGACCCCCCCCTCCCCCTTACACTGTGACGTAATATATGGATGACGCCTAAGCCTTGATTTCTTTGGAAGTACATTGTTCACCAGAATCACTCATAATTACTTAAGTTTTTGCACAATAACGTCGAATTAAAATAAACTACAAGACACTTTAAATAGTTCAAATACTTTCGTCTAAAGTTTACAAATGTCAAACATGCCATAGACAAGAGAATAAGCCGGTTTTTAATTACGATAACTTGAAAAATGTGGTTGCATTCAAGAATATTTTAATGTCGAATGTAAAATTATTTGATAAACTTATGATTTTTACCTTTGTTTTACAATATGTAATATGTAAAACGAATTTCAATTTACTTTTTCATCTTGATTTAAATTATGAGCCTAAATATTAAATTATTTATTAAAAGTTACTTATTATTGCAAATGAAAACATACCTGATAAATGGAAGTTGTGCTTTTAAAAAAAAATAACAGAACTCCTATATTACTGCTAGCAGTAATCATATGAACCTATAGGCAAATAGACTTTCTTATCGTTACTCAAATGAACTCAATTTGGATACCGCTGACAATAATCTAATTGACAGATTTAAGTGCTGGAGTAGAAAAACTGTATTAATTTAAGTTCATGGTCGAATATACAGGGTGGAAAGATAAGTCGGGCCCTGGAGGAAAACTACTTTAAATTCTTATGCTGGCTGATTTTACTTAAAACAGAATTTCCTTTATTTTTTAAAAAGAAACAATACTGCATTCAAAGATTTTCTAAAACTCGCTATGGAAAAGTTTAAATTGGTAGTAAAATACCTAAAGTTATTTTAGACTATCATTTTAATTTTTAAGACCAAATGTTTATTAGACAATAAAATACACTCGAAACTTAGTTTTACAACTAAATTACAAAAAGGTTTACGACAACTTCGTAATTCTATCGATCTATGTCTCCAACCAGCTAGAACCAAATGTGGCAAAAAGAATATTGGTTATGAAGGAGCACAGTTTTATAACAGCCTACCTAAAGACATTAAAGAGTGTAAAAATTACAATGCATACAAACGAAATCTATCAAACTACGTAATTTATAATATCTAAGTCCGACCTTGGCGAACATTCCACATGGGAACAAGAGATAAGGAACTATCAAGGAAATGAGTGTCGCTCAACTCAACTTGTATGTATTTAGAGTTAAAAGTGCAATAACGCTGTAGTGTAAAATTACTTAGCAACAGATTGCATCTGTTTTGTGATAAATAAGTAAGCAACTTCGGTTTAAGTTAAAAATACCTACATTATGTTTAGTATTAAGTGTACACTTTTTGTTTTTACGTGTAATGCTCGTAAATGGCATGTTATAGTTTGTATTCTTTTACTCGTTAAGTATTTTAATCTGTTAGATTACTTGCATGCTCACTCATAATTTGTTTTATCTTGTATTTTCTCTATATAAGTGAAATGTTAAATTTCTTTTGAGAAAATAAATTTCTTTAACCATATTACTTATTAGAGAATTTTTACCCCATCGATTAGCATAATGAAATAGCAAGGAATTAGCAAGTGTTTTTTTAAATTTTATTTTAGTTAGAGTCCCGGTCGAGGCAATCGAGTTTTAGAAAATTATTGAATGCAGTTTGTTCCATTTTAAAATATTGGAATATATTATTTAAGTAAAATGAGCCAGAATAAGGATTTAAGGTAGTTCCCCTCCACGGCCCGACTTATCTTTCCACCTTGTATAGAAAAATGTGGTACGTAGGTTCGCTGATTTATAATAATGTTGCAGATAATAATATGTTGCGCAACTAATATAACAATTTTGCAAACATGCATGGATATTTGTTGTTTTGACTCCCGCACCAGATAATTTGTAATTGTAACACAGGACATAACTTGTTTCGTGCTCGTGTAAAACACGATTTCCGATGCAATGGGAAAATTCCATGTCCTCTGCATTCGTAAAGTATGTACTAATATTACTTATCTAACAATTTTAACAAGTTTATAAACCGATTAAACTACATAAGTACTTACGTTAAATTACATATGAATCAGTGCGTTCTTTTTAACATCATAGTGATGAGCCTATAGGAATGATTCAGGATACCTTTAAAGGGCCAAGGTAAAAGGCATAATTTTTCTTACATTTCTAATTAGCAAAAGTGCACCGAGCCAGTTTCGACTGGGGGGTAATTTGAACTAATCGAAGTATTTTCCACGTTTTACACTATTAACTAGAGTGCTGGGCATTTGCAGAGGTTGGGACCCCACGACTAGCGTAAGATGTTAACAAAAAATAACTCACTGTCAGTTTGTGACGATAATTGAGCATGAAATTTCAATAAAAAATTGTTTTTGTGTTAATTACATTAACTTTAAGCGATAATCTACATTCAAAATGAGAAAAAAGTAAATTTTAGACAGATTTTATGCTTAATTGTCGTCACAAAACTGACAGCGAGTTAATTTTTGTTAACAACTTTTGATTATTCCGCTACCTTACGGTTGTCTGGAAGAAATCGCTCTTTAGCGATAAGACCGCCTGTTGTTTACCTTTGTTCGTGTTTCTTCCTTGTTTTGTATTGTTGTATTTTATCAAGGTGTGCAATAAAGAGTATTGTATTGTATTGTATTATTTGCCATTTGGGTCCATAATTTTGAAAATGCCCTGCTATGTGTTCACTGGTCACAGATATACACGCCCAACTTGTGTTCAATCGGTGGACACATGTCATACCACCTATTATTTATTACACAAAGCTAGAGTAGGCAGTAGTTTTCCACGCTTATGCGTTCAAGTAATTATTCCTGTTCAGAAATACTATTACGTTTCATAATACAGTTCTATACCAGCCGTGAGGGTGCGATTATAGAACACGCATAGCAAAGTTCGCATTGTTCACTTTCAAACTTTTGCGAGTCAATTCGTCGAATATATTAAAGCCTAACAATAATCCATACTAATGGGAAAGTGTGTGTGTCTGTTTGTTTGTCCGTCTTTCACGGCAAAACTGAGCTACGAATCGACGTGATTTTTTAAGTGGAGATAGTGGAAGGGATGGAGAGTTACATAGGTTACTTTTTGTCTCTTTCTAACGCGAGCGAAGCCGCGGGCAAAAGCTAGTAATTCATAAATTCACCTTAAGGATTACAACATTACATTAATTAACAGATGCTGTCTCAAAAATCCCACATTTGGGGTGGAAATGGGATAATTTTAACTTCCTTAAGGGATGCTTTCCGCGATTTAAAAATATTCTATGTTTCTCGGGACTTAGACTATGCCTATACTAAATTTAAACTAGATAATTATGTTCAGCTGTTTAAGGTTTAACCCTTTTAACTGCGTTGTCAAAAATTTGCTTCAATTTGTATTACTTACCGTTTAAATTGTTTTGATATACCTGGAACAAGGCGTTAAGTGTAAAGTGATAACGCAGACAGACAGCCAGACACATTGTTGCATTTATAATATTAGTATGAATAAATTAATTTTATGAAAAGATTCGTCTGGGTAGTGACGTCCAAAGACGTCAGAAAACGCAACATATTGGAAACCCAGTGAAATGTGCATAATGGCAGGTTTCTAATATAGTAAAGTGCAATGAACCTAGGTAACATATTCCGTATACTCAGACAAAACAAACTGTACAATGATCGATGTATGTAGGACTACGCGTTATTCGAATGACAATAACAAAAATGTTATGAAAGTTTTATTATTTTGCTACCTACGCCACTGGACAGAAATTGATTTAGGTGTTACGTGTATCAAAGTTTTGGGTATAGAAATATTTTTCACAGATTTCGAAATAACTCGTAAGCCTCAAACATATTTAGGATATAATCCGCTTAAAATATTTTAAATTAGTAAATAGGTTCGTTCAAAACATAAGTAAGTATTAAAAAAGTTCTCAAAACTATGACAACTTACTTCTCAAGTGTCTGTATAAGCGTATATTGTGTAATTTTGCCTGATGTTACACTTTTTTTTTAAATAAATGGCCTTACCCTTGGCCACAGGCTAGCCAAAGGCAAAGACGTGGCCTACGACCTACGATGGAGCGAGCTCGCCTCGTTCAGTGTTCACCCTTGATTTGAAGGGTACTAATAATGTATGCAATATTTTTTCTTACAACTAGGTGGGAGAGCTGTTCTACGAGTCTCACGAGACGTTACGCGACCTGATGGAAGTGTCGTGTCCGGAACTAGATCAGTTGGTTGCCATAGCCAAAACGGTTGACGGCGTCTACGGTGCCAGGATGACGGGTGGCGGCTTCGGCGGTTCGGCGGTTATCCTTGTAAGTCCTTTTACTTGGTTATTTATAATATAAGTAATAGTTGGTTGCCATAGCCAAAACGGTTGACGGCGTCTACGGTGCCAGGATGACGGGCGGCGGGTTCGGCTTGGTTCTTTATTAGTTAGGCACTAGTTGGTTGCCATAGCCAAAATGGTTGACGGTGTCTACAGTATCAGGGTAACGGGCGGCGAAGTCAGTGGGTCGGCGGTTGCTCCTGTTAATTTGACTGTGTATATCGGTTGCTGTAGTTGACCGTGGTAAGTAACCACTTACCACCGTAAACTTACCGTATAATCTTATATTATAAGTATTATAACACTAGCCAATATTATAAGCATAAAAAGTTCCGGCGTATCGGCGAATTGTCACAGCCTAAAGTGATGATACTGATGCCCACTTACGTTGCTAGCAATTATTTTGTTGGTACCATGATCTTTTTACCCATAATAAATATTATTTTATTTTTAAATACAAAATACCGTCGAAAACTCTAAATTAGGAGCGTAAAGTAATTAATACCTGTTGAATATGAAGCATCATGCTCGCCTTTTAAATAAAGTGTTGTAGAGGTAAGTATTTAATAACACTTAGGGCCACTTGCACCAACGAAAATGGAGGGTTAACCCTCGGGTTAACCCACCATTTTGTATGGAATTTGACAGATGACAGCCCACTAACCCTGGGTTAAGTGGTTGGTGCAAGTGGACCTTAGAGGTCACGGCCATTAAAATATTTGAAAGGTTCTATATTAAGTAGTCTTACAATCAAATATTTAAGTTTTGAAGTGCCTAATATTGTCTTTGTTAAGATACAACGCATTAAGTATTTCAATTCATATTGCAAACTTTACTGCACCTTCAATAAAATGTCAATTCAAAATTCGTTTTAGCGGATTGAGTAGGTTTAAAAACACGGGCGTTACATGGACAATCAATTTGGCAGTGATAGGTTTTTAGTACCGAAGGCTTTACGAAGGAAAGCCACCAAGAGTTTTGATGTAGGTAGATTTTATTAGAGATGGGGAGAAGGGCGGGAGGGGGCGGGCATTAAGTGCAATGCTCTTTACGTAAAATCCTCTAAATTATTATATTACGTAGCTATTTTCGTTTCCTCGTTCTTTTCTTAGTCCATGCTCCAATATGACGTATCTGCTCAACATTTACTGCCACTTACAGGCAAAATAATTGTTAAGGAAAATTTGTGTGGCTGGGTGAGAAATCCGCAGTTAAAGAGGACTTATTTGAGGACGAAATGTATTTTTGTCGTTAAATGTTTGTTACATAACATGTTTATTAACGTGGACGTGCACTCGGAGGGCATTAGCCTGACCTATTTTTTGGATATACCCATTAAAAAACTCCGTTCGAATGTTTGGATTGGACAGATGTTCACAGTTTGCGTACCTATTCTATTTACTTTTTTTAATACATGCGAAACCAGTCTGATTGATGTTTACCATATTTGGTATTTGTATTTGTGTTGTAGATATACTAGCACTAGCATAACTGTAATATATTAGGTGCTTTGCAATGTGTGTCTTTGTAAGTAGAAATATGTACATACCTACAAACAGACTACATCAAGTCACGCCTGTGAAACTGCTTACGTTACAGCTACACTGCCACTATTGGCAACTAAGAAGTTAATAAAAAAAAAAACCGGCCAAGAGCGTGTCGGGCCACGCTTAGTCTAGGGTTCCGTAGTTTTCCGTATTTTTCTCAAAAACTACTGAACCTATCAAGTTCAAAACAATTTTCCTAGAAATTCTTTATAAAGTTCTACTTTTGTGATGTTTTTCATATTTTTTAAACATATGGTTCAAAAGTTAGAGGGGGGGGGACGCACTTTTTTTTCCTCCTTTAGGAGCGATTATTTCCAAAAATATTAACATTATCAAAAAACGATCTTAGTAAACCCTTATTCATTTTTAAATACCTATCCAACAATATATCACAAGTTGGGGTTGGAATGAAAAAAAAAACAGCCCCCACTTTACATGTAGGGGGGGTACGCTAATAAAACATTTTTTTTCATTTTTTATTTTTGCACTTTGTTGGCGTGATTGATATACATATTGGTGCCAAATTTCAGCTTTCTAGTGCTTACGGTTACTGAGATTATCCGCGGACGGACGGACGGACGGACGGACAGACAGACATGGCGAAACTATAAGGGTTCCTAGTTGACTACGGAACCCTAAAAATGGAGGTAGAATTGTGAAATGTGTAAGTAGAAGTGTCGTATATTATCGTAATATTTTACTATACGACAACAAACGAAGTAGCAATTTAGATAATTATAATAAAACTAGCTTTTGCCCGCGGCTTCGCTCGCGTTAAATTCAGAAATTGCAAAATGCTCCATACAAACGTACACCCCTATTTTTAGAAAAGTGGGGGGTTAGATGGAGATAAAAAGTAGCCTATGTCACTCTCCATCCCTTCAACTATCTCCACTTAAAAAATCATGTCAATTCGACGCTCCGTTTTGCCGTGGAAGACGGAAAAACAAACAGACACACACACTTTCCCATTTATAATATTAGTATGGATGTTGCCTTAATGGGTTACTCGCCTATAACTCAGACTAAAACACGACATCTTTGATTTCTTACTTCCTATTCGTGGTTGTTCGAGTCTCTCTAGAGTTCTTAATAAAAGTTGTAAATAAGTTACTTAATTTATGATTGAAATGATAATGTACAGTAATGTACACACTGTCACAACATTAAAATCGGATTTTAAATTTATTTAAATAGATTATATAATGAAAACAAAATAAATAAAATGTAATTTTTGAAATAGATATTAAATAATTTTTAAGAAAAAAAAACCGCCTTCCTTTGGGGTTCTGGTGATAAATACTTTCAAATGTTGGATTATGTTATAAATTCGTCTGTATATTTTTTAATGTTTGTTATTCGATATCTCCGACATTTCTGAATCAATTTTGAAATCTGGATGATTCTGAAGTACTTACAGATGAGAATGATTATCAGAACGGAACTCTAACCAGGGGCGGCTCACTCTTCATCAGCAGTTCCACTGCACCAAATGTCACTGTTCTGGACGTAAGTGCATGCTGTTCTTATAAAAATACCAAAGTCACTATAAGTGTGCCGTTCAGATTTGAGGAGTTCCGTTCTGACCATCATCAGCAATTCCACTGCACCAAATATCACTGTTCTGGACGCAAGTGCATGCTGTTCTTATAAAAATACCAAAGTCACTATAAGTGTGCCGTTCAGATTTGAGGAGTTCCATTCTGACCATCATCAGGAGTTCCACTGCACCAAATGTCACGGTTCCGTACGTAAATATATGCTGTTCCTTTAAAAACACAAAAATCACCATATGTATGCCTTTCAGATTTGAGGAGTTCCCTCGATTTCTCCAGGATCCCATCATCATAACTGGGTTCTGAGAAAAATGGGACCAATCTGTATGCATATACATTCAATCAAAAAAAAAATTTTCAAAATCGGTCTAGTAACGACGGAGATATCGAGGAACAAACATTAAAAAAAAAAATACATACAGACGACTTGATAACCCCTTCCTTTGAGATTTGGAAGGCGGTTTAAAACGAAAATTATGTACTGGCCCCGTAGCCGAATGGCATTTCTCCGACGCCAAACGAAAGCGATACGCCGCTGGCTCTGTCGCGCCAATACGCAAGCGCGATAGAGATAGATATCTACTAGCGCTTCGTTTCGTGAGCGTTTCGTGAGCGATTGTGCCATTCGGCTAGCCACCCAGCGCAGACATCTGCGTCATTGAAGAATAACGTTCTCATTTGTTCAAGATTTTTCTTGACTGTTAGATTTGGAAATCAGTAGCTTTGATAAACTTTTTCTTCTAAGCGAAATACATTTGAAATAGGGATGGGCCAAATATTCGGTAAATATTCGGTATCCGGCATATTCGGCAAGTTTTTCAATATTCGTATTCGGCCGAATAGTTCGGTTATATTGCCGAATATTTGCCGAATAAACAAATAAATAGCGTAAGTTTTTTCGTAATTCATCAGATAATGACATCCTATTTCAGCATTCTAAGAAACCACCAAAGGGAGTTAAAAAAGCGTTAAAAAGGTCCTTCAATTATTAATTAGTTGTGTTAATTATAAGATACATCCATAGTGGATACCCCCCCTCGCTCCCAACTGAGGGGGGACTGAAATCTTCTCGAGGCTGAGGCGTAGGGTTAGAGCCGGCGTAGCTTTATTTGACGTTCATATGCGCATTGTAATATGCCTACTTGAAAAATAAATATTTCATTTTCATTTTTCCATTTTTATGTTAAAAATTATAATAACGTAGCTTAAGAAACAAAGCCAAAATTTTCTTATGCAATTAATTATAGGAACATTAAGAGCCTTAGTACCCAATGTACCCATTACTTACCAATCATTGAAGAGTTTTTAACTCTAAGCCATGGCGGAACCGAATATTCGGCCGAATGTTCGGTTCGGTAACAGCTGAACCGAATGTTCGGCCGAATATTCGTATTCGGCAAAGTCCGTATTCGGCCCATCTCTAATTTTAATTCCCAAAAATTAACATACGGTGAATACGATCTTCCCTGTTACGAATTAATTATAAAATATAATATGACAAAATAAAATCAGGAGACATGAAAAATTGACAACATTTCAAAATTTTCAATGTCCCTAAATCGAAAACCATTTCGAGATATACGCCTGTAGATCACAAAAATATATTTTTTAATATTTTTTTTCCTTATTTTTAGTAAAAAAAATCTTAAAAATAGTTAAAAGGGGAAGTGACGTTACGTAGCTGAGTCAGACTATTCAGAGCTGCCACTACAACCAAAAAAATCTTCCGGTTGGGATGTCACTTGAGTTTGACTGTGACACTTATCATCGCTAGTAGTATGGCGATTATAGGTAAGGAGCGGAAGTTTTAAGTTTCAGAAGTGCAGATATAAAACCAGGTGGCGCTGCAATTGCAGGCACACAAGGGTTTGACACGTCATTTTCGACTGTTCTACTTTGACAGATTTATCTCCTTATACTTCTACATTCCATAGCTTATATTTGTTGACAGTGTCACTTGACAGGAAAACATTGCGATCTGTTTAAGCTGACTGTTAAAACTTTTTTTTTGGAATGATTTTGTCGTTTTCTTAGGTGTATGAAACAACACATGTGACGTCAGAACGCTGTGTCTTGACGTTTGTAACTTACGCTCTTTCTGTTCGAAGTAGTAATAAAAAGGGATTTTCGCATTAAAACAGCAGTTTTTGGGAAAAATAAAAAAATACGTGTATCTTTAAATATTGATTTCTTTCAAACCAAAAAATAAAAAGTAGTAGTCGAAAATATGAAATGTTGTCAATTATGTAAAGGAAAAAAACATATATGATAAATTGCCTAGTGACTAAACAAGTGCCTGAGACTGAACTCCTAGAAACACGCTAATTCAATATTGATGTCTTTGAAGTAAAGTCCTAATTTGTGATTTTATTTTAATTAAAGTACACAATAAAACATCATTGTGTGTAATTTTAGCCTTAATTAGGAATATTATTTTATTTTCAGGTGAAAAACGCTGCGGTAGAACATTTGAAAAGGCGGATTTTGAGTGAATATAAAGGGACGCCAACTTTCTTGGTAGCTGTGCCCAGCGATGGAGCGAGGAAACTGAACATTTAATATGAATAAATTCAGCTTGGGGTCTATTGCTAAGAGTACAATCGTGTGACTACTTATAGATTTTGTACAACTATACAATTACATCAGCAGTCCTAAAAAAGTTTGTACGTCAACAAATTTGAATTGATCCTATTTTCTTACCAACATTTAGTAATATAAGTCGACTTTCGTAAGACATATATGCAGGATAATTGTTATAATTGAGAAAATCTAGATACTAGAGAACCTTAATTTCGAAATAATACTTACTAAAATCTCAATTCCTCAAAAAAATCTTGGTAACAAAATAAAATAAACAAATTTAACTTTTCCTTAATTTTTGTACAAACTTTTTGAGAACTGCTGATATGAATATTATATATAATCGATTCCATTGAATTTATTGAAATATATGTATCGAATCTACGTATTTTACCATACTGATGGTTTGGTAAAAAACTTTATTCAGTCTGTTAAACAAATAAACATAATTGGTGGCCAATTATATTTTGAACGAGGTTATATTCAGGAAATATTTTTGTGTTTTACTAGATTCATTCTGTTACATTAGTTTACTTAAATAAAATAGAGGAGGTAGCTTTGACGATGATGATGAGGATGATGTTATAATTTACTATATATATAAGAGTATGTTTTGTTGTTTACTAAGAAAAATCCTTCTCAACTACGCAAACATTTATCAATCTTTTATATTTTTCTTTTAACATAGTAAAAAGTTAGTCAGCGTAAACATTAATCAAGCGTTGAGAATATAATTTTGTTACGAAGAATCGCTCGAAGGGGTTTTAGTTCTAACTTGCTTTGTTTTTGCAGAGATATGAAGTACTTGTATAAATTGTTCGAAAAACGGTTATTACATAGCTTTAGTATAACATTGTTTGTAATTTTCCTGTGATAATTCGAAACAAAAAACTACATTCCTTTGTAAATAATTTAAAAAGTACGTATTTTCTGTTACAGATTTTTTGTAGATTTTATATGTTTGTACACTAGGAACTTTAAGATTCAATTAGATAGTAGGCATCATTTTTTATGTACGAGTAAAAAACTTATTGTTGATTATCCCTTTTATTTTCACGTATGATAACTAACTATTCTTAAAGTAGCTACACTTGAAAGGCAAGCATGGTCGCGTGATAAACGATAAAACGTCAGGCCGTTCTATTCGCACATACCAATAGTAGTTTTATCGTTTATCATGCTACCATGCTATCGGTTCTGGCCCCGTAGCCGAATGGCATTTCTCCGACGCCAAACGAAAGCGATACGCCGCTGGCTCTGTCGCGCCAATACGCAAGCGCGATAGAGATAGATATCTACTAGCGCTTCGTTTCGTGAGCGTTTCGTGAGCGATTGTGCCATTCGGCTAGCCACCCTGGTGATGTAATGGAGTTAATTAAAGATTGTACTCACATGAAATTGTTGTGTGGTGGGTGCGCTAGCGTAGCCAAAATGAATGCATAATTATGACGTTTGAATATTATATCTTACGCAGAATTTTTACTTCCACCCCTGGTGCATGCAAACCTGCAACCTGAACTGTAACTTGACTTCACTTTGGATGGGTAACCTAATGCAAGCCAGAGCCAGTGGTAGAGAACTTTGGCCTCATCTTTCTGTGACAGAACTCCCTAGGAGCATTCAGATGTTTGAGATTGCTACTTTTGCTCCAACAACTCGGCCGGTATTGGAGATTATTGTAGATAAGCTTGAGATGTTGGCTGAGGTTGGATGGCACTTAAGAGTAATTATTAGGTATTCCGAAAATTTGCAATGCCCAGCCTAGTTGAGGCTATTGAGGCAGACAGCGACAGCGAATGCTTTGCAGGATAGGCACTTCATGAGGCACCTACGCGCAGAACCGGCGTAATATGCTTAGAGCCTCGAAGCCTCGGTTCTTAGATGTATCCAGGTGTGTTCCGCTTTCTCTGAGGTTGCTTAAGGCATCATGGCTTTACTTACTTCTCTGGCTCAGCGACCCAGAAACCTGCGACACAAGAGATCCATCGCCACTTTGCATGCTCTATCCTGTGCCACTTCATGCCAGTTGGGCACACCGAGTGCGGACAGGTCTTTTAGGGCTTCCTCGCTCCAGCGTTATCTGCGACGCACACGCTGAGGTTTTCCACTAGGATGTCCTACATATGCTCTTCTAACACGATCCTTTCCACTCTTTTGTTGTTGTTGAAACTTGTACAAGAATTGGGATTACAAACAAACCCAAATCCAAATATCGACGAATTGCGTAAGTTGCTCCGAGAATACGTGAAGATGTTGTGTATCAAGTTATTACAATAAATAATAGTTAAAGCATTCAGATTGGTAATTAATTAATACCAATCTGAATGCTTTAACTATTATGTATTGTAATAAATTGATACACAACATCTTCACGTGAGTATATCTATCCCAAGAGAGGGAGGGGGGGGGACGGAGCAGGCGTTTAGTTACCACAACTATCCCCCAGCACATTTATAAAAAGAACAGAGTACTTTTTTTTTTTAATTTATTGAATAATAAACGAAAAATTACACATTCTTACACAAGACCCATCGTTGGCAAAACCTTGAAGAGGTTTGTGTGCCGATGGGGAGTTCAGTATATTACTTAACTATATCTATACCTAAGTTACTTAACTTAACCTTACCCTAATTATTACTTATAGCTAACATTTGATTAACATGGCGTTTTATGGTTCTCCCCTCCACCTGTACCATATATGTAACCCCTGGTGTCAGCCACTCCTTGACCTCCCCCGTAATCCACTTTCGTTTTTTATCTCTATAATCTCTAACCATGACTTTCATTCCCACGTCAAACGTCACTTTTCGCTTTCCCCTAATGAACTCTACCAATTTTTCATTATTTATTTGCAATCTCGCACTTACAGGCTGTGGTCTAAGCAAGGAAAATCTAGTTCTTAACTCCCGCTGATACATTAGTTTCGAGGGGCTGACACCAGTTGCTCTATTGACACTTGTCCGATAATCGAATAAAAATAAGTTTATAGCTTCCTCTAGTGACTTTCCACTGGCTATTTTTTTTTTTACATGGCTTTTAAAAGTCTGTACAAAACGTTCCGCGGCTCCATTCGTGGCTGGATAATAAGGTGGGGTGTAACTTATTTTGACATTTCTAGTTTTACAATAATCTTTAAATTCAGCCACCAAATGGAGCGGGTAACCATACCTAGCAAATAGTGTTTTAAAGACTTTCAATGTATTAGTGGCCGTTATATTAGACATTAAGTATGCTTCTGGCCACTTTGAAAAGCTATCTATTACCACTACATGTGACCGAGCCAGCTTATAAAGGTCTAATGCCTTCTCTCTAGACGGCCAGTTAAAGCAAGCCAAAGCTTAAAATCACTGCACAAAGCTCGTATCATTCCAACAGCAACTTTTCATTACAGTTTTACTCAGATTTCAATAACGTTTTTCAATTTTAACTATAAAACTCCCGTGAGACTCATACATATTTAAAAATATTCATACTCTTGAGAAAGGTTCTCGAAATTGAACCGAAACATGTCGAACGCTATATCGACTTAATACATGAGTAACGTTTTTCAAATTTATCGTTATAATGTGACATCATCTGGGTAAAGGGACCTTATTGTCGATGGCGCTTACGGCGTTATGTTCGATGTTCGTGTACAAATACGACGCCGCGGGACGTAAGCGCCATCGACAATAAGGTCCCTTTACCCAGATAAGGTCACAAATATGAAATGCTTTATACCATTGCTTCATTTATTATGCGCTGCTAAAAATTGAAAGCATAGTTTACATAATTTATTCATGAATTGTGTATACCAGTCATATCAAGTAACATCAAAGAGGAGTCAATGACTTCAAGGTGTATTTTATTAGAGATGATGTTATGATTCGAAGCATTAAATAAGTTACCTTTGGTTGATCCTCAGTTAGATGGCGCTAAAGCTAATATTAATATTTAACTTTAAAGTTAGTTAAAGTAAAGGATGGATCAAATGGTTAAAACTGAACTATTGGTTACAATAAAGTACTGAAAACTGACCATAACCAACACTGCTCAGAGTATACTGGAAGTGCCTGAGGCTGGAATCGAACCTGCGTACTCTTCAATCGTGGCAGATGTGCCCCAGTCACTCAGGTCACATCTTCTTAGGTCGAAATTATCTCCCATATAAGTAACTAGCTTGTGCCCGCGGCTTCGCTCGCGTTAGAAAGAGACAAAAAGTAGCGTATGTCACTCTCCATCCCTTCCACTATGTATCTCCACTTAAAAAATCACGTGAATTCGTCACTCCGTTTTGCCGTGAAAGACGGACAAACAAACAGACACACACACTTTCCCATTTATAATATTAGTATGGATTTACTATAGAAGGACTTGTAATGTGACGCCCTCTGGCCACCTCTAGGGTAGAACGGTAAGGTACATATGGGGCAAGAATCATACCGTTCTAGAATAGTATTTTATGCAACAGGCGTTTAAAGGAGGTCAAAAAAGACGAGTGGCGTGGGTAACAATTTGAGGCGAAGCCGAAAATTGTTATTAAGACGCCACGAGTATTTTTTAACTCAGTTAAACACCGTTGCATACAATACTTTTTCTACGACCATGCACTTACTTTTGAATAGTTTTCTAAAATAACTTTTTTGAAATTCGCACTGTTTCCTATAAGTATTTTGACTTGTCCTCTGCAATGTTCCTGCACTCACCCTGTCGCTCGCACTCCCCCGCGCCGCCGCCCGCCCCCGGCCGGCTCCCCGCGGCCCGCTATATCCCTTCAAGGCTACCTAACAATGCTTTAAGAGCTATATCGTATGCGTGGGTGCGCGGGGCGCCGGCCGGGGGCGGGCATCTTTTATGTAGGGTTTTAACGATCTATGCACGACACGGTAAATGACAAATAACAACACGGGAGTAGAAAAAATAATTTAACTCATCAATTAGACTTGATTGTAAACCTCTCACCTTTTTTCATTTCAAGGTTGTTTAAAATAAGTACTATATGTATGTAAAATTTCGCAAAATTAGTATGTGCTTTAAGTTCATTGTCCCTACGCGATTTATTTTATTTATTTGGATATGAAACAAACGGTCATTTAAAAATATTTATACAGTTTCTTCTCTTAATCTAGACCTATAGTTTCCATTTTTCTTTAACAAACCTTTATAAAATCTTTTTTTAATTTATAGATTTACAGTGCTGGACAAAATTCTTCATACACCGACATATAAAATAAACTTTCTATCATAATTTCTTTACCCTTAAACTTATCATCACAGTTGTGTTGGAAAACTTTTAGCTAATTTCATGGCGTACAACATACAGACAATAACATATCAATGATTGTACAATTATTTTTTACATGGGTATAAATATAAATATTAGTACTTTTAGCTCTGGACAAATTTGATCATACAGTAATTAAAATACGAATGAAATGCAATGTATTAGTGTGTATGGCTTTCATCTGCTTTAGATATTGCTGCTTGTCTCGGAGGAACATTTTCAGTTACAAACTGAAGGTATTTATCTAAGCCACAGAACTTAATTTAGATAGAAGAAACAAATTCATATATTTGTATAGGGGCCGAGCGTGTCAAATTTTGTACTGAAGTTGATTCTTGCCTGTAATTTTAAATATGTCTCAGGCTCTTGATTGTTCATAATTTTTGTGTTGTTGCAATTGAATATCACGTAACGAGGCATTTTTTTTGTTTTGGTCGACTTCAACTTACAAAAATTGACGCCCGAAAGCTGCAAGCTGCGAGTAAAGACGGACAACTCAGTGGATTTCACTGAGTTCATTTGACACGCTAAGTAGATACGTTTGCTTGATCTATGGTATATATGACATCTGTGATCTAAGCCAAGCTTTTTCCTGTGTGCCTACAAAATGGGTATAATTCAGAATAACATTTGATATTTTCTTTGTTTTTCCAAAAACTTCCTTAAATTTTGGCTAGGATTGATAACATTTATTTATTTATTTATTTATTTATTTGGTTCACCAACAACTGTTTACACTGGCCCATGAAAAAATTGAAATTTATACAAGCAAATGGTTTACAGACTAAGTGCAACAATTACTTACAGGTAAACACAGCATGCGTTTCATACAAAGAAATACTAGAAAAACTAGAAAAGGTCCCGCAAACAATAACTTATTAAATATATAATTAAGGTAACTGATTCTTCTACAGATGATTCAGTACACTAGATGTGGATAGATAACTATGTACTTGCTGTTTAAATTTACTTAGCGAGTCAAAATGTATGTCAGTGTGATCACTACACGCATTAAGAAGCAAACATGAGACTATGTTAGCCAATGAAGCTACTTAATCCTATGAATCACAACGAACGCATGAAATAGACATACTAGTATTTTCTTTCAGTCATCTTTTCATATATATTCAGACGGGCGATGGCTGAAAGACAATACCAGTATGTATATCTCATGCGTTTGTTATGATTAATAGGAATGAATAGCTTGAATGGCTAACATAGTCTCATGTAATCAATCCAAGCCAAAATTTAAGGAAGTTTTTGGAAAAATAAAGAAAATATCTAATGTCATTCTGAATTATACCCACTTTGCCTACTTTAATAGACACACAGAAAAAAGCTTGGGATGGATAGGTAAATTAAATACCTTCAGTTTCTAACTGAAAATGTTCCTCCGAGATAATCAGCGATATCTAAAGCAGATGGAAGCCATACACACTACTACATTGCATTTCATTCGTATTTTAATTACTGTATGATCAAATCTGTCCAGATCCAAAAGTACTGATATTTATGTTTAGGTTACGAGTAGGCATTATGTACTGGGTTCTGAGAAAAATGGGACCAATCTGTATGCATGTACATTCAATCAAAAAAAAATTTTCATAATCGGTCTAGTAACGACGGAGATATCGAGGAACAAACATTAAAAAAAATAAAAAAAAACATACAGACGACTTGATAACCGTCCTTCTTGAGAGATATGAGGCGACGGTTAAAAAAACCGTCGCCTTTCGGGTTCTGGTGAAAGCTACTTGCGAATGTTGGATTATGTAGAAATGTGTAAGTATTTTTTAAAACTGCTTTTAATGCTTTAATTATTAGATGGAAACACAAATGAATATACGTATAACGTTAAGGTTTGAGGAGTTTCCTCAATTCCTCATGAATCCGATTATATTATAAGAAATCGAAGCTTGACAAACTTTGACTTGATAATTTTTAAGAAAAAAAAAACCGTCGCCTTTCGGGTTCTGGTGAAAGCTACTTGCGAATGTTGGATTATGTAGAAATGTGTAAGAATTTTTTAAAACTGCTTTTAATGCTTTAATTATTAGATGGAAACACAAATGAATATAGGTATAACGTTAAGGTTTGAGGAGTTTCCTCAATTCCTCATGAATCCGATTATATTATAAGAAATCGAAGCTTGACAAACTTTGACTTCAAAACATATGCTTAACAAACATAACTAAATAAATGTCACTGTTCTGAACTTAAATGCATGCTTTTCTTACAAAAATACCAAAGTCACTATGAGTGTGCCGTTCAGGTTTGAGGAGTTTGGTTCTGGCCATCATCAGCAGTTCCACTGCACCAAATGTCACTGTTCTGGACGAAAGTGCATGCTGTTCTTATAAAAATACCAAAGTCACTATAAGTATGCCGTTCAGATTTGAGGAGTTCGGTTCTGACCATCATCAGAAATTCCACTGCACCAAATGTCACTGTTCTGGATGAAAGTGCATGCTGTTCTTATAAAAATGGCAAAGTCACTATAAGCGTGCCGTTCAGATTTGAGGAGTTTGGTTCTGGCCATCATCAGCAGTTCCACTGCACCAAATGTCACTGTTCTGAACGAAAGTGCATGATGTTCTTATAAAAATACCAAAGTCACTATAAGCGTGCCGTTCAGATTTGAGGAGTTCGGTTCTGACCATCATCAGAAATTCCACTGCACCAAATGTCACTGTTCTGGACGAAAGTGCATGCTGTTCTTATAAAAATGGCAAAGTCACTATAAGCGTGCCGTTCAGATTTGAGGAGTTTGGTTCTGGCCATCATCAGCAGTTCCACTGCACCAAATGTCACTGTTCTGGACGAAAGTGCATGCTGTTCTTATAAAAATACCAAAGTCACTATAAGCGTGCCGTTCAGATTTGAGGAGTTCGGTTCTGACCATCATCAGAAATTCCACTGCACCAAATGTCACTGTTCTGTACGAAAGTGCATGCTGTTCGTATAAAAATACCCAAGTCACTATAAGCGTGCCGTTCAGATTTGAAGAGTTCCGTTCTGGCCATCATCAGCAGTTCCACTGCACCAAATGTCACTGTTCCGTACCTAAATGCATGCTGTTCCTTTATTAACACAAAAATCACCATATGTATGCCTTTCAGATTTGAGGAGTTCCCTCGATTTCTCCAGGATCCCATCATCAGAACTGGGTTCTGAGAAAAATGGGACCAATCTGTATGTATATACATTCAATCAAAAAAAAAATTTTCAAAATCGGTCCAGGAACGACGGAGATATCGAGGAACAAACATAAAAAAAAAAAAAAAAAACATACAGACGACTTGATAACCGTCCTTCTTGAGATATGAGGCGACGGTTAAAAACTCAATATGCTTAACAAACATAACTAAATAAATGTCACTGTTCTGAACTTAAATGCATGCTTTTCTTACAAAAATACCAAAGTCACTATGAGTGTGCCGTTCAGATTTGAGGAGTTCGGTTCTGACTATCATCAGCAGTTCCACTGCACCAAATGTTACTGTTCTGGACGTAAGTGCATGCTGTTCTTATAAAAATACCAAAGTCACTATAAGCGTGCCGTTCAGATTTGAGGAGTTCGGTTCTGACCATCATCAGCAATTCCACTGTACCAAATGTCACTGTTCTAGACGTAAGCGCATGCTGTTCTTATAAAAGTGGCAAAGTCACTATAAGCGTGCCGTTCAGATTTGAGGAGTTTGGTTCTGGCCATCATCAGCAGTTCCACTGCACCAAATGTCACTGTTCTAGACGAAAGTGCATGCTGTTCTTATAAAAATACTAAAGTCACTATAAGCGTGCCGTTCAGATTTGAGGAGTTCGGATGTATATCTAGATTCCTAAAGTTTTTTCTTCGATTTTTAGATCGCCTAATATTTTTTGGCATAATGATCATTTGGCCTAATTTAAATGTCCTAATATTGTTTCGCCTAACGCCGTTAAAACCCACTTTTTTAGAAGCGATTCGGATTTGTGTGAGGTCACGGTTCTAACCTAACCTAAACCTACCTTTCTAACAGCGAATCGGTTCTGGGTAATGTCATTTTTGGGGCAAAATTTAAATTATGCCAAATGATCGTTAGGCCAAAAGAGCGTTAGGCATTTCATAATTATGCATGCTGTTCATTTAAAAACACAAAAATCACCATATGTATGCCTTTCAGATTCGAGAAGTTCCCTCGATTTCTCCAGGATCCCATCATCAGAACTGGGTTCTGAGAAAAATGGGACCAATCTGTATGCATATACATTCAATCAAAAAAAAAATTTTCAAAATCGGTCTAGTAACGACGGAGATATCGAGGAACAAACATTAAAAAAAAAAAAACATACAGATGACTTGATAACCGTCCTTCTTGAGATATGAGGCGACGGTTAAAAAAGGGTACCGTACCGCTGAAATGTATGGGCCTTTTAGGCTTAAAACTAGGTGGCGCTGTTTCACAGCTCGGAAGTGGCAAAAATCATATTTTCCCCAAATATTTTGCGTGTTTTTATTTTTTATAAGAACAAATGACATATTCCTTTATTTTAAAATCATGATATCACGTCAATACAAATTTTGAAATAATAAATTTGTAGGCATCATCAGTGTAGTTATGATAATTTAATAACTGGCGCTAATAAATCAAGATGCGATTATTAGTATGAAGTATGTAAATCCTATATGTGTAAATAATCCTTGGTATAAGTATTATAATTTATAAGTTTGGTCCTAATTACCAAAGCGTAATTAATTTAAGAAAAATGAGCCGCAAATGTATTGCGTTTATCTGACAAATAAGACTTTCTCTTTAAAAACTACTAGCTTATGCCCGCGGCTTCGCTCGCGTTAAATTCGAAAATTGCGGAATGCTCCAATTCTAACTTCCACCCCCATGCTAGAGAAATGGGGGGTTAGAAAGAAACAAAAAGTAGCCTATGTCACTCTCCATCCCTTCAACTATCTCCACTTCAAAAATCACGACAATTTATCGCTCCGTTTTGCCATGAAAGAGGGACAAACAATCAGACACACACTTTCCCATTTATAATATTAGAATAGATTTTTTTTTCTGTTTAGCCTACTGTATTGTCCCAGTGCTGGGCATAGGCCTGCCCTCTTACCTATACCTACCATGGATGGTGTAAGTAGGACTCGTAGTGCAGGCAGACCAGGGAGATGGTGCGATGACTTGGAAACATTTTATTTATCCGAATTAAATAAATAAATAAATATTGGGGACACCTTACACGTATATCAAATTATCAACTTAGCCTCAAACTAAGTAAAGCTTGTACTATGGGCGCTAAGCGACGATATACATACTTAAATAGATAAAGTAGTAGTAGTAGTAGTAATCACTTTATTGTGTACAACAGTTTATATACAATTTGTAGGAATAGAGATACAAAGGCGAGCTTATCCCTATAAGGGATCTCTTCCAGCTAACCTTGGAGAAGATGAGACATAAACACATACTTAATATACATAGAACACCTCCATGACTCAGGAACAAATATCTGTGCTCATCACACAAATAAATGCCCTTACTGGTATTCGAACCCGAACGAAGTACGAATTAGTAGTGGAAAAGTGCAAAACTATGTAATTTTATTTAAAACATTTGAAATGAAATGGTCACTTCATATTTACATGGAATTACGTGGAATTACCCATCCCTCGCTAGATAAGCAGAATCCTACACAAACAGTAGCTCGGAGGTCTATTTATTTACGTCGAAGGCTGTGGAAGAGAGCCTTCAGTATCCCGCGAGCCTCCGTACTGATAACACGTAGAGGCTCGGCCGGTTCCCGAAGGCTAGTTCACGATTTAAAGTGTAACTTTGGATTGAGATAACTCAACCAAATAAGGTAATAAAAAACTTTGTAATGTAGAGGAATTCTGTTATTTGTAACTTTTTTTGGACTTGAACAGTGATGTGTAAACTTTTGGACTTTTAGTGTAGGAGTTTGTGAACAGTTTAAACTTTAAAGGGAAAGGTTGTGTGATGTAGAAGATATTGAAAGACTTTGTTGTTATTTCGAGGAAACTTTTAAGGTATATGTAACTGTTGTGCAATTCTTAGTATTAAAGTTAGAGTTAAGTAAGTTTTATAGTTAAGGATACAAACCAGTAACCATAGGATTCCTAGGTAAGAATTATATTTAGCTACAGTGAAAAGTAAGAAAGGCTAAATTATTTGAATCAATATATTTTAAGTTACTGTAAAAGCTCGAAGTATGGTAAGTACCGTGGTTTACCGGTTACCGGTGGTTTACCGTGGTGTGGCCTGAGGTTGATTATTTTTCAGATTATATATATTTTTATACATAATCAACCTTAAAACAGAATTCAGATATACAGAAACGTTTAAATGGGGTGTGTAATGATTGGTATAACTTTTTTTGGTATAAGTAGTAACATTTGATATAACAACATTTGGTATATTTTTATTAAAGGATATAATCACTCATTTGACATAATTAACATTTGGTATAACCACAAAAGATCTACTTTTATTTTGTATAATCATTATTTTGTATAACAATTATTTATAATAACCTTTATATGGTATAACTATCTATTGATATACGACTAGTATAATATAACAAGCAAACAGTATAAAACAATTCATGAATTAATTTTATTCTTTTTTTAAGGGATCACAGTAAAGTTCTAACCTAACCTACTTTTCTGACAGTACATATGTTTAAGGGTCACAGTTCTAAGCTAACCTAACCTATTTTTCTGGTAGCAGCGCGTTGTGTGTAGGGGTCACAGTTCTAAGGTAATCTACTGTTCTGGTAAATGATGGATCTAATTTATTGTACAATTTTTTTTATTCTAACTGTGCTTTAGAAAGAATTTGTGTTATACAATTTATTTATTATCGGTAATAAGCATTGTACTAAAATTATGTTATAATAAATGTTTTTCGAAAAAATGATCATTATATTAAATAAGAATTATACAATTTGTTAGTATATTATTTGTTTTTATATGATTCAATAATTATATCAAATGATCGTTATAACGACTAAAAATATATCAAAAAAAGTTATATCGATCGATACGCACCCGTTTAAATGATATGTGACGAATATAAATCCCCACTTATGTGCCGTACGGTAGCCGAAAGACATTTCTGCGACGCGAAACGAAAACGAAACGCCGCGAAAGGTTGAATTTTTTTTTATACCACGTCGGTGGCAAACAGTTATACGGCCCGCCTGATGGAAAGCGGGTACCGTAACCTATGGACGCCTGCAACTCAAGGGGTGTCACATGCGCGTTGCCGACCCATTAGAAACTTGTACACTCCTTTTTTGAAGAACCCCATACTGTAGTTCATCGGGAATACCTCGGCAGGCAGCTCATTCTACAGCCGGAGCGTTCGTGGGAGTAAATAGAGGTAAACTGGCTCTGTCCCGCCAATACGCAAGAGCGATAGAGATAAATATCTACGAGCGTTTCGTTTCGTGAGGCTTTGTGCCATTCGGCTACGTACCCTGAGTACTTATTCACAACGGAAACAAATCACTGGGTATCCGCGAGAGGGGAATAAAAAAAAATAACTTCCTAAAAATTTGAACGGAGAGATGACGGGTACAAATTTTCGTCAACAATCGGAACATGTGAACCAGTCAGATATTGAGAGTAATTGAAACTCATCTTTAGGACATTGTTAATATTGTGTATCATGCTGTGAACAATAAGCCTTCTATATTGACGACCGGTCTGGCGCAGTCGGTAGTAACCCTGCCTGCTGCGCCGCGGTCCCGGGTTCGAATCCCGGTAAGGGCATTTATTAGTGTGATGAGCACAGATATTTGTTCCTGAGTCATGGATGTTTTCTATGTATATAAGTATTTATATATTATATATATCGTTGTCTGAGTACCCACAGCACAAGCCTTCTTGAGCTTACCGTGGGCCTCAGTCAATCTGTGTAAGAATGTCCTATAATATTTATTTTATTTATTTATTTTTATTTTATTATTTTATATTCAACGTGATTCAACTCATGTTGGATAGATTAGTGTTGTTTATATCTCTATTGCCATTATACTAGGACGTCAGTACTCCATGCTCAAGTGCTCATAGCCAGAATAACGTAGTCGAAAATCGGAAATAAATAGTTTAATTTTGTTTTATCTCCGTGACTTGCATGATGATTATGTAGGTACCATTGACAACACTGTTAGTTGTACTTTGTAATCCTTATATTACACATAACGTCCAGCGATGGTTAGCTAAGGCAGCGTCCGCACTTAGGCGTCGCGTGTCTCGCGGCGCGCAAAGGACGTCTCCGCCACGCCGCCTGAATGTAATGCCGCTTGGGGGCGCGTCTTACGTTCTTTCTATACAAAATGTACTGAGGAGACGTTTTTAGGGTTCCGTACCAAAAAGGTACAACAGGAACCCTTATTGTGCGACTCTGTCCGTCTGTCTGTCCGTCTGTCACATTGTTAAATATCTCGAGAACTACTTATGCTATCGATATGAAATTTGGAATAGTTATAAACATTGTGAACCTCTACAAGTTGAAAGAATTTTTTTTTTAATTAATTAATATAAATGATAGAAAATGGCCAAATTGAAAGGGGTTTCAGACTGAAAATTTCAAGTAACTAGGTCAAGTGGGGTATCTTTAGAAAGAGCTCAAACTGTACATATCAAAACTATTTTTTATAATTTTTTGGTTGTGGAAAAAAAATGTTTTTTGAAGGAAAATGTAAAAAAAAAATACCGTTCCCCCCCTTATCTCCGAAGTTTACCAACATACATTTATGAAATTTTCACCAAACATGTCTATTATAATGAATATTACAGGAAAAATAAAATCGTACACGTATCTTAGAAAACTTTTTTTTTTAATTTATAAAACCTTTCAGATTTACATTTTCAATTTTAACACCCTTGCGGGTGTTTATTGTACCTGTATTTTTTAACAAAATAACAATGAAATTACCTGCTTTCAAATAGAGGCAAAATGGTTAAAATCGGTTCATGCAATAAACAATTATTCCATAAAAATCATCTTCCATACTAGCTCGCGCGCATTAGTTTACTCAATTTGCCGATAGATGTCGCTGTACGTTGAACGCTCATTTCCTACATCGCGTTTTTCCTGATATAATGAGGTCGGTTCAGGAGCGTCCTTGCGACATGTCGTAAGTCGTAAACTATTGAAGTCCAATAGTCTTGATTTTAGTTGGACGTTGTCTAACAATAAAATTGTAGCTATATTAAAATATTACTTGTTATGTGGGAAATTGAGTCTTGAAGGATTTAGTCAAATGTGTAGAGTTCTATGAATAACATTTTGATGATTCAACTATTGAAAGTTTGTACGGAACCCTCGGTGAGCGAGTCCGACTCGCACTTGACCAGTTTTTTTTTAATTACATTCAGGCGGAGACATCCGTTGCGCGCCGCAAGACATGCGTCTTATGAGTGTGGATGGTCCCTAAGAGTGTTGCTGTTAGTACAAACAAAACGCAATAATTTTATTTAAGCATATTTATAGCGTAACAAAAGCTCTTATCGAACAATTATTATTCAATTTATTAAATTACCATTTAATTATTAGCGATACCTACATTACATGCATGCACATTTTATTGCACAGTCCTTGTAAACCTCTTTAGCAAGAAAACGTCTTACAGTGCAAACTCGTTACATCAAAGTATGCATCAAAGTGTGAATGCAACCTATAGTGAGACCAATATACCTAAGTAGGCAACGATGTAGTCTCACCGGTGCACAGTGATAATTTTTTTTTTTTGAAAAAACCCCCTGACCGCGACATAGTAGACCGATTTTCATGAAACGTGGCTAAGAACACGCCCGACTAACTCAGCTTTCAGTAAAAAAAAAATCTAAATCGGTTCATCAGACACACACACAGACAGACAGACACATCAAACTTATAATACCCCTTCGTTTTTGCGTCGGGGGTTAAAAATAAATAAATATTGGGGACAACTTAAGGCTTAAACAGATCAACTTAGCACCAAACTAAGCAAAGCTTGTACCTACTATGGGTGCTAAGCGACGATATACGTACTTAAATAGATAAATACATACTTATATACATATAAAACATCCATGACCCAGGAACATATATCTGTGCTCATCATACAAATACATGCCCTTACCGGGATTCGAACCCAGGACCGCGGCTTAGCAGTGTCACTACTGACTAAGCCAGACCGGTTGTCAATCCAAAGCCAGTGATCACGTTTAATTAACCCTTTCACAGGCGGGGCTATCAATCGTTGCTCAATTAGCTTAGTCCGACGTTCGACTATCTCTTCTCTTCTTAGTCGCATACTCTTGTCAGAGTAGTCGTGGTCATTGGGGTCGTTGTGCTGCCTTTTTAATGGTTTCCCGCCATATTGCTCAATTTGCAGCGTTCCGCGCGCAGAGATTTAAGGGTGACCCGGTGAGAACCCTCACTTGGTCTGTCCATCGCATTGAGGGGCGCAGTCTGGGTCTTGTACCGCCCACTCTTCCCTGAACAACAAGTCTCTCTATGGCGGAGCCTTCCCTACGTGTAACGTGACCGAAATAGCTAAGGGTGCGAGAGTGAACGACATCTGACAGTCTTTGTTTGACTTTGAGCTCCTGAAAAATAGACACATTAGACTATAGGTATGCGCATGTTGAAGTTCAGAATCATACTAGTAATCGTAAATGATGACGAAAATAAAAACAGCTGGTAAGTAATATTAGATGTTGCAGATAAATTATTCCAATAAATCAGCACGAGTTTCAGTGCGACTTTCAATTCGGAGGTGGCGGGTTCAAACCCAGGCTCGTACCAACTCAGCTCGTACATGCGAAATCTCATTTGACATTTTCCAGTCGCATTTCAGTAAAGAAAAAAATCGCGAGGAAACCGCCCTAGTTACATACCCCTTGGGTTGGACACTTTCGTAAAAAAAAGTTAGCAGTGGCTTTTGTAAAAAAAAAAAACCGGCCAAGTGCGAGTCGGACTCGCCCACCGAGGGTTCCGTACAAACTTTCTTTCAAACTACTTACCTAGTAAAAATAATCTTATATTTTCATATAACTCTAATGACTTGACTAGAAGACAAAAGTATAGGCACTAATGAGTATTATAGTGTATAGCGCCATCTCCCGGTCAATTTGCTAACTAATTTGAGCGACCTGGTTTTTCAGGGATAATTCTTTATAATGTTAACCGATTTATTCAGTTTTTACTTTATTGGACAGAAGATGGTTTACGTAACATCTCGTATTAATTTGAAGTACGATATACATCCGCAAGGGTGGGTAAATTGAAAGTAAAAATCTGAAAAGTTTTTTATGACTTAAAAAAAGTATTCAAAATACAAACACGATTATATTTTTCCTGTAATATATAGCATAAAACCAATGTTTACTAAAATTTTCATAATTATTCGTTGGTAAACTTCGGAGATAAGGGGGGGGGGGGAACGGTATTTTTTTTACATTTTCCTTCAAAATTCTTTTTTTTTCCACAACAAAAAAATTATAAAAAATAGCTTATTTACGTTCAATTTGAGCTCTTTCCAACGATACCACACTTGACCTAGTAACTTGAAATTTACAGTTTGCCCCCCTTTAATTTTGGCCATTTTCTACAATTAAAATTAATATATTTAAAAAAATTATACTTTCTATTTGTAGAGGTTAACAATGTTCGTCACAACTATTCCAAATTTCAAGTTGATAGCATTAGTAGTTCTCGAGATATTTAGGAATGTGACAGACGGACAGACAGACGGACAGAGTTGCACCATAAGGGTTCCTGTTGTACCTTTTTGGTACGGAACCCTAAAAACTAGCGCCACACCTCGGACACTGGCGATCAAATAATATATGAAAGAGGCGTGTTCCTAGCACACATTCTAAGCTCGTGTAGGTGAACGCATACCATGCTTGTATGAGTGAGATATGACAGGTTGACTGTCCGCGTTTTTGACAGGCGGTAACTGTGAGGTAACCGAGAGGGGGTGGGCGGCACTTTCAGCGGGGAGCGGAAGTGGCCATACTGTACGATAGTACTCCTTATTATACAGCACGAATTCCCACGAGATAACAACAATAACGTCTAATGGATTACTTATAATGTTAGGCATCGGAGTTATTATCGCACGGTAAGATGTTAGGGAGCTATGGATGCATGGAGTCGGCATTAGCAATAAATGCTGTTTATATTCATACTCATAAATTCCTTTCACTATTGTTATATAATAAGGAACAAGAACGTTGCAAATTTATGAATGATCATAGGATTTTGACACTTTGATCATTATTTAAAAATAAAAAGGGGAGTTAAGACTCTTATGACAATAGGCTACTAGACTCATATCAAAATTGGCACGATAAATGATGTTTTCGTATAGAATATAAGTTTGAGGTATTAAAAGTGCATTATGACTACGTATTATTGACTTTTTAAAAATGATTTTTTTTTTAATTTTGCAGACTGAAAATGATGTCGGCGACGTAGTAACGTCATAGGACTCAAAGGATTTCAACCTACTATGTCGAATTGATGTCGAATCATAAATGAGATTTGTGCCTTATATTTTAAATGTCAGAAAATGTTGTTTTCCAGCAGAATGACGACAAGCACAGATAATCTACCTATATTATGTAATGAGGTAACAATATAAGAGAGACTTAAGAAAAAGGTCAAGTAAAGTAGCCTATTGTCCCTATACGCTTGGTATTAAAAATATTGTTTTTACCTGTATTAAAACACATAGTCGTTTGATTTGTATATTATATTAGGTACAATAGCGTCATCAGTACAAAGAATTAGCAACTTTTTTTTTTATATATTTACCTATAACCTACACCAATACAAAATTATCAGGTATTGTTTTTTTACTCTATGGCATTATTATCCTCGATTATGAAATTTATCTTACGAATGAAATAAACGAGCAAGTATGAGTATGTTCCGTCGAGGAACAGAGATTTTTAGTTTTAATTTCTTTTCTTGATATAGTTAAATAGTTATTTCATTTTCATACATACAAGGCAACACAATTTTGAAAGAATACTTTTTTCCATGTATATGTAGCACAGTTTTTTGGAGCTGGCAATTACAGAAGTCCCAAAGCGACTTTCCGGTGCGCCAACGACGCCACCTGGCGGATATATAGAAAAAACTCTCTCTTCGACCGTGCGAGCGCCATGATCTGCGCTCCCGTTATTACGAATTAAAAAATAGTTATCGGTGCACCGGCGCGACATAAACGTGAAAATTGACATTCAAGTGATATCAAAACCCAGTGACCTAAGCTTCCGTTTATATGTGACAATCGTTTTAGTGTGAGGATTTTCCCAAAGTGTTTCCACGTGGCCCCACAAGCGCCTCTGGACAAATGTAAGTAGCCTCACCAATTAAACGCCGCTACATATAGTTTTTTGATCCGTTCGATCCGGATTTTTCTTTCTCACGTTGTGTTGCCCGTGTATTTTGCGGTATTACGTACCCATCATTCCAATTACATACGTTTGTAGTTCAATTTTTCATTGTAATTTCCGCCATCTTTGCTCACGGCAAAATGGTACCGAATCCTACAGACGGTGTCGAAACCGACACATCGTGTATGACACAAGATTTATTCGAGCGAGATCTAATTCTCGACGAATTAAAACGAACATTACAGTTCGCAGCAACGAATATAGAACAATTTCGTTCAAGAACTTCCGATTTAACAGCGCACCAGCGAAAGTTTACCAAAATTCAAACTAAGATCGAAAAGGCATTAATTAAGTCTAATAGCTTCAACAAAGAAGCCAACATTAAGATTCGAAATGATTTCAACGATTTATATTACGCGATAGTTACGCATTTAAATAACCTAAAGGAGGTAGATGTAGAAAAGCGGCGAGCGAGCCGCATTCCTGTGCCTAGCCAACACGACACGTTTATGAACGACCGTCGAAACTTGCCTAAATTGTCGCTTCCTGAATTTCACGGTGAACCTACTGGCTGGCCCGCCTTTTTCGACTTATTTCAATCGTTGGTCCACAACAACAATGCCTACACTGACGCGGAAAAGTTTAGGTATTTACTACTTTCGGTTAAAAACGAACCATTAAATTTAATTAAATCAATTCCCATAACGGAAAGTAATTATTCAATTGCGATCGATGTTCTAAAATCCCGTTATGACAACAAACGCATTATTGCGTCACAACATCTAGATAAATTATTCGATATCGATTCTTGTTCCGCGCGCTCATCAGCTGTTGCTATGCGAAATTTGCTTAATGTTTACCACGAAAATATTAAAGCACTTGAAGTTTTGGAGTTTCCGGTTAAAGAATGGGACTTCGTTCTGTTAAATTTATTATTACGTAAAATTCCCGTCAATACGCGAAAAGAATATGAACGTTCTTTAACCAACCCAAGTGAAATACCTAAAGTCCAAACCTTAATAACATTCTTAGAGCGCGAACTTACGGCGGAACAGATGATTACAGTTTCCCATATACAGTCCACAAAAAATAATTCCTTAAGTACAACAAATAAAAATAATTTAATTTCAAATCAAATTACACCTAAAAGGGTTTTTATTACGAATACGTCAGACCAAACTCGACCGTATATCGATACGAATAAGGTTCGATCTTGCGTGAAGTGCAAAGGCTCGCATACACTTCACAAATGTTTGGAGTTTTTAAATTTGTCTACAAAAGATAGATTTGCATTTGTTCAAACAAATAACATTTGTTATAATTGTTTATGTTCCGGACATGACTTACGTAATTGTAAATCAAGTTTTAAGTGTCGTAAATGCAATAAGAAGCACCACACCTTAATTCATTTAGATTCGGACCTTACGCGTACGCGACCCTTCCCGGCGAACAATGAAGCCGCGGAACAAGTTGCCGTCTCGCTCGCTCTAACGGAGCAGTCGCAGCCCGGCGCGGGCGCTCTCCCGAGCCCATCAGCTGTTCACGGCGTGAATCAAAATAATCTAGGTTTAGGTATTGAGCCTCATACGGTGTTACTGTCAACTGCGTTGGTTGACCTTTATTACGAAGGTAATAAAATTGCTACAATTCGTTGTATGTTAGACGGGGGCTCACAAGCAGCTCTTATTACTGAATCGTGTATGCAACGATTAAATTTACCGCGACGAAATGTCAGCGAGCCGTTGGTAGGTGTCGGTGATTTACCGCTCAACCCTAGGGGTACCTTCGTGTGCTCAATTTCGCCCAAGGGCAAACAAAGTCCAAGTATTCCTTTGGAGGCTACTATTTTGTCAAAATTAACCCGTCAAATGCCTAGTGTACCACTAGCACCGTACGGGGAATGGCCTCATTTGCAAGGGCTCGCTCTAGCCGACCCTGAATTTCATAAACCTCAGCCGGTTGACATGATACTTGGCGAGGACATTTTCATGGATGTCATTCGCGAGGGTATAGTCAGGGGTAAACCTGGCACACCCACAGCAATCAATAGTGTATTTGGTTATTTACTAGGGGGTAAAGTCAACTTTACTTCTAATATTTCGACTCCACGCCATACTTGTTTTACGTCGTTCGACAACGACAATCTCGAGAAGTTTTGGGAGCTGGAGTCAGTTCTAGAGATGCGGAGTTACACTCCCGAAGAAAAGCTATGCGAATCCTTTTTCCAAAAGACGCAGACGCGCGATGAGACAGGGCGATACATAGTTGCTCTGCCATTCAAGCCCGATGCACCGCCCCTCGGCGAGTCTCGGCAAATTGCTCTAGCACGTTTCCACAAACTGGAATACCGTCTAGAACGAAACCCCCAGCTGAAGGCGGAGTATCACGCGTGCCTCCAGGAGTATGTGGATCTTAACCACATGGAGCTCGCGGACGATAACCCCCGCTGGCGCGAGTTATTACATCCCGCACCACTCGGTGTCGAAGATTTCCGACACTACCCGAACTCGTGTTGTCTATGATGCTGGTTGTCGCACAACGAGTGGCTACGCGCTCAATGATGCGTTGCTAAAAGGGCCTAAGTTACACTTAGACATAGTAGATGTACTTCTAAAATTTCGAGTACATAAAGTTGCATTTTGTTCTGATATTAAACAAATGTATCGGAATATTCTTGTACGTGAGAGTGATAGGGACTTTCAGCGCATCCTGTGGCGCAAGTCGCCAGAGGAACCTCTGCGCGATTATAGGCTGCGTACCGTTACTTTTGGTATCAGTAGTTCCCCTTATCTCGCCTTGCGCACAATTAAACAGCTCGCGCATGACGAAGCCGAGCGTTTCCCGCTCGCCTCGCCAGTCCTCCTAAATGACGTGTTCGTCGACGATGTGGTGACCGGCGCAGATACCTTAGCCGAAGCCCTCAATCTGCAGCAGGAGCTGATAGGTATTTGTGCCACGGCCGGGTTCGAATTGCGAAAGTGGCAAAGTAACTCGCCAGCCATTCTCGCTGCCACGCGACCGACAGAGTTTCATGGTGAGCGGCGCGAAAATGTTCATTTTGCCGAAATGGAAAATGACAAAGGGGTCAAGGTCCTTGGACTTCAATGGAATCCAAGATCTGACGCATTTAGTTTCAAAGTTCAAAGTTCTTCGCAGGCCTGTACAAAGCGGGCGATTCTTTCCGAAATTGCAAAAATTTACGACCCCCTCGGGTTATTATCTCCGGTGACATTGTTTGCCAAACATTTAATTCAATGGCTATGGCTAGCCAAAATTTCCTGGGACTCAGAACCCCCTATCGATATTATTAACTCATGGACGAGTTTTATTAACGAGCTACCGCTCCTATCGCAAATTTCTTTTCCTCGTCATATTTTCAATACTGACGACTTCGATTCAATCGAAATTCACGGATTTGCCGACGCAAGCAAAATTGCATACGCAGCATGTGTTTATATACGTCTGACGGACAACACCGGGCGAGTTCAAACCTATTTAGTCATGGCTAAAAGTCGCGTTGCACCTCTTCGGGTATGCCTTACTATACCTAGAATGGAATTGATGGGTTGTGTAATCCTATCAAAATTAATTGAAAGAGTTATACATCTTTACGGTGGTCACATTCACCCCGATCAAGTGTACGCATGGTCTGACAGTTCCGTCGTGCTCGCGTGGCTTCAGTCACCCCCGCACGAATGGAAAACGTTTGTCTCGAACCGCACTAGTGAGATTTTGTCCCGTGTCCCGGCGCGCTGTTGGCGTCACGTCGCGTCAGCTGATAACAGCGCTGACTCGGCGTCTCGCGGTCTGCTCCCCGCCGCGCTCGTACAAAATGACTTGTGGTTCCATGGTCCTACATGGCTCCAACAAAGTCGCGACTCCTGGCCTATACCAAAACCGGTGGTAAACACGAACGAGGAAAAAC
The DNA here is from genome assembly GCF_023078275.1 of Leguminivora glycinivorella. Taxonomy (NCBI): domain Eukaryota; kingdom Metazoa; phylum Arthropoda; class Insecta; order Lepidoptera; family Tortricidae; genus Leguminivora; species Leguminivora glycinivorella. The sequence continues at coordinate 17,100,728 of NC_062984.1, forward strand.
GCAATACACATGACTCGGCAAGTCTTAGTTATGCATGTGTGTCCACATTGCCTCCTTCCCCGGACGACGACACTCTTATAACGCGATTTTCGTCGCTAGGTAAATTAGTTCGCGTCACGGCAGTCATATTTCGTTTCTACAATAAATGCAGGAAACATAAACAAACATTCCCAAAGTACGTCACCGTACCAGAGTACAATTTTGCATTAAATCGACTAATATTGATTACACAACAAAAAGTGTTCGAAGACGACATTAAAAGGATTTCGTCAAATAAACTTCCGTCAATTCGTTTGCGGCGTCTCACGCCCATGTTAGATAGGGATGGTTTGTTACGCGTCGGCGGACGTATTCACAAATCACTTTTACCTTTTGAATCAAAACATCAATTGATTTTACCTAAAAGACATCCTCTTACAAATCTTATTATTGACGATGCGCATATAAAGGAACTACATGCCGGTTCGCAGTGCGTGCAAAACTCGCTCTTACAGCGATACTGGATTATCTCTGGTCGTGATATTGTTCGCCTCCGCGTACATCGTTGTATCAAATGCTTCCGCGCTCGACCGACTCGCTGCCAGCCGCGCATGGGAATGTTACCCTCGGTTCGGCTACGCCCCGCACGTGTGTTTAGTAAAACGTCTTGTGACTTTTGTGGGCCATTCTACGTACGCGCTAATAAGGTTCGTAATGCAAAAATAATAAAATGTTACGTTGCAGTTTTCGTATGTATGAGCGTTAAAGCTGTACATCTTGAGTTAGTTTCCGAACTTTCCACGGAAGGTTTTTTAGCTGCGTTGCGACGTTTCACGTCCCGTCGAGGATATTGTACGGATATATATACCGATTGCGGACGTAACTTTGTTGGTTGTAATAATTACCTTCAAGAGTTATATATTTTTTTACGTAATGATTCGGTCATGAGTGCCCTTAATCAACAAACTTTAAAACAAGGATTAACTTGGCATTTTCAACCACCTTATGCTAGTCATTTCGGTGGATTATTTGAAGCAGCTGTTAAGAGTTTCAAAACTCATTTACAACGCGTAATAGGTACACAAACGCAAACATATGATTGTATGCACACTTTGACGTGTCAAATCGAAGCTGTATTAAACAGTCGTCCGCTCTGCGTTCTAAGTTCGGACTCCGCGGATCCTTTACCTCTTACGCCGGCCCATTTCTTAATCGGTGAGCCCTTAACGGCCCTACCGGACGTTTCTCTGATAGACGAGAACCCTAATCGTCTTACACGTTGGCGCTGGATACAGCAAGCTGTCCAGCATTTCTGGCGTCGATGGAGTCGTGAATATCTCCATCAACTGCAACAAAGTACAAAGTGGCTGCAAGACCGCGGTCCCGCCGTTCGTGAAGGTACTGTTGTTGTGGTATGCGACGACCACCTGCCGCCGCTGCAGTGGAAACTCGCGCGCGTTCATGCTGTCCATCCGGGCAGCGATCAAGTTATTCGCGTCGTAACATTGAAAAGCGGGAACACGTTGTTCAAACGACCTGTTGTGAAGGTCTGTCCCTTACCTTTAGACTAAACTTATACAATCGTTACGACTCTTAATGTTAAGTTAAATATAAGTTTCATAAAATATTTTGGTATACTTTCGTATGGTTTCTTTTTTTTATTTCTTTTAAAAGTCACTCCGTGTCTTTTAAGGTGAGCGGCATGTTCCGTCGAGGAACAGAGATTTTTAGTTTTAATTTCTTTTCTTGATATAGTTAAATAGTTATTTCATTTTCATACATACAAGGCAACACAATTTTGAAAGAATACTTTTTTCCATGTATATGTAGCACAGTTTTTTGGAGCTGGCAATTACAGAAGTCCCAAAGCGACTTTCCGGTGCGCCAACGACGCCACCTGGCGGATATATAGAAAAAACTCTCTCTTCGACCGTGCGAGCGCCATGATCTGCGCTCCCGTTATTACGAATTAAAAAATAGTTATCGGTGCACCGGCGCGACATAAACGTGAAAATTGACATTCAAGTGATATCAAAACCCAGTGACCTAAGCTTCCGTTTATATGTGACAATCGTTTTAGTGTGAGGATTTTCCCAAAGTGTTTCCACGTGGCCCCACAAGCGCCTCTGGACAAATGTAAGTAGCCTCACCAATTAAACGCCGCTACAGAGTATGAATATGAATTCTATTTTAATAAAATGTCGAGTCCATAGCGCCCTAACGTCTTACCGTGCGATAAAAAAATGCCTAATAATGATATCATGGAACTCAATTAGGAGATGCTTGACGATGTCACAGATAAGAGAAAGGGTATAAACGATCCGTCAAACTCCATGTGACAGCATAAGATATTCGAAGTATGGACTATTATTTAAACTATGGTTTACACCGTGCACCGGTTATAAGGTTCCCCCCACATCTAGCGTCTCGCGAGCGTCGCGTCGGGCCAACTGTATGCAAAAAGACGTCGGCGTCGGGCTTTGCCCATCCAGTTGGCCCGACGCGACGCTCGCGAGACGCTAGATGTGGGGAGACCCTAAATGATATAATCTATATTATTTTTATTAACACAAAGTGCATTACATCCTTTAAGGGCCTGGGGTCCGCTATGACAGTTAATCCCAAGATTTGGCATAGGCTAGCTTTACGAAAGTGACTGCCATCTGACCTTCCAACCCAAAGGGTACCTGGAATTAGTCCGGTTTCCTCACGATGTTTTCCTTCACCGAAAAGCGACTGGCAAATATCAAATACCATTTCGCACGTGTATTCCAAAAAAATATTATTAAGACGATACAGGAGGGGTCAATTCTCCATACAAACGCTCTCGACTATTTACTCCCTGGTTTTTGAAGATAGAGCAATGATTTTTTCAACACAGATTATTATTATTTTTATCTGTGTCGGACCGTTTTGATTTTTTTGATATTCTTATTTTTAAAAACGCTAGAACTAGAGCAAAAAAGATGTGGTATTCAAAATTGACCTGAGTAACAATTAGCCAAAAAAACTAAACGGTCCGACACAGATAATTTCATTGTTATTCAGATTCTCAAATTTCGTTACGATTGATTACGTTTTGAAGGAGGAAACAGTCGAGAGCGGAACCTCGATTTTAAAGATTCTGTGTTTTTATTGAATTCCGTTAACTTTAAGGGAAGGTTCTTTAGATCAAATTTTATACAATTAATTTCTCTAAGAAACTAGTGTCTTAACTCTTAAGGTTACCGAGTTATTAAAAAATAATAGTTATTTGTTATACAAGGGGGCAAAGTTGTATTTAACGCCGAGTGTGGAATTGAAAAACGAGTAAGTGAAAGGATTCTATAGTTGAACCACGAGCGAAGCGAGTGGTTCGAGAATAGAATCCTGAACTTGCGAGTTTTTTAACACACGAGAAGTAAAATACATTTGCACCCGAGTGTACCTAACACAAAACCTTTCCCCTCACTATAGCGAGGAAACTACAACGCAAAAAATGCATTTATCACTGCTTCCAGTAGTTCCACAGGTGGTAAATCATCTTTATTACTAGTTTCACCTACTTTTATCAATTTTAAAGCAGTTAATTCGATTTTATTCAAGGTCAAATTACTTTACCCACTAGTGGATAAAATGCGTTTTACCCGCTGGTATTAAAGGACAAAACACGTGTTTCCGAGCTAGTGAGGGGAAATAGTTATTTGTTATACAAGGGGGCAAAGTTGTATTTTAACGCCGAGTGTGGAATTGAAAAACGAGCAAGTGAAAGGATTCTATAGTTTAGTAGTAAAGGACAAAACACGTGTTTCCGAGCTAGTGAGGGGAAAAAATAATTACTGAACACGTGTGTGACAGCCTAAACAAAAAAAAACGGTGTATAGTAGTTATAAAACTTTTCCAGTTAGCCTTGACCTTGAAATGTCTGTTTGACCTTGACTCTTTAAGTGTTATGTACTTGTCTGAAAACTCCACATGTAAAATGAACTTATAGACCTTATAGTACTAAACCTATTGAAAGAGCTGGGTAACGACTGCATCAATGATTAACTTAGGGCCAGTTGCATCAACCCCATTTGACAGACACAGCATCGTCAAGCAGCAAACGTCTATTGAACTTCCCATACAATAAAATTTAACGAACGCTTTAACGGTGACAGGCGGTTTGATGCAACCGGCCCTTAGTAAGTGTCAGTACAAATAAATATATCACATTCATTATCCATTTACAGATGCTTCTCGTTACTTACGTAGACAGCCTAAATATAATAAAATACTCGCACATAAAGTAGCTGAAAAGGTCACATAAATTTTATTATATCGAAAGTCACTTACAGGTCGAACTTGATTAATTAACCATGAATTATGTAACGCCTAATAAATTTATGACTGACAAACAGAATGAACAGCGTTTACTCAAACTCGAGCTGTTTTTACCTACTAAGCAACTCTTACTGAAGCTCAACCCCGAAACCATAAAAAGTACTGTTTCATAAATTTTGTACGGTTGCCTTTGAAATTTCTTACAAATAAAATAAATAAAAATAAATAAATATTGGGGACACCTTACACAGATCAACTTAGCCCCAAACTACGCATGGCTTGCACTATGGGTGCTAAGCGACGATATACATACTTAAATAGATAAATACATACTTATATACATTAGAAAACATCCATGACTCAGGAACAAATATCTGTGCTCATCACACAAATAAATGCCCTTACCGGGATTCGAACCCAGGACCGCGGCTTAGCAGGCAGGGTCACTACCGACTGAGCCAGACCGGTCGTTATGGGAGAAGGTTTTTTTTTTTTCGCAATTAGGAGTTGATCCCATAGCAAACGTTGCCGAGTATAAAAATCTAAACATTAACGGGTTTGAGTAACTGCTTCCGTTTCGGTTTTACGAGTATGTATTTCAAAGTAGGAATCTGAAGTGGGTGTGGGCCGAAATTTGACTGTATTTGACAGTCCATTAGATGACTGCTATCATGCCATTGCTATTTTGAGATTCTCTGTTTAGATTGAAGGTAAACTTGAAGGTCGAATACACATCCCTTGTTTCACAACCCTACATTATTCAACATACAATACATGTAATGTAGTTATCTACTTTCTTAACTTTACACGAACAATCAGAAGTTTTAAATTTAAATTAAGAAATGAAAATATTATTGAACAAACAGACAATATCGAATGGTTGAAGTTCAAAAGTCACCCTCTGAAATACAATACATACCTAGTACTTATTTATAATGTTAACCCACGTTCATTTTCCATAAATTTCCTTTTCAGGCAACAAATTGCTGGATATAATTGTTGTAATTCATATGCTGGTTTATTTCTGTAAAATATATGTAGGTATACCTCTCCAGCAATACGAGAATAATCAAAGGAAACAAAATTCTCAGTTACCGTTTTTATTTAATGTGGGGTGAGTTACGCCAAAACTGACCTTCAATCCACGGTAACATTTTATTTTTACATAATATGCAAACTAAATGGCGTATATAATAACTATATAATTGTTCCGGACATTAGTTTGTTAGGGTTCCGTACCTCAAAAAGGAAAAAAGGAACCCTTATAGGATCACTCGTGTGTCTGTCTGTCCGTCTGTCACAGCGAATTTTCTCCAAAACTACTGAACTGATTAACTTGAAATTTGGCACACATAATAATATGACCCAAAGATATGAACCTGTGACCCAAAGACATGTAATTAAAATAAAGAAAGTAAGTAAGTAGGTAAATATTATTTCTTGCACCACAAAGATAACAGATTTACAAATAGTAGAATTTTATTACATTAAACATATAGATAGCAACAGGCGGTCTTACCGCTGTAAGCAATCTTTACTAGGCAACCTTAGGGTAGCAGGAAATAAAGAAAAGATTTTTCACTACGCAAAGAATAATTAAAGGAATAGGAAAATTATACATACACTAAGCCGTACTGTAAAATGTAATCATAGGGGCCACATTTAGGGGGCAAAAGTGAAATGTAAAAAATCAAAGTATTTTGAACTATATTGTGTTACATATGAAATGAAAGAGCTTTTTATAAGTATTTCAAAAATATTTTTTTAAATAATTTTTAGTGAAGTAATTTAAGAAAATAGGCAAAAAATGATTCCCTCCCCCCCTTATCTCCGAAACTGCGTAAAATAAAAAAAAACCGGCCAAGTGCGAGTCGGACTCGCGCACCGAGGGTTCCGTACAAAATTAAAAATTTATGGTTTTCGTAATTTTTCCTTTATCTATGCTATAAGACGTTGCTTCGTACCAAATTTCAAGATTCTGAGTTCACGGGAAGCACCCTGTAGGTTTTGATTCCCTTGCAAGTGTCGAAAATTTGCGGCATAAACGGCTGTATCTTTTGATTGCGTTGGCTTAGAAGTTTGATTTTTTCACAGCTTCAAGGGACAGTAGACCTGAGTAATTGATATAAATTTCAGCTTCATACCTCCACGCGTTCCTGAGAAAAAGGGTCTTGACAGACGGACGGACGGACAGACGGACAACAAAGTGATCCTATAAGGGTTCCGTTTTTTCCTTTTGAGGTACGGAACCCTAAAAATACACGAGATAGCCTTCAATCTATATATTACAGGAAAACCTACTAAAAATCTACAGTCACGCTTAAAAGAAAAAAAATAATATTACGAATTTTACTCACTGCCGCTGCAAAGAGTAACCAAATCCTTGAAATTGTGTGAGCGCGTTTGAATATTACATAATTCTAAATTCATTTCTGTTCCATTTTTTGTAGAAAATGTTCAAAATATCGATTATTCGCATACATGATCTAAGTGCCTTCAAAAAAGGAGGCGCTTAAGCTCTTCTTGTGGTATACGGAACCCTTGCAACGAGATTACAACTCGCACTTGGCCGGTTTATTGTATATTTTGTTTTGATTACCGTAAAACTACCCTACTATAGTTCAATACTGCAACCATGGTCCAGAAGTTTAAAAATAATTAAAGTTTCATTGGTAATGGTCCTTTTGGTTTAGTCCGAGTATTTTTTTATCCATTTACTTATACATATAATTAGTGAGCCTTAGAACTGCAAAAATATAGTAAACGGCACACCTGAACGAAATATTTACAGTTAATTTGGACCACAGTGAGAGCTTTGGACGATAGTTAGGTGGTTTTACGGTAGTTCAATTTCATAATTCGTAACTCAACTCCCCCCGCGAACGCTTAGCTACTCACCCCAAATTATGCTACAAGGCTTTTCATATTTTCAGTTGTATTTTAAGAATTTGACTAAACTCATCATCATTCCCTTGCCCTTTTCCCATTATTTGGGGTCGGCGCAGCAGATCATCTTCCTCCATTTCTCTCTATCAGCCGTCATTTCCATACTAATACCTTTCACTCTCATATCGTTGTTCACACATTCCATCCATCTTTTCTTAGGCCTTCCACTACCATTGTATCCATCCACTTTCATATTTACCACTCGTTTTATAACATTGCTTTCATCCCTCCGCATTACATGCCCATGCATACAATTTGACTAAACTAAACTAACTAAATTTGTTAAGCAGTATTATCTGTGATACAATGGAGTAAGTAGGTTTCCAGACAATGGTAAACAAAACGAACCGTCTGCTAACCTGATATTTTCGTTACGCATACAATTAACATATTTAAGGATTGTTGCCTGATTAAAGAGATTAAAATGTTTTTCAGCACACTCGCTCGTAAATGGTGTTATTACATGCCTGCATACCGATACGTAATGATATATTTTACCGCCCTAGGGCGGTAAAGTGGAAACGTGGGTGGGGCCTTCCACGACCTGTCAAAAATTACAAGATGGCGGACGAATGTTCGAAATGTCAGCGTAGGTATTTCAATACATTTAGTTTAAAATTTGGTGATTACTTCGAGAGTGTGATGAAGAACATTGTGTATATCACGGGCAGCTGAATGAATACAACTCGAGTTATCAAACAGTCTCTCGTTCGTACTCCTTAATTTTCCGCCCTTAACACACTTAAAGCGTACCTATTATACAAATAATAAAAATAAATTTATTTTATTTAAAAAGCGCTAGTTGCCTATATAGGTTGCCATTGCGCGTGCTGGTAGTCTGGTCCCGTAGCCGAATGGCATTTCTGCGACGCGAAACGAAAACGAAACGCCGCGAAAGGTAGTCTGGCTCTGTCGCGCCAATACGCATGAGCGATAGAGATAGATATCTACTAGCGTTTCGTTTCGTCAGTGTTTCGTGAGCGTTTGTACCATTCGGCTAATACGCACCCTGGCCAGTATGGATACCGCTGCCGCCGCGCGTCTTTTGTTTATATCAGTGTCAAATGTTTTATTTGCACAACATTGTATAGCTATTTATGTAAAAAAAACCTTTCTTGTTGTATATATCCAATTATCCATGTGTAGGTATTAGTGTTAAGACGCTGACAGCACCCAATGGCCTTGACGCTAGCGTACACTGTCTAATCGTATGGGAGTAAGTGAGAGCTCGATGTCACTAAAAGTGCGGAAAAAAATTAAAATTAAATAGAAAGATGCATTATTTGTGCAAAATGTTTCGTTAGTGTTTGAGATATGTATATTTTTGTTATTGTAATATTAATTACAGACAACTAAGTGAATAATTGAACGACACAGAACCGTTTAATGACGAACTCGAGACCAATCTTTGCAATTTTTTTCTATCGAGCCGATTTCATTAAATCGTGTATCGAGTACGGCTATGTTCGTTGAAATATAATGAATAATAACATATAATTTACTTGCCTTACTAAGACTAATAGTTTGTCTTAAAAAACTGCGCAAGTAACATCAATTTTACGCAATTGGGTGTTGTCAGCCCCTTAAGTAGTATCCACGGTGTAGATAAACTAAATATTTTCATCATCCGCTGCTCGAACTGCTACAAAAGATATCTATTTTAGTTCAAGGTCATTGTGACCTGAACGCCTTTTAAACGTGTTCAGCGTCACATATAATTTATTCAAACAATAATAATTATGATTAAAATCTCATAAAGCTTTCACAATTTCCCTTTTACCGAAATACAAACTGAGAAAAGTAATTTTAACACGTTTGTAAAACTGAAATTGTTGCTGATTTGGTAAATAGTACTTTATTCAAGTTTAACATAATTATTAAATACATTAAATTTCTCATACTCACTAATCTCAAAGGCAGGTTAGATAAATACACTTTACAGTAATTTAGATCCCAGTCTGGCGTAATTAACGAAATTACAGCTTATCAAAAATAAGTAGAAATGGAACTACCTAATTTCTTTTGTCATACACATTGTTTTCATACAAAACTGACTCAAATAGTTGCCACATGCAAGCGGTTTACATTGACGGTGGCGCTCCTATTATTTTTCACCTCACTAGCTCGGAAAGGACTTTTTTGTTCTTTAAAAACGGATAGCAAAATCGCATTTTATCCACAAGAGTGCAAAGAATATTTGAAATCCGAACGTGTCATTAGTTACTTTTTTAAATATAATTTCTTGTAAAGGCATATATGTACCAGACAGGACAATTATCTCCCTGTGATTAAATTGTCTTAACAAATCATGTGATGCGAAAGTAAAAATAATTTCATATCGAATTGTATCCAACTAAAAACATAAAATTCAAACAATTTTATAACATGATTTTACCATAAAACACTTGTTTATAACATGATTTTACCATAAAACACTTGAGATCGTACAAGAAATTGTATTTTTAACTCTTCCATTGTACTTAGGTACTCAGAACGCACCTTAAGTAACATTGTAATCTCAAAACGCGTGAAACGGAATGCACCGAATTAGATTTTTCTTCTTGATTCTTAATTTGAAACTTTTGTGGTGTCGGTCGGTGCATCGTGGAAATTGTAATAAATGCAAATTGACTTGTTTCTGTGCAATTATGGGTGACTCAGGAAGAAGTGACGAGGATGAGCTGCAATTAACACCTTCAGAATTAAGGGAAGCTGTAAAAACTGCGAAACTACGAAATTTAAAAGGAGATTAGGGTAATTGGCCTTCCAATAACTTGCACTAAAAATGAACCAGTTATTGAGAGACGGCCAGTAATAGAAATTTAATGTGATAATAAACTTCATAGGTAAAGTCCATTTTAAGTATTGGGAGGCCATTTATTTAATTGGACGCTGGCCAGTTACTGGCAATTTACCCTATTACTTACATTACACATTTATGTGTACTTGGATAGTCGTAGTGTATTAGTTCAAATAAAAGTTTATTTTACATTTCCAGTTGTTTTCATTGCGTGTTTCCTCGCTTTAGTGAGGTAAAAAGTTGTGTTACACACGGGATGCAAAGTTATTTTACCTCGTGTGTATTGCAACACTCTCTACGCTCAGGATTCTATTTTTGAATTACTCGCTTCGCTCAGGATTCTATTTTCGAACCACTCGCTTCGCTCGTGGTTCAACCATACAATCCACTCTCGCTAGCTCGTACCCTAGAATCCATTCGCTAGTTCGTGTTGCAATTCCACACTCGGTTAAAATACAACTTTGCTCCCTTGTATAACAAATAATTGTACTCGTTTTGAAGTGAACCTCCTAATGCGACTTCCAACAGACAGCGTTAAACGTTTAGATAATTAATTAATCCTTGAACATTTTTCATTAGAATATTTTTACCAAAGAAATTAATAAATAAAACACATGCTCATTCCACGATGAAAATGTAAAATGTTAGTAGCTATAATATTATACTTTGTTTGTACGGTGCAATTCACTGCAGGTATTTTTCATTTTCGACGATAAAAGAGTTCCGTGTTCTTCATTGTCTGCAGTATACAAAAACGAGCTCAAACAAGGTTCATGAGAAGAACAAAACCCGTTTTGTGATTATTTATTAATGTGGAAATTTAAAACGTTGCAATTTAATGGAGTTTTTTAAAGAGGCACACATCCACAACAACATACTATATTTATTTTCAACAGCTGTTAAGTGCATAAATACAATTATCTATAACTAGCTTTTGCCCTCGGCTTCGCTCGCGCTAGAAGAGACAAAAAGTAGCCTATGTCACTCTCCATCCCTTCAACTATGTATCTCCACTTTAAAAATCACGACAATTCGTCGCTCCGTTTTGCCGTGAAGGACGGACAAACAATTAAACAGACACACACTTTCCCATTTACCTCTATAATATTAGTATGGATGTAAAATACACATTAAGAGAGCAATTATTTGTTAAAAGAAAAACGAGTTTAAGTAAAAATACGAATACCTTTTTTCAATAGCTAGTAATAAAATGACAAGAGGCAATAATAATATTGAATCACGTCTCGCGCTCACGCCTCACGCTCCATCAGTCAAATCAAATTCTAAACCTAATTTTCTTTTCCAGGAATCTACCAATCTAATGAAAACGAGTTAGAAACTATGGCTGTCGAGACCCTCTACGTCATGCTGGTTCTGCTCACCACCGCTCGCTGCAACTTCACCGCAAGAAGAATATCCGACTACGATTATTTAGAATACCAAAAATACAATTCAAGCGACTTAGACACAACCATAGAACTTAAAACAGAGAGGATAGACGTCATAGAACTTAAAACTGGCAAACCAGATATCAAAAATGAGACTAAGAGTTCATGCGAAAACGTAGAACCACATGTTGAACGAGTGATTAACAATAAAATCAACTCAGTATATTTGAATAACATTTATACAGGAATGACGAGTTTAAAGGAGATATCGGGGAAGATAGAGGTGGACGGTGTGGGTTTGTACGATTTGCTGAGCAGTGATTGTGGGGGAGCCAAGATATGCCCCAGTTTAAGTTCTAATTGGACCTCAGAGAACACGATTACGATCGGATTCCTGGGAGCGTATAAATGGAGTCAGGTAAGTTTATTTAGATTATTGTCGATGTCGATGTATGTTGATTTCAGGAAACGGAGCTATTTTTAAACATTTACACGTTTTAACTCAACGTCTTCAGAAGATTATATTATAGCTGATATTTTATGGGTACCTATTTTGTTAAAAAAAATGTTTTGCTTATTCATTTCCTAGAAAATTTATCACAAAAATATTTTCTTGTGATCATACTACCGTGCAGACCAGGTATCAGGTACTGTAAATGACGTAAATTGAAATTTGATCATTTACAAATTGCCCTTGCGCGTTAAAGATTGAAATCGAGTGAAGTTGAGGTACTCGTTAAGAATTACAATACAAACTCCGATTCTTGTTTTACGGGAAAGGGACTTCAGAGTCATACGTATAGTATGTTTGTTATAAAAGGAGGTACACAAGGTACTTAGATATTCGTGTCAAATTTCATGGTTTTTAAGGTTCCCTAGGTACCTTAAACCACAGTATAATAAAGAGTACTATCGTACAGTATATGGCCACTCCCGCTCCCCGCTGAAAGTGCTACCCGCTCTCGGTTACCTCACAGTTACCGCCTGTCAAAAACGCTAACAGTCGACCTGTCATATCTCAATCAAACAAGTATGGTACACGTTTACCTACTCGAGCTTAGAATGTGTGCTAAGAAAGCTCTTTCATAATTATATTTGAACGCCAGTGTCTGAGGTGTGCTTAAACTGCAAAACAAATTTTAACATAATATATTGAATAGAATAGTTTCGAGATATGTCTCGAAACTATTCTAAACTAACCTAGGGCAATGTGACGAGTAGGTCAGCGTATTCTGAATACCTACTGGTAAAGCCCAATGACCCTATTAACGTTGTTGTACGTCAGAAATGTTAATATCGAAATAGTTGCAGTTTGTAGCATAGTATCCCATGGCCCGATTCGAGATATAAATACAATATGGATAGGAAATGTGTTGGGAAAATTTTTACTTTTCTTTAATTTTATTCAAGTCAATCAATCAATGATTTATTCATGATAACGGGTGTCCCTCTACATTCTTAACACCGTTTGTTCTATTATCACTTGGCCTAACCGTTTTGGCCTAATGGGCATAACTGTAACCTAATAATCAATTAGCATAACATCATACTTGGCATAGTGTAGGATGGCCTAATCTTTATTTTTCCTATTTATTGTTACTATATTACTAAAAAGGCCTTATTTTATTTGCAATAAAATTTATAATCATAAAAACTTTTGATCTATACTATTATTCCATAACTCTTTTCGCCTCATATGTATTAGCCTAATATATAATGCGCATAATAATGATTGCCACGTATTAATTGTTCTAAAACATATCAGGCTTTATAATATGTGGCATAACTAACTAATCTAAATTGAATTGCCTGCCCGACCGTTCACAGTACTAACCTAAGAACTGTGATCATTAAAGAAACAACTTGCTGCAAGAAAAGTGGGTTAGGTTAGGTTAGAACTGCGACAACCACAAAATCGACTTGTTGGCATAAAATTGGGTTAGGTTAGAACTGTGACTATTAAAGAAACAACTTGTTGCAATTAAAGTGGGTTAGTTTAGGTTAGAACTATGGCCATTAAAGAAACGACTTTTCTGAAAGGTGGGTTAGGTTAGGTTAGAACTGTGACCATTAAAGGAACGACTTTTTTGCAAGAAAAGTGGTTAGGTTAGGTTAGAACTGCGACAACCGCAAAATCGACTTGTTGCCACAAACGTGACTTAAGTTACATTGGAAATATTAAACCAAATTAAGTACATTAGGCCACATCACGCTATAGCACTAGTAGCACTAACAAGTAGGACTTCTAATACTTCTACAAAATTATAGTAGGAGTAAAAATATTAGGACACAATATTAGTTGAAATCGCTATAGGAGTAATAGTTATTAGGCCATACAATGCATTAGGGAGAATAAGGATTATGACAATGAATTATTATAAAAAACTGTATTAGTATAACTAATGAGTATGCCAATTAACATTAGAACACACAATTTTAGGACATAAAAAGGGCAACCACAATTAGGGCATACATTCGTTAGGCCAACTGATCATTATACCAAAGAGTTTTAGGCGAAACAAAAATAGAAGAAAACACTTTAGGAATCTAGATATACATCCATGATAACTACATACCTCAACATACAAGTACAAAAACAAAAAGAACAATAAAATGACAAGAAATGTTCCCGTTTCAGCATAATGTTAACCCGAGAGTCGGCACTGCCGGCGTAGCCGAATGGCAATCGTCGACGCCAGACGCCGACAGAATGAAGTCTAACTCTGTCGCGCCAATATGCAAGAGCGATAGCTAGCTATAGCTCCGAAACGCTCACGAAACGAAACGCTCGTAGATATCTATCTCTATCGCTCTTGATGCGTATTGGCGCGGCAGAGCTAGACTACTTTTCGCGGCGTTTCGTTTTCGTCTCGGCTACGGGGCCAGATATTATCGTGAGCGTTTGTGTATTCGGCTACGCCGCCTGGTTGGTATTCCGACAGCACCATTTTGTTTCCTGTGTGGTGACGGGTTAAGAATTTCACCACCCCCTTTCTTCCCGTGGGTGTCGTAGAAGGCGACTATGGGATATGGATTAAATTGTGGCGTAGGCGAGAGGCTGGCAACCTGTCACTGCAATGCCACAGTTTCGTTTTCTTTTAACCCCTTATTTGCCAAGAGTGGCCCTGAAGCTTTAGTAGTTTCATGTGCTCTGCCTACCCCTTTATGGGATACAGGCGTGATTATATGTATGTACCATTTTGATGGTTGACCACAAACGCTCATGAAACGCTCGCGATAATGTCTCTTTCGTATCTATCGCTCTTGCGTATTGGCGCGACAGAGCCAGACTATATTTTTGCGGTGTTTCGGTGGCGTTTCGCCTCGCAAAAATGCCATTCGGCCACGGGGCCTGGCATTCCGATTAGTATCGTATCTTGAGCTAATTCTTGGCGTAGTATATGTGTGAAACACACCTAATTACTAAGTCCTAGCGTGTAAAAACTGCTTAAACAGATTTCGAGGCGAAATCTGTTTAAGCGGTTTTTACTGCGTGTGGCAACACTGAAATCTCTCTCTCTGAACGCCGCTTTGTGGCATAACACACAAAAATTTATAGTTTAAAAAAACTAGAAAAACACGCTTTTATAAATGCACGTAAAAGCCAAAAATAAATTATGGATCGTTCAAGTTGTCTCTATTTCTGGGATGAAGAGTAAAGTATGTGCTTTTAATTATAATATTTGATTGTAAAAGCGTGGGGCGCTTCAGTCGTGCTGCAAGTCCAGTTAGCGCGCCAATCTGTGTAAACTGCTTCTCGTAACATAGCTTAATTTGATTTCTCAGCAAGTTATACAAAAAGTTTTTCCTGTTACAGCGCCCCACGCTTTTACAATCAAATATTATAATTAAAAGCACATAGTTTACTCTTCATCCCAGAAATAGAGACAACTTGAACGATCCATAATTTATTTTTGGCTTTTACGTGCATTTATAAAAGCGTGTTTTTCTAGTTTTTTTAAACTATAAATTTATTTTATATTTTTTAGTCGTTAATAATGAAATATCTTTAAAATTTAAACATAACTTTATTTCAAGTAGGCGAATTTCGCAAGCCATTTGTGGCTTAACACGTATTGCTATTTAATAATAATTAATACCACCTGATGTCTATAGGTACCAAGTTTATCGCAATAAAGTCATTGATTGATTCATTGAATTTTTATTTTTATTTCAATTTATATTTTATTGAGCCCACATTCTCTCCATCTCCGCCATTGTGTTTGTATTGCATGGTGTTTTACCTGTCAGCTTAGAACAATCTAGCTCTTCTATCTGGAGAGCACTAAGTGGTTTTACTCTACTCAGGGCCACATGCGCTTGTCCAACCGCAAAAGTACGGGACCCTAAGTACACCACTGCGTAGTGCCTTGCATCTTGTGCACGGTAGATGCCCAACTTGAAATCACTAGGAGCCAGTGCCGGCCTGTGCAATCGATTAGGATTGTGTGGGTTGGTTGAGAGAATTTGAGTTTTGGCAGGTTTGGGAAGAAATTTTAGCATGTAGGGAAAAAATGGCGAGCGTAGCGAGCGCGAAATTTTTTTCATAGTGGTGCGCTAATTTGAAGATTAATGAAATAGAGAACTTAAGGATTTCATCTTACAGAGAAAGAGACAAAGGGTTGAATTTTCTCAGTCGCACTCTAGTATATTTATGTGGGTTGAACCTGGATATGGAACGTGGACGCGACATTTTGCTAAGCAACTAAAATACTGATCGAACCCAACTTATTTTAAATACTACGTTGATCCTTCTTTTTTGTGGGGGGCTTCGACCCCCGAGCCCCCCTTTGTTTGCACTGAAGGGTTACAACAAAACCCTAACTCAAATTATTTTAAGTGCTACGTTGATCTTTCGTTTTTGCGGGGCCCCCCTTTATTTCCTATTAAGGGTTTCAAGAAAACCCTATCCCAACTTATTTTAACACTTTCGCTACCAAGAACCCGACTGTCGGGCACACCGCTCGTAGAAGCGTAGCCGATTACATGGGTTTCCCCGTATGTAGCGAAAATGTCGTAGCGCCGCGTAGAGCCCGGTTTCGAAAGTGTTAAATACTACGTTAATCTTTTTTTTTGCGGGGGGCTTCGCCCCCCGAACCCCCCTTTGTTTGGTCTTAAGGGTCACAAGAAAACCCTAACCCAACTTATTTTAAATACTACGTTGATTTTTCTTTTTTGCGCGAGCCCCCCTTTATTTGCTCTTAAAGGTCTCAAGTAAACCCTATCTCAACTTATTTTAAATACTACGTTGATCTTTTTAGTAGTTCCAGTTCATATCTTCTGGCTCCATCATCAGACCTTGAAACCTAATCGTAGTCAAAGTTCATTACAAGACTTTTCTAAAAAACCCAAAAACTACTATGATACGATGTTCTATCATGTAGTTCCAGTTCATATCTTCCGGCTCCATTATCAGACCTTGAAACCTAATCCTAGTCAAAGTTCATTACAAGACTTTTCTAAGAAACCCAAAAACAGCTATGATACGCTGTTCCATCATGTAGTTCCAGTTCATATCTTCCGGCTTCATCATCAGACCTTGAAACCTTATCATAGTCAAAGTTCATTTCAAGACTTTTCTAAGAAACCCAAAAACTGCTATGATACGATGTTCCATCATGTAGTTCCAGTTCATATGTTCCGGCTCCATCATCAGACCTTGAAACCTAATCGTAGTCAAAGTTCATTACAAGACTTTTCTAAGAAACCCAAAAACAGCTATGATACGATGTTCCATCATGTAGTTCCAGTTCATATCTTCCGGCTCCATCATCAGATCTGTTCAGCAGTACCATATTATTGTATTGTCATCAGAACTACATACAGCTGCCAATTTTCATTACGCTACGATCCTTGGAAGATGGTTAAATTAGCCTCCTTAGATTCCATTACATAGTTAGTTACATACACGACGACCTAATAAAAGCGTGTTAAAAATGTAAGATCTTCATTATAAAATATTTTAATACAAGATTTAATTCAACATAAAGGTTTTATTATTCCGAAACCTTTACAGTATAAAGTTTGAATCAGACAGAAAATGCGGCGAAGACGTGTGTCAGCTTAAGCTGCGATCGGACCTGGGACAACAGAATCGTGCTTGGATTCCTGTATCTAGTCGGATAAATGTTCTTCGTCCAAGCTATCTAACGCGATATTTAAATGGATCACCGGTGTGGCTTAGTCGGTAGCAAAGAGGATCGAGTATTATAGAGAGTTACTGTCGAAGTAAAATGTGTAATCACAGTGCATAGACTGCCATCTCTTGACACATGCTTAAAACTTTTGAACCTCAGTTTTGACAATTTGGCCCATATTCTTAGCTTGATATGTTTTAAAATATTAATATTAGCGCCATCTAGCTGAGCGTACCCCAAAGGTGTAATGCCATCTAGGCCACCGTACCTTTTTCTGTATGGTACTGAGGTACGTTTTTTTCTTAGACTTTGTCTGTCTATACGGAGTTATATATGTCTTTGGTCGGTAGTAAAGCCCATGCAGTAAGGGCATTTGTGTATTTGTTTTTAATACTACGTCGGTGGCAAACAAGCATACGGTCTGCCTAATTGAAAGCAGTCACTGTAACCTATGGACGTCTGCAACTCAAGGAGTGTCACATGCGCGTTGCTAACTTTGATATAAGCAGTAAGCTACGATATTAATAGATATATTGGGTTGGTAAGAAAGTAATGAGCGATCGATTGAATTCCACATAAAATTTTTGAGAGAGTTCTAGAATCTTCTATGGTCGAAAGTATATAAAGGGCGAGTCGCACAGTTTCTCGTCAGTCATTCACTAGCTGTCGCCGAGCTAATATAAGGAAGAAAATGGACGAATTAAAAGTGCATGTAAGGCATTGCTTACTATATGAATTTCAGTCTGGCCATTCAGCCGCCGAAGCAGTGCGTAAAATATGTCAGCGTGTTGCTCCTGAAGTTGTGTCTGAGGCCACGGCGAAACGATGGTTCCAGCGGTTTCGTAGTGGCGGCTTTTCATTATCAGATCAACCTAAGTCTGGTCGACCGGTGAAGATTGATGTAGCCAAATTAAAAACCTTAATTGAAGGAGATCCGAGGCTAACAAGTCGTACTCTTGCTACCGAGTTAGGCTGCTCTCATGTCACCATAGAAACACATTTACACGAGTTGGGAAAAAACTACAAATACAGTGTTTGGATACCGCACGAACTTGATAGAGATCGACTAAACCGCCGTGCCAATATCTGCATACAACTTCTGTCTTTTCGCCGCACATTCAACTGGTTGGACCATCTTATCACTGGAGATGAAAAATGGGTCTTATATATAAATCACACACGCAAACGTCAGTGGCTAGCTCCAAACGAAAAAGGAATAGAGGCACCAAAAACAGAGCCTCACCCGAAAAAAGTTATGCTGTCCGTTTGGTGGGATATTCATGGTATTATTCACTGGGAACTCCTACCAAGTGGAATGACTGTTACCGCATCAGTATACTGTAATCAGCTTGAAATTTTAAACCAAAAAATCTGTCAGAATCGTCCACAGCATGCTAAAGTTTTTTTCTTACACGACAATGCTCGCCCACACATTGCAAAAGTGACTCGGCTAAAGCTATTGGAGCTAGGTTGGAAAGTGATACCTCATCCACCGTACTCTCCAGACTTGGCACCTACGGATTACGCATTGTTCAGATCGCTAAGCAATGCCTTGAATGAAAAAAGTTCGATGATCAAGCCCATCTACGACAGTACATAGCTGAGTTTTTTGAATCTAAACCTAAGAACTTCTTCGCCGATGCTATTCATTCTTTACCAGAACGATGGAGACAAGTAGTAGATAACGAAGGCCGTTATATTTTTGATAAATGATAAAAATAATAAATTAAATAAAAATTACAACATTGGTTATGATTCGCTCATTACTTTCTTACCAACCCAATATTATGAAATGAAATTATAGATTGGAATTTTAAATTGATTCAATTATAGGTATAAAACATGAACTTCGACACATTATATTGAGGCACACTTCGGACACTGGCGATCAAATATATGAAAGAGGCGCGTTCCTAGCACACAGTCTAAGCTCGTGTAGGTGAACGCGTACTATGCTTGTATGAGTGACATATGACAGGTCGACTGTTCGCGTTTTTGACAGGCGGTAACTGTCAGGTAACCGAGAGGGGGTGGGCGGCACTTTCAGTGGGGAGCGGAAGTGGCCATACTGTATGATAATACTCTTTTTTATACTGTGATTGAGGTATCACTTTTGCGCCTAACTGCACTGCAGAATTGCATGGAAAAATTATGAAAGAAGTCATTGATTAATTCGCCACGCAAAAAAAGCGTTGGTGGACTAGCGGTAAGAGCGTGCGACTTTCGATACGGAGGTCGCGGGTTCGAACCCGGCTCGTACCAATGAGTTTTTCTAAACTTATGCGCGAAATGTCATTTGAAATTTACCAGTCGCATTTCGGTGGAGGAAAACATCGTGAGGAAACCGGACGAATTTCAATAAGGCCTAGTTACCCTTCGGGTTGGAAGGTCAGATGGCAGTGGCTTTCGTAAAAACTAGTGCCTACTCCAAATCTTGGGATTAGTTGTCAAAGCGGACCCCAGGCGCCCATGAGCAGTGGCAAATGCCGGGATAACTAACGCAAGGATGATGATGACTAATTCGCCACGCACTTTTGCAGCCCACTGTACCTTATTTGTGTTTGAGGTTAGAAAAGCGGCCTTTGTCGATTCTCTTCAGCATTAAGTTCCGGTCGGTTAAGTCACGAAAGTATAATAATAGTACATTACGATACAAGTGCGTAAAAAAGGAAGTTCGAAACGAGTGGCGATAAATTAAAACACGATCGACTCGAGTTACTAAGATGTGAGATAAGTTAGATGGCCCTCCGAAGTTTCGACCTGACATATAAAAAACCACTTCTCGCACTAGTGCGTAAACAAGAGCGTGTCGGGCCACGCTCAGTGTAGGGTTCCGTAGTTTTCCGTATTTTTTAAAAAACTACTGAACCTATCAAGTTCAAAACAATTTTCCTAGAAAGTCTGTATAAAGTTCTACTTTTGTGATTTTTTTCATATTTTTTAAACATATGGTTCAAAAGTTAGAGGGGGGGGGGACGCACTTTTTTTCCTTTAGGAGCGATTATTTCCGAAAATATTAATATTATCAAAAAACGATCTTAGTAAACCCTAATTCATTTTTAAATCCAACAATATATCACACGTTGGGGTTGGAATAAAAAAAAATCAGCCCCCACTTTACATGTAGGGGGGGTACCCTCATTAAACATTTTTTTCCATTTTTTATTTTTGCACTTTGTTGGCGTGATTGATATACATATTGGTACCAAATTTCAGCTGTCTAGTGCTAACGATTACTGAGATTATCCGCGGACGGACGGACGGACGGACGGTCGGACAGACAGACATGGAGAAACTATAAGGGTTCCTAGTTGACTACGGAACCCTAAAAAAACCATCTGTACTGAAACATTATTTATTTCGAAATGTCTGGCTGTAATTAGATAATTACTATAGATGAATAAGTTAAGGGGAGGGTTGTAACTCCATACATCAGTAAATGCGGGTTATTTGTATAGGCATAGTTAAGTGACATCTAGCGACAATCACGCGTCAATCTCGCGTCAACTAGCGTAAATTATCAGTACTGCTACTTGTCAATAGATGTCGCGACGAACGAAAAGTCTAATGCTCACCAAGTTTTAGCTAATATTACAATAGTATTAATCAGTATTCTGTTTTCAATTCCTTCTGCTTGTAATATAAGTTGTAAACTGTTCTAATATTCAATTTTTGGCAGACGAGACACAGTTGCCACCTAGTATCGAGTAGTGGTACTGATAATTCACGCTATTTGACGCGTGATTGTCGCTAGATGTCACTTAACTTTGCCTATACAAATAACTCGCATTTACTGATGTATGGAGTTACAACTCTTCCCTTACGTATTCCTCTATGATAATTACTAGGGTGTGCAAACCGGTTAACCGGTTAACCGAGAAACCGGTTAACAGAGAAACCGGTTAACCGAGAAACTGGTTAACCGACAAACCGGTTAACCGACAAACCGGTTAACCGACAAACCGGTTAACCGACAAACCGGTTAACCGAGACTTTTTGGCCTCTGTTAAAAACCGGTTTTTATAGTCTCTAACCGGTTAATAACCGAAACTGTATTTATTTCTCAAAATTTGGAAAATTAGCCATATAAAGTTTCAAAAATACGTAATTATTTAATGTTTTGTAATAATAAAGATTTATTCATTACTTTTCATTGACAACATTATTATCTGTAATGATTTTATTTTAAAAATTTTATACTCGTACCTTATTGTGATAATGAGGTAACTGCATGTCTACAGTCAGTGAGTCAGATTTACAATCCTTTGTTTAAAATTTTATTATAGACTTAATTGCACCGATAGCATGGTCGCGCGATAAACGATAAACCGTCAGGGTGCGTAACCAAAAGGCACAAACGCTCACGAAACGAAACGCTCGTAGATATCTATCTCTATCGCTCTTGCGTATTGGCGCGACAGAGCCAGACTACCTCGCGGCGTTTCGTTTTCGTTTGGCGTCGTAGAAATACCATTCGGCTATGGGGCCAGGGTGGCTAGCCGAATGGCACAATCGCTCACGAAACGCTCACGAAACGAAGCGCTAGTAGATATCTATCTCTATCGCGCTTGCGTATTGGCGCGACAGAGCCAGCGGCGTATCGCTTTCGTTTGGCGTCGGAGAAATGCCATTCGGCTACGGGGCCAGGCCGTCCTATATTCGCAGTTACAAATAGTGCGAAAAAGACAGCCTGACGTTTTATCGTTTATCACGCGACCATGCTTGCCTGCATGGAAAACAGAATCTGACTTGTATTAAGCTACTCTTTTGGATTTAAAGACATGATAAAATAGAAAATAGTGAGCAACTGATTACATTGCGCATACTAGGTAAAGGTATAATAATCTAACCACAAAATTAAATTTTGAAAAAACCCCTGACCGCGACATAGTAGACCGATTTTCATGAAACATGGCTAAGAACACTCCCGACTAACTCAACTTGCAGAAAAAAAAACTAAATCTAAATCGGTTTATCCGTTCGGTAGCTACGATGCCACAGACAGACACACACACGGACAGAGAGACAGACAGACAAACGAACAGACAGACAGACAGATAGACACGTCAGACTTATAACACCCCGGGCCCCGTTGCGTCGGGGGTTAGATTAGATTTAGATAGATTTCTTTATTTCATGATAAAAATTACACTATAAATTTGTTACATGCCAAAGTTATGTTTATCTTCTCATCATGATCATCGAAAATTACATTATTAATTGAAAATAATAAAATGAATATTTTCTCCCAATAAGGATCGTCATTTACAAATAGAAATACACAAAACACAATAAAATTAAGAAATGAAATAAAATCCGAAGTCAGGAAAAAAGAACCCCTGAAGAAGGGTTAAAAAAGGACGTTGGTAAATTTACTTTATAAATCAATAATAACCTACTATTATATGATCTGTGCTACTAGCAAATAGCTGCTAGGAACTCAAACCGCTTTTAGTCCTGACCAAAGGCAATCCAGGATTGGCCTGATTTCCCAGGTCACTGGCATAAAATTTGTGTACCTAGCCAACGTCACAACCGTTTACGCTTCGTAGCTAGGTCTCACTATAGTTCTATAGTGGTGGGAGGGCGGGACAGAGCCAGAATGGCTTTCGCTCATCAAGGATGGTCACTTCAGCGAAGCCGGCTGGATCTGCGTGCCTAGCCGAATTCACAAACGCTCACGATAATATCTATTTCGTAGCTATCTATCTCTATCGCTCTTGCATATTGGCGCGACAGAGCCAGACTACATTTCTGCGGCGTTTCGGTGGTGTTGCCATTCGGCTACGGGGCTAGTTAAGTGTCCAACTGTTGACGCTCGATATTAAATTAGGGCATTTTCAGAATTTGGGTCCCCCCATTTAGCAAAAGTTGTTAAAAAAAATTAACTCACTGTCAAAACTGACAGTTAGTTAATTTTTTTAACAAATTTTGTAATTTTTGTAAATTTTTAGACAGATTTTATGCTTAAATTAAGCATAAAATCTGTCTAAAAATTTACAAAAATTACAAAATTAGTTAAAAAATTAACTAAAGTAAATTTTCAGACAGATTTTATGCTTAAATTAAGCATAAAATCTGTCTGAAAATTTACTTTTTTTACATTCTAAATGTAGATTAGGTATCGCTTAAAGGTTTATGTACCAATTAACACAAAAACAATATTTTTATTGAAATTTCCGCTATTATTTCGGCGTTATTTTTAATTTACGCTATTTGATGCGTGATTGACACGTGATTGTCGCTAGATGTCACTACAAATAACCCACATTTACTGATGTATGGAATTACAACTCTCCCCTTACTTATCCCTCTATGGTCAGAATATAGTTACGGATGCTGTAAGTACTGACATCAGTACGGGCACATGCCGACGGAAAGTTTCCAAAATTCTGAAATTTTCACATAGGAAAACTTCGGAAACTTTCCATACTTTGTATGGATAATTGTGTGGATGGAGAGTTTCCATTTCATAAATTTAAATTCCCTTTATTTTTCGTGAAAGTTTCTTGAATTTTTCTAGAAATTTAAGATTTTTTTGGAAAGTTTCTGCAACTTGCACATCACTAGCTGTAAG
Organism: Leguminivora glycinivorella; assembly: GCF_023078275.1. Taxonomy (NCBI): domain Eukaryota; kingdom Metazoa; phylum Arthropoda; class Insecta; order Lepidoptera; family Tortricidae; genus Leguminivora; species Leguminivora glycinivorella. Next base: position 17,124,857 of record NC_062984.1, read on the forward strand.
CCATTGCGGTTATCGGAAAAGTATTGGTTTACTCTGTTACTAATGAAAGGATTATAAGTACCATGTATGGTGATAACAAATGATAACAGGCTTATTTAATTGTAAGGAGCAATAATTGATACTTTTAAAACTGACCAACATATGTTTCCGAACTTAAAAAAAAAACAGAGAAGAAAAATTGCGGCGTCTTTTAACAATTTTCAACTTTGCCTTAAATGTTTACCCACGTCACTCGCCTTTTTTGACCTCTCTTAAACATCGGCTGCATAACATAAAATACTATTTTCTATATAATAAATACATCTTTTTGATTGCCTGTTGTCAGTTGATAAAAATATCCGTTAAGCTTATGAATGATAAAAAAATGAATAGCACAGTTCCTATGCTTAAAATTGCTTATCGTAGAAGTACAATATGTTATTGGGTCAATATAGGACATATTTCCAGGAATTAGTATATTTTAGTAATTTTTAAATAAATATGAGGTATCGGTACGGGGGTGCGCGATAACTTATCGTTATCGCCTATCGCGTCCTTGCTTGTCTTACAAGTTATGAAAAAAATCCGAAAGCAGGAGGGGCAATGCTCCAAATTTTAGTTACAAGGACAATGGGATATCATATAAAATGGGTTAAGTTGCACATTATTTTACATATTTATTATCAACAGTCATACAATCATTTCAGGCCAAGCGTGCTCCATTGTCCGACACAAATGTGGATCCTGTTATGCTCCTTGCCTTATCACTTGCGAGAAACAGTATCAAGTCTGCAATCTCTTCCGGCTCGCCCATCCTCTTGAGAAGCGTTTTGGATTTCCAATACTCAAATAGCATGTCTGGGTTCTGTACCCCCGCATTCGCTAGTACATCGGTCTTGACGGGCCCCGGGTTGACACAGTTTACTCTTACCCCGTGTGGGGATAAGTCCAAAGCAACGCAGCGTGTAAAGTGATCCAACCCAGCTTTTGATACTGCATAAGACAGACAATCTCCCGAAGGAATGCGTAGAGAGATAACACTCGATATATTAACGATGTTGCCCTTAGTCTTAATTAAATGAGGCGCAGCTAAATGCGTCAAGTACACGACTGCACGTAGATTTGTGTTCATAATGTGGTCGAAATTCTCCATAATATTTTCGGCTAAAATCGACGCGTTTTTGCCAAATCCAGCATTATTGACAAGCACGTCTATCTGTCCAAACTTATTGATAGTTTTTTCCACAATCGTTTTGACTTCTTCGTCTTTGGAGACATCCGCCTTGATGATGAGATACTTGGCGTCGTGTTGTTCGCATTGCTGGGCGACTTGACTCAGCTTGGCCTCGTTCCTAGCTACCAGGACCACCTTGGCACCATCTTTGGCCAGAGCTACGGCCGTTGCAGCTCCTATTCCTGAACTCGCACCAGTCACTATTGCCACTTTATCGGTAAAACTCATTGCGTTATTGCTGTACGGCTGAAGGACAGGAACTATGCTTTTCATATGAGTCAATCGTTTATATAATTAAACTGATAATTAGATAATTTTTTTTAACGATAAATGAAAGATAGTATATCGATTGATATCACTTATTGATATCTGGCTTATTGACTTATTTCAGTAACAACCAAATTTAATATTCTAATCTAATAACTATGTCCATGGTAATTATGGAAATAAGAAAAGATAAAATTCCTATTTTAAAAACGCACGAACCCTCTGACGAAGGAAAATAAATATCGGACAGATTGAAAGTGCCAATATAGCAAGATTTCTCACAAATAGGTTTTTGGATTTCTAGACTTTTTGCTCCAATAGCTACTCCTAAATCTTATAACATATTCAAAGTAAATTGAATGACCTTAATGATACCTACGTGTACCCAATTTCATTTAAATTAGAACTCATTTACTTAAGTTATCGTATTACAAGAATTTGTATTAGTCATATTTTTATAAGAACGCATTTAAGTTCAGAACAGTGACATTTATTTGTTAGGAGATTTGTTCTCTTTGTTATGCTTACATATTAGTTTTCATTTGTGTTTTCATCAAATAATCAAAGATTTACATTAAAAGTAGTTTTAAAAAATACCTACACATTTCTATTAATCCAACATTCGCAAGTACAGATGTAGTGCGAAAAGATTTGCCTTCGTGTTGTTACGGAAACGTACGAACGTGTCATCTATTTCAGTCAGTCTCAGTACAAGATGTACTGACATTGACTGACCTAGCATGACAAATACGAACGTTTCCGGAGAAATACAAAGGAAACCCTTTTCGTACTACATCTGTAGTTAAGTGTGTTGCTGTTAGTATCTCGAGTTTCACTTCATATCGCAGATTTTCGGTGTCTAACCAATCATCGTTAGCGATCTTCAAGATCGTATAAAAAAAAAACAAATTGACGTAGCAACAAGTTAATCGGGTAAATAATTAATATTAATATGTATTTTTGCTTGTTAGGATCACCATCATCTTCATTAGCTTGCCCTTGTCCCAGTCACATGTCCATACCATGATAGAAGATTCGCTGTTGCTTTATTTAATATCATTGGGATAAAAAAAGCCCATTACTCAAGTGAGAAAATAGTATTTTATGCAACCGGCGTTTAAAGATAAAAAAAAGCGAGTAGCGAGGGTAACAATTTGAGGCAAAGCCGAAATAACTACTAACCTAACCTACCCATAAATATTTTTGTTTAGCGTGGTGATGCTCTCCAGCAACCCCACTTTGCGTTTTGGGTTTTTTTATCATACGAGGATTTAGTGCTCAATAGAATAGGTGCTGAATTTGTACTTCCTTGAAATAATTTGTACCCCTTTAGTTTAGGAATAAAAGCCAAATGAAGTTGGGGTTGCTGGAGAGGATCCTCCCAGCAACCCCCTACTCAATTTCCACATAGGCTCCAACTTTTCCAATAAATAAAAGGCTAGAATATTTAGTGCACATGGTTTTATTTTAATTTAGGTAAACTCGGTCTAACTTCATACATCGCAGTCGTAAAAAAACGTGTAAAAGTAGCAGATGCCAGACATTGTTTTAAATTGGTAAGTAAGTGAAGTAATAATAATAGATATATGAAAATAATGCTCAGGAAACGTACTAAATCGTGTTTACAGTATAAACTTAAAATATTAACAGTATAAAAAACCGGCCAAGAGCGTGTCGGGCCACGCTCAGTGTAGGGTTCCGTAGTTTTTCGTATTTTTCGAAAACTACTGAACCCATCAAGTTCAAAACAATTTTCCTAGAAAGTGTTTATAAAGTTCTACTTTTGTGATTTTTTTTCATATTTTTTAAACATATGGTTCAAAAGTTAGAGGGGGGGGGACGCACTTTTTTTTCCTTTAGCAGCGATTATTTCCGAAAATATGAATATTATCATAAAACGATTTTAGTAAACCCTTATTCATTTTTAAATACCTATCCAACAATATATCACACGTTAGGATTGCAATGAAAAAAAAATCACTCCCCACTTTACGTGTAGCCCCGGGGTACCCTAACAAAGCATTTTTTTTCCACTTTTTATTTTACCACTTTGTCGGCGTGATTGATATACATATTAGTACCAAATTTCAGCTTTGTAGTGCTAGGGTGCTACGGTCACTGAGATTTTCCGCGGAGGGACGGATGGACGGACAGACATGGCGAAACTATAAGGGTTCCTAGTTGACTACGGAACCCTAAAAATGATTTTCGTAAACCGAAGTCGAAAAAAAAACACTCCTCACTTTACGTGTAGGGGAGGTACCCTAATAAAACATTTTTTCCACTTTTTATTTTTTCACTTTGTCGGCGTGATTCATATTAATATACATATTGGCACCAAATGTCAGCTTTCTAGTGCTAACGAGATTATCCGCGGACGGACGGACGGACAGACAGACATGGCGAAACTATAAGGGTTCCTTTGTTGACTACGGAACCCTAAAAATAATAAGATGTCTGCTTATAATAGGCTTGCTTAAAGATTATAACACAATGCGGTGTACATTCCTTAATAAATCGCTCCCACGCTTGCTTCGCAAGGACTTGGTTGCCATAAATAATCGATTTATTCCGCTATTTAAGGATCCATCAGAAGTGCAAGTCATTACACGGCTCTACATAGCGCGTGTTTATTGGTCGAATAATTGATTCATGGAAAGGTTCGTAAGTAAAAACATCGACTGAAAGTAAAAACGCCCACTCAAATGGGAACATAATCTTGGCACCTTTTTACAACCTACAGCTTTTTCGGCGTAGCGCGTTTTCACATTATCCGATCCGATATCGGATGTCGGAAGGATTTCAAAGGCAAAATGAGGGCAAAATTCAACAGATGGCGGCTTAAACGTATGGGATATCGGTCCTACATCTGATATCGGATCGGATAATGTGAAAACGCACTTACGCCGTGTCTTGCGTGGGCGATGGTCGCGCGACGGCGATGCGACGCATACGAAATCAAACCTTATCGATATGGAAGTATGAGACGCGACGGCGACGGTCGCGCGACCGTCGCCCACGCAAGACACGGCGTTAGACGCCGACAAAGACGCAGTCTGGCTCTGTCGCGACAATAAGGAAGAGCAACAGAGATAGCTATGATGACGTTGATAACGATAGTGTCGTAAGCGTTTGTGCATGGTTACATACCCTGGGTACCTAACCTAGTCAACGTCGCAATACTCTTCGTAAGCGCAAAGAGGATCAAGTATGATACAGAGTTACTGTCAAACTAAAATATGTAATCACAGTGCATAGACTGCCATCTCTCGACACAAGCTTATAACTTTTAAACCTTAGTTTTGACAATTTGGCCCATATTCTAAGCTTGATATGTGTTAAAATGTCAAATATAAATATTAGCGCCATCTAGCCGAGCGTCCCCCAAAGGTGTAACACCATCTAGGCCACCGTATCTATTTCTATATGATTCTGAGGTACGTTTTTAGGGTTCCGTACCAAAAAGGTACTAAAGAAACCCTTATGGCGTCGCTCTATCCGTTTGTCTATCTGTCTGTCACATTTCTAAATATCTCGAGAACTACTTATGCTATCGACTTGAAATTTGGAATAGTTATGAACATTGTTAACCTCTACAAGTTGATTATTTTTTTATTTATATTAATTATAGAAAATGTCCAATATGCAAGGGGGGCAAACTGTAAATGTCAAGTTAGACATGGACATAGACATTTTATTAATAATATTATAAATATTACACGTTCATCAATAAAATTATTTAACAGCAATTAAATTAAGATTAATAGAATTTCAGTTACTAGGCCAAGTGGGGTATCGTTAGAAAGAGCACAAACTATACATATCAAAACTATTTTTTATATATTTTTTGTAGTGGGCAAAAAAGGAATTATAAAGAAAAATAAAAAAAATACCTTACCCCCCCTTATCTCCGAAGTTTACCAACCAAAAATTATGAAAATTTTAAGAAAGATTGGTTTTATGCCAAATATTACAGGAAAAATAAAATCGTGTCTGTATCTTGGAAACTTTTTTTAAATAAAAAAAAAACTTTTCAGATTTTAACTTTTAATTTAATCACCCTTGCAGATATATATCGTACTTTAAATTAATAAGAAATTTTACGTAACATATTATCTTTCAAACAGTTTGTAAATTCACCGAGAGATGGCGATATACCTATACTTCTAGTCACGTCTTTAAAGGTATATTAACACGATAAACGCCAGACCAAAATATTCAATTTTTGAAAAATAATAAGTTGATGTAAATTCATTCATTAGATTGACATGTATAAAGATATATATTTTATTTTGTTATTGGAATTGTAGTTAAATTTTAATGTAATTTAATGTAAGTAATATTTAGGATAAAACTAACTAGTTAAAAAGTTATTAAAAAAAACCCTCTCGCGGCCACCGGTGGCCCCCATGGCGGCTGTGAAGTGCATATTTCAAAAACCGGCCAAGAGCGTGTCGGGCCACGCTCAGTGTAGGGTTCCGTAGTTTTCCGTATTTTTCTCAAAAACTACTGAACCTATCAAGTTCAAAACAATTTTCCTAGAAAGTTTTTATAGAGATCTACTATTGTGATTTTTTTCATATTTTTTGAACATAGGGTTCAAAAGTTAGAGGGGGGGGGGGGGACGCACTTTTTTTCCTTTAGAAGCGATTATTTCCGAAAATATTAATATTATCAAAAAACGATCTTAGTAAACTCTTCTTCATTTTTTAATACCTATCCAACAATATATCACACGTTGGGGTTGGAATGAAAAAAAAATATCCGCCCCACTTTACATGTAGGGGGGGTACCCTAATAAAACATTTTTTTCCATTTTTTATTTTTGCACTTTGTTGGCGTGATTGATATACATATTACATATTGATACCAAATTTCAGCTTTCTAGTGCTTACGGTTACTGAGATTATCCGCGGACGGACGGACGGACGGACGGACGGACAGACATGGCGAAACTATAAGGGTTCCTAGTTGACTACGGAACCCTAAAAACCGTTACTGTGGCGCCACGCCGTTCCTCCCGCCGGCCACCTAACTAGCGTTAGAAGGAAAGGTCCTTTGGCTGACAAGGAAAATTAAACACCGAAGAGATTCAAACATGAACTCAAGAAAAAACCAGGTCCTCTGAAAGCAACTAGACGATTTTGTGTTCAATGTTGCAAAGATAGTGTGCAGAACTTAGGCCAGAAAGCGGCAAAGAACAAAACAAAGAAGTACTTGTTGCGTGGTATGCAATGACCACTATTGTCTACCTTGTTTTAAGAAACATGAGATTATTTTAACTGTTGAAAGTTTGTACGAATACGGAACCCTCGGTGGGCGAGTCCAACACGCACTTGGCCGGTTTTTTTTTTATTAGAATGTAGCTGTCTATACGGAGTTACATATGTCTTTGGTAAGCGTTTCGTAGCTAGCTTTCCCTATCGCTATTCTATAGTGGTGCGACAGAGCCACAATGCGCTTTGATAGCCACGTAGCGTCGAAGATTGTTACTTCGGCTAGGCCGAATGTCGGATATTTATTGCGTACATTCAAGTTCCTATATTTAGATGGTTTATTCTATTTTATTTATTAGAAAAAAATGGTTGGCTCTGTCACGCCACTGCAAAAGAACGATACGGAGAGCTATATACCGCGTGTGGATTTCATACGGCCGAATAATGTATCCAGTTATAGTATCTGATCATACGAATCGTATAGAATAATCATTTTCTTAAAAAGTGTTATTATTAAGAGTAATTTTTTTTTTATTGGGCCAAGCGACAAGGTACGCCGTCCAACTTAACCCTTAACACGGCAAGACATGAAGTAATGTAACCATGTATCTCTTTGCATGTTTTTAGGTATAGTTATCCCTTAAGAAATCCCTTAATGGGATAAGTTCGCCTTTGTACAAATGATGTGTGTGTTCTTTTTTTCTTTACTGTGTGTGTTCTTATCTTTGTACAATAAAGTGTATTACTACTACTACTAGTTATAGGTCAAAACGAACCATTTTTCAGAAAAAATAAATGAAAGTATTTTGAAAGTAGGATTTTCAGGACGTCCGTTAAAACGGACATTGCCAGGAATCTCACTGAGTGATGGCTCCAAAGGTAGTCCTAAAAAACGGACAACGCCGTCATAAGGTGTCCAAGAACAAAAATTAAATTACGTATTATAAAGTGAAAAAAACCTTAAATTATTAGAATAACACACTACTAAATAATTAAAAACACTTAAACAATCGTCAGAAGATTAAAAAAGACATATGATAACCCAAAAATATATTAAGTATATAAATGTTATTATGGTATACAATCAAAACATATTCATCCTTTAGCCTAAAGCCCAATGTTCTTATCTAATTTATAATTTCTATGGACCAGAGCATAATTCTTCTCGTTTAGTTTACCTATAAATGAGTTTCAATATTATAACTATTGGAAAAGTAAGGTAGGTAGTCAATACATACCTTCCCTTCCTGAAATACACGTTTTTTATTTGGTGGTTCAAAATGCCACCTTTTATGAAAATGTTAACTAAAACCTAATTATTTTTTCGCTGTTATGCCGATTATAATATAGTAATTCACATTTAAGACATATTATGTATATCGGTAGGTATACGGAATTAAAAATAATCTCGTTTCGAACCCGAACAACATCTGTCTGAACAAAAAATTATGTTTTCACGTCTGTCCCAATTGTAACGTGTAAAACTACCCACATTCAAAAATATTTAATAAATCTGTAAGTTTCTAAGCTACGGCTAGTTAAAAATTACAATTATTGTAAGTATTAAGACTAAATATGTAAATATTCAAACCATTCATTGTGGTCTCACAGTCTTGACTTTCTTGTTTCTTTATTAGAGTGACGACTGAATTCTGAGCACAGGAAAAGTTAACTTTCACATTAAAAATTACATATTTCTTGATCATATTGGCATCTGGCAACATAGTGGGATCATATTGATTCTCCTTAGCCAGAAATAGAAGCTGATATATAATTTTATTGCGTATCTCCTTAACATACTCCATGACTCCAGACTCTTGGTCCTTGGTGTTTGACATTAGGTATGGAAAGCTTTGCCAGAATATAAATGATTTCCTTTGTCTCTATACATGAGAAACTTTACTTTTTTAAGTCTGTTCTGAATTTTGTAGTGAGTCATCCAGCATTTTAAAGACCTAAAGGATCATAATATCTTTTTCATCAGCTTGAAGAGGTTTACTGAGTCAAAATTGTTTATACTACTAATTAAAGGCGGATTTTGCATTTGTTAATGAAAACCCACGTTATGTAAATTTAGTATTAAAGCATAGTTTGTATTTAAGCCCAGTAATTATAAAAACAATTCAGAATTTAACAAAAAACTTATTTAACCCATTTATGGCAATGTCCGTTTTCTGTCACTATTTTGATTGCCCATAAGTCGGCACTGTCCGTTTTTTAGGACATGCTGGATGGTTACATGGTTACCAGTAATATCGGCAATGTCACAAAATTGTGACACGAAATATTTCACAATTTCTGAATATGAAAAAATACATTATTGCATCAACTTTATACACGAAACTAAATTTTAACTCGTCTAGTAACAAAATCAACAGAAACAGTACACCTGGATGAATTAGTTTATATTTTATGACGTCACAAATGCACTTCGCCGCATATTCCGAAAATTCGAAATTTCAACTGTCGCTTGCGCATAAACTGAATGTTGCCTAGTCATGCTATAAGCTCGAAGACGTAGTATTTTTCTTCCACTTTCATGAACGTATAGCCTTTTCCAGCTAGCACTTAGTGTTTAAACTCTAGGTCACATTAAGTGACTGTACTAAAAAAGTGACAGGAAAGCTTTAAGGGTTAATTTGAAATGACATAAACGTCATGTCGTAATGACGATTAGGTAGGCTATTTCCTCTAGTCTTATCGCGTAGTTTTACCAGTTGAACCACTGGGAATTTTCTTCCCAATAGATTTACTGATAGTAAGGGCTAGGCAATAGGTAGGTTAGGTTTGTTAACCTATAGTTGTGTGTAACCTATAGATGCCCGAAGGGCAAACTATCCAGAAATAGGAGCCCCGCGCAGCGGGGCTCCGTCGAAACAGTTGTCGTCTGGTTTCGTACAAAAAAGCAAAGTCTTACAATCAGTAAGTCTATTGGGAATAAAATTTCCAATGGTTCAACTGGTAAAACTACGCGGTAAGACTACAGGGAATAGGTCCGTAGGTAGGCAACTAGGCACGGTCAGCCAAGAAAGTGGTTTACCACTATTCGACTTTATTTCAAACACACAAGGTCGACATGTGTGGTAAACCACTTTTTGGCTGACGGTACGCTAATTGATGTGGACGTAATACATTGCGTGCTGAATTATTTTGTATGGAAAAAAATCTCGTCTATTAAAAAAAAAACATGTAGTTATGCTCCTTAGGTCTTTTCCGAACGCGAAGTAGATACACTTTTTCCTTCTATCTTGATTTAGTTCTGTGGTAGTATGTTAGTGTGCGTTAAAACGTAGAAGCTAAATTTGACCCACTTCCCGGTTTCCGATTGAGCTGAAATTTTGCACACATTTAAATCACATCCATAGGAACCCTTTAATGGAACGTCGTATCCCCACCGAGTAAAGGGTTTTTAGAAACGTCTCGGAGAGCAGGAGATAACTGATGAAAGAAAGGTACATTCGGCGATAAAAACTTGTGCCAAAAATGAAATTTTTGCAAAAATCTTATTTGAGCTCTCTTTAACATCACCGGTACCTGTACCTAGCATATATTTAATACTACTAGCATGTACTTCCACACTGTATTTTCACATCGGTATATAAATTAAGTTTAGGAAATGGTAGGCAACAGCTAGTACTTATAAAAGCAAAAGTTTTACAACAGCGACAAACCAGACAACCTTGTACATGTACATTAAATAAATGATTTATTAAATGAACAATCCTTCCAAGGGTGTGAATACTTAGAAAGCGTGTTTCTAGAAACTCCCGAGTTCAAATAGCAATTTATTCATGATACCCGATTACAATTTTAATCACTACCTTCGTGATGTGCCTCTGAGATAGACCGTGAAATTTCTAAGTAAAATGAACAGATCTCATTTCATTGATGCGAAAGTTTTCTGAAAAGCTTAAGTAAGTACCTAAAATATTTTGTAATGGAGTTCACTAAACACATAATATAAAAACAATTTTAAGGTACTAGTAGGAACGAGAAAACTTTGATGACAAAATTTGCCTCAACTCAACTTAAGACAAAAAACCGACCAAGAGTTACCATCTGATTTTTTGGACGTAATTTCCTAGTTAGTTGACATTCTTCTATTACTTTGTACCACGACATAAATTTAATTTAATTTAGCGTGCAGAAGTTGTATTTTACGCACCAGTGCGTAAAAAATATGCATTCCATTTTACGACTACTTACCGAGCTGTTTTAATATTTGTATATTTTAGTAAGGCGGAATAAAACTATAAACATACTATTAAATGATTAATGTCTAAAACATTGATATTTCATATGTTAATGTTTATTTTTAGTTATACTAAACATAATTTATAAAATTGTTTATACTTTGCAAAAGTGGCTCATAATGAGTCGTGTAAACAGAACGTGAAATGGAACGAAACGCGTCGTCTGTCATTTAAAGTAGTGGCGTCAGTGGATTCCATCCCATGTAGGTATAATTGGCAATGAAACAGCTGATTTGCTAGCAAAACAGGCATGCATCGACGGGATCGAATTTTTCTTGCTTCCCCAATATAATGATTGTTTTTATATAGTGAAATTTAATTGTCGCGAATTGTGGAAGGAATATTTTGACAAAAGGTCTCGGGATAAGGGTATCTGGTATAGGACTATTCAGCCACAACCATTTCTTTCCCCTTGGATCGACAACATTGAATTGGGTAGGCAGGACCTAGTTCTACTGTTAAGATTGCGTTCCGGACACATTCCATTAAAATTTAAATAAATTTGGCTTTCTCATGCGCAAAGTGAACACGGAGTTGTGCTCCTTATGCAATCGCATCGAAGATGTGTACCATATTTTAATGGAATGTGTCCGTAACGAACACCCTAGACGCCAATTGTTTCATGGCAGTTGCGTGGGATTGTGCAATTCGTACCTGTCGGACCCCAGGTCCAAGGTTATAGATTTAGTTTTAAATTTGGTTAAATGTGGTCTAAAAGACAGAAACGTATAAAAGTTAGGTTTGGTTGTAGTTTGTTTTCAATTTTAACTCTGTTAATTAAGTCGTTATGTTGCTGTAGAGGCGACATCTTCGTGAAACGAAAAAGCCTCAAATAAAGAATAAAAAAAAAAAGTAGTGGCGTCTTACCAATGTTACCAACTTAATGCAAGCACGTTCAAAAACCTTAATATGTTACGCGATTTGTCATAATAATTTTATGTTATTTGCAATACTTCGAGGCATAAATGGTCGATTGAATTAAAATGTAGGTATATATTAAGCAATCGTCCCAAATCGTAAATGTTTATGTTTTTTATGGCACACAATGAAATAAATAAATTGTGTTGGATGGATAGCAAAATCGAAAATATGAACGCAAGTTTAAAAGCTTCAAAGCTTGAATTGTCAAAAAATGCGTCAATGTCACTGCGAAAATTGGGAGTTCGGATTGTTTATTTTTTTATTTCGTTTTAGTAGTGTTTTTTCGCAACTATATTAAAAAACTTCGTTCGTCACACGTGCGAGAATGTCATTCTTCACTCGTCGTAATGACATACTTCTCGCACTTATAACGAAATGTACTATTTCAGTACAGATGGTGTTTTTATTACGCACTAGTGCGAGAAGTGGTTCATTATATGCCAGGTCGAAACTTAAGAGGCTCATCTGTACTGAAAAACGTCGTACAATACACGTGCGAAAAGGAAATTCGTAACTCGTATCGATTTAAAACACTCCCTTCGGTCGTGTTTTATTTATCGCCACTCGTTTCGGACTTCCTTTTTTACGCACGTGTATCGTAATGTACTATATTATTCAGAGACCTTTCAATTTGTAGTTGCCATTGTTACTCTTTTTTATAACTGTGGAATAAAGTTTAAATAAATAAATACCTAATTAGGTTTAGGTACTTATTCAATAAACTAGGCTAGGCAAGGTTGACCGGTGTAGGTTATGATTTGGACGGATTTGCGACATTCTTAGTGACTTACGTCATTTTAATGACTTTTAGTATGAGATGACGCACAAAAATCCGATCTCTGGTTATGAATAAACTATAATTAATTTTTTTTAACCTTAGAAGCTTAGGTTAAAAAAATGAATTATAGTTTATTCATAACCTACACCGGTCAACCTGAAAATTGTCGGTTTTTATTTTCCTGTATATATCCCCGAGGGCATTTGGTAAAATAACACTCAACCTATCTCACCGATTTTCTGCACGAGTAGCAGTTTCTATATCGCTTTAACTGACAAATTATAAGGAACAGTAAGTTTCTGGGAATCCAGCTTTGCTCGGAAGATATCAATACCACAGATCAAATAATACTAGTATCAATACTAAGAAAAGCCTAGCTAAACAAACCTATATATAAATATATAATAGAAAAAAATATCAAAAGCATTGAGCTTTTTCGAGATCCCGAAATACGTAAATATAAATATAGTAGAAAAATATAATATACCTACTTACAGGAATTGCTCTTTTAAATATATAAGGTAACTTAGCAAGAACACTGAAAATGTATGTAGGATTTTTTGTTTTTAGTAACCAGTTGGGTGATCCACGTAAAAGTAACGTGAGTCACAACTTCATTGAGTGTTTATTTGAACTACAACTACAAATAAAAGGATCTATGCGTATATCGAGAAAGTAACACTTATTTAGAGATACATTATCACTTGAACTTGTATCGTGAATAAATGGAACATGCCATAAAATCGTGACTCATGTTACTCTTGCCGCGCATTGACCCATTTATTATTTTTATTTTTTTTTTTTGAAAAAAAAAACAACTTAAACTAATTTTGTACATGAATTAACTTGCCAAACTGTTACGTTTAATGGCAAGATGCGCTCATTTTTTAAACAATCTTAAATTGTATATCTTAACCTATTTACATAATTACATACATACTATAGGAACTTACGCGTAGGCTAAATCAATTAAATAATGATAAGGTAGGTACTCACTCCTCGCGGGCGCTGTTCACATTCTTGCTCCATATACACTTTGTATTCCATGACCAACTGACCACGGCCACTACGACCCGGCCGAATCGCCGGAAAAGGGGTAAAATAACCTGACCACAAAATTAAAATTTTAAGAAAACCCCGTGTAGTCCGATTTTCCTGAAACATGGCTAAGAACACGCAGACAGACAAACAGACAGACAGACAGACACGTCAAACTTATAACACCCCGTCGTTTTTGCGTCGGGGTTTAAAAAAACTTATAACACCCCGTTGTTTTTGCGTCGGGGGTTAAAAAAAAATTATAACACCCCCTCGTTTTTGCGTCGGGGGCTAAAAATAATGTCATTCTGTCGCGTTCGACCCGAGAGTGACTTAAGAATTATTTTTCGATTTTCCGTGACGTTATCGTTATCAAGTTACGTATTCTAAACTCGCCCTGTAACAAAAGCAAAAAGTTAAACTGCAGGCTATATTCCTTACAGTTTCAGTTCAGTAACTTTTAAAAATAACTTGTATTTGGATTTTTACCATCTTTGAAAGTTTTTCCTAAGAGATAATGTATTGCGAATTCCGTTAAGTCTAAAGTGTGACAGACAACGCCAATGACAACAATAATGGCGAACATTGAAGCTAATATTTATTTTGTATGAAAATTTTAAAAATTAAAGACTTCATAATTTTTAGGACTTCTTGGTCAGTATATAGTATAGCATACAGTTTAATTTTTTGCTTTTTTTACAGGCCCCACCCTGTATAGGTCTGTATCTACATTTTTGTTTCGTAGCAGTTTTTTCTACATCTCAAAACTGTGGGTTCACACACCTTTTGAATGCTTATTTTCCTATAACTGCTACTTATACCTAATTATGCTGCTAAAACTATTACAACAAAAACTGAAGGTAGCAAGTATATTTCTCGATTTGAAGGCAGCCTTTGACACTATTGATCATAACATTCTGATTCAAAAATTAGAATATTACGGAATCAGGGGGCAAGTCCTAAAGTTATTTAAGTCTTATTTATCTAATAGGAAACAGTTTGTAGAAATAAAATAAATAGATGATAGCTCTACAGAGGTGGTTCACAGATCTAGGTTCAGTAGCATAATAAAAGGAGTCCCACAAGGGTCAATTCTTGGCCCCATATTCTTTATAATTTATATAAATGATTTAATATTACATTTGCAAAATGAAGTACCTCATGCAAACTTAGTTTTATTTGCTGACGACAGTAGTGCAGTAATATCTGGAGAAAACTTAGACGACTTAAACGAGAAAGTAACATCTGTTACTGAGACATGCTGTAATTGGTACACGGCTAACAGCTTGATCCTAAATAGCAACAAAACTTACGCGATGCTGTTTAAAACAACTGCTAGGAATAGTGAAAAACTTGACATGAGAAAAATGGATCAGTTAATAAAATCTGTTGAAAGTATTAAGATATTAGGAGTACATATAGATAATTTATTGAATTGGAAAGATGAACTACAGTCTAATATTGAAGATTCAATCGCTTCGGGTTGTTATGCCTTGCGTAGCCTTCGAAACGAACTTAGTACAAAACAATTAAAATTAGTATACTTTGCTCTCATAGAGTCGAAGCTTCGTTACAGTATAAAGATATGGGGTAACAGCTACAAATATAACATGGATCGCGCCTTCATAGCACAAAAAAAAGCCATTCGAGTCATGGTGCGTATTCCACAATGGGAATCATGCCAGGAGCACTTTAAAGAGTTGAAGATATTGACAGCTCCGTCTCTTTATATTTTGGTTCTGTTGACGGGTCTTATGAAACATCGGGAATGTTATGAGTCACAGGCTGAAATGGAATTGAGATTGAGGTCTAGAACAAAGAATTTTCCTCCAATTGCGGCCTCACGACTGGCGGTAGTCTCGCACACTGCCCGGATTCAATCAGTTAAGTTGTTTAATAAGTTGCCTATCGAATTAAAATCTATGACATGTCACAAGAAATTCAAATATAAGTTAAAATTATTTTTATTAGAGAAAAATTATTATAGTGTTGATGACTTTTTAGGTTTTATTTAATGTTTGTTAATTATGATTTTTATTATCGCTACTCTTGACATATATTTAATTGTATATCTTTATATTTATAAACTATTGTGATATTACTTAAGTGGTTTGAAATAGTGAGTTTAGATAGTATATAGTGTATTTTTTCTTTTCTTCTTGCAGGAAATTGTAAAAAGGCATGTTTTATTAATTAAGTACTTACCTATGTAATATTCAAACACAATTTATTATTGTTTATGAATAAATAAATGAAATGAAACAACATTATGGATTTATTTATGCAGTCTGACATAAATTGAAATTGAAAAATCAAAAATAGAAAAACCAATAAAATCTGTGTACGATTCAAAACTCTTTAAAAAGTCCCATCGACCAAATGACGCATTTATCCCGGCAGCGCCGCGCCGACCGAGGGTTGAGCGAGTTTGAGGTTTGGCCAAACTTTATTACCTAATTACATAAATTATTTCCGCAGTTATTTACCTGCCGTGGTCCTGAACACGGCCTATTAATGGATATGTACATAACAAACCATAGGAGTAAAGTTTGAGAAACTCAATAACAATCCAGGTTCAAAGGAACAAAACTTCCTAACTCGTCGCAATCCTATTCAGTGGCCGTATCTTGGTCGTGGTTTTGTCACTTGTCATATCATGCTTCACTTTCACGCTTACATATTTGTTAGAACGTGACAGAAATGGTGACAAATGATAAACAGCCGTCCATCTTAGCCCTGCTGGGCAAAAGTCGGAGTCAAGTATTTTCTTTTTGGGCGTCCCTCCCCCATTTGGTGCCTAGGCGGTCGATTGCTCCACTCGCTCTACCCTCCCTGTAACACTGTTGACTATACCTGTATTATGTGGTTTGAGCAACCACTCATACATGGTTTGTATTAAATACGGCTTTTGACGTTTTCCTTTTCGGAATAAGTATTTAATCATTGATCCTGAAAAGCA
Organism: Leguminivora glycinivorella; assembly: GCF_023078275.1. Classification (NCBI taxonomy): domain Eukaryota; kingdom Metazoa; phylum Arthropoda; class Insecta; order Lepidoptera; family Tortricidae; genus Leguminivora; species Leguminivora glycinivorella. The sequence continues at coordinate 17,141,502 of NC_062984.1, forward strand.
TCAGTATATTCAGTATTTATAAACTACACGTATGATGCTTTTCACTTCTGACGAAGCGTGGGATGCATGAAGGGAAATGTTAACAAGGCAAATGGCATGAATCGTATTTAGCTAGTGTGGGAGCACCATTTGTAAAAAAATATTACAATTTAGGATCCTCTCCAGCAACCCCAACTTTTTATATTTTCATATGCAGGGAGCGTACTTTTCGTGCCGATGACGTCAATTTGACGTCACGCTCCATATAGGGTGATCACAAATTGTTTTATTGTAAATTATTAATCATTAGTCATCAATCATTTTAAGTTATGAATTTCTTTGCATGGTAATGAATGCAAGAAGGATGGTGTGCTTTAAGTTAGAGAGAAATTCTCTTTTCTACGTATTTATTGTAATGTGTTGTTAATAAATACTATTTAATTAAATTTATGTATAAAAACAAATCAAATAATTTTATTCACGTTTCACATTTCAAGTAGGTATTATTTACGCCACATGTAAATGGACTACTGTATTTGAAGTAATTTGTACACGATTAAAATGATTGACGACTAATGATTAATAATTTACAATAAAACTATTTGGGATCACCCTATACGGAGCGTGACGTCAGATTAATGTCATCGGCATGAAATGTACGCTCCCTGTTCATATGCATTGTATAATTTGAATGAAATCGTACGCTGGACTCAGGTACTCACTGCCTACCATGCATAAGTAACATCTACACTGCTTTATGGTATCATGTTCTAGGGTAACTCAACTGATTGACTGTATTCTTACGCCGTGTCTTGCGTGGGCGACGGTCGCGCGACCGTTGCCGTCGCGTCTCATACTTTCATATCGATAAGGTTTGATTTCGTATGCGTCGCATCGCCGTCGCGCGACCATCGCGCGACCGTCGCCTACGCAAGCCACGGCGTTACAAATAAACGATTTGATTTGATTTGAACCTTTCGGCTAGGTCCTCCAATATGGTTACGATTTCCAAGAATTGAGCGTCTTCTTTGCCTCTTTCCTTTACTTGGGGTCGGCCCTTCTGGTTCGTATTAGGCGCCAGGACACCCTGTCCTGGGTTGTCTGTGTGTTCAGCTGTGCCCGTTGTATTTCTTTGTTAACAGTCGTCCACCACGTGGTAGGCGGTTTTTCTGTGCCCCTTTTCTTAAAAAATTAAATTGAGTGTAACAAAATTTTTGCTTTGTTCCAGACTATCTTAGGCGCGTTGCCGCTGGCGGTGGCAGCGGTGAACCGCGAGCCTAGCTTGCTGCCCGGGCTCCGCCTGCGTTTCGTGGTCGCCGACATCGGCCGGTCGCGACCGAACATGCCGGTGGACAAGGATAGCATGACTCTGAGGTGAGTGAGATACGCGGTCAACACAGCTGAGGTATACTAGTAGGTATAGTCGCCATCATATCATAGCAGCCAATGCGCTCACAAATATCTGCACATGTAGAGGCTGTCAAGGCGCTCGTAGCGTGCATCTTCTGATATTATTGGACGCTCCAATGTATTTGATGACGACTGTACCTTTCCTTACTGACTTTAGTTTCTTTATTTGTCAGACGTTTTTTAAATTTAACATCGGAAGTCAAAGGTATAACAGTAAAAGGAGGTAGCTCAGTATGACCAGTAAATGATTACAGCCAGCCTAGCCAAAGTGACAATTGTTGACACTACGTGGCGATCGAATCGCACTCTGGCTCGGACTTTATCGCGCCAATATAGCCAATATATTTTTTTTTTGGTCGGAGGGTTGGGAATTTAGAGATATATCCTCTATTATATCCACAAGAATTGGACATCCCGGGGAGGGACATCCCGGGGAGTATAGAAGAGTGATACGTCGAGCTAGCTACGTATCCAGGTGACTAAAGATATCCATATATACCCCTATCTTACCAAAATACTTCTTTTAAATATTGTAACTTTCAAATCACGAACGAAAATTTGTTTCAATGGATTGTTTACAGGCAGCGTAGAGTTATGTAAATGGACGATCAACAACGGAATCTTCCTCCGGGTTATATCTGTTTTGCATTTACATTTAAGCTAGACAAATTTTGAACATCTTTGGCTGGAATTAATTTCCAGCATATTGATTAAACTGACACGACTTGCACTCTAAGTTTTAGAACTAAACTAAACAGACAAAAAGTAGCCTATGTCACTCTACATCCCTTCAAGTATCTCCACTTAAAAAATCACGTCAATTCGTTGCTCCGTTTTGCCGTGAAAGACGGACAAACAAACAGACACACACACTTTCCCATATAGAATATTAGTATGGATTGATCAGAATGACACCTGTGGCCTGGCTCCGCCCTGGCTTAAGACGATACTGGAGGGGTTAATTCTCCACAAACGCTCTCGACTATTTCCTCCCTGGTTTTTGAAGATAGAGCAAAGATTTTTTCAACACAAATTATTTTTATCAGTGTCGGACCGTTTTGATTTTTTTGATATTCTTATTTTTAAAGACGCTAGAACCGATCAAAAATTTCCAAAAACGGCCTTATTGATTATGGCGCAAAAAAAGGTGTGGTATTCAAAATTGGTAACAATTAGCCAAAAAAACTAAACGGTCCGACACAGATTATTTTATTGTCATTCAGATTCTCAAATTTCGTTACGATTGATTAAGTTTTGAAGGAGGAAAAAGTCGAAAGCGGAACCATTTAAAGATTTTTTCGCAATATCTTTTAACTGAGTTGTTCTGAATGGACAATTTTTTTTTCGATAAATCTAGTTAACAACACTAGTATATTTAACTAAAATTCCCAAATTGAAAGGGGAGCTCCTTTCAATTTTAGCATTTTTGTTGGCCAGCAAAACTTACAAATAGCTAGTAAACTCCTGATCAAGCCAACGCATAATATTTTCAAGATATATTTATACCTTCATAGTATGTTCAACCAATTTCATTTAAATTACTAAGGCCCACTTGCACCAACAACTTAACTAAGGGTTAGTGGGCTGTCAACTGTCAAATTCCATATAAAATGGTGGGTTAACCCTCGAGTTAACTCTCCATTTCCGTTGGTGCAAGTGGCCCTTAGAACACATTTACTTTAGTAATAGCGTTACAAGAATTTCTCTCAGAGTTAAATGGCGGGACGTGCTTTTAGTCAGCCGTGTAAAATCGAATATTACTTCAATCTTCGCTACTTCTCATAAGAGTTTTCATTTAAAGAGTAATGAGGATCTAGATTTGTCCTCATTCATTATTTGTTATTGCGTGATAAATAAATAAGTAAAGAAATAAAAATAAATAAATATTACAGGACATTTTTTACACAGATTGACTGAGCCCCACGATAAGCTCAAGAAGGCTTGTATTGTGGGTACTCAGACAACGATATATATAATATACAAATACCTACATTTATACATAGAAAACATCCATGACTCAGGAACAAATATCTGTGCTCATCACACAAATAAATGCCCTTACCGGTATTCGAACCCGGGACCGCGGCTTAGCAGGCAGGGTCACTACTTGTTCACTACCCGCTAGGCCAGACCAGTCGTCAAAGAAAATGGTAAAAGGTATATTGTATTATTGTTCCACTTAAACATGCTGAACGACCAATTTCATTTAATGTACTCGTAGGATACTCTGGTAAACGTTTTAATGAATTATTGTTTATCTCTTTGCTGTTCATTTGTAATGGGGGATAATATATAAAAGACACTCAGGTTACAGCGAATGAACAGGGTACGTAGCCAAATGCAAAAACGCTCACGATAATATTTATCTGTTTCATAGCTATTTCTATCTCTTGCGTATTGACGCGACAGAGCCAGACTACATTTCTGTCGGCGTCTCGATTGCCATTCGGCTACGCTGGCTGGGCACTTCACTTAGCCAACGTCACAATAGATTAGATTAGATTTCTTTATTTCATGATAAAAATTACACTATAAATTTGCTACATGTCAAAATTATGTTTTCCCCTCACTAGCTCGGAAACACGTGTTTTGTCCTTTAATACCAGCGGGTAAAAACGCATTTTATCTACTAGAGGGTAAAGTAATTTGACCTTGAATAAAGTCAAATTAACTGCTTTAAAATTGATAAAAGTAGGTGAATCTAGTAATAAAGATGATGTACCACCTGTGGAACTACTGGAAGCAGTGATAAACGCATTTTTTGCGTTGTAGTTTCCTCGCTATAGTGAGGAAAAGTTTTGTGTTACACTCGGGTGCAAATGTATTTTACTTCTCGTGTGTTAAAAAACTCGCAAGTTCAGGATTCTATTCTCGAACCACTCGCTTCGCTCGTGGTTCAACTATAGAATCCTTTCACTTACTCGTTTTTCAATTCCACACTCGGCGTTAAAATACAACTTTGCCCCCTTGTATAACAAATAACTATTATCTTCTCATCATGATCGTCAAAAATTACATAATAGATTCCAAATAAAAATAATTGTGTCTCCCAATAAGGATCGTCATTTTTAAGGTTTTTTTTAAAGGATTTTTTTGCTTACGCTTGATAAGCATACGCTACATTATGCTCAAATCGCTCTTCTGTAGTGACCCGACAGAGACAGACGGCGTTTCAGTCGCCACCTAGCGTCAACGATTGTCACTTCAGCTGGCCGGCAGACAATTACACGCCCACACCTAAAGAAAGCTCTGCTGGAGAAAGCCTCGTCCCACTTTGCTGAGAATTAAGTCACATTAACCGAGATCCTTTAAGAACATTATTATTATGGAAATTGAGACGCTTTGATAAATAAAAACCATTTACTTTTCGTTTATTTTTCGAGGATATAATCGTCGGGTGACAAGCAAAAGTCACTAAGTACCAAATTGACACAAGGGAGATAATCAATGTTTCGATATTTTATATTACTTAAATCAAGTGTAATGCATTTATTTCAGTATTAAAAAATGTGGCAAATATATGATAATGCAAATATTAATAATATCATCTGTAATTTAATAGTTATTATGCATAATGAGTTTTTGCTGCCGCAGTTTTGAAAAATCAGTGTATATAGTGAAACATTTGTATGAACAGCGGTAACCTTTATTAAAACTACACCAACTCGGTAATATGAATAAACTAGTTTATCTTGGCAATTAAAAGTACTTAAATATCAGTTTCGGCTTCGGAATCACTTCTTTCTGATTCGTCGTAATTTGGCTCCGGCAAGCGATTTCGGAGCGATTTCAGCGTTTTAAGATTCTTATACCACGGAGCCAATTCTTCTGGTATCTGCTTAACTTTAACTACCTTGATGAGATCTGCCTTTTTCTGTTCTGAAATAGGTTGCAAGTTTTTGTAAGCTGCTTTTAGTGCTACCGGTAATGTCCGTTGACGACCTTTACCCCTGATATTTAGCTTTTTGTAGTCGGAGGTATGGTCATAACACTCATAACGGTAAAATATTATCGCGGAGAGTTGATTTTTAAATTTGAGGCATTTTATTTTAAGCCATGATACTACAGCTCCAGTTTCGTCTTTATTCCTGTTTCTTATTGTTTTTTTTTGCCAGGTCATGTAAATCGTAAAAATCTTTAAAATTTAGAAGATGTGTTAGAGGTATATAGGGCCCGTTAGATTTTCTTTCTTTCTGTGTTCGGGCAGATTTGAATATGTCCACCCAATCATGCACAGTATAAGCAAATCTGTACTTTTTTGCAGACAATGGCGGAATGCATGGAGTCACATTCCATGTGCGAATGGCCCGAGTCTAAGAACTTGAGTTCTATAGTTTTTAAATGAGATTTATTTTGCACTGCTTGAAGTTACAATGCCGCAACGTGCTGATTTCTGTTTTGGCCGCCGCATGTGTCGCAAAACAACGAAATATCTGTTAGGGTTGTGGGCAGGGACTTAAGAAATTGATACAATATTGAACCAATTTCACTGCTTCCTCTTTTAAGAGTACCGAAATATCATTAACTGCGAGCAACTTGCAAACTTTAGGCAGGACAAACTCATTAAATGAAACAGTGAGTTTTTGCTGCCGAGTGTTATTATACTCGTAGCGTTAGTATTTAATGATTTTTTGTAAATCGTAAGATAGTTTTAAATTGTTTTTATGGCATTAATGTGTTTGTCATTAGCAAATAGACGAAAAAATATTACATTGTACCCAAAAAAAATGGCTTTTTTAAAAAGTGTACATAGTGACTTTTGCTTGTCACCCGACGATATAACCCTTTCATTTAGTGAGATTCCATAAGGACCGTTAATGTTAATAAGTTGCATATATTATTAATTAAACTTAAACTTATCGATGTAAAAATTACTAGTTAGAGATCAGGTTGGATGATCCCGTGGCTGTTGTAGAAGGCGAATGTTGGTTGAGAGTTCAATGGGGATTGGATAGAAATCTAAAAGTGGCACAGGCAAGAGGAACCTGTCACTGCAATGTCTGTTTTCACCACACCAACTGGTGTGGTGAACAAGGCTCTCTTGATACTTTAAAAACGCATTTTATTCACAAGAGTGCAAAATAATTTCAGTTAAGTTAAAATCTTGATGTCCTTCCCTGACTGTTATACTTATTGTAAATGCGTTGTGGTGTCCTACACTAGGTACCTACGGCTCAGCTAAGAAAGTGGGTTATTTACCACTTTTTGACTCTAATAAACTCATAGGGTCGAAAAGTGGTAAACCACTTTTTTGGCTGACTGTACCTAAGACAGGAATATGTAAAGTCGGGTGACACCGTAACACCTAACATTTTTGTGTGCCCTTAAGGGGATACGGTAGCGAAAATGCTAAAATGGAAAGGAGCCCCCCTTTCAAATTGGGAATTTCAGATAAATATACAAGTGTTATTAACTAGATTTATCGAAAAAAAATTCTCCATTAAGAACAACTCAGTCAAAAGATATTTCAAAAAAATCTTTAAAATCGAGGTTCCGCTCTCGACTCTTTCCTCCTTCAAAACTTAATCAATCGTAACGAAATTTGAGAATCTGAATAAAAATGAAATAATCTATGTAGGACCGTTTAGCTTTTTTAGTTAATTGTTACCAATCTTGAGTATCACACCTTTTTTTGCGCCACAATGAAAAAGGCCGTTTTTGGAAATTTTTGATTGGCTCTAGAGTCTTTAAAAAGCAGAATATAAAAAAAAATCAAAACGGTCCGACACAGATAAAAATAATAACAATCTGTGTTGAAAAAATCATTGCTCTATCTTCAAAAACCAGGGAGGAAATAGTCGAGAGCGTTTGTATGGAGAATTATCGTCTTAAGTTTGTGAATAATATCCGTACTAGGGCTTGTGATATACGTGTTACACGCGGAACCGTAGCTACGTAGCCTTAGCACCGGCGGTGCTAAGATCCCGTACTACACGGTCACGTCAAAGATACGTATCCGTTTCTGGATTCGGCTACGTTCCCGCGAATCTCGGCTTCGGCTCCTCTCCGCTCGGTTGTTGAAAGAGAGCTTGTAAGTGTCGAACGGATCCTTCGCATTATGTGTTATACTCGTGGTCTTTGCATTGATTTGATTCCAGATGTTTTTTTAAGTAATTACATATTGGTATTATTCTGTTCTCTGATAACCAGACATTATGAGTTTGTACAAAAAAAACCAGAGGTGGTATTGGTGGGATTTTTGAATCTCACCGGTGCCTTGTTTTGTATGCAGCCGATGACTATTTAGTACGAAATAAGCCACCCGATGAGAATCAAAAATCGCACCTCAGGTAGGTACTAGGTACCTACTTGGGGATGTCGATGAATATGAAAGTCCAGCCAAATAAATATATTAATATCTCTAATTAATATTTACTCCCTAGTAAGAAATGCTACAGGTAGACCAATGCAACAATTTAAAAGTATTTTAAGTGAAATAATAATATACACCGTTGTTCATAAATATTATTACTGGCTGGACAACCGTCTTTCATCGGTGAAAATACTAAGAAATAGTTGCACGTGCAGATAAAGATAACAAACAATAGTTTGCGGGCCATTGATAATAATTACCTTCAAGGCTTTGGGATTTACCTGTTAAGTACCATGTGTTCCTATTGTTTGTGATGTTAAGTGAAAGCAAAAATAACAAACTATTTGACTACTTCGCATACTACCAACTATAAGACGCTGACTGTACATGTTAGATTATTTAAAAAAAGTTGATTAATTATAGTCTGTGTCATGTGAATGAAAATTAGAATTTTACCTATTTTTTTATATGTTGATTATACGCGAATTCTTTTGATACACATCTTTTACAATTTGTACTGGTCTATTATTTTTGCCTCCAATATTTGCATCTTATTATTTTTGATCACTCCTAAAACTTTATTTAAAATGCAAAAATATGGAAACTGAAATTAAAAACTCGCCCCTTGCATTACATTCGGGGGTCTTAGTGACACGCATAAAATCTAACTAAACGTCACGGTCACGACTGGATCCGATCTACGTATAAATAAGATACGTATCTCCGTAGCTACGTATCTTAACGTAGCTACGTATCTTAATTACACGCAACGGAGCCGAATACACGAAACACGGTCACGACGGAGCTCTAACGGACGTCGGATCTCCGTTGCCGAGTAACACGGCAACGGAGATCCGGCTACATGGGTACACGAAACACGGTCACGACCAGGAGCTCTAACTCCAAAACTCGCGATTCCAATCGCTTAAGTCCCTACAAAAAGTCAGATATAACAGTATTTTAGAGGTATACAATCGTGATATAATACAGAGCTTTTCAGTTAATGTTAAAAGCGTCGTTGACCGTTCCCATACATTTTTTTTAACGGTAACAACCAGCCCTGTGTCAAAGAGTATCCAACACTGAAAAGTCAGCACTTATAGTTTAGTCCGTGGTGTCCTAATTGACAGATTAAAGTCGACGAGTAGAAAATAAAATATTTAGAACAGTATTGTGATTAGAAAACACTAAGACTTAAACAAATCGTTTTCTGAGCTTACTGTATAAGTAAATTATTAGCTAAGGTTATTAATGTAATATACTTAACAGAAAGAATTTAAAGTGATATTTTGAGCGACAACAATAGAAGGAAGCCTACGCAAGTAAGTTTCTCACAAAATGTAATAAATCACCTCAAAGTATTTTCGAAGAAACGGCAACTTATTGTTTCGTTGGGTACCTAGCCAACATCACATTGCTTACGTTTCGTAAGCCTTTCATTGCTATCGCTCTTCTATACACGGTGTAACATGACTAAACCGAAAGATTTTAACTACGCATTTCTGAGGGCAAAATAAAGATAAAATGTTATATGACGTCAATCAAATTTCGCCAAAAAAATTTTTTGTGTTATATTTTTTTAGTTTTTTTTTATGTATTTTCACATAAAAAGTAAATTTTATTCGTAAAACTGACACTTAAAAAAAAATTTTTTTTTCTAATAATATACTTTTTGCAATAAGTTACTAGTTACTTTTTAGTATCTATCAACGAAGATAGTTAGATTATGTCCGATTGTTATTTTTTAAAATGCTGTTTCGATCGCCACTGTCTTAGCTTCAACGATTCTCACTTAGGCTAAGTCGACTGGAATAAGAGGGCTATTCTACTGTAAACGTTCTTCATCAGCCTGAAACTTTTCGGTCGCCCCTTATTCCTTATACACCGTGTTTTTTTTTGTTTTCCATTAAATTCGACACGTCGTTAGGTTCATTATCAGGAACCATCCTGTATATCATTTTTAGTTAAATTTGCAAAAAATATTTGATTACGGTTCGTTACAACACTTACAACTAAATTTTGTAATACCATATTCTTAGATTTTAGATTTAGATTTCTTTATTTCATGATAAAAATTACAAACAGACACACACACTTTCCCATTTATAATATTAGTATGGATGTAAATAAACAGCCACGACTCAGGAAAAATCGTCTGTGCTCATCACACAAATAAATGCCCTTACCGGGATTCGAACGCAGGACGCGTGTCATTTATAAATCAAAATAATCTTTTGTGTAAAATTTTAAGACGTCTTACAATTTCTTATGAATGATCTAAATCGGTTCTGAAACAATAAGGTTCATTAATAAAAACCTTCAATAAAATTGGGAACCGTTTTTTATAGAAAATTTTAAGCTTATAGGAAAACGGCTATTATGCTAAATATACAGAGTGGGGCCTGTAACAAAGGCGAAGAATTGAACTGTAGGCTATTCTCCTTATACTGATCAACATTTGTTCAGTGACTTTTAAAAATTATGAAGTCTTTAAATTTTTAATTTTTCATACAAAATAAATATTAGCTTCAATGTACGCCATTATTGTTGTCATTGACGTTGTCTGTCACACTTTAGACTTAACAGAATTCGCAATACATTACCTCCTAGAAAAAACTTTCAAGGGTGATAAAAATCAAAATACAAGTTATTTTTAAATGTCGCCGAACAAATGTTGATCAGTATAAGGAGAATAGCCTAGAGTTCAATTCTTCGCCTTTGTTACAGGCCCCACTCTGTAGATAAATTATTTTCTTTGCATTTTTGAGGCTTACACTCTTTCGAAGCCCTAGGTTCTCCAAGGCCTTCTCGGTAGCTCTGTAGTAAATATATAATAATTAAGTAAAGGCTTACACTCTAATTTTAGCATTTATTTAGATAGATAGATATACGTTTATTTGTTTGTCACAATACACACAGAATACACAAAAGAATTAGAATACATAATAAGCAAATTGGAAAAAAGGAAATTACACAGATTTTTACCATAGCGTACTATGATACTGTGCGCGTCGCAACAAGACAAAAGGGTTACGGCGCAGTATTACGCTACGCCCTGAGGCAGCAGCACTGATATTCTGCCGGAACCGGATCAGATCACGATAACACATAATTGATTGAATAAGAAATATTGTAAAGAGATGAAATTATATACCTAAAATATCTATAAATAATTGCCTATGAAACGAGTGAGATGAATGCTATGATGAAAAGAAATGTGTGTTTGATGTTAGATCGATAGATAGTAAAATAATTGCTACAGCTAGAGCTAAAGCTGAAGCTAAATCCGGTAATCTGCAACCAGGTAGCCATATGGGATTTTTTTTTTTTTTTTTTTATTATAAATGGGCTTACTCTTGACCACAGACTAGCCAAAGGCAAAGACGTGGCCTACGATGGAGTGAGCTCGCCCAGAAGATGCCTGTTCACTCTTGATTTGAAGGTTGCCGGGATACCCAAACTTTGTTTTTCTAAAAGATATTTTTTAAAATGACGTTTAATAGTAAATTTAGTTTTAATTTGACGAATCGGGGGCGGGATATTGTTCCAGCACCTGGTTGCGAGATACCGGAAACAGCCTGTAAAAGCAACAGTTTTGTGAGGGTGAGCTTCTAGGTGACAGCGCCTGGTAGACCGTGTACCATGTCGTTCATGGAAAGAGGATATGCGTATTTTAGAGAATAAGTAATGGGGCTTTTTGTCATTCAAAACGCCAAATAAGAGACTCGCTAGATGTAAGTGCCTCCGTGAGGACATGTTTAATATGGATGCTTTGTTAAGGTATGGTGTAATGTGTGTTCTCGGTGGTATTGAGCTACAAAAACGGAAACAGGCATTTTGGACTCTTTGGATAAGACGACGAGTTTTTTCCAATAGTCGTGGCCCGTACACAATGTCTGCATAATTTAACTTAGAGAGTACCAGCGATTCGCACAACAACTTACGAATTTCCTCATTTAAGAGGTATCGTACTTGGTATAAGACCTTAAGACGAAAAAAACACGACTTCACTAATTCTCCTATATGCTTCTCAAACCTCAGCTGGTTGTCAATGACTAATCCCAAGTTTCTAGCCTCGTCTACGCGTTCGATCAGTGAACCCCTAATAAAAATTTTAGGTTCATTACATAAAATCCTAGAGAGTTGTACTTTGGATCCGAGTATCATAAACTTTGATTTAAGTGGGTTCAACAGTAATCCGTTATTATCTACCCAAGTGGAGATATTTTCCAGGTCTGTACTTATTTTTTGTAGCGCCTCATCGAACTGACTTGGACGGGCTGCATAATATAGTTGAACGTCATCTGCGTATAGGTGATAATTGCAGTTTTTGATGCTTTTGGTGATATCAGCAGCGTATATAATATACAGTAAAGGGCCGAGTATAGAGCCTTGAGGCACTCCTCGGGTTAGGTTTCTAGAGTCAGATATCATTACTGTACCATCGTACTTAGTTAATTTAACGGATTGCGTCCATTCAGATAATCACTAAACCACGCCAGTGATCTCGAACCTACTCCATAGAAACGCAATTTAGCGATTAGCAAGGCAGTATCTATACAATCAAAGGCGCGAGAAAAATCTAATAACACTAGACAGGTACCCTTGCCATTGTCTTGCTCTGAAATATTATCTACTACATCTATTAGAGCTGTAACCGTTCCCATTCCCTTGCGGAACCCTGATTGCACCTCAGGTAGAATATTATTGTCTTCTATATATTTGTAGAACTGCTCATAAACAGCCTTTTCCAAGACTTTAGACAAAAAAGGAAGTATGCTGATTGGCCTTAGGTCTTTAGGTTCAGAAGGGTTATCCACCTTAGGCAGTGGGGTGACCAGGGCAGACTTCCATATAGCAGGCACCTCTCCAGTCAATATTGACTTATTAATGATAGCCGTAATCACAGAGAGCGTACGCGGGAGTGTATTTATAAAAAGGCTCTGGGTTCTTGACATCGGTTTTTATTACGTGATGAGCGATTCCCACAACCCAGAAATATACATAAAATATTCTTTTACCGAAATTCTTCTGGTCTCAGAGGTATTTAATTATATTTCTTTAAAATAGAAGAACTTTATTTAAAAACGCTTACTTAGTTCGAATTTCAAAAACAAGTTTGATCAACTTATTGGCTTTCACCAGTAAACCCTCGATATTGATGTTTAGGTTTAAATGGGACATTTTTTCAAAGTTGTCCACCCCACTTTTTTTGTTTTTGGAAATTTTTATATGGTTTCCACTCAGAATCGCGAGCTCTTTCCAGTTACCATTTTTTCATACATTTTGTGTGGCGGTATCGGAATGGAAGGTTCGAAAAAATGTATGGAAATCTTGGGACATTTTTTTCTCCTATCAGGATCGAAAGAGCTCGCGATTCTGAGTATTAATCGCGTAAAAAATACTCATGTTACAAGAAAAGTGGGGTGGACAACTTTGAAAAACATGGCCCAAATCGTATCGTCGGCCTCCACGGAAGCTTGTTTTGTATGAAGTCATTTTCCGCTATTGCATTGACAATTTGGGAAGACCTTGGCGCCTTTAGACTTAGTGCTCCGATGTTACTTTTATAACGAACGGCTTCGCATGGGGAGTTTTTTTTGTATACTATGTACGTCGGTGGCAAACAAGCATACGGTTCGCTTGATGGAAAGCGTACACACTCTTTTTTGTTTTGTACTTAACAGACACAAGTACACAATGAAAAGTACAAGTTCTAAGGAGGGTTCGGGTTGCCAACGATTCAAAGGAATGAATGAATGAATGAATTTATTTGTCAATAGTGGGTTTACAAAAATGGTCTTAAAACTATTTACAATATGTAACTTCTACAGATCTCCACATTGTGCCTACAGACTGGCGTACAAATATCTTTTGCTAACCTCATGCATACTCAATCACATGCATACATTAAATATACCTACGTTACTATAATGATCTGTTAAGAAACTCGCCAACACTATAGAAACATTTCTCACACAACCAAGCTTTCATCATTTTCTTAAATACTGTACTTCTTTGTTCTTTTATGTCATGAGGTAATTTATTATAAATTGTAATACACATTATGTAGGAATTTACGACGGACATTATGTAGGACGATAAACGGAACAAGTTAGTTCCATAGATCCTTCCGTCACAAGCACACCGCAACCTCGTTGAGCTCTGGCAGCCTTAGTTCAGCATATGAATGGGTATATTAAGTTTTTCTTAATATATAAACATATCGCGGATTTTTTTTTAATCTATAAAAGAGAGACTTTTTCATACCTACATGACTTCATGATATATCTCTTTTATGGAAATTTAAAAACAACCTTTTTAAAGCTCGCGTTATTGTTTCCAACTTGATGAGCAAGTATCCCAATTTTAAATATTTTTATTAACACGCTTTTATATTAGGTCGTCGCGTATGTAACTAACTATGTAATGGAATCTAAGGAGGCTAATTTAACCATCTTCCAAGGATCGTAGCGTAATGAAAATTGGCAGCTGTATGTAGTTCTGATGACAATACAATAATATGGTACTGTTGAACAGATCTGATGATGGAGCCGGAAGATATGAACTGGAACTACATGATGGAACATCGTATCATAGCTGTTTTTGGATTTCTTAGAAAAGTCTTGTAATGAACTTTGACTACGATTAGGTTTCAAGGTCTGATGATGGAGCCGGAACATATGAACTGGAACTACATGATGGAACATCGTATCATAGCAGTTTTTGGGTTTCTTAGAAAAGTCTTGAAATGAACTTTGACTATGATAAGGTTTCAAGGTCTGATGATGAAGCCGGAAGATATGAACTGGAACTACATGATGGAACAGCGTATCATAGCTGTTTTTGGGTTTCTTAGAAAAGTCTTGTAATGAACTTTGACTAGGATTAGGTTTCAAGGTCTGATAATGGAGCCGGAAGATATGAACTGGAACTACATGATAGAACATCGTATCATAGTAGTTTTTGGGTTTTTTAGAAAAGTCTTGTAATGAACTTTGACTACGATTAGGTTTCAAGGTCTGATGATGGAGCCAGAACGTAGTATTTAAAATAAGTTGAGATAGGGTTTACTTGAGACCCTTAAGAGCAAATAAAGGGGGGCTCGCGCAAAAAAGAAAAATCAACGTAGTATTTAAAATAAGTTGGGTTAGGGTTTTCTTGTGACCCTTAAGACCAAACAAAGGGGGATTCGGGGGGCGAAGCCCCCCGCAAAATAAAAAGATTAACGTAGTATTTAAAATAAGTTGGGATAGGGTTTTCTTGAACCCTTAATAGGAAATAAAGGGGGGCCCCGCAAAAACGAAAGATCAACGTAGCACTTAAAATAATGTGAGTTAGGGTTTTGTTGTGACCCTTCAGAGCAAACAAAGGGGGGTTTTCTTGTGACCCTTCAGATTAAATAAAGGAGGGCTTGGGGGGCGAAGCCCCGGGGCAAAAAAGAAGGATCAGCGTAGTATTTAAAATAAGTTGGGTTCGGGTTTTCTTGTGACCCTGAAGAGCAAGAATAAGGGGGCTCGGGGGGCGAAGCCCCCTGCATAAAAGAAAGATCAACATAGTATTTAAAATATGTTGGGTTAGGATTTTCTTGTGACCCATAAGAGCAAATAAAGGGGGCTCGGGGGGCGACTCCCCCCCCTCCAAAAAAGAAAGATCAACGTAGGATATAAAAAAGGTGGGTGTGCCACTGCTAAGCATGTCGCGAAGGTCTACAGATCCCTGAGCCACTATCAGTATTTTAGTTGCTTAGCAAAATGTCGCGTCCACGTTCCATATCCAGGTTCAACCCACGTAAATATACTAGAGTGCGACTGAGAAAATTCAACCCTTTGTCTCTTTCTCTGTAAGATGAAATCCTTAAGTTCTGTATTTCATTAATCTTCAAATTAGCGCACCACTATGAAAAAAATTTCGCGCTCGCTACGCTCGCCATTTTTTCCCTACATGCTAAAGTTTCTTCCCAAACCTGCCAAAACTCAAATTCTCTCAACCAACCCACACAATCCTAATCGATTGCACAGGCCGGCACTGGCTCCTAGTGATTTCAAGTTGGGCATCTACCGTGCACAAGATGCAAGGCACTACGCAGTGGTGTACTTAGGGTCCCGTACTTTTGCGGTTGGACAAGCGCATGTGGCCCTGAGTAGAGTAAAATCACTTAGTGCTCTCCAGATAGAAGAACTAGATTGTTCTAAGCTGACAGGTAAAACACCATGCAATACAGACACAATGGCGGAGATGGAGAGAATGTGGGCTCAATAAAATATAAATTGAAATAAAAATAAAAATTCAATGAATCAATCAATGACTTTATTGCGATAAACTTGGTACCTATAGACATCAGGTGGTATTAATTATTATTAAATAGCAATATTAGCAATACGTGTTAAGCCACAAATGGCTTGCGAAATTCGCCTACTTGAAATAAAGCTATGTTTAAATTTTAAAGATATTTCATTATTAACGACAAAAAAATATAAAATAAATTTATAGTTTAAAAAAACTAGAAAAACACGCTTTTATAAATGCACGTAAAAGCCAAAAATAAATTATGAATCGTTCAAGTTGTCTCTATTTCTGGGATGAAGAGTAAACTATGTGCTTTTAATTATAATATTTGATTGTAAAAGCGTGGGGCGCTGTAACAGGAAAAACTTTTTGTATAACTTGCTGAGAAATCAAATTAAGCTATGTTACGAGAAGCAGTTTACACAGATTGGCGCGCTAACTGGACTTGCAGCACGACTGAAGCGCCCCACGCTTTTACAATCAAATATTATAATTAAAAGCACATAGTTTACTCTTCATCCCAGAAATAGAGACAACTTGAACGATTCATAAATTTCATAATTTATTTTTGGCTTTTACGTGCATTTATAAAAGCGTGTTTTTCTAGTTTTTTTAAACTATAAATTTATTTTAACAAGAGAATTTATTATAACCATAACATAAACTGTTAACAAATAATACACCTAAACCATGAAAAAATCCGCTCGAACATACAAATAAACTTGCAAACAGACGCGACGGAGGACTTTGTTTTATAAGGTGGAGTGATTCAGCCTTTCCGCTTGTTATCGCTGCAGCGCGCAGCGGGTTATCACTTATCAGGCCCCGTAGCCGAATGGCATTTCTGCGACGCGAAACGAAATCGAAACGCCGCAGAAAGGTAGTCTGGCTCTGTCGCGCCAATACGCAAGAGCGATAGAGATAGATAGCTACGAAAGGGGTGCGCCAAAGTTCATATAAAATTGGTACATAGATTATTGGTAGTCCGAAAATGTTTCTCATACAATTTTACATTATAATGATCATTATATATAACAATTTTATGTTAATAACTATCGTAACTTCGAATGACTTATGTTCATAATGTCATTCATCATAAATACATTTTATACTAATGTTAATGTTTATATCCTTATTGATTATAACGATTGCGAACAATATAATTTGTCGTTATATTATTGTTAATGTTAACAGAACAGAAATCACATGTGACAGTGTCCAGTTAGGTGCGACGACGAGCGTAGCGAGGAGGAGCATGTTAGGTTGACCGTGAGTAAACCAGAAACGACTTTTTAATGTAAATTGTAGGTATACGTCACTTTCAAAGCTCCAAGCGCGCTTCTATAAATGGCACAAGTTTTTCATAGAACTTCCCCAAAACTTTTTAAACAACTTTATGATGAATGATTTTCTTAAACACAAAATTATGAATGTTATTAAATATTTGTATAGAAGTTATGATTAAAAATTTTCGGCCAAATTATTATTTATTTTATTTTATTTTTATTCATAATAATTAACACAGCATTACAGATAAACCAAAGCACTGTGAAAATACATATATGATCCCTATATATACATAACGGGAAAAAGTTGACATACAATAAACACTAATAAGGCACAGAAGAAGGACGAACATCCATCATCTCGCTGAACCTCAGACATTCATCACGTACAACCATCCATCTACTAGCAAACACATCACATTCAGGCGCTGATGCGAGGAGTAAATTCAAGCTGTGTAATGCTCGAACAAAAGGAGAGTTCCTTCTCGACACTGTTCGGGAACTTGGCACTGGCAGAAGACAGCGGTTTCGAGGCCGAAACTCAAATTTAGACGGTATCGGGACAAGCAGCCGTACTACTTGTGGTGTCAATTCGATACAGTCAGAGTCACCGCGTAGGATGGTACAAATTGCAGTGAGAAGTGCCGAACTGCGTCTTACCTCGAGTGAGTTATATCCCAGCATTCCTAACAAAAATTTGGTGGGATAGAGAAATGGGTAATACCCGTACAATTTTCTGTATAGGAAGCGCAAGAAAACTTTCTGCACTTTTTCAAGTTGCAAGACATATGTAGTCTCGTAGGGACTCCAAACGACAGAGGCCGTCTCAAGTTTACTCCTCACTAAGGCGTTGTAGAGCAGCTTTATTGTATGTGAGTCAGTAAAATCCTTGGCAAATCCTAACCTCCTGTAACAATTACGGGTCAATGCATTCAAGTGCTCATGGAAATTGAGACGAGAGTCTAGGATGACACCGAGATCACGAATAGAGCTAACACGAACTAAATTGTTTGAACCTAAAGTATATTCGTACATCAGTGGATTCCGAGCTCTACTAAAACTTATAACCGCGCATTTGGAGACATTAAATGAAAGTATATTTCTTACGCTCCACTCGTGCAGCAGATCAAGATCCTTTTGAAGAGATTCACAGTCTGAGATTTCTTGCACGCCATAAATCAACTTTAAGTCATCGGCATAAAGAAGGCATCTAGCGAATCTCGGAACGGATGCCAGGTCATTAATCATTATACCGAAGAGCAAAGGACCCAGCACCGATCCCTGACTGACTCCAGATCTAGTGTGGTAAGCGTTCGATATAAAGCAGCCGTGTTGCACATATTTGCTCCTATCGCGAAGATAACTAGCGAAGAAACGGAGCAGTTGCGGGGAAAAGCCTATATCGCACAACTTGCTCAATAGCACATCGTTATCCACGCGATCAAATGCTTTTTGAAAATCGAAGTACAACACGTCCGCTTGTATACCCCTGTCCATATGATCGGATACCGAGTCCGCCAAAGTTAGAAGATTCGACTCCACTGAGCGCCGAGGCCTAAAACCGTGCTGGGAATCGCTAAGGAAGGGCTTAACTTGAGGAGCTACGAGCGTATTCACGATGATCTCAAATACCTTAGCAATCGACGACAGAATGGCTATAGGTCGATAATCTTCCACGCAGGTTGAGTTACTAGTTTTAGGAATAGGTCGCACTCTTGTGACTTTCCAGTGATGCGGGTAAACTCCAGTACACAATGATGTGTTCAAAATGTTACATAAGGGTTCTATAAGCCACTCTTTACACCCTTTTAATATATAGGCCGGAACGTTATCAGGACCTGGGGAGCTACGCGGCTTTAAACGCTTTATAGCGGCTTCAATGTATAGCGGAGATATAAGGCTTATATGAACGTAATTAGAATTACAAGTCAAGTCACTGCGAACAGTTTGCTCAAAGTCAAGGTTTGGAGGTCATTTCTCAAAATTTTGCCACCCCCACCTGCCAGTACGTTTATGTTAGAACTTTTTTTTTAGTATACAATATCTTCATAAATAAATTATCAATACATATTAAAAGACAGTTTTTACATAGAGGCCTGATGCTTTGAAATCGATTTATTTTATATTAATGAAATAAATAATAATTGTAACAAAGTTTTGTCGTTCACCTTCCGTGTCCCAACGCGGAGTACTCATGTTTCGAGTTGTTAAAAGTACACAAATTATTAACTTTACTTACCTTTATTGCTGTATTTTATTTGCATATATCCTTAACTTTTAAAACTAGAGTATCTGATAATAATATTACACTTATGTTCCAAGTTATTTGGCTTTAAAGTTTGTCCACGGCCGTTTTTGTCGTTGACCTGTCGAGACAAACTCGCAAGCACTGTGCGATCCCTACTCCACCTCTGCCGCCCCACCCCGCATGAATCGAAGCCGCCAGTATCGGCCATCACCTGCAAGCAACGGCACGTGCTCACTACGCCTTGATTAGAAAATAGAAATTTTTAATTACCTCAAACGGGAGTTTGTAACGGGTAAGTAGTCGTTATTCTGTCAATCATAAACTGGTTATTGTTTGAGATAATGCATTAACTGTAACATATGTTTCGTATTTTGTTGCTTATTTTTAGGCACCTAAATATTAAGTTCGTTTGGCAAATACTTTTTGAGTTTTGGCGAAATAACTGGCATTTTGTCGGTCACCTGTGCATCGTTCACCTGGCTAAAATAGGCAAGTGAACGACATTTTAGGACAGGGTGATGACAATAATGATAAATTTACCAATCGTAATAATACTTTTTTACACCTTCAATATTTGTTGTGTGCGTTAAATGAGAAAAGTATTACTGTTATATCGGTTTAGGCTGCATTTCTCAAAGGATTGTTGCTTTTTTGTGGTGTGTGTCCTTCACCTGTGCGATAAAGCCAGGTGAACGACTCAGTGACAGGAAACCGACACGTCGATCACTTGTCATAAGCCAGATGAACCATTACGAGGGGCGATCAATCGGATCAATAAGTAATGATAATGAGTATTAATTAAAACATAATCTAGAATATGAGTATTATGATAATAATAATAATGAGTATCCTTATATTTTTATAATTAAAAGTAACTCTTCTGTGATTTATTTAGATATTTTAATTTTTCATTTGTTTTTTGCCCCCTTTAAAAGATGAAATATTAATTATACTAATTATAGTCTAAATACCGTGTAAGTAAGCAAGTGATTGCTTGAAGTGAAGTCACTTCATTATACTTCAGAGTAGCTATTATATTATAATTTTATTTAAAGGTTGGGTATAAAATATTAATGACCCCCTTCCTTGAGATTTTTGAGCGGCGGTTAAAAACCAGGGATGTAACGGAGCTCTGCTTCTGCTTCCGTTTCTGCAGAACTTCCGTTTTGTTTTAGACATCCGCTTCTGTTCCGGTTCTGTTATTTTTCAAACGGAAGTTATAGCGGATGTCGGAACCTAGCGCGACGGTGAGACATGAGCAGCGTAAATCAAAGACCAACAGGTTTATACCTGTCATTCGCTCATCTCTCCGCTGCCACGTGCTGCGATACTAAACATTAATCGCTTCGCTTCATTTCATTGCGCGCCAATATTTGTCCTGTCCACCTAGTTAGTAGCGAGTGAACAACTATTCAGTGGTTGTTTATTAAATACAGTTTACTTCTTTTACAATCACTCCATTTAATTTACGTAAAAATTTAATTGTGTGCTAACAATTATACATATCACGTTTACTGGTTAGTTTTGGATTATATTATACTACCTAACGAGTAAGTTTTCTTTTCGTTTCTAAAACCTTTTACGGCATAATAAAGGTTTAAAAAGATTCTTATGTGATTTTAGTGAGTAAACAACTAAACATCTTAAAGTTCAAGGTGATTTAAATATTTGGATTGTAATGAATGATCGTATACTTAAGATGGTATACTTACTGATATAATCAGGTAACTTTTCTTTTCGTTTTTAAAACCTAAGTGGGCCTAAAGGCTGATTTACAAACTGCTGATTACATGGCTGAACAGTAAACACCTAAAAGTTATAGGTAATTTAATTAGTTTTGGTTTAGGTTATACCTATGTGGTATTTTTTCTTTTCGTTTTTAACATCTATAAGTTCCGCTTCTGGTTCCGGTTCCGCTTCTGCTTCCGTTAAACTAAATTCAAAACTTCTGCTTCCGCTTCCGGTTCCGTTAAAACCACATCCGTTACATCCCTGTTAAAAACTATTATAATGCTGATGGGCAGGTGAATGACGTCCATATCAGGTGAATGACCACCAAACTACAGGTGATCGACTACGGACGCAGGTTAGCGACGCTTGTCGTTAACTTGTCAAATGTGTCATACAAATTTGTACTAATTTGTCGTTAACCTGCTGCTGTTGTCGATAACCTGTGTTTATTTATCCTTCACCTGATCATGATGTCGTTCACCTGAATTTTAATCGATTATAACTTCTAAAATAATTAATTGATATCGGTGCCTTTGACATTTTTGAAATGTTTGAGACGCATTCAAACGATCCCTACAATTTTTTTTTTTAAAATGCGACATTTAAAAAAAAAGCAAATCTTTCACCTGTCGGTGCCAAAATTTTGAGAAATGGCCTGGAACATTTGACAAAAAGACAGAAGAAAAGAAGTCTGCGAAGGCCTGAGCTGCCTCCGTCCCTTCAAACTCATTCCCCTGGAAGGTTACTTGAGCCTCGAATCCTCCCTTGGCCTTTAGGTTTCCAACATGTTGCCAAAGCGCTTGAGGGTTGGACGCAAGCTTAAACTGCATGTTAGCAATGTAGTCATCGTATGCACTTGTTAAACGAAGCTTAAGACTGGCCCTAAGCCTAGAGAAGCTGGAATATATAGACTCGTCTCCTGAACGTTTCCAATCTCTATGCAGTTTAGCCTTCATCTTAAGTCCCGCAATGATATCAGACGTAAACCAAACCGGGAAACGTTTACAAGGTTTATTAAATCTAGATTTCCGGGGTATACATACATCAAAAATGTTGTATAATATATCATAAAACATATCTACAGCCACGTTGGCATCACGAGTCTTAAGTAGGTCATGCCAGGACACCTTTGACAATAACAGGTAGATAAGTTCATAATTGCCTTTCGAAAAGTTCCAGTCACGGCTTAAATCGACATTGCTGGCTTTTATGAAAGCAGACTTGTGTCCCGATCTCGTAAACGGTACGTCAATTTC
Source organism: Leguminivora glycinivorella (assembly GCF_023078275.1). Taxonomy (NCBI): domain Eukaryota; kingdom Metazoa; phylum Arthropoda; class Insecta; order Lepidoptera; family Tortricidae; genus Leguminivora; species Leguminivora glycinivorella. Next base: position 17,164,014 of record NC_062984.1, read on the forward strand.
CAGCGGTGGATGGTACGCGTCACGATGAGAGACAAGCCCGCCATCTTCCATCTCACAAACCTTCACACAACTCGAATCGCCACGCACCAGGACAACATCTAGCACTCCTCCAAATGCATTCGATACATCATTCGTCTCATTCAAGTTACAAACAGTTGTAAAATAACAGAAATAGCTTAAAATATTCACAGAAGAATAGGTCGGGTTTAGGTTTAAATCGCCGACAATTACCACAACACCCTTCAAGGACTCAATAACAGATTCAACTTTGTGAAAAAAGCTCATATACACATCGTCAACAGACTTAGGAGGTATATATATAACACACACATAGCACAAAGTATGCTCCAGATAGAACGAGGCCCAGAGATCTTCGCCACCGGTCGTCTCAAGGTCCTGAAGGTTATGAATTGATAATAATGAAACAAAATGATGATAAGTAAAATTATGACAAATGATCATTCGGAGCACAAATCGGTATAAACAATATTTTTGTAACAAATAATTTTATATGAGCCAATATGGAACCCTACGAAAGAGATATTATCGTGAGCGTTTCGTGAGCGTTTGTGCATTCGGCTACGCACACTGTGCTCAGATTGACCGTAACTATGCCGCGTAAAGCTCAAGAACGGCCTTTATGAGTAGTTGACGTCGACCTTTGACGATAGATGATTCAAGGTTCTAGCTTAGGGTTGAGATTTACAAATAAATATAACATCGACTACTTCACTAATTACTATCCCTTCAAGCTAACTTTGTAATACGGATTTTGAATTTAACCTTTAATATGGTAAGGGCATACATATAATTTATCACCATAATTTTAGACTTTATTTGTGAAGTATATAAAATTCATTGTTAAGCGCCGCCCAAATCTCAATTAAGGTGGTTCGCAATTCGTCTGTACCTATGTTTTTTTAGGGTTCCGTACCGAAAAGGTACAAAAGGAACACTTAGTGCCTTTTCACATTATCCGATCCGATATCGGATGTCGGAAGGATTTCAATAGTATAAATTAAAGATGGCGGCTTAAATGTATGGGATATCGGTCCTTCATCCGATATCGGATCGGATAATGTGAAAACGCACTTATGGTGCCGCTCTGTCCGTCTGTCTGTATGTCTGTCACATTACTAAATATCTCGAGAACTCGAGAACTACTTATGGTATCACTTTGAGATTTGGAATATTTATGAAGATCGTGAACCTCTACAAATTGTTTTTTTTTTTTAATTTATTAATATTAATTATAGAAAATGGCCAAAATGAAAGGGAGGCAAACTGTAAATGTCAAGCTGCTAGGTCAAATGGGGTATCGTTATTTCGGATACGTTTTTTGCGATAAGCAGTTAACATTTGGTTTTAAATGAATTTGTAGTAAACACTTTCCATTTAAAACTTACTCAACAGGTCGTTAGCCTCTCTCCCACGCAACCATCGAAGCCTCTTCGATTACCATGACACCCACGAGAGGGAAGGGGGTGGTAAAACTCTTAACCCGTCATCAAGCAGGGGGCTATTCATCCTCCTTGCGTTATCCCGGGCATCCCGGTATTTGCCACGGCTCATGGGAGCCTGGGGTCCTTTTTGACAACTAATGCCAAGATTTTGCGTAGACACTAGTTTTTACGAAAGCGACTGCCATCTGGCCTTCTAACCCGAAGGGTAACTCCTTCTATGACATAAAAGATTTCTTTGACCTACCAAATAACTTATATTAGAATAAAATAATAATTATGTATAAAATCAAATTAACAAATCTAAATGACATATCATATGTAATATAATCAATGAATGCATCTTTCAATTAAATATTCGAAATTATAACTAGACTGAAATTGTAATAATCTTAATTTAATTGCTGTTAAATAATTTTATTGATGAACGTGTAATATTTATAATATTATTAATAAAATGTCTATGTCTATGTCTATGTCTAGGCCTTATTGGGATTAGTCCAATTTCCTCACGATGTTTTCTTTCTCCGAAAAGCGACTGGCAAATACCAAATGACATTTCGCACATAAGTTCAGAAAAACTCGTTGGTACTAGCCGGGGTTCGAACCCGTGACCTCCGTATTGAAAATCGCACGCTCTCACCGCTAGGCCACCAGCGCTTAACCAGTAATAACGCTAGGGCCATATTATTTACATTTATTTAATTATGAGTCGGTTTGGTTTAATTTTATGAAAGATTGGACTTAATATCTAAGCATCATTTATAAGATTATATTACATTTAATTGGGTATAAATGCCAATCATGATTAGCTTAATTAAAGGGGGTGTTATGGGTTTGTAACTAGGTACCTATTTAATTTTGCGGAAGGGGGGTGGATTGTGAAATACCTTTGATTTGACTTTATACTTTATTAACTTCCCGCTATTGACGTGTAAATTGATCTGTACTTGATTGTAATAGTACCTAAATACTAGTAGTATTGATACCCGAGTATGCAAAAGATTTCAATTTTTGAACCACGAGCGTAGCGAGAGGCATTTATAACCCCCGATCCAAAAACGACTTTGACGACTTTGTTACAAGTTTGACGTGTCTGTCTGGCTGTGTGTGTTTTGATTTGTGTGTGTGTGAACCGATTTAGATTTAGTTTTTGTTGTTTGAATGCTGAGTTAGTCGGAAGTGTTCTTAGCTATGTTTCCTGAAAATCGGTCCACTATGTCGGGGTTTTTTTTTTAATTTAAATTTTGTGGTTAGGTTATCCCATTCCAATTACATTTTCTGAAATAAATGGGTGAAATTAAATTAAGGCAAATGATAATGAAATACAATTAAAGCACAATAATGGGTTTGTGGTCTGAGCCTCCAGTGAATAAACATTAATTATTGATTTTAATTATAAATACATTTTAACGAGCGGAACTAAAATAAATGTCAATTTTCATCCATCTCTTTGATGATCGCTTCCCCCGGGTACCAATGTGTTCTCTCTTTAATTTGTTTATCGGTCTAGGGGTCAACGACCCCTAGCAACCCAGTTTGTGGAGTGTTTCGAAATGTCATTAATTAGTAAAGTGTCGCAGGTTAAATTACCTTCGGTATTCGAGAGGTTTAAAAAAATAAGACACTTTTGTAGGGTTCCGTAGTCAACTAGGAACCCTTATAGTTTCGCCATGTCTGTCTGTCCGTCCGTCCGTCCGTCCGCGGGTAATCTCTGTGACCGTTAGCACTAGAAAGCTGAAATTTGGTACCAATACTACCAATATGTATATCAATCCCGCCGACAAAGTTGTAAAATAAAAAGTGGAAAAAAATGTTTTGTTAGGGTACCGCCCCCCTACATGTAAAGTGGGGACTGTTTTTTTTTTTCATTTAAACCCCAACGTGTGATATATTTTTGGATAGGTATTTAAAAATGAATAAGGGTTTACTAAAATCGTTTTTTTGGTAATATTAATATTTTCGGAAATTTCGGAAATAATAAAGAAGTGTGTGTGCCCCCCCCCTCCCCACCAACTTTTGAACCATATTTTTTAAAAATATGAAAGAAATAACAAAAGTAGAACTTTATAAAGACTTTCTAGGAAAATTGTTTTTAACTTGATAGGTTCAGTGAATTTTAAGTTCCGCCAGGATCGACGCATTGGTGCGGTGCGGATCATGGAATCAACACACATCTCAAATGCGTCGATTCTGCTCCGAGTAATCACCGTCAAAGTCCAGGATTCTGAACCATACAGGAATATAGAGAAGACCAGGGTACGCATTAGCTTGGTTTGATATGAATACCTAAGTAGGGTAAAATCACCAAAAATGAAGAGCTAAGCAAATTTCCTTTGATTTTTTTTCATATATGATGTACTTAACAAATTTTCAACAATGTATTTTTTTTTATGTGATAAAAAAATTACATTTTACGCACAAGTACGTCACGTACACGCACACGCTCTCGCATGCGCATGCACACACTCTCGCATGCGCACGCACACACACACACACACACGCATACGCACACGCTCACACACACACGTGTATTATTTGTTACTAAAAATAAAAACGAAATCATTTATTTCAATAAAACTGAACATCCAATTAAAAAATGTACATTGCACGAAACGTGCAAAAGTTGACCGTAAAAACTGAAAAATTCTTTGTGACGCTCGTGTATTAGGTACCTTCCGGATTTCCAGGTACGAATACAAGCTTGCTTTTAGATAAAGTAAAAACATAGAAGGATATTTTAGCAAAGCTTAAATTACGCTTATTTTCTTTTGTTTCTTCCTCGACCCGTCTATCTATTTAATTATAGCATTTTTTTCATGATAGACAGTTTTAAATACAGAATCTTAAGCCTTCATTTTAAACGATCATCATATTAAAATAAAGAAATACCTATATCATTTGTTCTTATAAAAAATAAAAACACGCAGAAATATTTGGGGAAAATATGATTTTGGCCACTTCCAGGCTGCGAAACAGCGCTAAGGTACAGCGGGGCAAATCTCGACTGGGGGGCAATTGTAACTAATCCATTTTTTCCATTATTACACTATAATGTTGAGTTCTACATGTATCCACTGAACATGCCTACCATATATAACCGGTGGACACTCTATTTAATAATGCAAACATTGTAAAACATGAAAAAATTGACCAGTTACATTTGCCTCCCAGTCGAAATTTGCCCCACTGTACCTTATCTAGTTTTATCCCTAAACGACCCATACATTTCAGGGGCACACTTTTTTGTATGGACTTTGTCAGTCTCGTATGAAATCGTTGTTGGTTACACCGTGTATTCGTACCGTGGTTACGCTTCTGTGTGTTAATAAAGACGTGCGTCCCTTCTGTGTATTTTACGCCTAAGTTAGACGTTAATCTGTATTGATTGTTTCAGAGTAATGAGTCAGATGCGGGACTTGGGGGTCGTGGCGTTCTTCGGGCCCGATGACACGTGCCACACCGAGGCGAAACTGGCCGCGGCTTGGAACCTGCCGCTTATATCCCATGTGAGTAATTGCTTTTATAATTCCGGTACATCCATATTTTGAACGCCGCGTTGACTTTGCCATACAGTTGGCCCGACGCTTCGCTCGCGAGACGCTAGATGTGGGGGGCCCTAACCCCCGACGTAAAAACGACGGAGTGTTATAAGTTTGACGTGTCTGTCTGTCTGTTTGTTTGTTTGTTTGTTTGTGTGTGTGTGTCTGTCCGTGGCATTGTAGCTCCCGAACGGATGAATCGATTTAGACATAGTTTTTTTTTGTTTGAAATCTGAATTAGTCGGGAGTGTAAGAATACTCACTGGATAAGGAGCCATGTTTCATGAAAATCCGTCCACTATGTCGGGGGTTATAGGTTATAGGTTATAGGTAAACGCGGGCTTGGTTTCCGCAACTCGACGTCATAATTTGCGCCTATTTTGCGTGATGGGTTGCGGCACTAATCCTGCCAACCCAGCTCTACCAGAAAGCCTAGCAGACCCTTTATGTTGCCGACGACTTCTGGGAGACACCCCGGCGACCCGAGGTGTTGTGCCCGGTATTCTGCCACCCCTGGGCATTCGAGAATGACGTGAGCGGCTGTTTCTTCTGCCTCCGTGCACGCTCTGCAGAGGGGGCTGTCTGTAACACCCAGGGTAAATAAGTGTTTGTTGAAAGGGGCATGGCCAGCTATGGCCCCCACAAGAAGTCGGAGCTGTGGCCTTTTTAGTTGCCTCACCTTTTTTGACAATCCGGGGGTGATTGTCGGGAGAGCTTCCTTTGCCTACCTGTAGGTGCCTAGGTTAGACTAGTACTGTTGGTGTTTTACCTTGGTGTTGTTACGCAGCATGTTTCATGTCGGGGGTTTATTCATATTTAATTTTAATTTTGTGGTTATTAAACTTTACGTACTTTAGGCCAAAATGCGATTGCGAAAGGATTCACAGGCCTAGCACGCTAGAGTGATATATAGCTTTTCACGTCGGTGCCTAAGAAAGTGCGAAAAGGACGCACCGATGCTATAAGCATGCTTATTCTAGAAGGCCCACTGCCCACTGGACTCATTTTGCGGTGACTGGCGGGAGCATGCACAAAACCGTGACGAGTGGCGGAGAACAAAGCAAACCTTTCCTAAGCAGACGGACACAATATAAGCTATCAAAGAAATGACTGTATCTACAAGATTACATCACTCCAGGATATGTGTACCTGGCTAAAGTCTCATACGCTCCCTAGCGTATCGTAGATATCTCTCTTCCCTATTGCGAGGAACCCGCCAGCTCTTCGGTAATCCATTTTGTCAAACAGACGCTTCGGGATACCCATCTTTTTTTTTTTTTTTTTAGTATGAATAGGTAGACGTTTGACCACGATCACACCTGATGGTAAGTGATGATGCGGTCTACGGTGGATCACGCTTACCTATGAGATACCTATTTACTCTTGCTTTAAAGAGACCTGGATTGTACTCATGTGGGAACACAGACTCAGGCAGGGCATTCCACTCCTTGGCGGTTCGCAAAATAAATGTTGAAGCGAAACGTTTAGTGCGTATTTTTGGAATACTAACCGTGAAGCGATGTCGCATTGCCGATTGTCTGGTGGTCCTAAGGTGAAATGGGGACGGAGGAACAAGGTTGTACAGTTCCTCAGCGCACTCTCCGAAATGTATCCTGTAAAATACCGATAAGCTGGCAACCTTCCGACGATGCTCCAGGCTATGAAGTCGGGAATTGGTTAGCTCGTCGTCATTGATGATTCTCTTGGCCCTCCTCTCGACTGACTCGAGCGCCGCAAGCTGGTATTTCGCTGACCCATCCCACAGGTGAGAACAATATTCTACACACGACCGGGCTTGTGCTTGGTAGAGGTCGAGCAGCTGCCTAGGTGTAAAATAATGCCTCACCTTATTGAGGATGCCCAGCTTTTTTGCAGCCATCTACAAAAAACTTGTGCGCGCTGGGACCCTGTGGGCCTAGAGTTTTAACGATATGATAGTTTGATACCTACGTTTCGGTCCCAATGTGATATTGAGATCAAACGAGCTCTAAAGTTTTCCCATGTAAATTAGCAGCTTCGTACCTATTGGATGCTTTTGGTAGCTCTAGTTACGAGCTGTCACCTTTATTTTGCTAGGCAGAGTAATGGTAGGTGGACCAAAATGTTAACGGAATGGTGGCCGCTAGCAAATGTAAGAAGTTCCTGGCATCCGTTGGCTCGTTGGGTCGACGACATCCGAAAAACTGCGGGTCACAACTGGATGAGATTAGCTCAACCGGGAGAAGTGGCGTACTAGAAGAGAGGCCTATGCTCAGCAGTGGGCGTAAAAGGCTGATATGATGATGTATGATGATGATGATGACCTTTATTTTACTTGACAATAGAGGCCATTGAAAATTTTAGAGAAATTGAGTGGAAAGTTATCTATTTGACGTTTAAATAAAAAGTTTAAGGTAATTGTGTACTATTGTAGGTGTAGGGTGTTGGTACATATTTTAGTTTTAAGTTTATCGCGAATATCGCGATCATAAACATTTTGGAAGATTGATAATTGATAATACATGTACCTAGGCTGTTCAAAATTCTACCTATAATTCTACCTACCTAACCATATATATTTAAAAGATAGGTTTCCCCTCCCCTCGCGCCTCGCTCCGCCCGCGCGGCCCTCTAATTAGTTGTTGACACCTATGACAGACTGTTATAAGACATGTGCGAAAACGGTTGTGCTTCCTTGGTGAATTGTGGACCCCAGCCAATCCTGCCTGCAGTTCCTGACTCCCGGAGAGAAGGTTAGTGCATGTCTTTGACCACCTGACAGATTTTGGTATTTCTATTTTGCCCCCTCGTGTCCGTTCATAAACATAGGCCATTCGATACCGATTGGATTTTGTTACCTGTGCACTATTTTACAAAATACATATTTAATAAAATGTTCTAACAGAGATTCGTGAATAAATAGTTAGTAACCTTACCCTGTAGAAGCAAGAAGCGTTTTAAAAGTTGATAAACCTGAAACACGGGCGGATATTAAGCTGCAAAGCTACGTACATACGAGTGGCTCCCTTTCGAACTAGTAACATAAACATGGAATTTTGAACTAAATTGGTTCTTGATGAAATTGGAATTGAGTTCCGTGCGACTTTGAGAACTTGTAATATGCTGTGTTAAGGTCATCATAAATTGTATGTGTCTCTAGGACACGTAACGACTAGTCATTATGTAAGTCTACATCCTATGTCTGAAAACTCTGAAAGCCGCAACTCATCGTTCAAAAACTGTAACAAAAGAAATTTCATAGTATACACTTAGTATAATAGTTTTTTGAAATACCTATACATGTAACTACAATTTAAACAATGAAACAAATGAATGAACATCATTATTACAAGTTTTCTCCATTGCATTTATCAGAAATTCCAATAAATCAATCATCATAATCAGGGTGGCTAGCCGAATGGCACAATCGCTCACGAAACGCTCACGAAACGAAGCGCTAGTAGATATCTATCTCTATCGCGCTTGCGTATTGGCGCGACAGAGCCAGCGGCGTATCGCTTTCGTTTGGCGTCGGAGAAATGCCATTCGGCTACGGGGCCAGGCATAAGGCCTCGTACATCTTGACAGATGATTTAAACAGCGTCAGAATGCGAGAGACAACTCCTCTTGTGACTATATAAATGTAGATCTATCCGGGAGCGACATTTGAACGTCCGCATTTCTTACATTTAAGTTGAGACCCAATCGCCGAGGAGACAGTATCGCGACTGTGTCTTTTTGCACGCTTTACGGCAGTCTTGAAACCGGCATATAAGCATGGTCACGCGATAAATTATAAAATATCGCACTTTACAGATAGTGCGATGGGAAAGGGCCTGATGTTTTATCATTTATCGCGCGACCATGTTTCTCTGCCTGGTGTTGACGTGGGTTTCTCTACCTTTTGAGACGATACATCTCCACTCATTGCGGTTCGATGCAAGTTCCTCCTACATTTTACAGTCGATGCCGAACGCAACCAAGTCACGATTTACGCAGTCCCTCAAATGCGACTTGGCTAAGCATAGTCTTCCTGGGCAAACGAGTGCTGCTCATACGGTGCACGTGCCTTAGCCATCTCAAACGTCTCTGTTACATTACACTGGAAACAATACAATGTTTACAGATGTAAATACAATTTCCTTCTCTGTATTAATAGAACGTGATACTCGTAGTATATCGCTATTGTGATACAAGTAATTAAGAACACGGATTGATATGGTTTCAATTAGTTTTCATCTTTGAAAAGTCAATTCTGGAACGGAACAAAGCACGTCGAATCTATAATTAGACTGGTTTGCTTTGATATAAAGGTAATTGACTTACTCATTATCATGTTCACGAATAATTATTAGAAGGGAGAGATGGTTCTACTAAGGTACAGCGGGGCAAACCTGGACTATTAGGGGGCAATTGTAACTAATCCATTTTTTCCATTATTACACTATGATGTTGAGTTCTACATGTATGCACTGAACACGCCTACCACATATAACTGGTGGACACTCTATTTAATAATGCAAATAATAATATTGTTATAAAACATGGTAAAAATGGACAAGTTACATTTGCGCCCAGTCGAGATTTGCCCCGCTGTACCTTATATTAGAATCAAGTTAGGACGCATAAGTTTGTCTTGCCTTTGTAATTTTGCTTATCAATTAAAAATAGAATAGTATGGCGCTTCATCTATAATAATTATAATAATAATTAACCGCTACAGAAAGCGTGTGGACCGATTCCAGCAGAATCGTCTTTTTCAAAGCGACCAAAGGAAAGTATACCGAAGGTGGTAGGAAACCGACCCTCGTGTGTCTGACGTGCGGCTACCGGATGCTACTGCCATGTCTGATTTCTGGCGTAGCATCTGGTCGGTGCCCGTCGAACACACGGAGGGTGAGTGGATGACCGTTGTCGAACGCGATTGCGAGAATATCGAACCTATGGGGGCTATCACCATCAGCCCCGACGACGTAAGTTGTGCTACTCGTACGGCCCAGAACTGGAAAAGTCCTGGACCGGACGGATTGCACAACTTCTGGCTAAAATGGTTTCGATGCTCGCACTCGCGTTTGGCAACGCAATTTCAACAAGCCTTCGATCTTGGTTCTCTCCCACCTTCCCTAACAACTGGTGTTACTTTCCTGCTCTATAAGTCCGATAGTACCACGGAAGCAAAAAACTACAGACCCATTACGTGCTTGCCTACACTTTACAAGCTCCTTACATCCATTTTGAGAGCAAAAATTAACGCGCATATTGTCGCTAACAACATTCTGGCTCCCGCTCAAAATGGATGTAGGGTTGGGTCCCGTGGTACTAAAGAGCTCCTCCTCATAGACATGACCATCTGCCAACAAGTTCGGCGGAACAGGGGGCCATCTCGGCGGCTTGGATTGACTATAAGAAGGCCTATGATTCGGTGCCTCATTCATGGCTGAGAAGGGTATTGGAGCTGTATAAACTTGATGCAGCTTTAATATCCTTCCTGGCTGCATGTATGAGGCAGTGGACCACAGTCCTTCGTCAACCAGGAGGCAGGGATGACCCCCCTGGCCCGCAGGACTTCATAAGGATTAAGCGAGGAATATTCCAGGGTGACAGTTTGAGTCCATTATGGTTCTGCCTAGCTCTGAATCCCCTCAGCACGCTGCTGAAGGATTCTGGGCTAGGTTGCCGGCTTCGGAGAGAGGGTGAAGTCATCTCTCACCTTCTGTACATGGACGATCTCAAACTATTTGCACCGAACACCCAAGACCTGATGGTGCTATTGAAAACCACAGAAGTTTTCAGTACCGCCATCAGAATGGAGTTTGGTGTCGATAAGTGTGCGGTCATGCATGTACAGCGGGGGAGGTTGTAAATTCAGAAAATTTACAACTTTCTGAGACGATGTCGTTCAGATCTATCTCTGAATCAGAAACCTATAAGTACCTTGGTATGTCACAGTCGTTGGGTATTGAGGATGTTGGCATTAGACGGTCGGTGAAGGAGCGCTTTTTCAGTCGGCTCACAAAAGTCCTTAACAGTCTTTTGTCAGGAGGCAACAAAGTGCGCGCCTTTAACGCCTGGGTAATGCCTCTACTCACATACTCCTTTGGCATACTACGGTGGACCCAGACTGAGCTGGACGCCCTGGATCGGAGGGTCCGCTCACTGCTTACCACGCACCGTATGTTACACCCGCGCTCGTCTGTTATGAGATTGTACATCCCACGGAAGTGCGGAGGTCGAGGCTTCCTAAACGCCAAAGATCTCCACAACCGTGAGGTGTACAATCTCAGGAATTACTTCCTTAACAACGAGTGCGGGATGCATCGTGATGTGGTGGCAGTGGACGGAAACTTCACGCCGCTCTCCTTGGCGAAACAGAACTGGCGGAAACCTGTGGTACTAAGTACTGCGGACCGCAAGGCGGTATGGGAGAGCAAGCAGCTACACGGGCGGTTCTACAAGGCCCTCACGGGACCCGATGTAGATCTGCTCGCATCGGTGAACTGGTTACGATTCGGGGACCTCTTCGGAGAAACCGAGGGTTTTGCCTGTGCAATTGCGGACGAAGTTATGATGACGAACAACTACCGGAAATATATCCTGAAGGACGGTACGGTCGACATTTGTCGGGCATGCCGCCGTCCCGGAGAGTCACTCAGGCATATGAAGCAGAATCAGCAGAATCTATACTAGGTTTTGCCGGCGGCTTCGCTCGCGTTAAATTCGAAAATTGCGGAATGCTCCATACAAATGTCCACCCCCCATTTTAGGGAAGTGGGGGATTAGAAAGAGATAATAAGTAACCTACATATGTCACAGAAACAACAGAAGGACAAACAAACAGACACACACACTTTCCCATTTGTAATATTAAGTACCTATGGATCGCGTTGGCAGCAAGCAGTTAAAAAAATGTTGTACGTATACTATTGTTGATTTATATTTGCAAGGATATTTATGGCTATTCTTATACCAACAGTACTAATAACGAGTAGGTGTCCCAAAAGTGGACCGAGTAAATATTTCGTTAGTAGGTCAGTTTACGCAATAGACTCAAGATCAAGGTCACGTATCCACCCTATTATACATATGTCGCAGTAAGATAGATAAAGCCGTTATATAGTTATAACCCTAGGGATATAATTATATGTCGTAACATTAGTTAAACGAAAGCGATTAATTGCTATATTACTAGGAATATAACTATAATGCGTTACTAGTTTAGTCATATAATTATATGACTGGATTAAGTTTAGTGAAATGATTGTAGGCAGGAGTGTTTGTTCTAACGTCAGTGACGGTGTTGTTATTCCAAATCGTCCCGCTATACGTATTATAAAACACTGATTTAAACTTTCACGATTTTTACACACATTGCAATTGCAAACGGGACTTATGAGTAATACGCGATTAAGTCCCGTTTGCAATTTTAAATACCGTATTATAATTATATTCCTAGTAAGATGGTTATGAATCGCTTTTGTTTAGCTATGTTACGTTACGGCATATAATTATATCCCTAGGGTTATAACTATATACCTCCGCCGCACCGCCGCACTCCTGCCTACAATCATTTCACTAAACTGAATCCAGTCATCTAACTATATGACTAAACTAGTAACGTATTATAGTTATATTCCTAGTAAGATAGCAATTAATTGCTTTCGTTTAACTATGTTACGACGTATAATTATATCCCTAGGGTTATAACTATATAACGGCTTTATCTAAGGTCAGTGTGGAGAAGACCGTCTACCCGGAAAGACCGTCTATTGACTATAACTTTTGTGTTTATATATCTACGCCTCTCACACCTCCGAAGGTATACCAGTTTTTCATCCTCAAGCCATTGGTCTTCAATACATATACCTAGGACGAACACTAGTTAACAATAATCTTGATTTGTGTTTCGAACTCGAACACCGAGTTCAACATGGTTCCGCAAAAAATTAAAATAAAATAGAAGCAGTCGGAATATTTGTATATTGTATATGTAACGTAGACATTTAATAACCGTTCTTTCTGACTAATACTATTAATCTACTCAAAACGCGCTCAATTTCTATTTTTATGTTCTGAAATATGTAACTTAGAAATTGTGCCTACTCAGAAAGTCCGGCATAAAAGAGAAAGGCAAGACCAGCATATGATAAACAAGGAGTTGCCAACCTTTTTTAGGCTTTATTGGAAATAAGTCTAGTGTAAACGATATCAATAAGTATGTAAGTACGTTTTTGGCTTATTAATATTTCAAATGAGAGTAGGGTTTCAAGTTGGTAATTATTTTTATAATCAGCATTACCCAACACCCAACTGAGACCGTATAAGTACCCTTAAAAACGGTTTCGACCGACTATTTTACGGCTACCCGACCCTTAATTGACATTGCTGACTGTCACTTTAACACAAAAGTCGTCATGGGTGTCATCAAATACGTTTTCGGGGGTGCTGATTTAAAAATTAAACACCACTTTGGAATCTGACATTGCTAACTGTAACTTTGACACAAAAGTGGTCATGGGTGTGGTCAAACAGGTTCTCGGGGGTGCTGATTCCAATAACCATTACAGCCAAAAAACTGTTTGATGACACCCATGAAAACTATGTCAAATTCTAAATTTATCATTAATTTAGGAATCAGCACCCCCGCAAACGTATTTGACGACACACCAGACGACTTTTGTGTCAAAGTGACAGTCAGTAATATCAGATTCCAAATTGGTCATTAATTTTGAAATCAGCACCCCTGAAAACATATTTGATAATGTCTGGGACATTGCTAAGAAATGTTACCAAACTATTTCACGTACCTAATATCCTATTACCTTTACTTAATATCCAAGTTTCAAAAACAAATAAGAAGTTGGATTTATATGAGCCTGTAATATCGTGACTAAATTGGACCTGAAAAGAAAAGGTTATGAACCCCATTTACGGGACATATGCCGGTCTTGCCTTATAAATGGAAAAATGCTTATATGTTTAAAATTTCAACGTTATTTTATTAATTATCTAGCACATTCTGCCCTGTTATTACGTAAAATAACAATGATCATGGTTTTAGAACCTAGTCTCATATGAAATTACGCGACAACAAGCACTAGACGGTCTTCCCGTGAGTACCGCGGGGGGACGGCCAACCCGCCGAGCCTTAAAAAATGTGATTATTATCACTTAAAATTACCATATTTCGCCAAAATATTATAAAATCTTTGTAAAATATAATATTTGCTATCCCATAGGACCATGCGCATTACGCCAGACTACATTAATTATAGAGTTTTATCCACTCAAACTTTATTTCAAATAAACTATGCCGGTCTTGCCCGCACTGACCTTATCTTACTGCGACACATATATATCGTGTTAGCGTCAACAAACACTGCCTACGGTTCCCATGGGAACTAAAGCACCATTACCTTTTATTAGGTAGATACTTGTTTGTTTCGCACTTACTTTTCTATTTTTAATCCACTAATGTATTGGTACCTATGTACTTTCATTAGATTTTACTTAGTTTTCTCCGTGGTGTTATCTATAAGTAGAACCAGGGGCGGCTCACTCTGCGATTCTATCGCCGCGCTACAAGTACATGCTGGCGGCCGCGAGTTCGCGGCCTAGTCAGGGGTGGCGCGCGTTCTCACGGAACACGTTCGCACTTTTCATTGTTACTTTACGTCGCGAGTTTTTATTAAGGTTTTCAGTACAGATGGTGTTTTTTTACGCACTAGTGCGAGAAGTGGTTCATTATATGCCAGGTCAAAACTTCGGAGGCTCATCTGTACTGAAAAACGTCGTACGATACACGTGCGAAAAGGAAATTCGTAACTCGTGTCGATTTAAAACACTCCCTTCGGTCGTGTTTTAATTTATCGCCACTCGTTTCGAACTTCCTTTTTACACTTGTATCGTAATGTACTATCATCAAAGTGAAAATATATTCTTGTAACTTTGCTAAATAGATCAGTCAATGAATGCTCAAAAGGGGGGTCTAGGTGGAATGGCCGAAAGCAGAAAGTTTCACTACGGGATGTTGTTAGGGATAGTCAGGAGACATACATACTAAAAGTCCTCGGACTTTGGACCTGAGCTCGAAGAGGGGGGGATGAAAAAGGTCCCATTTTTTGGTTTTTTGCTCATATTTCAAAAACTATGCGTCATACGAAATTTTGGTTTACTACATTTTGAGAGCTTATTAAATTCTCTATAACTTTGAGCTAGAAACATTTTTTCTATTCTTAGCCGTTGTCTAGGTATGAGCTCCTAAAAACTGACAATTTTTAAAAAATCGTCATCCCCCCACTTTTTACTTCATACATTGCTCCATATCTTGAAAAATATTTAACTTAGACAAAAGTTTTCTTCAGAAATCTTGTAGACCATTCAATCACCTTTCATAATATGTGTACATATGCTTATGTGTCACGTACCGTTGAATAATTATACGACTTTTAAAAAAAAATTTCAATTTGAGCAATTTTTTCAGTGAACGAAAAGAAGCAACAAATATTAATGTATGTAATAAACATGTAAAATATGTATTTAATGAACAGGATTGTATTACGATGCTGTATAAAGGCATTTACATGACAGGCAACAATAATTATAATTAGCTACACATAAAAAAAAAATTGCCCAGAAGACAGTTTATTAGTAGTATATCGATACCTCCTAAGTAGTTATACTTACTGAGACTGAGACAAGTGACAATTTTCAATTTTACTAGGTACATTTACCTTCCATGGAAAATTCATGCTGAAATTCGCATTAGTTTTGGAAATAAAGTTTTCTTCAGAAATCTTGAAGACCATTCAATCACCTTTCATAATATGCGCACATATGCCCGTGTGTCATGTACTGTTGAATAATTATACGACTTTAAAAAAAATCAATTTGAGCAATTTTTTCAGTGAACGAAATGAAACAACAAATGTATGTGATAAACGTGTAAAATATGTATGTAATGAACTTGATTGTATTACGATGCTGTATAAATGCATTTATACAACAGGCAACAATACACTTAACTATACATAAAGGCCTTCTCACACCCACATCTACCACTACTACAATCTGTGGTGCACCGGCAAAATATTAACTTCAGTATTTCTTCCGGAGCAGCTGGTGAGTACTTTGGTTTGCACATGAATCAGTAAGTTGCTTTCGTTCCGTGCCCATCCCCATTGCTCAGCATAAATATCGCATCCAAGCCAAGTCTGCACCTGGTGGTATGTGCGGAATGAGTGCTCCATCGCTTCTCCTTCAGTTGGTGGGAGGGACGAAATGTCTTGTTTTATTTTAAATAGATACGGACTGGAGGCAACGCTGGTATCTAAACTCATACAGAGAGCTCCATATACCATCTAAAAAAGCAAACACTTTCACTGTCTTTAATGTCAGCAGATGATGCAGAGGGATTCGAAAATACAGGGGGTTTTCAAATAAAGTTTGCAGAAACCAACTTACTTCTACGAAATGCTGCTGAGCTGGTGTCACATCCCGTGAAGGCATGTAGAAAGAGTACGTCCTTTAGGCCTATCTGTTGCATCTCCTGACTTGAATAATGGGCGGTAGGGAATTTGCCTCTGTTATAGGTTTAACTAACATAATGTCTTGGTCTGGTGGAGCCGATGCGGACCAACACTGAGGGAGCAGCGATGGAGCACTCATTCCGCACATACCACCAGGTGCAGACTTGGCTTGGATGCGATATTTATGCTGAGCAATGGGGATGGGCATGGAACGAAAGCAACTTACTGATTCATGTGCATATCAAAGTACTTAGCAGCTGCTTCGGAAGAAATACTGAAGTTAATATTTTGCCGGTGCAACACAGATTGTAGTAGTGGTAGATGTGGGTGTGAGAAGGCCTTTATGTATAGCTAAGTTTATTGTTACCTGTTGTGTAAATGCATTTATACAGCATCGTAATACAATCAAGTTCATTACATATTAATAGTTGTATCAGTATCAGTATTCCACACTTTTTTTACCTCCCTATACTATGACTGCACGGGGTACAGGTTGTGCATGTGACTTGTCTCAGTATACCTACACTGTTCGATATTAAAGAATATGTTAGTTTCATCAGTATACGTCACTTTATTTCCAAAACTAATGCGAATTTCAGCATGAATTTTCCGTGGAAGGTAAATGTACCTAGTAAAATTGAAAATTGTCACTTGTCTCAGTCTCAGTAAGTATACTTAGGAGGTATCGTATCGATATACTACTAACTGTCTCCTGGGCATTTTTTATTTTATGTGTAGCTAATTATAATTATTGTTGCCTGTCATGTAAATGCCTTTATACAGCATCGTAATTCCATCCAGTTCATTAAATAAATATTTTACACGTTTATCACATATATAATATTTGTTGCTTCTTTTCGTTCACTGAAAAAATTGCTCAGTGACATTTTTTTTTAAAGTCGTATAATTATTCAACGGTACGTGACACATAAGCATATGTACACATATTATGAAAGGTGATTGAATGGTCTACAAGATTTCTGAAGAAAACTTTTGTCTAAGTTAAATATTTTTCAAGATATGGAGCAATGTATGAAGTAAAAAGTGGGGGGATGACGATTTTTTAAAAATTGTCAGTTTTTAGGAGCTCATACCTAGACAACGGCTAAGAATAGAAAAAATGTTTCTAGCTCAAAGTTATAGAGAATTTAATAAGCTCTCAAAATGTAGTAAACCAAAATTTCGTATGACGCATAGTTTTTGAAATATGAGCAAAAAACCAAAAAATGGGACCTTTTTCATCCCCCCCTCTTCGAGCTCAGGTCCAAAGTCCGAGGACTTTTAGTATGTATGTCTCCTGACTACCCCTAACAACATCCCGTAGTGAAACTTTCTGCTTTCGGTCATTCCATCTAGAATCGTTCGTTGACCAAGCTAAAAATTAAATTTGCTTTGTCAGTAAATTGGTAATATAGGAAACCATGACTTGTTTCCAGGTCGAGTGTTAGGAAGAATTTTTTTATTAAATTTTGAGAAAACATTATTAATATTTTTTCATCACACCCGCACTTTAAATGTGCTATTGCACGCAGGCGGAGCGTGAGTTAAAGAAAAATTGTTCTCCCAAGGGAATAATGAAATTTCTTGTACCGTACTTAACTTTTTTACATCTATTTACATATTTTTTACATTGCGAGTGTGATGAAAAACATTGTGTGTAACTCGGGGAATATGAAGTATGCATCAGAATGACTGACCAAAATGGCAGATCGATGTTGGAGTACCATTAGCATTTACTACCTATTTGCTACTACATATTTACTACCTACATTGACACATTTGCTACTAAGTTAAAAAAAGATTTTCCAAAAATAAAGTGGGCAGTCATTCTGACGTCAGGATGACTGCCCAAACTGAGTATGTCGGGGTTGGACCCCTTAATTAGCAACAATGTATGTACAATGATTTACTACCTATTTGCTACCTACACATATATTTTTTTCAGATTTTTTAGTTAAAAAATAACGATTTTATGAGCAAAGTATTATTTTTAGGGATTTTTTCCATAAAGTGGGCAGTCATTCTGACGTCAGGATGATTGCCCAAACTGAATATATCGGTGTTGGACCCCCTAATTTGCATCAATGTATGTACTATAATTTACTACCAACGAAGTAAGATAAACATGGAAGCCGCCTTTGATTAAAATAGCGGAAGATACGGCACGTCAATACTAATTGTCAGCTAATAAATGGCATATAAATGGCACTACACACTACTACATACAAGAAGACCCACACAGCTATGTAAATTTACGCTATTGAACGACAGAGACACACCGATTTATTACGACGGAAGTGCGAAAGAGACAAACGCGCGCATCGAGATGAGCCTCTTTCCAAGTGTCATGTCAAAGCTCTTTAATAAAGATTAAAAAAAAATGTCATTGCAAAGAATCAAGAAGCGTCAGCAGACAAATTGGAGTATAAGAATTATGCAACATATTTTTTATGAAAACAAAATAAATTACTTATTATTTATTACTTTACTATTTTGCACTGTGGAGCGATGTTTGGTTTGGTGTAAGTAGGGTTACCAAAAAAAAAACATAATTATGAGTATATTTTTTTATATTTATTACGTCTTATTTTTAAACTAAATTATGAACTTATTAACCAAAATTTAGATGAGGCACTTTTTGCCACAATTGTCAACAATATCTTATTTGATACAGACATTATAAAAAAGCGCGTGGAGTTCCTCCGCGCGAAAAAAGTGAAACTTCGTAAAATTGAAATGAAAATATAAGAGCTATGACATGTATCTCACTTAGGGATTAAAAAAAAACATGAAAAAAAAACCAGTTATTTTTTTCTGGAGTATGTTTTTTTCTATAGTACGAAATCTTAAAATTTGCAAAGCAGTTAATTAAACGAATTTAATCAAATAACTTAAAGTCCTGGTCTTATAAAAGTAACATTTACGAAATGTGTAGTTGGTAGTTATCACTATTTACTGTTGGCAACACGACCGCCTCTCCACTCTCCACGCTGCACGTAGCATCGGGGATTCCCCAATAAACGTTTGTATACTGAATGTTAATCGTATTAAAATGTACGTTATTGTTATTGAAACACGTTACAATACAAGTCACGAAAAACCGTTATTGTCGAATTATTTGTTCATGTGAAAAAAAAACATATTTAGAAAAAAAAAACCATGGTACTCGGTTTTTTTTTCATAATTCTGAAAAAAAAACATTTGTTTTTTTTTTCTATTTGCAACCCTAATCTCACTCACAACACACTATTACTTTTTGAAAATATGAAGTGGCAGAAATTGATAGAACTAAAATTGTGACCTCATATTTTTTCTTTAAGACAAACTTTATTAAAATTGCTTACGATAGGGTACTTTCCTATACTTAGAATAATAGTTATTTACAAAACTTTTCCCCTCACTATAGCGAGAAAAGTCGAGGCGTCCAGTCTGGCTCTTGTCGTTGTTTACGCACTACAATAATAAGCCTTTTGTGTCTGACAAGTTCATCTCCAGGAAAACTATCTAAACATCCAAATTATAAAAAAATCAATTATTTTTGTAGTCGGTACCAGACCTGTTCGTCGCCTTGCTATTTCCTGTTTGCCCCACCCAACCATACGCAGGCTGGCCCCGACTCCAAAACCCCTATCCCAATCCCAATCCCAATCCCAATCCCAATCCCAATCCCTATCCCTATCCCTATCCCAATCCCAATCCCAATCCCAATCCCAATCCCAATCCCAATCCCAATCCCAATCCCAATCCCAATCCCAATCCCTATCCCTATCCCTATCCCTATCCCTATCCCAATCCCAATCCCTATCCCTATCCCTATCCCTATCCCTATCCCTATCCCAATCCCAATCCCAATCCCAATCCCAATCCCAATCCCAATCCCAATCCCAATCCCAATCCCAATCCCAATCCCTATCCCTATCCCTATCCCTATCCCTATCCCTATCCCTATCCCTATCCTATCCCTATCCCTATCCCTATCCCTATCCCTATCCCTATCCTATCCCTATCCCTATCCCTATCCCTATCCCTATCCCTATCCCTATCCCTATCCCTATCCCTATCCCTATCCCTATCCCTATCCCTATCCCTATCCCTATCCCTATCCCTATCCCTATCCCTATCCCTATCCCTATCCCTATCCCTATCCCTATCCCTATCCCTATCCCTAACCCTAACCCTAACCCTAACCCTAACCCTATCCCGTTCCTGTCCCTGTACCTGTCCCTGTCCCTGTCCCTGTCAAATTATCATGCTAGGAGGTGAACTTTGAAAAATCCTTTCTTAGTGGTCCTCTAAGGAACTTCCGTGTCAATTTGAAATCTCTTGAACCAGAAGTAAAGATAAAAACTAAACCTATACTTATGGCTATTTTGGATTATGTTATATTTTATTTAAGTACCATATTTTATTTTATTCTATAACTTATTAACAAAATTAACATAAAAAGTACATATTAGTAGTTAACTTAAGACAAATAAAATACAATTAAATTAAAAACTAATCTAAATTAAACTAAGTCAACTTAATAATTATAAAGATATATACATAATATACATATATGCAACTAATGGCTATTTTGGATATTTTAACCCCATTGCACAACAACAGGGGAGAAAATTTCTTTTCCACCTCATTAGATTTTAAAATCGTTGTACCTATTTATCGTGTTCAGCGACCCGATAAACCATAAAAACGATACCCATATTGTGTTTTTGACTTTACCCCCTTTTCACCCCTTTAGGGGTAAAATTTTCAAAAAACCTGAAAAATGTATTTAGTCATATGTCTTTAGGAATCCTCCTATGAAGTTTCGAATAAAATAGTCAAACTAATCTTGTTTCCCCATACAAACTTTGAACCCCCATTTCACCCTTTTAAGAGGAGAATTTTGAAAAATCCTTTCTTAGTGCTTCTCTACGCCATATAAGGAACCTATGTTTCGGCTGTGTGTTGATATATTATGTCAGTTAGTCAGGCAGTCAGTTTCTTCTTTTATATATTTTTTGATATTTAAACCCCATTGCACTACAACAGGGGAGAAGGTATTTCACTTCCGCTTCGTTAGATTTTAAAAACGTTGTATTTATCGTGATCAGCGACCCAATAAACCGTAAAAACGATACGTGACGATACCCATATTAGTTTTTGGACTTTATCACCCCCTTTTCACCCTTTCAGGGGTTAGATTTCAAAAAACCTGAAACACGTCTTTAGTCATATGTTTTTAGGATCCCTCTTGTGAAGTTTCGAATAAAACAGTGAAACTAACATTGTTTCCCCATACAAACTTTGAACCCCCATTTAACCCCCTTAGGAGACGAATTTTGAAAAATCCTTTAATAATAGGAAAATAAGGAACCTACGTGCCAAATTCGACATCTCTAGGACCAGCGGTTTCGGCTGTGCGTTGATATGTCAGTCAGTCAGTCAATATCTTCTTTTATTTATATATTTTTTTGATATTTAAACCCCATTGCACCACAACAGGGGAGAAGGTATTTCACTTCCGCCTCGTTAGATTTTAAAAACGTTGTATTTATCGTGATCAGCGACCCGATAAACTATAAAAACGATACCCATATTGATTTTTTTACTTTATCACCCCCTTTTCACCCTTTTAGGGGTTAAATTTTCAAAAAACCTGAAACACGTATTCAGTCATATGTCGTAAGGAATCTTCCTGTGAAGTTTCGAATAAAATAGTCAAACTAATCTTGTTTCCCCATACAAACTTTGAACCCCCATTTGACCCCCTTAGGAGGTGAATTTTGGGAAATCCTTTCTTAGTGCTCCTCTACACTATATAAGAAACCTACGTGCCAAATTTGAAATCTCTAGGACCAGCGGTTTCGGCTGTGCGTTGATATGTCAGTCAGTCAGTCAGTCAGTCAGTCAGTCAGTCAGTCAGTCAGTCAGTCAGCTTCTTCTTTTATATATTTAGATAGTCACGTTCAGGTTGTTGTCAGTCACCATCTATTGTTAACAGGTGTTAAACGTAACGTTTCATTTTATAAATTTTACCTTTTCAGGGCTGGTTTTTCAATCGCCAGATAAATAATATCTGTCAGATAAATGTCAGCTGTCACTGTCATTTATACGTGTGATGAAAAGGATAGTGATAACTTTATCTGGTAGATATATTTATCTGGCGACTGAAAAACCGGCCCTTAAATATGTAAAAATGTAATTATTTATAGATGTCGCCACCGAAAGATAATAACATAGAACACTACTTTCAAACAAAATGCCAGCCGAAAAGTGGTTCCAAGATCATAATACGCCGTACTGACACCGGACCACAGGTCACGTCTATTTCTATTCTACAACCTTCTAAATTAACACGTTTAGGGACGCTTAGTGACTTCATCTGTCATAGACCAAAGGAAACAAATGTCTACGCGTATGCTATACCATACGTGTCCACGAATGTGTTCAGATTGGCCATTTAAACCACTATGCCGGTGACACAATGTCTGTGATCAAAATAATCGAACTCCTATGCCACTGACACGTACGTGTGTTTTAACAAGTTTACTGGCCTATGTCGGCCGCACAGCAGGCAGGCAAACATGATCGCGCGATAAATAATAAAACATCAGGCCGTTCCTATCGCACTTACTAATAGTGCGATAGGGACGGCACGGTATCGCGCGACCACACTTGCTTGGCAGATGTGTTTAAAAACTTCATATCCCTATACCGCTGGCATAGGAATAAAAAATTGACTTATGCCAGTGGCATAGGAATGAGAATTTAGTATATAGTATATATTTAGTAGGCATTTAAGTAGTAAAACAGTGCCGGGGAGAAACGCTTCGAATAAAATTATACAAAAATGAAAGTTTTTAAATATCAATGGCTATTAAAAATATTGCATAACATCATCCCCATACAAAAGTAGCTCGTACAAAATAAATCGAAATAATTATAATCCTCGCCAAATTACACATGAAACTTAATCCCATATTTTTCTCCGTATTTGTTGGAACGACTAGCACATGATATTACAAAACAGTACGGCATATTCTTTTTGTAAACATATATTCTAAATATGCCATACTACGACTGTTCCGACTGGCCGCCATTAGCGCACTGACAAGCTCCGTGGCACAATTTTGAGGCCCCGCCTACCGTGGCACAATATTCGTGGGGTCATTTTTGAGAGCTCTTTAGACATCTAGGTATATTAACAATCGCTGTTTACTACCTATTTGCTACCTGCACATATATTTTTTCAGATTTTTTAGGCAAAAAATAACGATTTTATAAGCAAAATGGTTTTTTTGTAGAAATGTGTTTCATAAAGTGGGCAGTCATTCATATATCAGGTTGGACCCCCTAATTTGCAAACATTCTATGTCCTATGATTTACTACCTATTTTCTACCTACATTATATACCTATATATTTTCATTATATTCAGATTTTTATTTTTTTATAATAAAATCTGAAAACTTGCAAATATTATGTAGGTAGGCGAATGGGGCCTAACTACATAATATTTTCGATTTATACAAATTTTTATTTATTTTATAAAAGAAAACTGAAAACATACATATATAATGTAGGATATGTATGCATCCAGATATAATGCAGGATATAATCCAGTAACTTCCCGCTATTTCAAGGAGCGTTTCACTTATCTTAATTCAATTAGGTCCTCTCAAAAATTTTGCATCTTCATCATCCAAATTTTATAATAATTATAATCGTTCATTTACCTACTTTTCAGGCTATTCAATTCTACTGTTGACAGGCTATTGAACTCTTAAGATGTTCTCAACTTATTAACTATTTTATATAGAATCTTAAGGATTGATAGGTGACACTTTATAAATGAAACATAGTAAACTCAACTGCTTCGACACTGTGTTGATGAATCGGTCAGTCGATCAGTCAGAACGGAAATAACCGTCCATCTGCCTGTCCCTTCTTACAATGACTTAAGGAAGCGCTAGTAGCGTAGCGGTAAGTACGTGCGACTTTCGTTCCGGAGGTCGCGGGTTCGAACCCCGGCTCGCACCAATGAGTTTTTCGGAATTTACGTGCGAAATATCATTCGATATCTGCCAGTAGCTTTTTGGTGAAGGAAAACATCGTGAGGAAACCGGACTAATTCCAATAAGGTCTAGTTTACCCTTCGGATTGGGAGGTCAGATGGCAGTGGCTTTCGTAAAAACTAGTGCCTGCTCCAAATCTTGGGATTAGATGTCAAGGCGGACCCCAGGCACCCATGCATGCGTATAAAACAAGGAGGATGATGATGATAGAAAATCTTAAGGAATTAGTATCATTCCCTTCCTTGGAGTTTATGAATGACACTATTGCTTGTTTCATTATTTCATATTTTCATTTAGGTAGGTACCTACTGGTTAAACTTGTAATAAAGCACTTAATGTATGATGTACGATGCCCACATGAGAAGAATTTTATAGATACATGTGCGTAGGTAGGAACATTATGCATATGTATATGTGTCACCGGCGTAATAGTAGTTCGATTATTATTTAGATGAAAACGCTGTCACCGTTATTGATTTTTTTCTACTCCCTTAGTGTTATTCGTCATTAAAAGTGTCGTGCATATAGATCTTTAAAACCTTGCATAAAAGATGCCAGCCCCCGGCCGGCTCCCCGCGCACCCACGCATACGATATAGCCTTTAACGCATTGTTAGGAAGCCTTTAATGGATATAGCGTTGGTACGCGGGAAGCCGGCCGGGGGCTGGCGGCGGCGCGATGGAGTGCGAGCGACAGGTTGAGTGCAGGAACAGTGAGAAGGCCTTTGCGTCAAAATACGGGAAACAGTGTGAACTTCACGAAATGTATTCCAGAAAACTATTAAAAACTAAGTGCGTGCTCGTAGAAAAAGTATTGTATGCACCGGTGTTTAACTGAGTCAAAAAATACCCGTGGCGTCTTTTAATTAACAATTTTCGGCTTCGCCTCAAATTAGTACCCACACCACGTATATTAATTTTGACCTCCTTTAAACGCCGGTTGCATAATAGTTATTTGTTATACAAGAGTGCAAAGTTGTATTTTAAACGCAGAGTGTGGAATTGAAAAACGAGCAAGCGGAAGGACTCTATAGTTGAACCACGAGCGAAGCGAGTGGTTCCAGAATAGAATTCTGAGCTTGCGAGTTTTTCAACACACGAGAAGTAAAATACATTTGCACTCGTGTGTAACACAAAACTTTTCCCCTCACTATAGCGAGGAAAGTACAACGCAAAAAACGCGTTTATCACTGCTTCCAGTAGTTCCATAGACCGCCTGTGGTAAAACATCTTCATCACTAGATTAACCACTTTTATCAATTTTAAAGCAGAAAATTTTCCTTTATTCAAGATCAAATTACTTTATTCACTAGTGGATAAAATGCGTTTTTACCCGCTGATATTAAAGGACAAAACACGTGTTTCCGAGCTAGTGAGGGGAAAAATACTATAACGTTAGTTATTCTTTTGTTTCAGAAATGTGCCGACGATAGCCCAAAGCGGGACGACAAGACAGGCGAAGCGGGCGTCAGCCTCGGCTGCACATTCGCCCGGACCCTGCCCCCGGCCTTCAAGATTAGCAAGTCCGTCATGGCGCTGCTGAAGGCTTTCAAGTGGAACAAGTTCGCCATCGTCGCTGGGGAAGGGGTCGCTGCGCAACAGAAAGACGCTATTAAGGTACATTTTTTAATAGTCCAATGTCCATAAAGTCTGTCTGATGAGCAAAGCAGCATCCCTCAAATCCCTCCACATAATATTATCCCTTGAAGTTTCCTACCAGTCTCTGCCAGAGGCGTCAAGTTCGTCCCACCATCTCTGGAGAGGTCAACAGTGACGCCTTACGATTTCTGGTACGTTCGGATCGAACCTGGGGGCCGATTTTTGAATCTCGGCCATTCGATTTTGTGAATATCGTTCAATAATATCTCCACTACTAGCGATTTAAATTCTACTAACAGAATCTATTCTGCTCGTTTTCTAAAACGAGTGGTCATTACCATTATTACGTCCATTTTCAAAACTAGCATTACGTCGCTTTCCACAGACTTTCGAACGGCGAATTCGTGCGTTCGAAATGCAAAAATCGATCCCCTGCCCACGGTACTTGCTACTAGAACAAAAATATACAATATCTCTGATGTTTATGCTCGAATATTTAACGTGTTCCAAAATGTAGTATCCTATAAATATGTTAATTTCATATTAAAAACTTACCGCTCTCGACAGTTATTAATTAGGTCTATTAAAGTGACTTTGATATGAATCCATTGGGAAATTATGCTCAAATTACTAGCCTTTGAGAGCTCTGAAAGCTTCATGTTTATTTAACCTTTCACATTTAATTACTAGGACTATGTCCTAAATAAACTGCTGGCTGACTGACTGTGTTAGTCTTTTCGGAGCTAGGACTTCTTATTAACACGCTTTTATTAGGTCGTCGTGTATGTAACTAACTATGTAATGGAATCTAAGGAGGCTAATTTAACCATCTTCCAAGGATCGTAGCGTAATGAAAATTGGCAGCTGTATGTAGTTCTGATGACAATACAATAATATGGTACTGTTGAACAGATCTGATGATGGAGCCGGAAGATATGAACTGGAACTACATGATGGAACATCGTATCATAGCTGTTTTTGGGTTTCTTAGAAAAGTCTTGTAATGAACTTTGACTACGATTAGGTTTCAAGGTCTGATGATGGAGCCGGAACATATGAACTGGAACTACATGATGGAACATCGTATCATAGCAGTTTTTGGGTTTCTTAGAAAAGTCTTGAAATGAACTTTGACTATGATAAGGTTTCAAGGTCTGATGATGAAGCCGGAAGATATGAACTGGAACTACATGATGGAACAGCGTATCATAGCTGTTTTTGGGTTTCTTAGAAAAGTCTTGTAATGAACTTTGACTAGGATTAGGTTTCAAGGTCTGATAATGGAGCCGGAAGATATGAACTGGAACTACATGATAGAACATCGTATCATAGTAGTTTTTGGGTTTTTAGAAAAGTCTTGTAATGAACTTTGACTACGATTAGGTTTCAAGGTCTGATGATGGAGCCAGAAGATATGAACTGGAACTACTAAAAAGATCAACGTAGTATTTAAAATAAGTTGAGATAGGGTTTACTTGAGACCTTTAAGAGCAAATAAAGGGGGGCTCGCGCAAAAAAGAAAATTCAACGTAGTATTTAAAATAAGTTGGGTTAGGGTTTTCTTGTGACCCTTAAGACCAAACAAAGGGGGGTTCGGGGGGCGAAGCCCCCCGCAAAAAAAAAGATTAACGTAGTATTTAAAATAAGTTGGGATAGGGTTTTCTTGAAACCCTTAATAGGAAATAAAGGGGGGCCCCGCAAAAACGAAAGATCAACGTAGCACTTAAAATAATTTGAGTTAGGGTTTTGTTGTAACCCTTCAGAGCAAACAAAGGGGGGCTCGGGGGGCGAAGCCCCCACAAAAAAGAAGGATCAACGTAGTATTTAAAATAAGTTGGGTTCGGGTTTTCTTGTGACCCTTAAGAGCAAATAAAAAGGGGGCTCGGGGGGCGAAGCTCCCCGCAAAAAAGAAAGATCAACGTTGTATTTAAAATAAGTTGGGTTAGGGTTTTCTTGTGACCCTTCAGATTAAATAAAGGAGGGCTTGGGGGGCGAAGCCCCGGGGCAAAAAAGAAGGATCAGCGTAGTATTTAAAATAAGTTGGGTTCGGGTTTTCTTGTGACCCTGAAGAGCAAGAATAAGGGGGCTCGGGGGGCGAAGCCCCCTACATAAAAGAAAGATCAACATAGTATTTAAAATATGTTGGGTTAGGGTTTTCTTGTGACCCATAAGAGCAAATAAAGGGGGCTCGGGAGGCGACCCCCCCCCCTTCCAAAAAAGAAAGATCAACGTAGGATATAAAAAAGGTGGGTGTGCCACTGAGCATGTCGCGAAGGTCTACAGATCCCTGAGCCACTATCAGTATTTTAGTTGCTTAGCAAAATGTCGCGTCCACGTTCCATATCCAGGGTCAACCCACATAAATATACTAGAGTGCGACTGAGAAAATTCAACCCTTTGTCTTTTTCTCTGTAAGATGAAATCCTTAAGTTCTGTATTTCATTAATCTTCAAATTAGCGCACCACTATGAAAAAAATTTCGCGCTCGCTACGCTCGCCATTTTTTCCCTACATGCTAAAATTTCTTCCCAAACCTGCCAAAACTCAAATTCTCTCAACCAACCCACACAATCCTAATCGATTGCACAGGCCGGCACTGGCTCCTAGTGATTTCAAGTTGGGCATCTACCGTGCACAAGATGCAAGGCACTACGCAGTGGTGTACTTAGGGTCCCGTACTTTTGCGGTTGGACAAGCGCATGTGGCCCTGAGTAGAGTAAAATCACTTAGTGCTCTCCAGATAGAAGAGCTAGATTGTTCTAAGCTGACAGGTAAAACACCATGCAATACAGACACAATGGCGGAGATGGAGAGAATGTGGGCTCAATAAAATATAAATTGAAATAAAAATAAAAATTCAATGAATCAATCAATGACTTTATTGCGATAAACTTGGTACCTATAGACATCAGGTGGTATTAATTATTATTAAATAGCAATACGTGTTAAGCCACAAATGGCTTGCGAAATTCGCCTACTTGAAATAAAGTTATGTTTAAATTTTAAAGATATTTCACTATTAACGACTAAAAAATATAAAATAAATTTATAGTTTAAAAAAACTAGAAAAACACGCTTTTATAAATGCACGTAAAAGCCAAAAATAAATTATGGATCGTTCAAGTTGTCTCTATTTCTGGGATGAAGAGTAAACTATGTGCTTTTAATTATAATATTTGATTGTAAAAGCGTGGGGCGCTGTAACAGGAAAAACTTTTTGTATAACTTGCTGAGAAATCAAATTAAGCTATGTTACGAGAAGCAGTTTACACAGATTGGCGCGCTAACTGGACTTGCAGCAGGACTGAAGCGCCCCACGCTTTTACAATCAAATATTATAATTAAAAGCACATACTTTACTCTTCATCCCAGAAATAGAGACAACTTGAACGATCCATAATTTATTTTTGGCTTTTACGTGCATTTATAAAAGCGTGTTTTTCTAGTTTTTTTAAACTATAAATTTATTTGCTCTTAAAGGTCTCAAGTAAACCCTATCTCAACTTATTTTAAATACTACGTTGATCTTTTTAGTAGTTCCAGTTCATATCTTCTGGCTCCATCATCAGACCTTGAAACCTAATCGTAGTCAAAGTTCATTACAAGACTTTTCTAAAAAACCCAAAAACTACTATGATACGATGTTCTATCATGTAGTTCCAGTTCATATCTTCCGGCTCCATTATCAGACCTTGAAACCTAATCCTAGTCAAAGTTCATTACAAGACTTTTCTAAGAAACCCAAAAACAGCTATGATACGCTGTTCCATCATGTAGTTCCAGTTCATATCTTCCGGCTTCATCATCAGACCTTGAAACCTTATCATAGTCAAAGTTCATTTCAAGACTTTTCTAAGAAACCCAAAAACTGCTATGATACGATGTTCCATCATGTAGTTCCAGTTCATATGTTCCGGCTCCATCATCAGACCTTGAAACCTAATCGTAGTCAAAGTTCATTACAAGACTTTTCTAAGAAACCCAAAAACAGCTATGATACGATGTTCCATCATGTAGTTCCAGTTCATATCTTCCGGCTCCATCATCAGATCTGTTCAACAGTACCATATTATTGTATTGTCATCAGAACTACATACAGCTGCCAATTTTCATTACGCTACGATCCTTGGAAGATGGTTAAATTAGCCTCCTTAGATTCCATTACATAGTTAGTTACATACACGACGACATAATAAAAGCGTGTTAAAATAAATTAATAGTTTAAAAAACACTATAAAACACGCTTTTATAAATGCACGTAAAAGCCAAAAATAAATTATGGATCGTTCAAGTTGTCTCTATTTGTGAGCTGAAGTTTAAAAACTATGTGCTTTTAATTATAATATTTGATTGTAAAAGCGTGGGGCGCTGGAACAGGAAAGACTTTTTGTATAACTTGCTGATAAATCAAATTATGCTATATTACGGGAAGGAGGTTACACAGATTGACGCGCTAACTGGAGTTGCAGCATGACTAGTAGGTTCTACATTAAACAGTCAAATCAATTAAAAGTCAGTGTTCAAAGTAGGTACCAGTTTGTCGAACTCAGACAAAATATGCGCTAGTAGCGAGGAGAGTCGACAGTCACCGACACTTAGAACGCCGCTTTTTTCCGGTAATCAAAGTACAAAAGGGGAAAGTGTCTATAGTGACAGGATGCAGAGTTCTTGTTCGTGGACGAGATATCTTTGGTTCTCTTTGGTAACACTTAGGCGGCATATGTAAACGTTATGTTCTTATGCAACTTCATTCGCCAGGAAGTTCGGATTAGTATTTGATTACAAGAAAGTCTTTCCTGTTACCCAACTTATTTTAAATACAACGTTGATCTTTCTTTTATGCGGGGGGCTTCGCCCCCCGAGCCCCCCTTTGTTTGCTCTTAAAAGTCACAAGAAAACGCTAACCCAACTTATCTTAAATACTACGTTGATCTTTCTTTCATGCGGGGGGCTTCGCCCCCCGAGCCCCCCTTTTCTTTACTCTTAAGGATCACAACAAAACCTTAACCCAACTTATTTGAAATACAACGTTGATCTTTCTTTCATGAGGGGGCTTCGCCCCCCGAGCCCCCCTTTGTTTGCTCTTAAAGGTCACAAGAAAACGCTAACCCAACTTATTTTAAATACTACGTTAATCTTTCTTTTATGCGGGGGCTTCGCCCCCCGAGCCCCCCTTTTCGTTTCTCTTAAGGGTAACAAGAAAACCCTAACCCAACTTATTTTAAATACAACGTTTATCTTTCTTTTAAAGAAAGAAAGAAAGAAAGAACGTTGATCGATACTACGTTGATCTTTCTTTCATGCGGGGGGCTTCGCCCCCCGAGGCCCCTTTGTTTGCTCTTAAAAGTCACAAGAAAACGCTAACCCAACTTATTCTAAATACTACGTTGATCTTTCTTTCATGCGGGGGGCTTCGCCCCCCGGGCCCCCTTTTCTTTACTCTTAAGGATCACAACAAAACCTTAACCCAACTTATTTGAAATACAACGTTGATCTTTCTTTCATGCGGGGGGCTTCGCCCCCCGAGCCCCCCTTTGTTTGCTCTTAAAGGTCACAAGAAAACGCTAACCCAACTTATCTTAAATACTATGTTGATCTTTCTTTCATGCGGGGGCTTCGCCCCCGAGCCCCCTTTGTTTGCTCTTAAAGGTCACAAGAAAACGCTAACCCAACTTATTCTAAATACTACGTTGATCTTTCTTTCATGCGGGGGCTTCGCCCCCGAGCCCCCCTTTTCTTTACTCTTAAGGATCACAAGAAAACCTTAACCCAACTTATTTTAAATACAAGGTTGATCTTTCTTTTATGCGGGGCTTCGCCCCCCGAGCCCCCCTTTGTTTGCTCTGAAAGGTCACAAGAAAACGCTAACCCAACTTATTTTAAATACTACGTTAATCTTTCTTTTATGCGGGGTGCTTCGTCCTCCGAGCCCCCCTTTGTTTGCTATTAAAGGTCACAAGAAAACGCTAACCCAACTTATCTTAAATACTACGTTGATCTTTCTTTCATGCGGGGGGCTTCGCCCCCCGAGCCCCCCTTTGTTTGCTCTTAAAGGTCACAAGAAAACGCTAACACAACTTATTCTAAATACTACGTTAATCTTTCTTTTAAGCGGGGGGCTTCGCCCCCCGAGCCCCACTTTGTTTGCTCTTAAAGGTCACAAGAAAACGCTAACCCAACTTATCTTAAACGTTGATCACGTTGATCTTTCTTTCATGCGGGGGGCTTGGCCCCCTGAGCCCCCCTTTGTTTGCTCTTAAAGGTCACAAGAAAACGCTAACCCAACTTATCTTAAATACTACGTTGATCTTTTTGTTTGCTCTTAAAGGTCACAAGAAAACGCCAACCCAACTTATTCTAAATACTACGTTGATCTTTCTTTTATGCGGGGGGCTTCGCCCCCCGAGCCCCCCTTTGTTTGCTCTGAAAGGTCACAAGAAAACGATAACCCAACTTATTTTAAATACTACGTCAATCTTTCTTTTATGCGGGGGGCTTCGCCCCCCGAGCCCCCCTTTGTTTGCTCTTAAAGGTCACAAGAAAACGCTAACCCAACTTATTCTAAATACTACGTTGATCTTTCTTTCATGCGGGGGGCTTCGCCCACGAGCCCCCCTTTTCTTTACTCTTAAGGATCACAAGAAAACCTTAACCCAACTTATTTTAAATACAACGTTGATCTTTATTTTATGCGGGGGCTTCGCCCCCCGAGCCCCCTTTGTTTGCTCTGAAAGGTCACAAGAAAACGCTAACCCAATTTATTTTAAATACTACGTTGATCTTTCTTTCATGCTTCCCCCCTCGAGCCCCCCCCCTTTTTTCTTTTATCCGGCACCATCATCAGGCCTTGAAACCTAATCGTAGTCAAAGTTCATTACAAGACTTTTCTAAGAAGCCCAAAAACAGCTATGATACGATGTTCCATCATGTAGTTCCAGTTCATATCTTCCGGCTCCATCATCAGACCTTGAAACCTTATCGTAGTCAAAGTTCATTACAAGACTTTTCTAAGAAGCCCAAAAACAGCTATGATACGATGTTCCATCATGTAGTTCCAGCTCATATCTTCCGGCTCCATCATCAGACCTTGAAACCTAATTGCAGTCAAAGTTCATTACAAGACTTTCCTAAGAAGCCCAAAAACAGCTATGATACGATGTTCCATCATGTAGTTCCAGTTCATATCTTCCGGCTCCATCATCAGACCTTGAAACCTAATCGTAGTCAAAGTTCATTACAAGACTTTTCTAAGAAGCCCAAAAACAGCTATGATACGATGTTCCATCATGTAGTTCCAGTTCATATCTTCCGGCTCCATCATCAGACCTTGAAACCTTATCGTAGTCAAAGTTCATTACAAGACTTTTCTAAGAAGCCCAAAAACAGCTATGATACGATGTTCCATCATGTAGTTCCAGCTCATATCTTCCGGCTCCATCATCAGACCTTGAAACCTAATTGTAGTCAAAGTTCATTACAAGACTTTCCTAAGAAGCCCAAAAACAGCTATGATACGATGTTCCATCATGTAGTTCCAGTTCATATCTTCCGGCTCCATCATCAGACCTTGAAACCTAATCGTAGTCAAAGTTCATTACAAGACTTTTCTAAGAAACCCAAAAACAGCTATGATACGATTTTCCATCATGTAGTTCCAGTACATATCTTTCGGCTTCATCATCAGACCTTGAAACCTAATTGTAGTCAAAGTTCATTACAAGACTTTTCTAAGAAACCCAAAAACGGCTATAATACGATGTTCCATCATGTAGTTCCAGTTCATATCTTCCGACTCCATCATCAGATCAGCTCAACAGTACCATATTATTGTATTGTCATCGGAACTACATATAGCTGCCAATTTTCATTACGCTACGACTCCTGGAAGATGGTTAAATTAGCTTCCTTAGATTCCATTACATACATAGTTACATACACGACGACCTAATAAAAGCGTGTTAAGGGGCTACTAAAGGAGCGACTGACAGCTCATAGGCCACGCTTGTCAATTACCTCAGCCCCCGCAAGCACGCACACATAGAAGCGCCGAAATGCGTTCCGCGGAGCAATAGCCCAGCTAAAGCTCCATCTAGCTTCATAAATGTAAACTACAACTATCGGCAGTCAGCCAAAGAAAAATATTTCGGCAAAATGACATTGACAATTTCACGCTTCACAGATGGCGTTGTAACTAATATTGTATTCAATTCATTCGCCCAATCTCAAATAACAAAACGAATGGTTCTTAATGTTTCTATCAAAGCTACTATACGTTACTATAGCTTATGGAGTTTTTTCTACACTCCATATTATGCGCCTTAGGAGATTTATAGAGACAGCTATAATATCTATATTAACGAATTATTCTTGGGTATAGGTTTAAGTTTAAGTAAGTAGTTTATTTAACCCCTCTTACAAATAACATTTCCTTGCTACCTAGGTATCTAAATCGCGTTGTATTTTTTTTATTGTTTTGCAATACTTACTTTACTTACCCTTTGGAATATACCTTACGTTCTGCAACACTGCTAGCCCCGTGATGTAGGTAAGTGCGTTTTCACATTATCCTATCCGATATCACATGTAGGACCGATATCCCATATAGTTACGCCGTCATCTTAAAATTTTTCCTTGTACTTATTTCCTACATATATCCGATGTCAGATTGGATAATGTGAAAACGCACTACGTACCTACAGCGAGTCACTAGCCCCGCAATTCCCGTTTAGTTTGTACATTTGGATCACGTCTCTGATTTGGATAAAAATTGGTAGGCTGATAGTCCATGATGCTGAGCAAGATTCACTAGGTTTCCCAAAATGTCCTAGATTGATTGTATGAAACTAACCTTTTTGTTACCGAAAATGCATAGAAATCTGGTAACAACAAAGGAAGGTTCTTGCTCAGCATCATGGACTCTATCAGCCTACCAATTTTTATCCAAATCGGAGACGTGATCCAACTGTACAAACTTAATGGGAATTGCACAGCCGGCCTCTTCACCATTTTTTAGTTCTATTTTTCACACCCGTGGCGCAGCAGCTACCAGATCTTGCTATGCCACTATGCGAATACAGGTGATGCTATACGGAAACGGTCTAAGGAAACCTCTAGATTTGAAATTAATGAAAATTGGCGTAATTTACAGATTTTGCAAGAAAAAAACTCTTCATTTTAATAACTGTCAAAATTAATTTTCTGAACTTTTTGCTGATACGGAATTAATATGAAATTGAGTTTTACTCATCAATTGTTCTAAAATGATCAATGGACTCTATTGTCAAATTAAAGGTGACAGCTAGTAACTAGAGTTGCCAAAAGCAACTGAGTAGCTACTGACGCCACGGCCAACTCATTTATTTACTTTACATATTTTTATGAGACTTAATAAAATTTTAATTCAAAATGTTCATGTTTCTCGAACAGTTGTCCCTTATGTTTTATTTCTGAATGGTATATAGTACCTACATTACGATACAAGTGCAGAAACTCGTGTCGAATTTTTGACAGCTTGTTTAGGATTTCCTCTCCGCACGTGTATCGTACGATGTTTTTCAGTGCCTACCCTACATATGACCCTTTGAAATTTCGACCTGACAGAAATAGCCTGGTATGCGAACTTGTTCTGAAAAACACCATACATGTAAGAACTGAAATAGTAGGTACATTATTAACATTTGGCATTTTCGCGAGAATAATCACCAAAAATATTTTTTCTAAGGTAGGTAAAATTTATGGTTTTCCTACTCAGAATCACGAGCCCTTTCGATCTGGGGCAAAAAACAAGAGATAAAAAAATGGTCCCGAAATTTTCTATTATTTCGCATACTTTTCACTTTGTAACCGCAGCACAAAGTGTTTGAAAAATGGTAACGAAGTGGGAAAAATTAAGTTTTTTTTGCAAATTCAACAAGCTGCAAATTCCACTTCATGCCAATTGAAATTTAAGAAAATTCATCTTTAGGTATGCAAATTCGTCATTTTAACACAACATGCTGCAAATACGTTTTTTTTTGCAAATGCAACATTTCAGAAATTCAACTTCTGGCTGGACACCACCTCAACTCACTGGCACCTCAGATACTACGCGAAGACCAATCAACATAGACTTACATTAGATTATAATTATATTGTCTTCGGTTAGGACGATAGTTATTTATTACTCATGAAATAAAACTAGCTTTTAATGTCGTCGTCGGAAAACATCAGGATATATTTATAAGTAAATTAATTATACGCGATTTAATCTCTTTTCATTCTTAGAAAGAACGTTGAGTTTGCGGTCCCTTCATTGTTACACGGGTCCGAATTAGGGTCCATGTAATGAACGTCCGTGTACCCGTGTTACGTCGTATGTCCAAATTCATGGAATTTAATTTTGAAATGAATATTGCTAATCACAACAATAAATTGCTGTAATATTAAAAAAAAAAGATGATAATTGCTTATTATTAACAATAAATATGGCAGGGATGTAACTTGGCAGGAAGAAGAAGTAATAGCTTGTATAATTAATTAATTATGCAATCATGCGCTTATTGTTATGATTTTTTAATGTAAGGTACAGCGGGGCAAATCTCGACTGGGGGCAAATGTAACTGGTCCATTTTTTTCATGTTTTACAATGCTTGAATTATTAATTAGAGTGTCCACTGGGGGCGATACGGGATTTTGTCACTAAAATACCGGTTGAAAATAAGAATTTTCTGAATTCGAACGCGTGAGACTCAAAAACCGGCCCGCTTATATATGGTAGGCGTGTGCAGTGGATCTATGTAGAACTCATCATCATGTATGTAATAAATAAACGTTTCTTAGAAATAAACAGATTTTTTTTTATCATAATATAAAATGGATCAGTTACAATTTCCCCCCAGTCAAGATTTGCCTCTCTGTACCTTACCTGGTACTATGATTATAACAGATATACCCATTTTAGACTAGCGGTCCCGTATGGTATCACTTAAATTCATTTGATTGAATTGATTGAAGTTTGTGTGTCTTGTAATTCGATAAAAGCTACTAACATTACGTACACTTTGTTTTATTGTAAATTATTAATTTTCTGTATTTACATTACAATTAGGGAACAAATCAAATTATTTTATTGAATATTTTTCGATTTGTTTTTTTTTTTTCAAGTAGTCACACTAGTTCACACTACTATATATAAATTTAAATAGATATCATACACGAAAGAAAAAACGACAGGGCCCACCAGGGGCCACTGGTGGCTGAGCCGGGAATCGAACCCGGGTCTTCAGCTTACGCGGCTAACGTCCTTACCACTAGACCACTCGCCCGCCCCCGGGTGGCGCCCCCGGCTATATTTAAATTTTATTTAAATTTATAATTTCTTTATTTACATTAATTATCGCCTAGCCAACTTACTCCGAAGATGGGGTAGGTTAACTAAGAGTCTGGAGTTTAGAAAATCGAATAGATACGTGTTATAATTGCAAATAAATACTTGCATCAAAAATAAAGGGTTTAGAGACCCGAATAGTTCTTCTATCTGTAACAACAATTATTTTCATTAAATTGATTCAAACATCAAAGATATATGAGCTGAAGCCAAAAGTTAGTCAACTATCCCCGGTCTCCCCTAACCTACTTTTTAGGGTTCCGTAGTCAACTAGGAACCCTTATAGTTTCGCCATGTCTGTCTGTCCGTCCGTCCGTCCGTCCGTCCGTCCGTCCGTCCGTCCGTCCGTCCGTCCGTCCGTCCGTCCGCGGATAATCTCAGTAACCGTTAGCACTAGAAAGCTGAAATTTGGTACCAATATGTATATCAATCACGCCAACAAAGTGCAAAAATAAAAAATGGAAAAAAAATGTTTTATTAGGGTATCCCCCCTACATGTAAAGTGGGGGCTGATATTTTTTTTATTCCAACCCCAACGTGTGATATATTGTTGGATAGGTATTTAAAAATAAATTAGGGTTTACTAAGATCGTTTTTTGATAATATTAATATTTTCGGAAATAATCGCTCCTAAAGGAAAAAAAGTGCGTCCCCCCCCTCTAACTTTTGAACCATATGTTTAAAAAATATGAAAAAAATCACAAAAGTACAACTTTATAAAGACTTTCTAGGAAAATTATTTTGAACTTGATAGGTTCAGTAGTTTTTGAGAAAAATACGAAAAACTACGGAACCCTACACTGAGCGTGGCCCGACACGCTCTTGGCCGGTTTTTATTAAATGTAGTCTAACATGTCTACCTATTACATATTATTATGTTGAAAAGGTCTGTTTGTTAATAAATAATTATAACAGATTTTTATAGTTGTTTCTTACTTTTACCAGGGGCGGCTCACTCCGCGCTTTTATCGCCGCGCTACAAGTACATGTCGGCGGCCGCGAATTCGCGGCCCATTCAGTGGTGACGACTTTCGCGCCGCGCAATAAAATTCAATGTCGCCTGCTCGCGTGCGGTCCGTTTGTTAATGTAGGTAAAAAAATTAGAATGGCGGCATTTTGTGGACATCAAAGGAGTGAGCCTTCTGTACTTGTACTATTATATATTCTGTGCTTTTACCTCTGTGCGAGGCTAGCGGTCTCATATGGTACCAGCAATCATTCCAAAAACCGAAGGTCACACATTTTTTTACTGAAATATTGTTACCTTTAGTCAAATAAACCATAGATATATTTAAAGAACTACAAACATTGGATTTAACAAAAAACACTCACTCAATGGGGCTAAGTATCTTGATTGTGTACACTTATGAGGACACCGTGAATCAATATACATTTTAAATAAAGAATAACGATTAAATGGCGGTATGGTCTCAGTCGTTGGAGGTATACATACAGTACCTGTACAAGATAAAATATACTACTGTGTATAATGTATAATACAAACTATGCCAAGCATAACCAAATAAGGATGTAATTCTGAAAATAAGTGATTGAAATAAACAATTTGGTAGTTATGTTGTTTTATTTTATATGTATTCAAGGAGATGAAGAATACAGGTATGCTATGTGCAAATTTCTTTTTTGATGATTTTTAATTGCAAGAATCCATTTGGCCTCAATGGTCTGGAATCCAATTAAAATCGTAGGCAAGCTCGGGTGCCAAGTAAATGATATTATAAGATTAGGAATAATAGGAATGCATCCTTAAAATTAACGTAACTAAGAAAACACCGTGTAGAATATTCATATGTCTTGAGAGAATCTGTATCTCTCTCAGTTTTTCTCACTCAGAAGGTGGATCTTCAACACATCTCGGGTAGTCCGGCGGTTCCTCTTTCTGCAGCCAAGATGAAAGCGAAACCTTGTCCTGATTGTTGACATTTAACTGAAAGTTTAAAGAAATTTAGTAGGTAGTAAAATCACGTTTTTAAAACAAAGATGTCAAATCAGGTAAACAGCTGAACATAAAAAAATCTCTTTAATCAAACTGAAAGAGAGAGAGGCTTTATAACAACAAAAATAGGGTGTGAAATTATTGAGGAATTCGATACGACTGGACGATAATTTCAAGAACAGAGGATTGAGGCCCAAATTAATAAGTAGTTATGACTTATGAATGCTAATTGTTACCAGAACTGGTTTCAGACAATACGTATGTTGTCCCATAAACATAGTAAAAAATCTAGGTATTAGGAACCCTTTTACTCAAAAACTGTCCGTAGTTGAAGCTGTAGACAGATCCTTAGTCATTAACATATTATCTTCATCAATTTTCACAGCTAGGTAGTACCTATCTAGTACGTATAGAGTACCTATCTCTGCTGACATTAGAATCCCCTTAGTCAAAGTCCAATCCATCAGAAAGGTATTAATTTTATTTATTATTTTAAGCCAAGCTCAGTTTAGTCAAGACTAATTTAAAACTGTAAATTAAACATAAACGCACTGGCTAGCTCAAACTAACGTACAAGGTAAATCAACTGATGATTATTTTATTTTACATTTTGTCAGAGTTTCGTTTCCTTTCAACCCCTTATTTGCTAAGTCTGGCATAGAAACATGAGTAGTTTCATGCGCTCTGCCTACTCTCTTTATGGGATACAGGCTGATTGTATGTACATTTGTAAATATTATTTTATGTACAGATTGTATGTATATTTGTAAATATTATTTTATGTGGAAACTTTATTGCACAATTCATTAAAAAAGTACAAAATTCGAACTTATTTACTGACAAGTTTTATGTGATAGATCAGTAAAAAACCTGAAGCTGTAAAAACAACCTAACAAAACCGTCATATTTAGAATAAAACTGATATAATATAAAACAAAATTAAAGTTTTTGAAATATAGAACGTTAACTAAGGTTTTTTTAGCAAAGTTATTTTTTAATCTTTAGTATAGTATGATTTAGGGGAGTGTACAAGTTTGTAATGGGGTGGCAACGCGCATGTGACACTCTTTGAGTTGCAGGCGTCCATAGGTTACGGTAACCGCTTTCCATCAGGCGGACCGTATGCTTGTTTGCCACCGACATAGTATAAAAAAAAATTAAAAAAACCTAAATTATTTAGTTAAATTGATAACCAAGGTACAAATTTTGTTTAGTTTTTTTTTTATATTGTGAGATGTGTATCATAACCTAGAGGAACTACACTGTTCAGTTTTATAAATAGTGGCTAAAAATTAGTGGAAATTAATATATGAAATAAAAGTTTATCATAATACAGACTTAGGTATATACCTACGCTTACTTTGTACCTTATGCTCGTTTAGCATGTCGTGTACTGGATATAATGAACTAATAAATATTATGCATTATTTGTATAAAATCCTTTAACTGATGGTATCTGAAATAAAAACTTAGGTACACAGTAAATATAGACTAACTTAAAAATAACCAAATAATCCACCAAAATGAATTCCCACGGGAAGTACGAGTAATTAGTCAACTGTGCCTATTACATCAATATTACTCGCTAAATTCTATGGCCAAGGAATGGACCAAGCCTAGGGTTTCCTAGTACTATCGAAGAGGACCTTCTTTATATATTATCTGAAGTAACTCTCTAACTTCACCATACCAGTCCAGTCTACTACATATTAGTAATGATCAATCCTTCTAAGTAGTACTAGTACCTATCAAATACCAGAAGCGATGTTATGCCTTATCGTATACTCCTTATGCTAAGAAATGATGATGGTTACATTACACGTCATCCTGTAGAAACAAACCCATTCGTTGTTTGTGAAATTTCTTAAAAATATTTATTAACATGTAAATATTTGTCTCTTAACTATTTAAAAACGCACTATAGAATAAATAGCTTTTTGGTTTTTCACCGGGCAAGTTGCCCAGAGATTCCTTGTACTTACTTACTTACTTTTACAGACATGATTTATGTTTTGAAGTTTTAATTATCAATTTGTAGTTATGAAGATGACGGTTAATGCAGTACAAGGATATTTTCCATACCATCTTCGATTCCTATTTCTATATACCTCTATATAGAAAAAAATGGAGTAGGTATATATAATTGGTCGCTTATCTACCTAACAAATAAATAAAAAGTGGTAAC
Source organism: Leguminivora glycinivorella (assembly GCF_023078275.1). Taxonomy (NCBI): domain Eukaryota; kingdom Metazoa; phylum Arthropoda; class Insecta; order Lepidoptera; family Tortricidae; genus Leguminivora; species Leguminivora glycinivorella. The sequence continues at coordinate 17,205,681 of NC_062984.1, forward strand.
GGTTCGGGAATCAGCAGATATCACATACGTCAGTATATCACAGGTCGATATTCAAGTCTCTACACTTTTTATTGCATTTTTCTAAACACTCTCTCATCCGTCACTATCCGATGACATCACGGCGCTTTTTAGTGGCAAGGACGAACCTGTTTAGTCGGACCTGATTACAGTCTTCTAATCACATGTAAAAGCTACCACATAAGTACCATTCTTTAACACATGAGCTTCTTCTACTCCATGCTTTTAACATTGTGCTTAAAACTATAAACTATACATAAATACATACAACATACATACAATCACGCCTGTATCCCATGAAGGGGTAGGCAGAGCACATAAGACTACTCAACTCCTCTACTTAAAACTATGTGTATATTAAAAGACGTAGTACCTTGAAGTTTCTGGGCCTTATAGTATTGTTCGAAAATAAATGAATATTCTATTTCGGAACACCTGAACCTTGCAAAAAAAAATTACCGGATTATCAAATGAAAGTAAGAAAACTAATTAACGTTTGCCTCCTAGATAGTTATGATTACCAAGACCTGTTCTCTGTCAAAAGAAAAAGGTACCCGTTCTAAATGTCTGCTTGTGTATTCGTGTAGTCCCGGCAGTGCTAAGTTGCCGAGGTACCGAACCCGTCCTTTACAGAATGATTTACATTCCTCACTGTTATAAAATTAAAAACGCATCCATTCTACTGTACGTAGAAAGCAAACTGGACTGTACTTAGAATCCGTGAATCCGGACATATTAAACTTGGGTACCCGGACCTTGATAACACGGACCTAGCCACAAATCCGGATTTATATAACACTACATAAAAGCGAGCCAGGCACCTCATACACGAAACGCACATGCGACTGCGATCGATACTGAAGAAATAATAAACTTTAATGTTTAGAGACACATGAAATGATGACGACCGGTCTGGCCTAGCGCGTTGTGACCCTGCTACGCCGCGGTCCCGGGTTCGAATCCCGATAAGGGCATTTATTTGTGTAATGAACACAGATATTTGTTCCTGAGTCATGGATGTTTTCTATGTATATATTTATATAATTAAGTATATCGTCGTCGCCAAGCACCCATAGTACAAGCTTTGCTTAGTTTGGGGCCAGGTTGATCTGTGTAAGGTATCCCCCAATATTTATTATTTATTTATTTATTTACATACACACAAACGCATAAATGAGCAAATCCCTAACATGAGCTATGTGTCACTGAAGGGCTCCTAATCGGATCATCATCAGCAGTCCTTTCATCAATCTCATAACACGAGCTATGCGTTTTTGAGGAGTTCCGTTCTGATCATCATCAGTTCCACTTCGTCAAATGTAAGTCCTTGCCCTTATTCATAATCCAAAACATTAGAGAGACTTTGGTGATAATACAAAAGTCACTACAAGTGTGCCGTTCAAATTTGAGAAGTTCCCTTGATCTTTCATGGATTGGTATCCAAAAGAGATCACCAAAACTCCAGCATGATCGAAATCTGACTTGAAACCTCAAAGAGCTTAAAAAACTTAACTCGTTAAATTCGTCGTTGAAGAGTTCCGCTCTGATCATCATAAACTGTTCCACTTCACCATATGTGACTGTTTTGAATGGAAATGCATGATGTTCTAATAAAACACAAAAATCACTATATATATATTATGCGCCTTTCAGACTTTAGGAGTTTTTTCGATTTCTCCAGAATCCAATTATCAGAACTGGCTTTCAATAATATGTACATACACTAAAAAAAAATCGAAACCTGTCTACTTAGTAACAAACATCAAACATTACACACGAATTGATAAATGATAACCTCCTCGAAATTTGGAAGTTGGTTAAAAACACAAGTTTTTAAAATTGATAATTAAAACTAGGTACCTTATATTATTTAAATTACCTTTTACAATTTTTTTTATACCACGTCGGCGGCAGGTAAGAGGAAAAGAGGTCACCGGAAATTATGGACACCTGCAACTCAAGGGGTGTCACATGCGCGTTGCCGACCCATTAGAAACTAAGGACACTCCTTTTTTGAAGAATCCATACTGTAGTTCATCGGAAATACCAAAACTATGCTTTATTTCGTGCTACCCTAATAAGGAATTCTGGTAGTGATCGCATACATCGATAAGACCGCCTGTTGCTGCCTTTATTTTCAATGTAATTCTGTTATTAAATTTGTAAACCTGTTATCTTTGTGGGGCAATAAAGAAGATTAACTTATTTACTTACTTAAAAAGTAAAGTAGTGTGTAAGTGCGTTTTCACATTATCCGATCCGATATCGGATGTAGGAAAGATTTCAAAATAAAAAAATCAAAGATGGTGGCGTAAATATACGGGACATGGGATGGGTCCGACATCCGATATTGGAACGGATGATGTGAAAACACACTAAGAGAAACTATGTAAGAGACATAGAGTCATCGAGTATTTTGCCGAACACGCAGAAAATAGACGGGCCGAACCGCACCAGAAAGGTTCCTTTTGTGCCTATGTTTGGTATGAAACCCTAAAAAAGAGAAAGCCAATTCTTAGGTTTATTTTACAGTTCTGGATTAAGCTTGAGTCTAGCTATATATAAACAATAATAATAACATTTGTCGGACACTATCCCGGTGAGTCACTCGGGCACATTGCACAGACATGACCTCATAACTAGGATAATTCCAGCAGTTAGTATTTTCCATACAATCTTGTGGACCGCGAAGTACCGTACTACAAGTAGGTACTTACCTGCGCCAGTTCTCGAAAATGGTCGAGATACTTGGTTGATTCGACGATCATCGTCGTTTCGGCAAACGATCTCATAGGCAAAAGTGAGCGACACTCGCTAGGGGTGAGATGCAGAAGGCGGTACTCCTGTACACGGCGCGTAGGTCGGTCACCTTGGGCCCTGCCTGCCCCGCTGCTGGATGTATTTAAAAAATAACCATGTACCTGGAGTCTGTCTTTTCCCTTTCTTATACCATTGTTTTTGTATCTTTTGTATTTTTAGCATAAGCTACAGAAAATATTTTGACATAACAACGTCAACGAGTTTTAATCACAGACAACCGCAGAACAGAAAGATCACTGCACAGACCATACAGGTTGTTTGATAGCGAAGTACGTACTAAGTAGAAAATATCAAAGAATTATAGCAGAGAACGACATAATTACTTATGTTTTAATAGCCAAGCCTAAACGGCAGATTTAACATTTTAAAATTGTACTGAAACACATCCAACTTATCAGTACGTATAAAACCATGAGTCGTTTATGTAAATGGCCTTGGAGATGATGAAATGAGAAAATGAGCCAAATAAATATCTGTAAGTACTCCTCACACTAATAAATACCCTTGGCGGGATTCGAACAAGGGACATCAGCTTTAGCAGGCCGGCAGGGCCAGTCCAATCCAATATGTACAAGGATTTCACTCCAGAGTTGTGGGTTCAAATCCCGTTGCGTGGCCAACCAACTTAAACATTGTAATTTTTTTTATTGCAATATCTATTCTTATTTTTCAATGAATGTATTTTTTTATTTTTGTTTTATTTTATTTCACTTATAATTGTGTAAATTATGTACAACACACAAAACAACATTGTATACATTAGGTTAGGCTCCCTCAGAAAAGGTTTTCTTCATTTGAAGATGAATTAATATTAATTTCTTTATTTTATAATTTATTTGGTAGGTATAATAAGAAAGAAAAAAAAACAAAAAGTAGAAATTTCGAAATAAAATGGAAAAAAATCACCTAGAAGTTAGCATATTTAGCTGATGGCTGGTACCACAGGGCCACGGACACATTATCGTTCCTGTCGAAATTTCATAGCATCTTGTAACTCAAATAGTATAGAGTTTGACGTAGCTTTGGCAATACGCACACATGCGTATATATAATAAATATACAAAATGAACGTAGTTTATGGAAAAGGATCTAACCCACAAACATTGCCAATAGAATTTAAACTTTCTGACAATAACAATAGTCATTCATTTCAATGGCAATTTTATGGAGATAAATCCTTTTCGCTAAACTACGTCCAAATTTTCGTAATTATAAATTGTCAAAAACGCTGCGCGATTTGACGTAGGTCTTGCCTCCTCGAGGCCCGCCGGCCGTCTGACATTTTTGACAATAAGGACACATGTATACGATTGACGTATGAAAGAAAGAGAAACGAAACCGCATAAAATGGCCGTTTTCTGTTGAATTCATGATATCGTAAATGATGATAAATCTTTGTATATACGATAATAAAAAATATTTCCTTCTACGAGAGACTAGATAATTTGGAAACCTTCACTTTAAAGTAGGTTAGACTGATTAAAGTTGCATATTTTTTTCACAATGTTAGTTAAACGAAAAATTAAGGCCTTACTTTGGATTAAATTTCTATCGAGAAAATTGTAAGCATTCGTGTTTCGAGCTGTACAAAAATTTCAATCATATAGTCAAGATATACATATCCAAAAATCAGATCTCTAGGTTTCCGGGGCTAAGCACACCAGTGAATCTAAAATTCTAATATTTATCGATGCATGGCCTTAAAAAGAGTCCACGCGAACAAAGTCGTGGGCAAATTAATTTTCTCTATAACTAGGTTATTTTTGTAGGTAAGTATTTTTATATGTAGGTAGTTTGTTACTTAGTTTTAACTTTAGTTTTAATGTTATTGTTTTTAGTTCATACTTATATTCTTTTGTGATAATTTAATGTTTTTTATAGGTTTATTTGTTTTTTATTTCAATTTTAACATAAATAGAATTCAGTATGCAAAAGCTAGTAAGTAATGAACAATGATATGATTCAATTATAAGTCAAGGACCGATATTATTCCAAAGACCGAGAATGATAAGTTCAAAACTACCAAAGTCCCTAAACTTCCCTAAAGCCTTCCCGGCTTACGGCCATGTATTTTCTTTACATAAGGGTTTGTCTAAATTATCATAGAGAACATATATAATTCAGAACGTCCTCAAATGTATATGTAAGGTTTCGTACCAAAAAGGTACAAGAACCCTTATGTTATGTTACGACTCGGTCCGTATTTCTGTCACATTACGGAATATCTTGAGAGCTTATGCTAACGATTTTTTATTAATTATTTACCCCACTCCGACGAATTTCTAAATTTCATATTAAAAGCTATCGTTTTTATTAAGTGTTTTTATAATTAAAACAATAATAATTATGAATATTAATATTAATTGAAGTTCTTAAAGAAAAGAATGGACACTATAATTCGAGATGATTGTTTTTAATTGAAATAATCTGTATGTTGCAAATGTTTTATTTTTCATAAAAAAACTTCTTGTGAAAGAATGTTTCGTAGCGCATAGACTTAACAATAGTAGGTTTTTGTAAGAAACCTTTATGTTACCCCCAAATCTTCCCTCAGACTTTTAGGTTTAGGTAACCATACATACTTCATTGCATATAATCATCCTCCCCTTTTATTAGTTAGCAGTTTATTTTCAATACGTTATTTTAGTTTTTTTAATGCAAAACTGGAATATTCAAAGCTGCGTAACTGACGTTTCATTTTGACACGTTAACTATTTCGATTGATAGTAGAGTAATAATGTAATTTTTTTTAGAAATGTTCGAAAAAAAATTTTTTTTTTAATACTACGTCGGTGGCAAACACGGTCCGCCTGATGGAAAGCGGTCACCGTAACCTAGGGACGCCTGCAACTCAAGGAGTGTTACGTGCGCGTTGCGAACCCATGAGAAACTTGTACACTCCTTTTTTGTTAGTCATTATCTAATCGATTTTAGTAAGATGATGAAGCTATAACTCACAATCACAGACAAGAAATTATTTGTAACAAAACTGTCATAATGCTGTCCATTATTTTCGAAATTTCAACCCATCAATCATCATAGAGGGTTTATGTTTATCTGTATCTACATAAAAATGTTCAACTTTCTTTCAAATAGGAAAATACCTGATAGGATTAGTTTGCTTTATGAATTTCTGGAGGGATGGGGTAAGGAGATTTTCAGAAGATTGCCTAATATCTAACTTTATTTACATTGGCTGGCACTCGTTTGACGCAACTTTATTACAGTATAATTTTTCAATATGTAGATATGTACTTAAACATGTTGGATCCTAGTATATTACAATAAGGAGAAAAAAATAGATATTTATTAACGCGGCTCGGCTTTCGGCTCGTGTCATAAAACTACACTCGTTTCATAAAATGAAATAAATGACTGTTCGATGAATTCTATCATCGTAAATATGGTTCTTTCTTTGTAACGGAATGTTCTAAAATATAATTAGAGTTTTGGTTGCTGAAATCGTAAAGCAAAAATTACGATGCACTATGAGATACAGATTTCATAATATAGGTCATTTATTTTGCTCCTATTATTAAAGAGAACTTATGATATGGATGTAGATTAAATATCATTAAAACTTTAATTTCCCGTTGATATCCCTTTTCCAAATACAGACGTTATAAACTACTTAAACTAACCAAATGAAACCTGGCAAGAACAGTAAGTTTTCCTTTGGTTCGCAGAAAACGGTATTCGATATAATTCGGCTTAAGCAATGCCTGATATTTTCATTCAACTGACCTAAATACAAGTAGGGTAAAACCACAGATCAATACAACAAGATGGCCCTTACAGGGCGACTCGCGGTCACCAAGCATACGACAAATCAGGTTTATAAAAGTTTGAACGCGTGCGACACCGATCAGTAGCGCCCAAGTATACGACCCGCTAACAGTGTCCGTGTCCGCTCGGGAAAAAATCTTAAATAATCAATTTTGGTTGCAAACAATGGTCTCTTACAGCATAAAGTGGTGTGGCAAGTCTTCTAACACTTCTACATGTAAAAAAGATGGAACAACATTCCACAGTTAAGTCAAATTAATTATTTTGTTGAATATTGTTTATTGTCCGCGGAGTTCATTTATACTGGTCAATATGGTTGTGCTGAGCGGCGCCGAGGCGCGTCCATCCCTCTTTACCGAGTTAACAATGTGATATGCTATCCCTTTCACGTAAACGACTAGGCATGGGGCCATGTTAGTTTATGTCTGTTGCGGGAACTTCGTACTGCCGTTCGTACCATGTGCTACCATTTTATGAAATATAAAAGAAAGCAGATTTGTAATAGTGAATAATTATCTAGAATCTGTAGAGTCTGTAGTGGTATTTAGTTCATTGATTAGTTTAGAATATTTAGTTGGTTATTTAACTTAGTAAACGTAAGTAAAAATGCACAGTTTAGTTATTAGTTACTAGAATGATTTTTATTGAGATGCTATCACAATTATCATCCTCCTTGCGTTATCCCGGCATCGGCATTCGCCACGGCTCATGGGAGCCTGGGGTCCGCTTTGGAAACTACAACCAAGATTTGGCGTAGGCACTAGTTTTATGAAAGCGACTGCCATCTGACCTTCCAACCCGAAGGGTAACTAGGCCTTATTATAATTTAATTATAATATTATAATTTGTTGCAAAACAAATTCACCACAGTACTGGTACCGGTACCATTGTCTATAATAGACATGTCCCATTCCCATCCCTACTGCTAATCATAAAGGCGCGCCATTATTTGAAACGACCAATGGCAGCACCGTGCGCGCCCGCCTCACCCCGCAAGGATTGGTGATTTGCGTCTCGAACAATATCGCTTGCATTTGGCTTCTAGTGGGGTGTTCTGTGGGTAAAACTGAACCTAAAACTTTTAACAAAAACGGAATTATTTATAAAATACACTAATACAGAAGTTTATAAGTACTTCAATATTCTTGAAGTGGTACCGTAGGTTATAAGCCCTTGTGGATTTACTTTATGTTCATATTGCCTTCCTATAGGTACCTTACAATATTGTAGGATCTGTGAACACGATACGTGAATAGTATATCTCTGAATGAAATGACCTAGATTTGAAATTGCGTTTGTGATATGAGTATTTATATGTACATCCCGGTGTCGTGCGGATATTAATCTAAAATATGAATTTAAATAAAAATAGCAGATGTTTGGCGAGTTCGGTTCAATCGTAATTTTTTTGTAAACGTGTACTTATTTTACATGTTATTGCTTCGTGTTTTTTCTATTGAAAGAAAGCCGCAGGATTCGAATCAAAGAATATAATACTCACATTGGAATCGATGACGTTCCAATATACCCTATATCGTTTTCCCCACAATTCCTGAGTCCCATTCCCATGTCCCATTCCCATTACTTGAACAGAAACTATAGAATAGTTGAATGGTTCACGGAAAGAATATGTATTGTCTAGTCACTGATAATATTTTGAGCCATCGCGGTTTTTAACCCCCGACGCAAAAACGACGTGTCTCTCTGTTTGTCTATCTGTCTGTCTGTCTGTGTGTGTGTCTGTCTGTAGCATCGTAGCTCCCGAACGGATGAACCGATTTCGATTTAATTTTTTTTTGTTTGAAAGCTGAGTTAGTCGGGAGTGCCATGTTTCATAAAAATCGGTCCACTATGTCGCGGTAGGGGTTTTTTTCAAAATTTTAATTTTATGGTTAGGTTTAAACCACGATTTCGTGTAGAAGGATTTTGAAAGAAAAAAAAAGTGTTATATTTATTAACGCGTTATATTTAGAATAGAATAGAATAGAATAGTCTCGGAGCCTTAAGCTCGCTATCCCCCTCTATCGCACCGGGTTCATGTCCAACTCCTTCGCTCTGCAGGCAATTCGTCTTTGGAACGATCTCCCTCTTTCAATACGACAAGCACAGAGCAAGTTTTCCTTTAAACGTCAATTACGTAAACACTTCTCGCAAGTACACCAGTGACACCAACGTTGTTAGACAGTAATGGTTAGATGGGTACTATATATGTATATGTATGTATATATTTTTAGTTAGTTTATGTATGTATATGATTGTACTTATTTATGTATGTATATTGATGATGCATATTGTACTTAGACAGTGGCTTATATCTATTTAAATTTCTGTTTTATTTTCCGCACCAATTGTAAGTTTCTGTTTGGTCCAATGGTTGACTGGTAGAGAATGCCTTAAGACATTAAGTTCGCCATTTGTACTTTATGTTGTGCAATAAAGGTTAAATAAATAAATAAATAATTGTATTTTTAGTGGACTAGACATCTGTTTCCCATGTACCCTTCAATTTGAAACTACCGTCGAGAATATTATATGTACATTAAATTATTTTGTTTAAGCTGTGGGAGTTTAGTTAACTTTGCGTGTTCTTAACTTGTTAGCTAAACTAAGAAGTTTCTAACACAAATGTTACTTGACAGTTTACTTGTTTCGTAGTTTCAAATGTCGCACTTTTGTTTTCTGATTAAGTTTGAGATATTTTTGGCAAATACTTTGAAGCACCAACGATAAACGAAAAAAGCGATACACCAAACGGCAAAAGATTTTTTTGAGTACCTACCAATTTTTCTCCAATTTCAAAATTAGATTCAGTTTAAAAACTTACCCTTTATGGCCCCTGTAGAAAAACGAACGGTCTTGATTAGTTACTTAGATTATGTTTTATCCAATTTCTCACAAGATAAAGACCAAAAATATTAGCTTTTTCAGCTTTATAAGCATTTATGAATAAAGTCAATGTATTTTAAATACTTATTTATTTATTATTATTATTTATTTAAGCAAGGTGCAAGGTGGACTGATGACCTGGTGAAGGTCGCAGGAGTCCGCTGGATGCGGGTGGCGCAGGACAGGTCATTGTGGCAATCTTTGGGGGAGGCCTATGTCCAGCAGTGGACGTCTTTCGGCTGATGTGATGATGATGATGATTATTATTTATTTATACTTTATTACATACACACATACATACATACAATCACGCCTGTATTCCATAAAGAGGTAGGCAGAACACATGAAACTACTAAAGCTTCAGTGCCACTCTTGGCAAATAAGGGTTGAAAGAAAACGAAACTGTGACATTGCAGTGACAGGTTGCCAGCCTCTCGCCTACGCCACAATTTAACCCACAATTGAACGTAAAAAAATAAGTACAAATGGTGGACTTCAAGGCATTCTCTACCAGTCAACCACTGGCTCAAAAAGAAACATTTGATACGTGCAGGCATCGTGACAGAAAACAGTCATCAGATATCACTTTCTATTCTACATTCATACACTCTCTTAATCTGATGATTGTATTAAATAGGCTACTAGACTCATAACGAATTTGGCCCAGTAAATGATTGTCTTCTGTAGTATTTGACATAGAATAACAATATTTATAGATTTTGGGTATTAAAAGCGTATGATGACTATAGATAAAAAACTTAAGAAAGTCACCTGTTGTATGTGTGAGTGACGTGTTCGAATAGGCGTTTGTTTTGTTTGTGTTACTAATTTTAAATATGTGTTCTCTATATAATTTTTTATTTATTTTGGCCACTGAAAACTTTGTCAGCGATGTAGTGACGTCGTCGAATTCGAACCTTACTGAATGTCAAAACAATCACTGACATATTGAACTTTATGCCTTCATACTTAAAAAGTCAGAAAAAATTGTTTTAGAATAGAATGACCTGATACACAGATAATCTATAGATTAACAGGACTGTGTTGTTTCGTCTGATTACGTAAAAGTATACTTTCAAAATATTTTTTGCTGTTTTTAAGTCTTAATAAAATATGAAAATATATTTTTTCGGTTAATTGGACAGTACTTAATCATATAAAATAGACTTTAAAAAAATTCAAGTAGCCTATTAACAGTAAATTAGAAAACTCTTCAAACATTAAAGGCATACTTTCACAAAAGGCAATGCTTTATATCTTAATATACTTTTCATGTAACGTACCTTTTGACAGGTAAGAGGCCTTTCCTGCAATGTTTGTATTTTTAGCTTTCAGGCCCCGTAGCCGAATGGCATTTCTCCGACGCCAAACGAAAGCGATACGCCGCTGGCTCTGTCGCGCCAATACGCAAGCGCGATAGAGATAGATATCTACTAGCGCTTCGTTTCGTGAGCGTTTCGTGAGCGATTGTGCCATTCGGCTAGCCACCCAGAAAGCTACATTTGGTAAAACGATCTCATTATAAATTATTCTGTGACGTTATTTAATATTATAAACGATTCAGTCGAATTTTTTGCTTATACACAATTAAACTTCTGCTTGCATAGGATCGCAATAAAACAGTTAGTAGGTCAATTTAGACTGGGGGGCGTTTAACCCATCAACCACCTTGTTCAAGATCTGTCCCAGACAATATAAACTGTAATTTACAGATTGAAGGTTATTAATTCAGTAGAAAATTTTTGACAACGGTATTCCAGAGGTTAACTAATACATAGAGTATCATACGTGTCCATTAGTCATATATGGCACACGTGTACCTGTACAGTGGACACATTTGGAACTCAAGTTAATAGTTAAAACATGGAAAATGGTCGGTTATCAAATATTTTTTCATCACACTCCCACAGGTAAATGTGTAATTGAAATCAGGCGGAGCGCGAGTTATATATATATATAGAAAAATCGTTCTCCTTAGGGATTTATGATGTTTCTAGACCGTATTTAACATTTTTGTTTCTTTAATCTCGAGTCTTTAAATCGCCCGGCAAGCCGTCGAAATGTAGACAAACAAAAGTGCCTTTCCACCAGAAATGTACTACGTGGATGCGTTTGATATCCACCAATCAGGTCAGTCGAACCCGTTCTCACCGCTAAGCTAAGCGGTTCGACTAAGCTGATTGGTAAATATTATTGGTAGAAAGGCACCCTTAAGACGATACAGGAGGGGTAAATTCTCCATACAAACGCTCTCGACTATTTCCTCCCTGGTTTTTGAAGATGCTCCACTGATTTTTTCAACACAGATTATTATTATTTTTATCTGTGTTTGATTTTTTTGATGTTCTTATTTTTAAAGACTCTAGAGCCCATCAAAAATGTCCAAAAACAGCCTATTGATTATGGCGCAAAAAAAGGTGTGGTATTTAAATCTTATACTTTTAAACGAGCAATTCTTGTATATTTATTTATTTATTTATTTATTTATTTATATATATATTTATTTACACTGACGATCTCGGAAACCGCTCTAACGATTTCGCAGAAATTTGTTATGTGGGGGTTTTGGGGGTGAAAAATCGGTCTAACTTATCCTTAGGTCCCGGAAAACGCGAATTTTCGAGTTTTCATGCGTTTTTCTTCGCGCGCCATCTCGTGTGCAGTAGTTGTACTGTTAAGACAGAATTCTTTCGGTCGATGTAAGTACTATTTATTGCAAACACTAGATGGCGACACAGGTCAAGGCTAAAACGAATAGAAAATACACTATTTGAGTTTTTGTGGCGAAATGCGCGCCATCTCGTGTGGAGTAGTTGTGTTGTTAAGGCTGAGAATTCTTTCGCTCGATGTAGGTACTATTCATTTTTGAACTAGATGGCGACACATGTCAAGGATACGACAGAACCGAGCGAAGCTCGGTTGCCCAGATATTTGGTAAATAATAGCCAAAAAAACTAAACGGTCCGAGACAGATAATTTCATTGTTATTTAGATTCGCAAATTACGTTACGATTGATGAAGTTTTGAAGGGGGAAATAATAGTCGAGAGCGGAACCTCGATTTTAAAGATTTTTTCGCAATATCTTTTAACTGAGTTGTTCTGAATGGACAATTTTATTTCGATAAATCTAGTTAATAACACTTAGTATATTTAACTAAAATTCCCAAATTGAAAGGGGATCCCTTTCCATTTTATCATTTTCGCTCCTGTAGCGTCTCAACGTATTCTTGTTTGCTATGTTTAAATTCCGCCACAAGTAGCACAGTCCACTATTAATGCTATAATAAATTCATAAGTACTTTTAGAAATAACATACATCTCATGTAAATGTAATAAGCTGACACTTTGATACCTAAATAAAGCATTTTTCATTTTCATTTTCATTTTTTCATTATATTTGGTTTTGTCCTCAGAAATTGGCAACGCACAATGACATGACAGTGACGGCCGAGCACACTTTTCCTTACTACATCCCCTTGAACATATCCAACATGGAGAAAATAGTGGACCAAACCTACTATAAGACTAGAGGTAAGTCCTGTGGTCTCTGTCACCTATTAGGGCATTTTCAGAATTTGGGTCCTCCTAAGTAGCGTAAGTTGTTAACAAAAATAGGCTAATTTCCTACTAGTCAAATCAGCTTCTTTTTAAGAACTGTCAAAACGATTTGCTAATATGGAATTACTATGAAATACTGAGGAGTGACGTCACGGTCAATTCATTTGCTTTATATCTTTCTCTTTGACTCATTAAATAGAAAGTATGTTTAAACAAAACCACTGTCCATATTGTTCTTCTAATTATGTGGTGCTTCATTTCGTTCACTGCATAAAATATTTTATTTTAAATGTAGGAAACTAGCCTATTAACTCGCTGTCAGTTTTGTGACGACAATGAAGCATAAAATCTGTATACAAAATTACTTTTTTCACAGTTTATGTAATTAACACAAAAACAATATTTTTATTGAAATTTTATGCTTAATTACAATAACATTATATCACTAAACTGACAGTAAGTTAGTTTTTGTTAACAACTTAGGGACCGTCCCCACTCAGGCGTCACGTGTCTCGCGGCGCGCAACGGACGTCTCCGCCACGCCGCCTGAATGTCATTCAAAAAACGTCTCCTCTACTGAGGATATATAAATAACCTTTTAAATATCCGGCGTGGACCACAACGGAAAAGCATCAATAATTAGGTTTACCGATATACTCTTAAAAATACTTGCCTGTAATTTTATTTCTAACCACCTACCTGCGATTAAAATCGGGAAAATACTCCCATCACCGATAGCAGCGATTATTTACAATTTCTACGACTTTATAAGTAGGTGGTGGGCGTTTCAAAAAAGTATTGGAAATTGGAAACCCGACTCTCAGAAAGTCAGGTATTTTGGGCTCACTCTTCATCATACCATTGATAGAATTTAGGTACTACTACATTATGATTACTAGGTTGGTTATTACACATAAAAAAAAATTATATGTCCCGTCATTTTGCCATAACTAAAGAGACCTCATAGGTATACTTTTGCAGATGTTAATGTGAAATCCCAATAATATATGTGGCTTATACACTAGTTTTTACGACAGCGACTACAATCTGACCTTCTGGTCAACAGGCGGACTTAACACCTTTAGGCATTCTCTACCGATCAATCTTGGGGCGAAACAGAAATGTATCAATGTGCAGAAATGTATCAATGTGTCCGGTTTCCTCACGATGTTTCCCTTCACCATAACAATTCGTACGTCACGAAAAACTCATTGGTACGAGTTGCTATTTGAACCCATGACCTCCCGATGTCTCTAAATTGACGCATGTTTACAGTGTACGTGTTCCTGGGAGAGCATGTGGCGCTGGTAGACTTCGTGATGGTGCTGCAGCGCCGCGGACTGCTGCAGACTGGTGACTACGCCGTGGTGGCGGTCGACGACGAGATATACGACCCGAGCATCTCCACCATCGCCCATGCCGGTATAGTACTTAAATGACACTTACATTTAACAGTGCACTTGACCCAGTAGGATCAGGCGCAGCACGACATTGAAGCCCTAAGCAAGCTCTTAAATTTAGCATTGCGAAGCCTAGCCTCCTGGCAGGTGAGCATGGTTGCGCGATAAATGATAAAACATCAGGCCGTCCCTATCGCACTATTTGTAAGTGTCTTATACGCCTGGACGCTACGGGCTTTCGACCCTATGCGTAGCTCGGCCTTCGCTTGCTTTTTACTATAATTCAGTGCTCGCCCTGACTTTCCTCTATCCATTACCGGGTTACCGTTTATTTCGTAATGACAGGACGGGTACTAGGAACGGTGGAAACAACATAGTTCGAGGTGGTGGTGTTGCCATATACATTAGAGGTGATTTTTCTTGTCAAGTGGTTTCTCAATCCCCAACTACCTATTCCAACTCGCCGGAATATTTATTTCTTAATGTCACTTTACATCATAGTAAAGTACTCTTAGGAGTCTTCTACAGCCCTTCCTCTAATGTTAACTTCTTTGACGTTCTCGACAATGAATTAGCAACTCTTGCCCCGCAATTCGATCATTCCGTTGTAATGGGTGATTTCAATACCTGCCTAGTAAAAAACGACCACCGAACTGTGAAGCTTCAGCAACTCGCTACTTCTTTAAATTTTCATATTTTACCTCTTGGCCCCACTCATTTCCCTCACAACGGTCCTCCATCCCTTTTGGATTTAATCTTGACTTCTTCCCCTAATCTTGTATCATTTCATGGCCAATTTAATGCAGCAGCTTTTTCAAACCATGACCTTATTTATGCTTCTTTTAAAATTCGCCCCCCAAACGCCGGCACAAAATAGTTATGCGACGCAATCTTCAGAATGTGGATCGACAGGCGCTTCTCGCTGACCTAAATAAGATATGTTGGAAGGATTTGGAAGAGGCCCCTGACGTAGACTTGAAGATAGATACTTTTAATAGTTTGTTGCTTGCGGCTTTTGACAAACACGCTCCTTTAACACCGATGCGTGTTAAACATCTCCCTGCGCCATGGCTTACCCCGGACATCAAGGAACTGATGGCGAAAAGGAATCGCGCTCGAATAAAGCTTAGACATAAGCCTTCAGAGACCAACCATCAAAATTATGTTAAGCTACGAAACCGCTGCAATAGGGCTTGCAGAGATGCTAGGCGTAGGTACATTTATAAAACAATTGACGAATGTCCCCCCACTAGGTTATGGAGCTTCCTGAAGTCCCTCGGGGTAGGCAAAGCTCCGAATGATTTTGCGAATGTCCCAGACCTTGACAATATTAATCTGCACTTTAGCTCGTCGCCCGTTAATCTTAACCCTGCTACAAAAGAAAAATCTTTAGCTCTTCTAGCTAACTCCCGGCACCCAAACTGTACTACCTTTGAGCTTGGTAATATCTCACCCGAAGAAACACATGCTATTCTCAAGTCACTTAAAACGAAAGCCGTTGGGGAGGATAATCTTAGTTTAGATATGATTATGCTCGTAGCAGACTTTATCTCCCCCATCATATCTCATATTATTAATTTTTCCTTTTCGTCCGGTATGTTTCCTTCTATCTGGAAACTCGCGAGTGTAATTCCTCTCCCAAAAGTCTCCAACCCTTCTTCTATCTCCGAATTTCGTCCTATCTCTATTCTGCCTATTCTCTCCAAGGTTATTGAACACTTTGTTAATCGACGCCTTACTTCACATCTCAACCAAAATAACCTTTTTAATCCACTTCAGTCGGGTTTCCGCCCCGGGCATAGCACAGTCACAGCATTGGTTAAGGTCACTGACGATATTCGTTATAATATTGAAAATAAAAAGGTCACTATCTTGGTTCTTTTGGACTTTAGTAGTGCCTTTAATACGGTGGACTTCGATATACTTCTTGCGTTTCTTAATAATCTTAATTTTTCCCCTATATCTCTGTCCTGGTTCCGTAGTTACCTTTTTGGGAGGCGGCAGCGAGTCCGGATTGATGACAAGGTCTCCGAATGGACTGAACTTTTGGCCGGTGTCCCCCAGGGAAGTGTACTGTCACCATTACTATTTTCCATTTTTATTGATAGCATTACTAAGCGTTTGAAATCCTCGTATCACCTTTATGCGGACGATTTACAAATATATTCAGCGTCCAACCTTGACGACGTCAGTTCTCTAGTAGGCCAAATTAACTCTGACTTGGAAGCAATAAGTGAATGGGCATCATCGTTTGGGCTGAAAGTTAACACCGCAAAGTCGCAAGCAATAATCATTGGTAGTCCTTACTCCATTTCCAAACTGCCTCACCAGGTTCTACCAGATATATTGTTCGAGGGAACTCCGATTCCGTTCTCTTCCACTGTCAAAAACCTCGGTATTGTTATGGACCAAACGCTTTCATGGGACCCTCAAGTCTCCGAAATAAGTCGTAAGATTTTTGCCTCTCTACATTCCCTCAAGCGTCTGCAGAACTTCCTCCCGCATCAGACTAAGGTTATGTTGGCTCAGTCTCTTTTACTTCCTCTTCTCGATTATGCCGATATTTCTTTTCTCGATCTAAGACAGGAACTGCTTGACAAACTTGAACGCCTCCAGAACGTGTGCATAAGATTTATATTCGGGCTAAAGAAATTCGACCATGTTTCCCTCTTTCGCAGTCAACTCAAGTGGCTTCCCATCCGCCGTCGCAGGGATCTGCATATTCTTTCTCTCCTATTTAATGTTCTGTTTAATCCTTCGTCTCCTCTTTATCTTCCACAAAAATTTAAATTTATGGCGGACGGTAGTGGCCATCGTCTACGTTCTAGTTCTAATCTTGCACTGGCAACACCTCATCATAAATCCCGTGCGTATAGTAAATCTTTTGCAGTGCGAGCGGTTCAACTTTGGAATGAGTTGCTTCCGTCCTTAAGGAAATCGCAGTCCGTTGCCTCGCTCAAGGGGCAGTTAAAAAAGCTGTGGCTATCGGAACATGGATGACTTGTTTGTAACTAGTTATAGATACTATATATAAATATATATTTATTTACTATATATATTGTTATATATTCTTTATATTTGATGTACCTTTTATTCCAATTTTATTTTATTATTTTTTGTTTTAGTCTCTTTTATATTTTTATGGGCTTTCCTATAAACTGTTGTACTAAGTGCTATATTTGTCTACCATTCTTCATCACATTTCACCTACTCAAAGGTTAGCTGGAAGAAATCCCTTAAAGGGATAAGTTCGCCTTTGTACTGTCTATCCTGTGTCATATTTGTGTTTTGTGTTTTGTACAATAAAGAGTTTATACATACATACATATACATACATGATGATGGTGATGATGATGCGTGGGATGTTTAATTTGACGTTTTAAAAATTGTTTCAGATCATCTCGGACAGAACAGCAGCAGTGACATCATGGCTTTCAGGGCTGTGCTCAAACTTACACCCTCGTTCCCAACAAACCCTATTTATGCGTGAGTAAAATAATATATTACATGACAAGTGAAGAAAAGAGGAAATTTGAAACGAGTGTAATAAATGAAAACATGACCGAAGCACAGTATAATAAAGAGTACTATCGTACAGTATGGCCCCTCTGAAAGTGCCGCCCACCCCCTCTCGGCTACCTCACAGTTACCGCCTGCTCCGCCACAAAAACGCAAACAGTCGACCTGTCATATTTCACTCATACAGGCATAGTACGCGTTCACCTACACGAGCTTAGACTGTGTGCTAGGAACGCGCCATTTTCATATATTTGATCGCCCGCCAGTGTCCGAGGTGCGACCGAAGGGAGTTCCCTCTTTGTAATACACATGTTGTCAAAATTTTCAACATACTTTTTTTTAAGGCAAACACTCGATTTCTTATCTTTTGTTTATTTTTCATTTTATACAGATATTCAAGGATCAGATCCAAGGTTATTGACATTGGCAAAGATATTTATATGCGCCCCTCGTTTCTTTCCCTACGATCATACATCACACACAAAAAGGTTACATATAATGGCTACAAAGCCCTTAATCTCTAGACTTGTTTACAGCAATATCCCACAAAACAGAAAAGAAAAATGTATGAGCATTTTTCAATATAAATGTCTCATCTGTATCCATAAATATATTTTAGTAATAAATACTTTTAAGTCTTAAGTTAACATTTTTTGTAGTAATATATTTTAGCAGTTATAGCTCTTCTCTTGTTTTAATCTAAACAAGACTACACGTACTATTTAGAGTTGGTTAGAATTTAACTTGAATTTGTAAACAAAGGCTTTATAAATAGGTAGCCAAAGGCGTATTTACCCTAGGGGCATCCGGGCCATGACCCCGGACGCAAATCCGTCTGGGGGCAAAACTTTCTACTCACGGTCGGTCATAAAATGAAGATTAAGTACATATAATATAATCATTTTGTTGAAAATTTTGCACCTACCAATTTCGTGTCGGAGGAGGACGACACTTTTTGGGTCATGAGTCAGTGAAAAGTAGTAATAGTAGTAGTGGTAATATTATTAAATTATAGGTATAGTTTTTTGATAATTCAGTGGTTAATATCCACTGACTTACACATTAGTTTTCTAATTCTCGGAACCAAAGAGGATCGAGTATTATAGAGAGTTGCTGTCAAAGTAAAATGTGTAATCACAGTGCATAGACTGCTATCTCTCGATACAGGCTTCAAACTTTAGAACCTCAGTGTAGGCGACGCATATATGTTTTATGTGAACTGTACTTTAGGATTTATTTATTAAGTTTGCTTACTTATTTTGGCACATGTAACGCCATCTAGATTAAAACTTTGGAATTAAAGCTACATAAAAACAATGGTGGGTAGCGAGCCCAAGTCATGCGCTGCACCTAAGTAAAATGAAGGTAGTTGTACATTTCGCGAACTGAGACCCGCCGCGTTGACTCCTCGCTCGTACCACGGTTTTGGCATCGTATTTTCGAAATTATGCGTTTTGATTTAACCTGTCACCTACAATAAAGTGGTCATTCGAACCAAATCTGTGCTAAAGTGATGCATAGGACACCAGTGCAAAAATCGCAGATTAAAACGCGTAATCAGTATCGCCGCGAACTCGAGTGCACGAATGCGCAAATGGCGAGTACATCGAGCAACGCGCCCGCGCCTACACCCGCGGAACCTATAGTTAATAAATTCCTAGACCTCGGCACCGATAGTCTTAAAGTGAAATCGTCGAAGGATAGGGAACAAGTGAAAATGGAAACACCAAAAAGTGTACGTGGTTCAGTTTCGTCAGTAAAGTCTAAACTATCTACGTCATCATCAATTGCGCGACGTAAGCAATTGGAATTTGAAGCCGCTCAAGCCAAGGCCCAGATTGAGCTGGCCCTTATTGATAAAAAGCTAGAAGCTGATCTAGCCCAAGTTGACGCCGAAGAGTCGCAGAGTGAGAATGAGCGCGGTAGTGAAGCGAGCGGAAGCGCGCATAGCAACAGGGCGCGGTCGAACGTCGAACAGTGGTTGAGTCAAGGTCACGACGAAACTACTTACATACCGCAGCCAGAGGCGCCTTATCAGCCACAGCATCACCAGCACCCTGCACCAGCACCCGTCAACTTACCTATAGTCCAGCAACCTGTTCCAAGTGACAGCATTCGAGAACTAGCGCTTACCTTGAAGGATATCATGACGAACTCGTCAGCCAAGCGTGAGGATCGTTTGCTCAGCCGCCTGTCTACGCCACGTGACTTACCTATATTCAGCGGCGACAGCGTCGAATGGTTGCACTTTAAAAAGTCTTATACGGAATCTACCAGAGTCTGTGAATTCTCTGACTCTGAGAACCTGGAGAGGCTACGCAAAGCACTGCGAGGCGACGCCAAGGACACGGTTACCGCACTGCTGATCGGCAACACCCCGCCCGCAGCCGTCATGGAAGCTCTCGAGTTAAGGTTCGGCCGATCGGATGTCATCATCATGAACCTCACGACGCAGCTGAAGAAGCTACCTTCGTTACCCACGTCGTACCAGCATGAGTTGATTGACTTTTCGATAAAAGTAAATAACTGCGTAGCCACAATAGGTGCGCTAAATAAACCTGATTACCTACGCAGTCCCGAGCTCGCATCAGCTGTTCTTAACAAGCTACCGAGCACCCTGATTGGTAAATGGACTGATTTCGCATACAAAAGGTTAGAGGAAGACCAGCCTAAGTTGATCCTCATCTCCGAGTTTCTTAAACAAGAAGCACAAATGTTGTCACTAGTTGGAATGACACAAGCACGTGAACAAAGCAAGTCGAGTGAAATAAAAACTACAGCGAAATACTCAGGTGATAACAAAGTTCGTATTACTCGGCCCATATTGACAACAAAAGTCGTCGAGGAAAATAAGAATTGTAAATTTTGCTCAAAGGAATTTCACCCGCTGCCCGACTGCCGTGTTTTCAAACGTGCCATGCGCCGTGACAGATGGAAGTTCGTCAGATCCCAAGGACTATGTTATTGTTGTCTGACGTCACGACACGACAGGGACACCTGCCCTGCGCCCGTGTGCGACATAGATGGTTGTGGACTCGCACACCACAAGATGCTACACTACAAGAAGCCTACGTCAGCACAATCAGCTGACGCGGTCGTTGACCCGCCGCCCGAGCCGGCCCCCGCGCAGGCTCAGCCGCCGGCCCCCGAGCCGGCACCCCCGGCCCCCGACACCGTGGCGCACGTTACATCGGATTGTGATAAATCTTCTTGTGAGGACAACGTTATGTTAAAAGTAGTGTCAGTGCAGTTACGTGGACCTAAGGGTACCGTAAGTACCTACGCCCTTTTAGACGATTGCGCATCTGTGTCTATGATAGACTCTGATTTAGCGGACGAGTTAGGTCTTAAAAATCAAAATCCGCGGTCTGTAATGTTTACCGATGCGTTTGGACTCGAGGTGTATCAATCAGCTGTGCCGAACGTTATCGCGCAGATAAGTGGACAAAATAATAACAATAGTTATAATATTAAGTTGCGTAAAGTGTCTAAATTAAATTTACCAGCTCAAAACTTGTCTGCACTTAAAAGTTTAAATTGTAAACGTTTATCTCATATTAAGGAATATGTGTGTAAAAGTCGAGTTAAACCTCGTATTCTCATTGGGGAAGATAATTATTACCTAATCGCTCCGATACAAATAATTCATGGTAGTGAAACCGAGCCCTATGGATCTCTGTGCAAGTTAGGATGGTCAATTCATGGTAATTGTGGTCGCACTCACTCTAACGCTGCCAATGTGTTCCATCTCAGTCACACAGATGGCGAAAATATAGGTGAACTAAATGATTTAATTAAACATTCTTTTTCCCTAGACTCCATAGGAATTTCAACCTTACGCCGTGAAAATAGCGATCATTTAAGGGCGTTGCAGATCCTAGAAGATTCAGCGCGCCTTATCGGAGATCAATGGGAAGTGGGTCTGCCGTTCAAGAAGGACGTATTCGCCATGCCAGACACACGCGAAGCTGCCCTTACGCGCCTACAGTCTTTAATGCGCAAGTTTGTTAAAGATCACGCGTACGCAGATCGCTACCGAATGGAGGTAAACAAACTGTTTGCCGCTGGCTACGCACGTGAGCTCAAGGAAAATGAACTTTCGGCCGACCGCATATGGTATCTCCCGCACTTCGGAATTCAGAACCCCAACAAACCTGGTAAGTTGAGACTTGTTTATGATTGTGCTGCAAAAGTAAATGGGAATTGTCTTAATAGTTATTTGTTAACGGGACCAGATTTATATAATTCACTTATGGGGATTATGTTGAGATTTCGTGAGAATAAAATAGTTATAATTGGGGACATTAAGGACATGTTTTTAAGGGTGAAAATAAGGCCCGAAGATCAACATGTACTTCGTTTTTTATGGCAGGAAGCTCCGGGCTCGCCCGTAAAAACATGTGTTATGCAAAGTCTATTGTTTGGTGCCACTTGCAGTCCTTTTATAGCACAATTCATTAAGAATAAAAATGCATCTAGGTATGAAGATTTATATCCGGAGGCTGTAAATGTTATTGTAAATAGTCATTACATGGATGACTGTTTATATTCAACTAGCAGTGTAGAAAATGCAGTTAAGTTGGTTGAACAAATTACTCTTATTCACAAGAGCGGTGGATTTGAGATACGAAATTGGTCAAGCAATAGTCAGGAGGTATTGAAAAATATACCTACTGACGCGCTCGCGCAAACAGCTGTTCACTTCAAGGACGGAGTTATGAACACAACCGAGCGCACCTTAGGGTTAATGTTTCATCCTTCAGATGATACTTTTGGATTTAAGATTTCATTTAATCGTGTCCCTCAGGAGGTATTAAATGGATCTGAGGCTCCGACGAAAGCAAAAATGCTTAGCCTCATCATGTCAGTTTATGACCTTCACGGTTTTTTATCGCCTTTTATTATAAAGAGTAAAATAATATTTCAGGACGTTCACCGTAGTGGCGTGGAGTGGAACGACCACATCCGACCGGAGGAGCACGCGCGCTGGGTAAGGTGGCTCGACGAGCTTAAACTACTAGCGTCGCTGCGCATCCCTCGACACTACGCGGCCGCGGGGCCATGGACGCCGTGCTACGATGATTCGGCGGATGGGGTAAGTGACCCCACCATCATACATACCGAATTACATGCATTTTGCGATGCCAGTAGTAAGGCATATGCCGCTGTTGTTTATTGGCGCTTTGTTCGCTCAGATGGAACTATAAATGTATGTTTTGTGGCGAGTAAAAGCAGAGTGACCCAACTACGTCCGGTCTCTATACCGAGGCTAGAGCTTCAAGGTTGCTTGCTCTCTGCTCGTCTGGCCGCCACAATACAGAGCGAGCACAAAGACATTAAGCCAAACAAGCGATATTTCTGGACGGATTCAAATACCGCCCTCCAGTGGATTCGCAGTGACCCTAGAGACTTTAAACCATACGTCGCTCACCGCCTCGGTGAGATTGACGAGTTGACCAGTGCGTCAGAGTGGCGTTACGTCCCCACGTCCTTGAACGTAGCCGACGTAGCCACTCGTGAGGACGCGCCACCACTGCAGTACGATGACGTATGGTTCCAGGGGCCAAACTTCTTGCGTGAACGCGAAGGTGAGTGGCCCAAGGATCTCAAGAGCTCCAAGCAGCTTGAAGAAGCTATTTGCGAACGTAAGGTCATTAATGTTGTATCCTCAGCCGACTGTACTAGTACGTTGCCGGTACCTAACGAAAATTACTTTTCGTCGTGGATTCGATTACTGATGACTACTGCACGGGTATTGTTGTTTATTAAAAAATGTCAGCATAAATGCGATCGAATCGACACCGAACTGTTACAATCGGCAGAGGACTTGTTGATTAAAAAATGTCAACATGATTCGTTTCTTACAGAAATTGCCTGTTTAAGGAACAATAAGCCGTTATCGAAAGATAGCCGACTGCTACAGTTAACGCCCTATCTCGACGATGCGGGCCTACTACGTGTAGAGGGCCGTATCGACAAGACTGTTGGAGTCAATGAGTCTACGAAGAGACCAGTGATTCTTGATGGCAAGCATCGAATCACCAGACTGCTCGTAGAACACTACCACAGGCGAGCACTGCACAGAGCTCAAGAACTGGTAGTTAATGAGCTAAGGCAGCGCTATTGGATTCTGCAACTGCGACCAACTGTACGCGCAGTCGCAGCCCATTGTCTGCTGTGCAGATATCGTCGCGCCACGCCGCAGCCGCAGCGTATGGGCGACCTGCCCGCAGCACGGCTGCAGCACAACCGTCGTCCGTTCTCGTTCACCGGGGTCGACTTTTTCGGCCCCATGGAGGTAACCGTAGGTCGTGGTAGGCAGAAACGGTATGGAATGTTATTCACATGTCTGACCATTCGAGCCGTACATGTCGAAATAACGGAAAACCTTACCACTGACTCTACCATAATGGGTTTGAGACGGATGATAGCACGCAGAGGTACCCCTACCATGATATACTGCGATAATGGGACCAATCTTAGAGGTGCCCACATGGAATTGAAACGCAGTATCGCTGAACTAGACAGCGATGCCCTGCGCAATGATGGACTCGTGAGAGGAATTGAGTGGAAATTTATTCCCCCGGGCGCCCCAGAGATGGCTGGCGCGTGGGAACGAATGGTGCGTACTTTTAAATCATCCCTCCGAGCTGTACTCAAGGAGCGCGCCCCACGGCCAGAGACCCTTTCAACATTGATGGCTGAAGTTGAAGCCCTCGTCAACAGCCGTCCTATCACGTACGTATCGGTAGATCCTAACTATCCTGAAGCTCTGACCCCCAATCACTTCTTGATTGGTACGTCCTCAAATGGACCAGCGTTTGGTAAGTACGACAATGGCGACCTCCAGCTAAGACGTCAGTGGCGGATAGCGCAACGTCTAACTGATATGTTTTGGGCACGTTGGCTCAAGGAGTATTTGCCAACACTTCTTCCGCGGCAAAAGTGGACGCGCGAAAATCGCTCATTACAGGTAGGAGATTACGTAATTATAGCCGAACCTAACTTAGATCGTGGATCATGGCGGCACGGAATAGTGAGTGCGACACACGTTGGTAATGATGGGCGTACTCGCGTTGTTGACGTCCGTACGCGCACGGGCATTTTACGCCGCCCCGTCACACGCGTCGCCTTACTTGCACCAGAGATGGCTCGTGATGACTAGTCATCACTAAGGGGGTGGGATTGTAGGCGACGCATATATGTTTTATGTGAACTGTACTTTAGGATTTATTTATTAAGTTTGCTTACTTATTTTGGCACATGTAACGCCATCTAGATTAAAACTTTGGAATTAAAGCTACATAAAAACAATGGTGGGTAGCGAGCCCAAGTCATGCGCTGCACCTAAGTAAAATGAAGGTAGTTGTACATTTCGCGAACTGAGACCCGCCGCGTTGACTCCTCGCTCGTACCACGGTTTTGGCATCGTATTTTCGAAATTATGCGTTTTGATTTAACCTGTCACCTACACTCAGTTTTGACAATTTGGCCCATATTCTTAGCTTGATATATTGTGTTAAAATGCCAAATATATCAATATTAGCGCCATCAAGTCGAGCGTCCCCCAAAGATGTAACGCCATCTAGGCCACTGTACCTTTTTCTCTAAGATATGGTTTTAAGGTACGTTTTTTTCTTAGACTGTCTTTGTCGGAACGAAAATAAAACTACTTATCCCTATAAATTCAGGTAAACCTAGACTTGGTTTTCACCAAGTCTGGATTTCCCTGGATTTCACGTCTTTTTGTTTACCAGTTTTTTTTTGTGAAAACGCTTGAGGACCTATTTTCAAGGGGCTAGAACATGTATATGAGTTTTAGTAGGTATATTGCGGTATAATTATGGTGCGCTGAAAATATCCAAAAATTGACTCCAAAATGCACAAATGTTACTTATGTTACCACATTTAAACTAGTGCTATTCATATTAATAGTTTATCAAAAAAAGGTTCAATTAAGGAATGTATATATTTGTCGCGAGTGACGCTAACGCACACACAGACAGACAAACACGTCAACAATCTTATAACACCCCGTCGTTTTTGCGCCGGGGGTTAAAAATATTTTTCTTGTGATTACTACACAGACCAATACAACAAGACGGCCCTTACAGGGCGACTCGCGGTCACCAAGCATACGACAAATCAGGTTTATAAAAGTTTGAACGCGTGCGACACCGATCAGTAGCGCCCAAGTATACGACCCGCTAACAGTGTCCGTGTCCGCTCGGGAAAAAATCTTAAATAATCAAATTTGGTTGCAAACAATGGTCTCTTACAGCATAAAGTGGTGTGGCAAGTCTTCTAACACTTCTACATATAAAAAACATGGAATAACATTCCACAGTTAAGTCAAATTAATTATTTTGTTGAATATTGTTTATTATCCGCGGAGTTCATTTATTCTGGTCAATATGGTTGTGCTGAGCGGCGCCGAGGCGCGTCCATCCCTTTTTGCCAAGTTAACAATGTGATATGCTATCCCTTTCACGTAAACGACTAGGCATGGGGCCATGTTAGTTTATGTCTGTTGCGGGAACTTCGTACTGCCGTTCGTACCATGTGCTACCATTTTATGAAATATAAAAGAAAGCAGATTTGTAATAGTGAATAATTATCTAGAATCTGTAGAGTCTGTAGTGGTATTTAGTTCATTGATTAGTTTAGAATATTTAGTTGGTAATTTAACTTAATAAACGTAAGTAAAAATGCACAGTTTAGTTATTAGTTACTAGAATGATTTTTATTGAGATGCTATCACAATCATCATCCTCCTTGCGTTATCCCGGCATCGGCATTCGCCACGGCTCATGGGAGCCTGGGGTCCGCTTTGGAAACTACTACCAAGATTTGGCGTAGGCACTAGTTTTATGAAAGCGACTGCCATCTGACCTTCCAACCCGAAGGGTAACTAGGCCTTATTATAATTTAATTATAATATTATAATTTGTTGCAAAACAAATTCACCACAGTACTGGTACCGGTACCATTGTCTATAATAGACATGTCCCATTCCCATCCCTACTGCTAATCATAAAGGCGCGCCATTATTTAAACCGACCAATGGCAGCACCGTGCGCGCCCGCCTCACCCCGCAAGGATTGGTGATTTGCGTCTCGAACAATATCGCTTGCATTTGGCTTCTAGTGGGGTGTTCTGTGGATTACTATATAGGTAAAGTGCAGCGGGGCAAATCTCGACTGGGGGGCAATTGTAACTGATCCATTTTTTCTATTATTACACTATGATGCTGTGTTCTACTTGTGTCCACTTAACACGCATACCATATATAACCGGTGGAAACTCTATTTAATAATGCAAACTATTTAACATTGTAAAACATGGAAAAAATATGGACCAGTTACATTTGTCCCCCAGTCGAGATTTGCCCCGCTGTGCCTTATCCAAATTGTTTATTAATACCACCTTTATTATCATATGGATTGTAAGTGAAAGTGGCATGCACTGGTACACTGCCGAGCACTGGTACTTTTAAATTGGTTTCCGTTAACCGGACACTCAACAAGAGTTGTTTTTCAGGGAGCTGTGTCAGATGATCCGCAACCACTCCGCTGCGCCACCTTTCTGCGTCCCCAACTACCACAAGTTATACGAAGAGGCTTCTGTAAGTACCTAACATAGTAGATACGCCCATGGTCACATTCAATAGCAGTCTCTCTCTCTCATCTTAGCGTTTTCCCGGTTCGAGCGCTTCGGAGTCCGGGGTCCGCTTTCCGGCTTTTTCTCCTCCACTTCGTACGGTCCTTCTGCATCCCTGGGTGGCTAGCCGAATGGCACAATCGCTCACGAAACGCTCACGAAACGAAGCGCTAGTAGATATCTATCTCTATCGCGCTTGCGTGTTGGCGCGACAGAGCCAGCGGCGTATCGCTTTCGTTTGGCGTCGGAGAAATGCCATTCGGCTACGGGGCCTGGTTGTGACTGTGAGACCATTGTCACGCATATCGCCCCCAACGACATCAAGCCAACACTTCTTGGGTTTTCCCAATTCCCCTTCGGCCGGAGCCAGGCGGAGGCGGCATAACAAGACATTTGTTCCTTATGTAACTTGCCGGTTTACGAAAGACTACGGTAACTAAGACCTAATTTAGACGGCGTGCGAACTCGCATGCGATTTTAGTTAGATTGCGGACTGTTGAGGTTAAATTCAGCCTTGCACCATTACGATAGTACTATTTAATTATACTGTGCTTTCACAGCCGTCAATACCGCAATGTAATAAAACTCGCATGCGAGTTCTCGTGCCGTGTAAATGGGCCCTAACTTTAAACACAAATGAGAACACCGTCAAAGTCATCGGTACATTCAAAGGAAACTTAAATATATGTACATTCAATACATAAATTCACGACTCTCTCCAATAGCGATAGGCAGAGCACATAAAACTGCTCAAGTTTCAGAGCAATTACTAAATTAATAAATAGTAAACGAAGTTGTGGTATTATACTGATAGGTTGCTAGCCAATCGCATCGCTCCCATAACTGCCCCACTCGGAATGGTGGCCGCTTACAGACGTAAGAAGCGCTTGGCATCCGTTAGCTCGTTGGGTGGACGACATCCGCAAGGTTGCGGGTCACAACTGGATGAGACTAGCTCAGGACCGGGATACATGGCGTACTAGAAGAGAGGCCTATGCTCAACAGTGGGCGATAAAGGGCTGACATGATGATGATGATGATGATACAATTTTGCACTCAACAGCCCGGAATGTAAGTAAAATCG
This sequence comes from Leguminivora glycinivorella, assembly GCF_023078275.1. NCBI lineage: Eukaryota > Metazoa > Arthropoda > Insecta > Lepidoptera > Tortricidae > Leguminivora > Leguminivora glycinivorella. The sequence goes on from NC_062984.1 coordinate 17,234,413, forward strand.
CATGCGAGTTCGCACGCCGTCTAAATCAGGCCTTATAATAATATTCGTAAATAATACTATTTGTCGAGTCTGCCGTCGAAACTTAATAACCCACATTTCGTGAACAAACGCTCCCTCAGTGATATCAAGTTACTGTATTACATTATTAAATACCCAGATATTAACTATTGTACCTACACGTATCATTAATATCATTATTCACTATAACATAATGCATATCACCTTATCACCCTAAAGACGATATAGAACAATCTTCATAATTACCAACTAAGCTGAGATGTACATAATGAAATTTTCAATTATACAACCTTCTTTAGGTCACCTTATGATCAACCTCTACCCGCCAAGCCGATGTGTCAATCGTTGACGCTAGTCGCCGATCGAAACGCAGTATGTTTCTGTCACGTCAATACGGGAGAGCGATAGAGATAGCTAGCTATGATAACGATATTGTCGTAAGCGTTTGTGCATTTGGCTGCATACCCTGACCGCCTAGCCGGGGGGTGACAATTGTTGATGTTGACACTAGTCGCCGATCAGCGTTTCGCAGTCGGAATCTGTCGCGCCAACTACAGAGGAGCGATAGGGAGACCCAAGCATAAGCATAAGAGGTTGTGGTGGTGGCTAGGTACCCTATTGTTGCTAAATGTGGAATCAATATACATTCCAGCATATGTAAGTAATAACTCCCGACCGACACAGGGGTACAATAGGTGTAGGGACTTTAAATACCTGTTTCACGCGTGTCAAACTATAGTTACTAACATAAAGGGATTCTGATCATAACGTTGATAAATGGATACATTATGTTCTAACAGTAGCATAAGGTTCTGGGAATAAACACTAAATAGAGATTGAGATACTATTACATGAACCTAGAGAATAACTGTTATTAAGTATCTACGATACTGTCATTCTAGCAAATGTTGAAATTGAAATCTCTTTATTGCCACAAAAACGAATTAACAAGTATAAAACTTTAACTAATTTAAAAGAACTGAACTAAATTAAAAGTATACGTTGCCAGGAGAACCTTTGCACAAAATGGCGTTTGTAAGCGAAATTTAAATCCACCTAAATCTGACTTGACAAGAGCACCATTTTTTACACTGTCATGTTCGATCCATATATTATCATCTAGATCGTTTATTTTTGACTTGCGTTGCGGGGCCTGTAGCAGGGCGGGCGAGCTTGCGTTTACCCAATGCAGCATCTACTCAGGACAGTTGTATGAGCTTCAATGGTTTGACATGTACGCCTCACGCCCCGTCCCGCTGAATGCCCAATATGAGCGTGCACGCAGCGTTAACACTTAACTGCTGCCAACGTAGCGGGACATGCTCGGTATCAAGATTCGAGATCGGGTAAGGAATGCCGAGATCCGTCGTCGCACCAAGGTGCAACACGTTGGTTTCGTCATCACCAAACTAAAATGGAGTTGGGCGGGACATGTTGCTAGGCAGAGTGACGGTAGATGGACTAAAATGTTAACGGAATGGTGGCCGCTTACAGATGTAAGAAGCGCTTGGCATCCGTTAGCTCGTTGGGTGGACGACATCCGCAAAATTGCGGGTCACAACTTGATGAGACTAGCCCAGGATCGGGATACATGGTGTACTATTATAGAAAAGAGGCCTATGCTCAGCAGTGGGCGATAAAAGGCTGACTTGATGATGACGATGATGAACGTAGCGTAGATTAGTATTTTTTCTGCTTACGTCACGGCATTTGTCACCAGGTACCAATAGAAGCGGCTCACCTATACGACGCCGTGGTGTTGTGGGCCCGGGCCGCCACCGCTGCAATGCGCGCGGGCCTGCCAGCCACCGATGGCGCCAGCCTGATGAAGCTCCTCCGACCAACTACCTACCGATCTGTTCAGGGGTTTGATGTAAGTATATGCTCACTAGTTTTCATTGAATTCCTGCCGAAACTTCTGTCAAAGTAGATCACTGTGTTTTTACCGATGGGGCCAGCCTGATGAAGCTCCTGCGGCCCACTACCTACCGCTCTGTTCAGGGGTTTGATGTAAGTTGATGCTCACTAGTTTTCAGCTGTACTATAACATTGGATACCATGGTATCCAATGTTCTGTAATTCCTGCCGAAACTTCTGTCAAAGTAGATGTGTTTTTACCGATGGGATCAGCCTGATCTATCTTGCTCGCACTTATGCGATCCCGATAAGAGCCGAAGCCGAAGGGTAAAAGCCGAATCGTTAACTGATTTTAATCGCACTGTAAATACCTCGATACTTAATACGATTTGTCACACTAACTTGTGGCGTAAATAGGTCTGCTGAATTAAAATGTAAGCATATGCATATTTATAAAATGTAAATATGTAAATTCAAAGGCATCCAATATATTGAAAATGTTTATAAGTACAGGATTCGTGGAATTACAATAAATGCCTCTCTTAATTTTGCAAAGAATTTAAAGTTTAATTCAAGGAATGGTACCAGTTAAGGAGAGACTTTCTGTATTATTTTCTTTTTCTTGAATTTTTTTGAATAAAAAATATATTTAAATAAGTGTATTTACATGTACTAACTAATATTTTAACACCTTATAACAGGTTTACATGGACAGCGCTGGTGACGCCGAGGGTAACTTCACGGTGATAGGGCTGGTGGAAGACGAGACGGCTCCAGGAGGTTGGCGAGCGGCGCCAGTAGCCACCTTCCGATATGCCAACTCTTCAGACATGCTACCGGTCAGTACTGAGGTTGTTTAGGCAGACAGAGCTGGGAGGACAACGTCACGATGGTAGGGCTGGTGGAAGACGAGATCCAGGGGGCTGCCGAGCGGCGCCAGTGGCCACCTACCGATATGCCAACTCTTCAGACATGCTGGCCGTCAGTCCTGAGGTTGTTTAGGCAGACAGAGCTGGGAGGAGTGGGAGGACAACGTAACGATGGTAAAGCTGGTGGAAGACGTGATCCGGGGGACTGCCGAGCGGCGCCAGTGTTCACCTTCCGATATGCCAACTCTTCAGACATGCTGCCGGTCAGTACTGAGGTTGTTCAGGTGGACAGAGCTGGTGAGGACAGCTTCGCGCTGATAGGGCGTGGTTGAAGACGAGATCCAAGGGGCTGGCGGGCGGCGCCAGTGGCCACCTTCCGATATGCCAACTCTTCAGACATTCTACCGGTCAGTACCTACAAATACCTAGTTAAGGCTGGTTGTAGTGTCGCGTGGACCGACCGCGCGGAGCGATCCGCACCGGACTAATATGTACCTATTAAATTCAGGGTGCGTTTCAGAGTAAAGCGGACGGGTAAGCGCGGACGACAACATCAACTTCATACAAATTGGTCATGTGGATCGCTCTTTTTGATTAGCCCTCTATAGTTAAATAGTCGCAGTACATCTGGGTCATAGTTACAAACGAATCTAACGATTGTTAAAATGAAAGCAAGATCAGTTTTAAATCTAGCACAGGCTTCAAAAAAGGTATAATACGTTAGTTTTCAGACCACGTCGGCAGTTCATTGACATTAACAATACTAGAACCTTGAAACACGTAGGTACTAGGGTCTCTGTTCGTCGGCATTCCTTTTAATCCCTAGGTATGCGGGTGAAAACGTGACTAGATTAGGGGAATACTGGCGTTAATATCAATAGGATTAAATGGAACAACGATTGTATAGGTTTTATTTTTTATGCCAATAATTTATTTATTTATTTATTATTCAAATAAGTTACACAGCATAACAGTAAAACCAAAGCACTGTGAAACTAAAAAATAAAAACAATAGGTATAGCACATAAAACAGTAGGTAAACATCAGACAAAAAAAAAACAATATTCTATTTAGGCGACGACGTAACAGCGTGGCTCCGTTGCGTCGTCTGACACGGCGTAGGGTTCGGCAGGTTGCCCCGGAACCGCCGAAACACCACGCCCTTCGGCCAGAAGTCTGCACTCGCGATGGTGTCCTGCAGCGGCCGCGGCACTCGCAACACAAACGAACTGAAGTGCACGTAGTGGCGCGACTGTAGCTGGAACACTCTCAGCGTGTAGCCAGTCTTCTGGCGAACGTACTCCACCACCTCATCAGCCCCGGCGGAGTAGTGCAAGCGCGACACGTAGAGCGCCCTACTCGGCGTAGAAATCCGTAGACCTGAATTCACTGGTTCCGCATTGCCACACATAGTCTTACGAGGCGCCCTGCGCGCCTTGCTCTTCTTTTGCACCAATGTGAATCCCTCCTCATCCACATTCGTGCGGGCAGACTTTTCCACAATAGGAGCCCGTGATACCTTTACAGGTGCATTTACCCGGTTCGTTGCGACGGACTCACCGACAACGTCAGCATATGCACGCTGACGCGAGTTCGTTGGGACATGTGGCGGCCGGACGCGCGGGGGCGCGCGGGCGGCGGATCGGCGCGTGCGACACATTTTACTGCGCCGGCAACAGGCAAACAAACCGACTTGTCAGCAGGTCGATTATCAGACTTGAAATTTGAAGCCGCTGTCTGAGTTGGGGCAATTCGCAAACATTTTATTTCTTCACGTAACTCAGAAATAGTAATTAGGCTAGCTTCAAACTTCGTATTCATTTCGGCTAAACTTGTTCTTAGGGCCACGATTTCCTTAAACAAGCATCTGACGTCGACGTTGTCCGGATTGTACGACGAAATGTTGGAGATATCCGTCGCCACAAACTCCGGAATCCGGTCGTTGAAGTCTTTGAGGATCTTCATTATGTCCTCCAGGCTCTTCTTCCCAGTTTCGTCTCCTCTTCGGTGAGGTACATAGGTGCCGGCTATTCCAAGGAACTCACACAACACTTTCTTCGCTACACAGATGTCTTCCACGGTGAACTTCGACGCGCGCGAAGACATCTGAACAGCAGTCGCCGCATCCATCGCTCCTTCCCGCAGCAGTTTATTTTTCTCTTGCAGAAAAGCGAGGAACTCGTTTACGATGGGTTGACCCTGTTTAGAATCTGCCATCGTGTCGATTTGCCGGCAGCGGCAGGGCCGCGCGATTTCGCAATTTATAATTAAATTAAATCATCAATGCGTCTACGTCGCTGCGCGCATTGGACACGACACCATAATGTGTAAGTGTACCTACGATTTTTATTCCTGTTGGAAGGAAAAATATTTATCCCCTTATTCAGAAACGTTTACTAAAGTTATGAAGCCGATAATGTTCGTTTGTCCCTTTCTATCACACCAATACGTCGGAAAGGGACAAACGAACTTTATCGCCTTGATAACTTTAGTATACGTTTATGAATAAGGGGGATAGACATTACTTTTTTGTACTATAAAAGGGCTTACTCATGATCAGAGTCCGGGCTGACTCATGACCACAGACTAATAGCCGTGGCGAAGACGTGGCCTACGAAGGAACGAGCTCGCCCGGAAGGCGCCAGTTCAGTGTGCGTAGCTGAATGCACAAACGCTTCACGAAACGCTCACGAAACGCTCACGAATCGTGAGCGAATCGTGAAGAGTTTGGGCATTTGGCTACGGACACAGGTTCACCCTTGACTTCAAGGTTTTTGGGTTATATGAGCTGGAAAATATAGATGCCGACAAGCTTAGCCTATAGACTAATATACTTACTTTTCAGACTAAATTTTCGTATGTGATATTAGTCGAATTTCATAGAAAGAAACAGCTAAAAAACGAAGTGTGATGAATTTTTGGTAGGAAAGTATGTATATGAGACAGTACAGAGGTAGTTCGTAAAGCTTTTCCTTCGTATTTTACGGAAACGTTCGTATTTGTCATGTAAGGGCCAGTTGCATCAACCACATTTGACAGTCACATCATCGTCACGCAGCAGAGGTCTATGGAACTTCCCATACAATAAAATTTGACGAACGCTTTAACGGTGACAGACGGCTTGGTGCAACCGGCCCTTAATCAGACAATGTCAAGTGGGTACCGTAAAAATACGAAGGAAAATCTTTTCGCATTACATCTGTAGGAAGGTATACCTACTTACCATACAAAAGTTCCGCTTTATACTCAGTGTTTAATCCGGCCTTCAGCTTACTCGTACGAAGTTCGGAACTGAATTCTGAAAGACATCCCGGGATAATATTCACTAGGACCTTGAGACGTAGTGCAGGTGACTACAAAGGAGGTATTTAGAGCTAGTTCGTAGATTACATAACGCTTAAGGGAGGATTGCGTTGTTGACGTCATGCTCCACGGCAGCGCCACCTTAGCTTTAATGAACATAAACATATGGGAAAATATCTATATAAAGTCTATAAAATTATAGACTAGTTAAAAAAATATCTATGTTTCTAGTTTCGTCGTGAGCTCTTATACATTGTGGCGCTGCTGTAGAGCATACTCCACAGCAGCGCCACCATAAAATATCAATTACTGCATATGGTACAGGCACGTATATGGCTTCAAATAATTCTATAACAATTCTATATTGACCTAGCTTACAAAATCCCTACTTTTATTTTGCATATAGGAAAATACGATGCCACAAATCTTTTGTAACAAATAATTATCGCAGCGCCTTAATAAAAAATCAAGGCAAACACACTAACAATTTTGCCGAGATTTTCAATAAGGCGCTGCGATAATTATTTCTTACAAAAGGTTTGTGGCATCGTATTTTCCTAAATGCAAAATAAAAGTAGGGATTTCGTAAGCAAGGTCAATATAGAATTGTTATAGAATTATTGAAAACGATCCCAGAAAATTATCATTTTATGTATTTTTCTCCTATCATTTTATAATAGAAAGTGCGCGCATATTAGTAAAAAGTACGACGAGCATAGTTATTAATCATAATTGCAGATACATGCAGAAATAATCGTTGCAAACGAGGAAGCAACGCGCCCCGCTTGAGATGACAGACGTCAGACAAGAAAATAACAACAAATAATAATACTTACTGAGTAATATTATATCTGGATATCGTTTTTATAAAGTGCATTTAGCATTCAAGGGGCGTGCTTGTGATATATATAGTTTGCACGTGTTCCGAAGTTATACAACCTTCCTTGGAATCAACAGAATCAACAGAACTTCACAAGCGGTTCTCTTACCTCAAAGAACCCTTGCAGCAGCAGCGCAGCACACAGCGGGCGGCCCAGGCCCTATTCTCCGTTCTCTTAGCCTGGGCCCGCGACGGGGAATCTTTATTTTTTGTTTTTATACATTATTTGTCCTTTTAAGCCTATAGTTATAAGTATTGTGTAGTTTTTTATGTATTTTAATTTTAAATAGTTTATTTTTCTTTTTAAGACTAGTTTGCTGATGCCTATTTCTATCCTTCCTAACTCCGCTCCATCCACTGCATCTTCAGAAATCATCCGTTGTCCCGAATGTACAGAGCCCAAGTTTTTTAAAGGATCTAGAGGTCTGAATATTCATATAACTAAAAAACATAGAAAATCAGCTAGTCAACCAACACCTAGACCTACGTCATCTCAGCCCAACGTCGAACCCATCCCGGATCTCCAGGCTCCTAACTCAAATATACCATTTTGGAAGACCCTAACTAATTTAAAAAACACTTGCCCTGTTTTAAAACGCGTACCGCGTGGAGCGCGTGTGTCGGTAGCTAAATTTCTTAGTGAGACTATCAAATTAATTATTTCAACCAATTCCATTCACAGTTGGGAAAATATTTTAACTTTTACCTTTAAAGTGCTCCACATCAAACCTGATGAAAGTACACATTCTAAATCGCTTACAAAAATAATCAAACAAAATTGTTGCCGCGATGTTTCACTTTGCCCTGCTGGCGATAGTTATAAACGTCTTAGTAATAATTTATTCAAAAAAGTTGAAACTAAAATCTCTGATGGTGACATTAAAGGAGCCGCCCGCCTCTTGTTTTCTGATGATGCAGTGGCACCGGCCAATTCGGAAACCCTCGCAGCTCTCGCCGCTAAACATCCACCTTCAGACCCGAACCTTCATCTTCCAGATCCCCCTCAAGCCAACCATCCCGCTCTGACCGCCTCCGCCGAGGATGTTCTCGGAGCCATACTATCATTTCCCAATGGCTCTGCAGGAGGCCTTGACGGTTTGTCTCCACAGCATCTCAAAGACCTCCTGTACTGTGGTTGCGGTGACACAAAGGAAAATCTCTTGAAGGACTTGACGGCCCTTGTAAACATCATGTTGGCTGGTCAAGTCCCTCCAGAGATTACAGACATCCTTTATGGCGCCAACCTATGCGCCTTGACTAAAAAAGACGGCGGCATTCGGCCCATTGCGGTTGGCTCCACTCTGCGTCGACTCGCAGCCAAGATAGCATGCCGCGCTATACTTAAGGACCTTGCCTCCGAACTGCAGCCTATACAGCTCGGTTTCGGCTCCAAGAGCGGCTGCGAAGCTGCTGTCCACGCTGTACGGACATATGTAGAGCGCCAAGCAGGAGATGTTATTCTGAAGGTGGATGTCTCCAATGCTTTTAATTCAGTAGACAGGGGCGCCTTGTTGACACAAATAAAGGATAAAATTCCATCTACTTATAACTTTCTCTGGCAGTGCTACAGTTCCCCCTCTAAATTGTTCTACCAAACTGACCCTTTGTTTTCTTCCGTAGGTTGTCAACAAGGCGACCCTCTCGGTCCAGCAATATTCAGTCTCGCCATTCATCCCATAATTAAAAATCTAAATTCTAAATTGAACATATGGTACCTAGATGACGGCACCCTCGGTGGTGAAGCAATTTCAGTTCTTGATGATTTAGAAAAATTAAAAACTGACTTAAAAAACATTGGCTTATCCCTCAACTTTTCGAAATGCGAACTCTTTGTTTCAGAGACTTGTCCAAACAAAGAGCAAGTATTTGAACAGTTCGAACAAGTAGCTCCTGGAATAAAAACTATTAACAAAGAAACGCTTCACCTCCTTGGTTGCCCCATCATGGACCAATCATTTAATAATTTCATAGACACAAAAATCGAAAATTTTAAAGCATCTACACATCGTCTGGCTCAAATTAACATACATTCGGCATATTGCATCATAAAACACTGTTTATTTGTACCAAAATTTACATACATCCTCCGTGGTTCACACCTCTGGAAACACCCTTCTTTGATCTCAAATTTGGATAACTTAGTTTTGGAAACTCTCACCACCATCTTCAATATATCCTTTGGCGAAAGAACATGGACCCAGGCTAGCCTACCCATCAGGTTGGGCGGCTTGGGCATCCGAAAAATTTCTAGTGTGGCGCTGCCTGCTTTCTTGGCTTCGGTACACGGTGCTCAAATCCTCATCGGGAAAATTTTAGCCCCTTCCATTGGGGTCCTGGAGGCTGCGCACTGTACCGAGGCCAAGAATGTTTGGCAGCTAACATGCCCCAACACAGACCCGCCTGTCAACCCATGTTCGCAGAGGCAATGGGACGAACCTCTCTGTCGTCTAACAAGGGACCGCCTTCTAGAGACGGCTCTTGATTCGACAGATCGGGCTCGCCTCCTCGCTACTGCGGAATGGGAGTCGGGTCTGTGGCTGCAGACACTACCATCCATCACAATAGGTACATTGCTGGACAATACCACATTCCGGTTGGCTACCTGCCTCAGAATAGGGGCATCAACAAATGTGCCCCATCGGTGTCAGTGCGGAGTTATGGTGGATAATCTTGGCCACCACGGCCTTTCATGCAGTCGAAGTGCTGGGAGAATTCCTCGCCACGCCAGCCTCAACGATGTCATCCGGAGGGCCCTTGTTAGTGCAAAAGTGCCGGCCGTCCTCGAACCCAATGGACTGGCCAGGGTTGACGGCAAGAGGCCTGACGGAATGACGCTGGTGCCTTGGAGTATGGGTCGGCCGCTTGTCTGGGATGCTACTTGTGTAGATACCCTGGCGCCGTCCCATGTTCCAGGCACCAAAGTTGGTGCTGGGGCGGCTGCATCATTGGCTGAAGACCTCAAGCGTCGCAAGTATGTCACCCTCGGCAGTAGTTACATATTTGCGGCGTTTGGGGTCGAAACCATGGGGCCGTGGGGGCCAAGTGCGCGTTGCCTCTACAAGGAGCTATCTAAGCGCCTTATAGACGCTTCTGGTGACCAGAGGGCTGGTCAATACCTTGCTCAGCGGATCAGCATTGCTATCCAGCGGGGCAATGCGGCCAGCCTTCTGGGCACCTTACCCAACGAGCAAGACCTGGGCCAAATATTTTATTTATAAGTTTTATTGTAAGTTTTAATTTAAGTGTTTATTGTATTATTTTTATGTTGTTTATAAATAAATGAATTATAGAATTATTTGAAGCCATATACGTGCCTGTACCATATGCAGTAATTGATATTTTATGGTGGCGCTGCTGTGGAGTATGCTCTACAGCAGCGCCACAATGTATAAGAGCTCACGACGAAACTAGAAACATAGATATTTTTTTAACTAGTCTAGAATTTTATAGACTTTATATAGATATTTTCCCATATGTTTATGTTCATTAAAGCTAAGGTGGCGCTGCCGTGGAGCATGACGTCGTTGTTGAGGAAAACTGAAATAAAAGGTAAATACATAACAGATTATATTGACTCTTTTATTTATAAGTAGGAACTTAAATTATAAACTGAAATAGTTACCATGCAGTAAAGTAAAAGCGATCAAGCCAACTGATGGCGAAGCCGGGAATTTCTCTAGTGTATCTTATCTCTGAACGCTAGGCGCCTTGGCCAACAGATGCAAGTAATGTGTGCTTTGCACCTCCTATATGAATCCTTTGCTTTCATCTGATTAATGGGATGAAATATGTCGGGGTGAAAGTCATTACTTATTTTTTCCTTTTTTTTTTTTAATCAAAATTATTTATTTATTTTATAAGATTTTAGGTTTACACGTATAATACTTAACTATTTAATACTAGGTTTAAAACATAATACTAATAAAAAAAAACCTTAACAAACTACCTAAATCAAGTCAAACAACCCACCCCGCATCGTTCCCGACGCAAAAGTGCCCATCACACTTGCCGCGTTTCCACGTTGAACCGCGATGGACAACCTCTGCGCCAAGAACGACCCGGAGCGGGGGTTGAGACCCCTCTCCTGCAGACGACGCCCAAGCTCCCAGAGGAAGGTTTTTGCCTCCGCACACCAGCACCCACTAGTCTCCACGTCCACCGGAACAAATAAATAATTTGATAAGGCCGAGTACTTGTCCCTTTTTAGGTCCGCCGCCTGCTCAGCAGCTCCTCCTGCCGTCCGCACGGTGCGAGCGAGGTGCGAGGCGGCAAACGTGCTAACGCAACGCAGGTGGCGTCCCATAAAAGGCACTTACCCCTCTCCCATGGCACCAGAGTCAACCCATCCGGCCTCTTACCGTCCGACCGGCTAAGTCCAGGTGGCTCCAGCACACACGGAACGTTGGCCGACACCAGTGCTCTACGAATGATATCGTTCAAGCCGTTCAAGGCGTGGTGCCGTGGGAACCTCCCTGCGCACCTGCGACAACTTAAAGCATGGTGCCCGTATTACTTATTACTTATTACGTATTACTTATTTAGTATGAAAATTTACAACACCTATAGAAATAGCGGCAGTTTTTACATCAAAGGAACCTAAATCAGGGGTTTTCACAGGTTGATTCGCAATATTACGCTTTTTGCAAGTATCCAATTTTCAAGATGTATGCAGAAAACAAATGAAAAAATGACAAAAAACTATTTTGAACTCAATTACACTTTTTAAGAGGTCTTCTGATTATAACTTTTTTAATAAATCAAAGAATAGAAGTCTGCAATTGATGCGGCTTAGAATAAATTTAAAAGCGGAGAAATATAAGTACTGCCTTGGGTGAGCGGCAGCTTTTTTCTGCTTCTGATATTATCAAAATCGATTATCAGGATAATAGGTCAATCAAATAATAACGGCTCATTACGGAATACTTTTTACAAAGTGATCTGTATTTAGGTAAAATCTCTACATTTATATTTAGAGGTAGTTCCTTTACGATAATAGCTTTTAACTTTGAACTTTCTAATTTATGACTGTTCATTTATTTCCGTCACTCCGGATAAGCTGTTTTTGCAAGCTCGTACTATAAAATAAAAGTTGAGGCGTTAAGGCGAAGTTATCAATACAAAACGAAAGCGCTTGAAATTTTGCAGTATCAGCACGATCGCGTGTTATGGCCTATTGTATCGGCACGGCGGTGTGTTCTTTTTACACTTTTTGTAAGTGCCAAAAGGATGTACCGACGGTAGGTATTTCACACTAGACTCGCTGATTTCGCCAAAATGCCCTTGAACAGTCACCGGCATAAATAAGTGATGATTTCTGTACCTTTAAATTGTTTGACAATTTCGCAAGACATTTCAAACAAGACGTTAATGTGACAAGGTATAGAAATCATCACATATTTATGCAGGTGACTGAACACAAAATTACCTAACAACTATATTTGCTGTTTGTTATAGGAACTGGTGGGTGCCAACAAAATCGTCTGGCTGAACGGAAAGCCGCCGGCAGCCGAGCCGCCTTGCGGCTTCGACAGACTGAAGTGCTCCCTTCCTCACGACCCGGGCGTGCTGTCGGCTATTATTGCGGTCGCTGCGGCGGCCATTTTGGCGCTAGCTTTGCTGCTGCGGCATTACAGATACGAACAGAAGCTGGCCAGTGTGCTGTGGAGGATTGAAGCGAAGGACCTCACATTTATACTGGCGTGCAATGATGGAGATAAGGTGAGGAACGTTTGTTGCCTTGCGGCTTTGACAGACTGAAGTGCTATCTCATGATCCTGGGGGTGTTAGCGGATTTGTTGCGGTCGCTGCGAAGGACATATTGGTGCTAGCGTTGCTGCTGCAGCATTACAGATATGGGCAGAAGCTGGCTAATGTGCTGTGGAGGATTGAACCGAAGGACCTGACGTTTATACTGGCGTGAAATGATGGAGATAAGGTGAGGACCGCAGTCTTGGCGGAGGAGATCCCAATATCTAATTTTAAGTAACATCATTGAAGTATCTTTTAATTTGTCTAGTACCATGTGACGCAGGCGAGACTCGCAATAGTTTGTTTAAACTTGGCCGGACTGCTTTTCAACTGTCGTCTAGCGTCAAGGATTCTCGTTTCGGCTGCCCGGCCGGGCTTGACAAAATCGGATGAAGTGATTATACGTAGGTAGCGTTCTTGTTGGTGCTAACTTCCTGATTCATAGGTACTTTAATAATATCTAAGAAGTCAAAAATTACATTGGATATTATTATTATTGTTTAATAATAATAATATCCAATGTAATTTTTGACTTCTTAGATATTATTAAAGTACCTATGAATCAGGAAGTTAGCACCAACAAGAACGCTACCTACGTATAATCACTTCATCCGATTTTGTCAAGCCCGGCCGGGTAGCCGAAACGAGAATCCTTGACGCTAGACGACAGTTGAAAAGCAGTCCGGCTTTGTCGCACCAATAAGGAAAAACGCTAGAGATAGCTCTAGCTACGATAATGATACTATAGTAGGCGTTTGTGAATTTGCCTACGTTCCCTGTGGTTGTCGGGCCTTTATTATTTATTACCTCCTTCAGATAAATGTTAGATCTCAATGAAATACACGTGTAACCATTTCTCAATGATGTTCGTTTTCATTTGTCATGAATTATGTACTTAAGTGGTTATAATGGAATAATCATTTATACTGTTTTTAGAATCTTTATTTACGGAAATAGGTATCGATTTTACAAGGAGGTAATGTTCAGCTAGTTGTGTTCATACTGATTCTTGAGCACCCACAAGATTTCACAATTGTACCAAATGCAGAGCGAGCTGATCAAAAAGTGAAATCTTGAGCGTTGCGAGGTTTCAAGGCACGACCAAGCCTGTCCCACTAGCGCGTGTAGGTATTGAACTGTACTGTAAGTATTCGCCCGTATACCCCTCGCGAGGGGAAAATCAGTAGGGCCTCACGGGCGAGCGGTAACGGACGCGCGAGAGTTGTTCGTCGCATACCTACGTACTATTGCGATGATAAGTTGGTATGTCATTTTATCGTGATACGTTATTCGAAAGCTCATTTGTTTACAAAATTAACTAAAGGCAGAATTATTCAAGGGCTTTGAGTAGGTAATATCAGGCCTGTTTCAATTAAGATACCTATCTAAGTAAGTACGCCTAATAGCTAGTTACACCGGGGGCGGCTCGCGCCGCGATTCTATCGCCGCGCTACAAGTACATGCTGGCGGCCGCGACTTCGCGGACTAATCAGGGGTGGCACGCGTTTTATAAATAATAAACACCATTAAATATTTATGTAAGAATTAAGCTTAGTTATACATATCTGTGTAAATAAGTCATTTCATTACTTAATAATACCTCAGATAACTAAAATATGAACTGATCAATTTGCTTCACTTTAATTGGCCGCATGGTTAAAAATATAACTTTCTCATCGGTTTCTTGATCGAATAATCAAGAGGTAGTTATTTGATCAGTTAGTATGTGGTATGCATAAATGTTATAAATTATATCAGGATTTCTCGAACACTTTTGCAAAAGAAATACTTTTCTAAGTTTCTAGGAGATTCAAAGTAATAGTTATTTGTTTTAAAAGGGGGCAAAGTAGTTGTTTAACCGCACGTGCCAATATTGATACCCGAGCAAGCGAAAGATTCCAATATTGAACCGCGAGCGTAGCGAGTGGTTCAAAAAGTGGAATCTTGAGCGTTGCGAGGGTTTCAAGGCACGAAGGTTAAACAAACTTTGCCACCGAGTGAAACACAAAATTTTTCACCACACCAACACTATGAAAATATGAACTGTAAAACATCAAAATAAATAAAATACTTCAATTTATTTAACGTTTAGGATTCAAAATCATCATTTATACGTGAATTCCGACACCCAGCTTTAGACATCAAGTTAAAATTTGTATGAGATTACTTTGCACTCTTGTGGATAAAATGCAATTTTGCTATCTGTTTTCAAATAGCAAAGAAAGCCTTTATCAGTTGGTGTGGTGAAAAAGTAATTGTGATATGATTCATAGTAAATTTCAGCGAGATGGAGCGCAACTTTGCTTAAAGTTAAATGACAAAATACTCGTAAACGTATCTAAAGTCTACGTTTCAGAAGAATACATAAGGTACAGCGGGGCAAATCTCGCCTGGGGGGCTAATGTAACTGGTCCATTTTTTCCATGTTTTACAATGTTTGCATTATTAAATAGAGTCTCATAGAGTAGATGGCGCTAGACGTCACCCCAAGACGTGTGTACATAAGGAAAGGCATGGAAAGATTTGCGATGTCTGGCGTGGCTTCCGTAGCTCAATTGGTGAGAGCATTGCACGGATTGCAAAAATGATGCGGGTTCAAGTCCCGCCGGAAGCGTAAATTTTTCCAATTTTTCCTTTAATATAAAAATGTTGAGAAATTATTTTCCAAAAGACCTAGAAAGTTCAACTTGAGCAGAGTAATTTCGAAGAAAGTCTAGGTGGGTGTTCATTAAGCCTTTCAGGATTACAACACTCGTTACAAACTAGAGTTTTAAAGAAAGATTTAATTTATTTGGGAAACAAACAGTCGTTTACAAATATTGCTTAAGTACAGCTTTTTTCTTAAATTTAAGACCTAGACTTTCCTTATAAAAATAGCAGAAAATACAACTTGAAAAAAACATAAGTAATTAGGTAACAAACTTATTACAAGTAAGTATATTTTTGATGTGAAACAGAATAATTCTGAAATAGTGCATTACGATACAAGTGCGTAAAAAAAGGAATTTCGAAACGAGTGGCGATAAATTAAAACATGACTGAAGGGAGTGTTTTAAATCGTTACGCGTTACGAATTTCCTTTTCGCACGTGTATCGTACGACGTTTTTCAGTACAGATAGCCCTCCGAAGTTTCGACCTAACATCGCTACAAATAAGGTCAATACGGGTAAGTGTATCATAAGGAGAAGTGTGTCTGGTCTGCACATTTAAGCTGTTTAAACTAATGATCAGTGCTTATTGAGATTTCATACGCTTACCACTAATCGTGAGTAGCAAAAATATGAACTCGCAAAAACATCTGTGACAATGAGTAAAAAGGTCAAATGTGCAGACCAGACACACTTCTCCTTATGGCACACTTACCCGTGACGTGAGAGACACACTTACTAGACACACACCCGTATTGTATTGACCATAAAGCTAGGAACATACTACGCGGACGTCCGCGACCGCGACCGATCAGTGTGCACGGGACGTGGCTTCGGCTGACCAAAACATCCAGCGAGTCAGATTTCGATCGTCCGTGCACTCAAGGCCACGTCCATGACCGACGACCGATAGTTTTCACGGTTAAGTGTATATTCATTGTCTAGATCCCCGTCCGCGGTCGCGCGACGGAGGACATCCGCGTAATATGTTCCTAGCTTAAAGAGTGTGCGCGATTTTGCTATGGCGTTAATGAGAGTATCTTTCCAGACGTTACTCCCGCAAGACAACGAAGCGAGGCGAGCGCATACCACCATCGCGATGTACAGAGGCAACATTGTGGCAGTTAAGCGGCTACAGAAGAAAAGCATCGACGTCACTAGAGCTATTAAGAAGGAGTTGAAACAGGTAAGGAGACAACGAAGCGAACGAAGGTACACTGAGAGAAAATACAACCAGTTTTCATGTTCGTTCAACAAGTTTTTTCGTTAAAATATCGCCTACGTGCTCTTTGGTTCAAACAACAAGCTATTTGTCATTTGAATCGGCAATATATTTGAATCAACAAGTCGATTTTATAAAAACAACCTGACACATATTGTTTTAAACATACGGTTGGCTGATTCAAACGGATAAACCGCAACAAGTCGAACTTGTTAAATTCACAATGCAAATTTCTCTCAGTGTAACAAGGATAAGGTAAGAAGGGAAGGGTAAGGTGATAGGTAGGTAGGCGCGTCAATGAAACAAGACGATACGGTATGGACTGACGTTTAATGCACAGATAGTAAACCCCTATACATAACAGATCTGACACGGGTAAAAATATGAGACCTGGGTGGCTAGCCGAATGGCACAATCGCTCACGAAACGCTCACGAAACGAAGCGCTAGTAGATATCTATCTCTATCGCGCTTGCGTATTGGCGCGACAGAGCCAGCGGCGTATCGCTTTCGTTTGGCGTCGGAGAAATGCCATTCGGCTACGGGGCCAGAACACACTAACATCGTGATTTAGGGGCAACATAGTGGTCAAACGGCTGCAGAAGAAAGGCATCGACGTCACTAAAGCTATTAAGGAGGAGTTGAAACAGGTAAGAGACACAAAGCGAACGAAGGTAAGAAGGAGCTAACTCGGATAAAAAAATATATAAATAAATAAATAAAAATAAATATTGGGGACACCTTACACAGATCAACTTAGCCCCAAACTAAGCAAAGCTTGCACTATGGGTGCTAAACGACGATATAGATAGTTAAATAGATAAATAGGACCGCGGACAACGAAATGCTCACGAAATGAAACTCTCGTAGATATCTATCTCTATCGCTCTAGCGTCAATGGCACGACAGAGCCAGACTACCTTTCGCGGCGTTTCGTGTTCGTTTCGCGTCGCAGAAATGCCATTCGGCTACGGCACCAGAGCAAACTAACATCGTAATTTAGGGCAACATTGTAGTGGCCAAACGGCTAAGAAGAGCATCGACGTCACTAGAGTCATGAAGGAGCTAAAATAAGTACTTAGAAATACATCGTAGCGAGTTGAAGGCACTCCACCATTATGATTGGGGGGTAACATTGTAGTGGCCAAGGGGTTAATAATAAAAAATAAAACATCTACGTCATAAAAGCTATCAAGAAAGAGCTAAAACAGATAAGTTTTTTTTTTAGATTACAGTGCATTTAAAGCTAGTGGGCAGCATGTGGCCATATGGATATGACCACATAATATAAAAGGTCGTATATATAATCTTTGCAAATTACACGTGCGAGTGTAACTCGTGTCGATTTAAAGCCGTGGCCTTTGGTCGTGTTGTAATTAATCGTATCGTCCTTAATGTACCTTACATTGTGTGTAACCCGGGGCGTAAGAATATAGCAAACTCGAGTCTTTAAATTAACGATTCGACTTCACGATTTAACTATACCCTCGTTTGCAATACTTAAGTTACGCCTCATGTTGCTATTTTATATATTCATTCCAAAGTGCAGCTGCGGACGGTCATACAGACGGATATGGTAAAGCGATAAAGCTTTTTAAATAAGGTTTTTTGCAAACATTTCATTTTTGGAACAAGCTTTTATCGCCGACTGTAGGTACCTTTCTTTCAACAGTCATATCTGCTGCTTTCCGAGGCGTTTCTAAGGGTCCCCCCACATCTAGCGTCTCGCGAGCGTCGCGTCGGGCCAACTGTATGGAAAAAGACGTCGCGTCGACGCGACGTCGACGCGGCGTCAGGCTTTGCCCATACAGTTGGCTCGACGCGACGCTCGCGAGACGCTAGATGTGGGGGGACCCTAAAAACCCCTTACTCGATGGGTATACGACGTTTCATAATATAGTTCCTATGACCACCTTTCTGGTCCATCATCAGATCAGCTCCATGATGCCATAATATTGTATTGTCACGTGATTTATATATGTATGCAAATTTCAGATCAATCAGAAACCGGGAAGTGGGTCAAATTTAGCTTCTACGTTTTGATCCAAACTAACATACTAAGAAGGCAAGTTAAATAAAAGCTTGTAAAAATGGGTCTATTGCTTTGAACGGTCCTTCAGCAAATTATCATAAATAATACGCATTATTTTGAAGTATTTTACGAGTGTTTTTGGTTAAAGTGTTGTTCATAACACTAGAAACGAAAACAAACAAGATATTTGTAAGTATAATTCTATCATTATTTTATTTTTGTCACCCACGTGTATAAAAGATGGAAAAAGAAAATAAGTTTTCACCACACATTTTATCCACAAGGGGGCAAAGTAATTTCATACGAATTTTAACTCGATGTCTTAATCTGGCTGCTAGATTTTACCTATAAATGATTATTTTGAATCATAAATATTGAATAAAAAGAACTAAAAAAGTTTTTATTGAGAAGTTGTTTTTACACCGTAAACGAAATTTTTCATAATGTTTAATATCTAGGCTTACCATTTTTATTGTACCATTATATTTAGTTTTAAGGCTTCAATTCAAACACAATACCTGTATTGTTTTCTTTGAATAAATATATGATATGATAATAAATTGATAGATTTCATTTATTTTGATGTTTTATAGTCAGTACTTTTTTTCGTGTTGGTGTGGTGAAAAATTTTGTGTTTCACTCGGTGGCAAAGTTTGTTTAACCTTCGTGCCTTGATTCCACTTTTTGAACCACTCGCTACGCTTGCGGTTCAATTTTGGAATCTTTCGCTTGCTCGGGTATCAATATTGGCACGTGCGGTTAAACAACTACTTTGCCCCCTTGTAAAACAAATAACTAAAGTACCGTCGGTACTTATTTATTATTTCACCTTTTAGACGTTTTCTTTTCAATAAGGAAGTTTCAAAGTGTGTCTGAGATGTATAATATTAAGTACCTTACCCATTTATTATCATACCTCTATAATTATCGTATCTAGAGCTAATTGTAATTCATCTTAAAGTTCGAATCTTAAAGATTGACACAGAATTTGGATTTAGCACGGAAACTGGTTCCAAAGTAGGTACTTTTGAAGCAGAAACTTTTAAAAACTTGGCAAAGTTGGTAATTGCGCAAATTCTAATAAAAAAAACCGGCCAAGAGCGTGTCGGGCCACGCTCAGTGTAGGGTTCCGTAGTTTTCCGTATTTTTCTCAAAAACTACTGAACCTATCAAGTTCAAAACAATTTTCCTAGAAAGTCTTTATAAAGTTCTACATTTGTGATTTTTTTCATATTTTTTAAACATATGGTTCAAAAGTTAGAGGGGGGGGACGCACTTTTTTTTCCTTTAGGAGCGATTATTTCCGAAAATATAAATATTATCAAAAAACGATCTTAGTAAACCCTTATTCATTTTTAAATACCTATCCAACAATATATCACACGTTGGGGTTGGAATGAAAAAAAATATCAGCCCCCACTTTACATGTAGGGGGGGTACCCTAAAAACATTTTTTTCCATTTTTTATTTTTGCACTTTGTTAGCGTGATTGGTATACATATTGGTACCAAATTTCAGCTTTATAGTCGTAACGGTTACTGAGATTATCCGCGGACGGACGGACGGATGGACGGACGGACGGACGGACGGACGGACAGACAGACATGGCGAAACTATAAGGGTTCCTAGTTGACTACGGAACCCTAAAAAGTTTAAAACGTTTGAGAAAAATTGCGCAAATTGTAATGACCAATGAAAAATGTTAAACATTCTTTAAAATTTTCCTGAAAATTGAGTGACCAGACCAAGTCGACAACAGGAAATTTGGAAAAATTTCAACTCGCAACATTATAATAGGAGCCTTTCTATGTAAATATTGCGGTACATAGATCATTCCTCTCATAAACTTGTTTTGGGCAATCGATTTAAGTGTACTACCAAAGTTATGAAATAGTTATTTGTTTTACAAGGGGGCAAAGTTGTTGTTTAACCGCACGTGGCAATATTGATACCTGAGCAAGCGAAAGATTCCAATATTAAAAAGTGGAACTTTGCCACCGAGTGAAACACAAATGTTTCACCACACCAACACGAAAAAAAAAACTAAATAATAAAACGTCAAACTAAATCAAATCCATCAATCTATTCAATATTTATGATTACATCAATCTATTCATCATTTATAGGTAAATTCTACCAGCCAGTTAATACATAAAGCACAGAGAACCTCCTATAGAGTAGAAATCTTGTATATTTTGTTCGCGATACGAGTCACCAGTGTTTGGGGTGCGAGGAGCGGGCGGGGAATGTGTTAAGCGCGCTGTGATTGGCCGTTTCAAGGACGGCGGGCAGTCGCGCCAGATGAAAAGGGACAGAAGTATGACTGTCCCTCTACTGACGCGTAAGTGGCCAATGTAAGTTGACCTATGCCGGCTCTGAATAAATTATAAATATGACTTATTTGTGGAATGTAATGCCGTCTGTTTTTAAATTTAAGCTTCTTGTTACCTTTCCACACCATTTCACACTACAGGTGGACATCTTTAAGGCATCAAAATACCCTTTTCCAATTTTTTAGTGCGAAAAACACACGCTGCTTTCGGGTCTGTTACTTGGTCGATACTGATCGGGCACGGCGAGCGCCCACGCTTATATCAGTGCAAATACTAGGAAGGCTGGCGACCGCGAGTCGTCTTGTAATGGATGTCTATAGGAGTTGGTCTGTGACATAAAGTTAAAATTTGTATGAAATTACTTTGCACTCTTGTGGATAAAATGCGATTATGCTACCTGTTTTCGAGTAGCAAAGTAAGCCTTTACCATTTGGTGTGGTAAAATTGATTTATCAAGCGTTTGTTATTAATAGGTGAAACTTGGTAAAAGTACCCTAAATTCTAACCAAAACATTTCCTCCAGATTCGCGAACTGCGCCACGAAAACATCAACGCATTCGTGGGTGTGTGCGTGGAAGCCGGCTCCACGTGCATCGTGTCAGCTTACTGTTCCCGGGGCTCCTTGGCTAGAGTGTTGGCTGACCGAGACCTGCATCTAGACGATATGTTCGTGGCTAGTTTGGTAAGCCAACTCTGTCAGCACGTCTAAGACGATGGATGGATTTATGGGCACCGTGTCAGTTTACTGTTCCCGGGGCTCCCCGGCTAGAGCGTTAGCTGACCGAGATCTGCATTTGGATGACATGTTCGTGGCCAGTTTGGTAAGCCAACTCTGTCAGCACATCTAAGACGATGGATGGATTTATGGGCACCGTGTCAGTTTACTGTTCCCGGGGCTCCCCGGCTAGAGCGTTAGCTGACCGAGATCTGCACTTGGATGACATGTTCGTGGCCAGTTTGGTAAGCCAACTCTGTCAGCACATCTAAGACGATGGATGGATTTATGGGCACCGTGTCAGTTTACTGTTCCCGGGGCTCCACGGCTAGAGTGTTAGCTGACCGAGATCTGCACTTGGATGATATGTTCGTGGCCAGTTTGGTAAGCCAACTCTGTCAGCACATCTAAGACGATGGATGGATTTATGGCCACCGTGTCAGTTTACTATTCCCGTGGCTCCTTGGCTAGAGTGTCCAACTGAGACTTGCACCTGGAAGATATGTTTGTCACTAGTTTGGTAAGAAACCAACTCTGACAGCACGTCTAAAACGATGGGTCTGTTTCTCTCACGGCTCGATGGATAATGTTAGTGGATCGCGACTTGCACTTGGACGATCTGTTCGTAGCCAGTCTGGTAAGTAAATAACATTGAATTCCTTACTTGCGTGGAAGACAGCTCCACGTGAATCTTATTCAATGTTCCCGTGCCCTAGCCTCGGTGGTGGCGGATGGCGACCTGCGCCTGAACGATGTGTTATATGTTCATGGACGTGGAGAAGCTTAATCTGTCAGTTAGGATGTCATCCATGGCCAGTAATCACATAAGTAGTTACTGGCAGTTTTTCCGGAACTTGGATTCTTCTAGTGCTACCTAATCATAGATCTATAGGTAAACACAGCGCAAAAGTGATTTAAAAATTTAGGGACCGTGAATGGTCCGAATAATGTACCTAAATTAGTTAAAATTGGTCGAACCCTATTTAAAACAGCTTCCTTCTACCTACTTTCCATATTCATGCAATTGTTTGCTGTTTCTGCTAGGTGGCGGATCTACTACGAGGCTTAACATACCTACACGATTCAGCGCTTGTCTCGCATGGGAACCTTACGAGCAGCAACTGCCTCGTGGACAGCCGATGGGTGCTACAAATTGCTGACTACGGACTTCATAATCTCAAATGTAAGTTAGATAACT
Organism: Leguminivora glycinivorella; assembly: GCF_023078275.1. Classification (NCBI taxonomy): domain Eukaryota; kingdom Metazoa; phylum Arthropoda; class Insecta; order Lepidoptera; family Tortricidae; genus Leguminivora; species Leguminivora glycinivorella. The sequence continues at coordinate 17,257,236 of NC_062984.1, forward strand.
AAAAAATTGTGGGGTTGACGTCAACTGATTCTGTGCGGATGGCACGGCAGGCAAAAGTTTTCGAAAATAGAATAGAAGGCGGAAAAATGTAACATAGATACAGTGGGGTAAACTCGCCTCATTCGGTGATACAAGCTTTGAAGTACTATTCCGAAAGACGATTTTTGGTTGTTTCACAGAACAGAGACTTTGTTCCACATTTACGCAAATAAAGCTTAGTAGAAAGAAGATGGAAAACAAACATGAAGATTTTATTGTTTCTTATCCGACTATTTGTAGTACTACATTTTTCTTCGTTCAAGATTCATCGAGATCTCCAATGATAAGCGAATAATTCGCGGATGTCTTTTCTTCCTAATAGCGTAAACCTCTACCCTCTGCGAGTCAGGCGAAGAGGAACAAACCACTGATCATATATTGCGGCGCTGCCTCTCTATTCTTATCCTGGTACAGCTTAGGATCTGGTTGCCCTAATACCACACTCAGTTTTCTGGCTTAATGATCTCAAAGCTGTACACTGATGCCTAAACAGGCATGCCATATAATTAAATAAATAAGTGACCTAATAATTTGCCCACAGACGGTTGCGCAGACGCGGAGGACGCACTGCGCATGGAACGACGCATGCTCTGGCGCGCACCAGAGCTGCTCCGAGACCCCAACCCCCCCTCCCGCGGCTCGCAGAAGGGGGACGTGTACTCTTTTGGCATCATCCTGTATGAGATACTGGGGAGAAACGGACCGTGGGGCGACACCAATCTGACTAATGCTGGTAAGACTCTTTAGCTTCTTTGATGGAGTGAGAATGCAGTTACGTGTGTGAGACTGGCCGTTTCTTTCCCCTTACTCAGCGATAGGGCCAGGGGGGAAAAATTGGCCCTAGCCAAGAAACAAACTCTGTCGTGTCACCCCATTTTCACCCTCTTTGCCGTTCGTGAAAGCGCGCTGGGATCGAAGTCATTTCATCACATGTTTAGCTTGCACGACTATTCAAACACAATTTTTGATGTAAGTACGCGCGGCAGACCGCATGCTAAGTATAAGTCATTTATTAATTTAACACAAATAATATGAGGAAAATCGGATTTAGTCCATTCATTGTGCTTCCAAAAGACTTTATGCGCGAAAAATCTGTTCAAATGATTCAATTGAAATGAGCTCACTTTTACTAAAACTGGGTCAATTAAAACCTAATATTCAATTGAAACTTAAAATGTAGAACCAGACATTTCCATTACTCGAAATCAAATATATCAGGTATACAAAACGTGTGTACGAACCAAATTCTGGAAACTCATTTTATATTAAACGTTATTCGTTTTTTCATTTACCTAACTAGACGAGGCATTGTAAATGTTAGTGGCATATACCTATTTACACAGTGTTTTTATTGAATTCCGTTAACTTCTGTATATAGTTAGGTCCATTATAGAAAACAAAATAACGAAGTATTTTTTTTAATTCTTCTATTTATTTCTAAAAAACACCATACACCTGCGATAGGTGTTACATCAATTGCTCTTGAAAAACGGGCTTTGTGTGTTCGATATGAGATTGACATATCATAGTTTTGCACTGAGAGAAATTTGCATTGTGAATTTAACAAGTTCGACTTGTTGCGGTTTATCCGTTTGAATCAGCCAAACGTATGTTTAAAACAATATGTGTCAGGTTGTTTTTATAAAATCGACTTGTTGATTCAAATATATTGCCGATTCAAATGACAAGTAGCTTGTTGTTTGAACCAAAGAGCACGTAGGCGCTATTTTAACCAAAAAAACTTGTTGAACGAACATGAAAACTGGTTGTATTTTCTCTCAGTGTGACACTTACTTAGTAGAGCCTTTTCGCCTTTTGTACATTAAGTTGTTCTTTTGTGCAATAAAGTTTAAATAAATAAATAAATAAAATTAACTATGTCATTCTGTTTCCTATAACGAGGGTTTACTGGTGAAACCCGATAAATGAGATAATTTGTCCTTGAAATAACAACATTGTAGAAATTGCACATAGTTCGAATTTCAAAAACCCGTTTGCCCAATTTATCGGGTTTCACCAGTAAATCCTCGAAAATAACTAGACCTAACTATATGCCGAAGTTAACGGAATTCAATAAAAATACAATGTATATCTCAGAAATTACAAAACCGATCGGAATATTAAATTATATACATTAAACTTATAATATTTACTTGTTTATATTGACCGGGACATATACGACGACATTCTTGATTTTTGTCGAGCTTCCGATATTTCGACGAAGTTACATGCATTGTGACCACGAAAAACAGAGGAGGCAGTTTTTTGTAACTGCGTGCGTCGAAATATCGGGAGCTCGACAAAAATCAAAAACGTAAACACGGTCAATTGATATAAAAAACCTAATGAAACTAACCGTGAATCATTCAAAACTCTTGATGTTTATAGTTAACATAGAATATCTACTCAAATATGCTTATTTCTCAACAACAGTTATTTGTTTCACAAGGGGGCAAAGTTGTTTAACCGCGCGTGCCAATATTGATACCCATGTAGGGGAAAGATTGAGCGGTGCAAGAGTTTCAAGGTACGTAAGTTAAACAAAGTTTGCCACCGAGTGAAACACAAAATGATTCACCACACCAACACGAGGAATTCCTCGTACAGCACGTATCTGAAAGGTCACACTGAGTAAAATTAAGAAACAGCAATTTTTTTGGAATTTCGGAGTTTGTCAAATAGTAAAATCGCTGTCTGATCTAAACTTTAACGGTTTCACGTGTTTGTTACATGTTGTATTTTGCTGAATTACCTTTCCTTTATTCATCACTAAATGAAACGCATTCCAGCAATTCTTATACTGACCACTTACCCAAGGTCACAATCACTTCGCAAGCTATTCGTAGCTATCTCTCTTTATCGCTCTTCTGGGTGCGTAGCCAAAGACACGAACGCTTACGATAATATCGTTATCGCAACTAGCTATCTCTATCGCTCTTCCGTATTGGCGGGTGTGTGAAACACACCTAATTATTAAGTCCTAGCGTGTAAAAACTGCTTAAACAGATCTCTCCTCCTGCGTGTGGCAACACTGAAATCCCTCTCTCTGAACGCCGCTCTGTGGCATAACACACAAAAGTGTAAGAGCTTCATTATAAAATATTTTAATACAAGATTTAATTTAACATAAAGGTTTTATTATTCCGAAACCTTTACAGCGGGATAGAGCTAGATTGCGTTTCGAATGTTACGATCTGCGTGTAGTGTCAACGTTTGTCATTTCAGTTTTACCAGCTGTAGTGTTGCGACGGACTGCGTTTGAACCGCCACGTACTCCAGCAGCGTCAAAGACTTTGAAGACGCCCGTCTCATTGAGCTTGATACGAAGCGTCAGATACGGAAATCTCGGCCGAAGCCCACCTATAATTACACCTACAATGGTTCTGGTCAACTTTACTGCCCCACGTGCGACAGAATTTTCAAGACCAAGTTCGGCTTTGCAAGCCATATCCGAGCACACGCTCGTAACGTAACTAGCTAGGGTCGCCGTTGCCGGATTACGGCATGGATAGCTATATATACTCCAAGTAGCGTCAACGAATGTCACTTTGGCTAGATCGGCTGGCAGAATTCCAAGCTAATATACGATCAAGGAAGATCTGAAGATATTTGCCGAAACTATGTTATTACTTCCGTTTATTGTTGTGTGGGATGTGGAATGCTGAGTTTACAGAAACTCACATCAACTTCTTATTATACGAAAGAATAAAGTGATCAAAAAGGCTTTAATCGTCAGTCTTATTCAACTTTTTGACACGCAGAAAGGTATGAATCGATACTCCTGCGTTCTGCCATCTGAGCCATTAACTCAACCAAGTCAGCGAAATTTCCCATCGTTAGTCCGTTTTCACATTATCCGATCCGATATCGGATGTCAAAAGGATTTGAATAGAAAGGTAAGATAAGATAAGATACATTTATTGATAAAAAATTTATTAAAAAATTGTAATATTCAAAAATCTTATTTACAGAAGAAGAAAAATCCAAGATGGCGTCTGTACTGGACATCCTATACAGTACAGACGCCATCTTGAATTTTTCTTCCTATCGGATCTCATAATGTGAAAACGCACTTAATGTCAATGGGACTTGTCGGCAGATCCTGCTGCAGTCGTTGGCGCTACTTAGACGCCGATTGAAATGCAGTTTGGCCTTATCTCGCCGACACGGAAGAGCGACTGAGATAACTAGCTACAATTACCCCTACAATACCTAAAATTATGAATGAATTCATAAATAAATTCGCCATGCACTTTTGCAGCTGATAGTACATACACTATAGCGACTTCTACCGTAAGACCAATTACCTACACTTCTTAAACGACAGCCGGAGTTCCAAGTCATATTGGAAATTCACCAGTTACGATGCGGGTCTTATTTTTGGAGCCCTTCTATGTATATGACGATTAAGGCACATACTTATCCCCTTATTCATAAAAAATGTTATTGAACTCATGAGTTAAAAAACCGTTTTATCCCTTACATATTCCTTATATAAGCCAATCCGATATATAAGTCAACATGACAGATAATGACAAATGATTTTTAGCTAATTCAGATTTATAAAGCTTTTATGAATAAAATGTAAAAAATTAAATATTTCACGAAGCAAAAAATAATACATCGTAAAAACCGTTTGTTATTTTATAAATACCTGAATAGCAAGCACCTATTATTTATGCATCAATCAGACCAGGCCCCGTAGCCGAATGGCATTTCTGCGATGCCAAACGCCGCAAAAATGCAGTCTGGCTTTGTCGCGCCAATACGCAAGAGCGATAGAGATAGATAGCTACGAAAGATATAATTATTATTGTGAGCGTTTGTGCATTCGGGTACGCACACAGTAAGCTTTTGTGTATTTTATAACATTGGGTTCGTTAAACTACTCTCGTTATTTGCACAATAAAAGCTGAGTCGACGTTATTTAAATAGTACGTTTTTGTATATTTTTGAAAAGGTATTTATTTTAGAGTAACATTTTGCACGTAGGTAAGTTTAATTTTTGCACAGTGAAAATTATTCATTGTATAACACTTTAAATTCACGCGCTTTGTACGGTCACGGACTTCGGTGGTCATCCACTTTTAGGTCATTTTATACTGAAAAGTCATAGCTTAACTGTGACTTGTCCATTATAAGATGAGCTAGAAGTAGATCAACAATTAAAATCCGTGGCTGTGCACAACGAAACGTTGACAAAAAGGTAAAATAATAAATAATGTTAAGAGGATACGGTAGCGAAAATGCTAAAATGGAAAGGAGCCTCCCTTTCAACTTGGGAATTTTAGTTAAATATACAAGTGTTCATGAAATAAAACTATGGAAACGGATTAAATCGCGTATAATGAATTTAAAATACATCCCGACGTTCATTATACGCGATTTAATCCGTTTCCATAGTTTTATTTCATGAGTAACTATCGCGGTAACCGAAGACAATATTATATACAAGTGTTATTAACTAGATTTATCGAAAAAAAAATGTCCATTAAGAACAACTCAGTCAAAAGATATTTCAAAAAAATCTTTAAAATCGAGGTTCCGCTCTCGACTCTTTCCTCCTTCAAAACTTAATCAATCGGAACAAAATTTGAGAATCTGAATAACAATGAAATAATCTATGTCGGACCGTTTAGCTTTTTTGGTTAATTGTTACCAATCTTGAGTATCACACCTTTTTTTGCGCCACAAAGAAAAAGGCCGTTTTTGGAAATTTTTGATTGGCTCTAGAGTCTTTAAAAAGCAGAATATCAAAAAAATCAAAACGGTTCGACACAGATAAAAATAATAACAATCTGTGTTGAAAAAATCATTGCTCTATCTTCAAAAACCAGGGAGGAAATAGTCGAGAGCATTTGTATGGAGAATTGACCCCTACCGTATTGTCTTAAATAATTTCGTTCGACCTGTGTGTGACTTTAAATATTATTCGTTGTATTACAACAATGCAAAGTACCTACTAGTTGTTTCTTAGTATACATTGTATACTAAACTACACACATACATTACACACAGTATACATTGTATACTTTTTAAAGACTCTACATTGTATACTAAGAAACAACTAGTAGGTACTTTGCATTGTTGTAATACAACGAATAATATTTAAAGTCACACACAGGTCGAACGAAATTATTTAAGACAATACGGTAGGGGTCAATTCTCCATACAAATGCTCTCGACTATTTCCTCCCTGGTTTTTGAAGATAGAGCAATGATTTTTTCAACACAGATTGTTATTATTTTTATCTGTGTCGAACTGTTTTGATTTTTTTGATATTCTGCTTTTTAAAGACTCTACATTGTATACTAAGAAACAACTAGTAGGTACTTTGCATTGTTGTAATACAACGAATAATATTTAAAGTCACACACAGGTCGAACGAAATTATTTAAGACAATACGGTAGGGGTCAATTCTCCATACAAATGCTCTCGACTATTTCCTCTATACTATACATATATTTAATGGAACCTTACATTACAAATAAGATCACCCGAAAACGTTTCTTTATATGTGGTATTTTATTTAAATTACTTTTATTCGATCCGTCTGGGCTATCCCGCCGAAGCCCGAAAATAACATTTGTCTGATGGATGATTCTCCTGAAACCACTTACCTTTTTTGTTGGCGAAGGCGTAAAATGCTTTAAGCATTCTTTTATTGTTTAAAAGCATGAGGTATTTCAGGAAAAAAATATAGGTTAAGTCTAAATCCAACTGCCCCCCAGTCGAGATTTGCCCCGCTGTACCTTGTATTAATTTACCGATCAATAGGTAGTACGCAGCATTATTTTCCGACCAATACTAAGTTACAGCACCCGTTCATTTAACCCTTAAATGCATGAATTTTTCTTTTAAAGAGATATTAATATATGTATATAATGGTTTTCTGACTCTGGAAAAAATAATAAAAAAAAATTTAAAAACGATTTTTATACTAAATCAGTGTTAGAAGATAAATAGGCCAAATCTTATTTATATAAATATATCGTAATTGGTAAGTTTTATTTAAAAAAAATACTACTACCATAGAAAAATTAGACTACAAAGAATGGGAACTCCGTAGTCCAATTTATATGTTTGACTCGTAAAACAATAGATGGCATTACTATACTCTCGCGACAAATGGTATTGTTCAATTCACGAAATAATTTCATTTAAATGACCCAAGTCGTAATATTTAAAAATTTGGAACTTGATCATACAACATTATCATTATATAACACCGAAATTTACAAAAACAATTAATTATTTTTTTACCAATCGGGTACTTGAATCAGGTTCAATTCATGGTGTTTTGTACGTTTGATGACTAATAGCAAACATTATAATCCGGTAGATGGCGCGTATGCAAGATGCACAAAACTGCATGCGCTGCATGCTAAACAAAATTGCCATATTGAAGATAACAGTTTTAGTATTTGTTTTGAGTTTTTAATAATATTTTATTCCAAGATAGTTCTAAATTACCTTGGACGTACATTCCAGAATAGGCAAAATATGCTACGTAAAATATTACAACACTAAGTGCGTTTTCACATTATCCGATCAGATATCGGATGTAGGAAGGATTTCAAAGGCGAAAATCGAAAAAAGGCGGCTTAAATATATGGGATATCGGTCCTACATCTGATATCGGATCGGATAATGTGAAAACGCACTAAGACGGAAGTATTACTTTCTGATTATTTTATTTTTATTAGTATAAAAATGTTTTACCACAAACAGCTACATATATGTATATCAGCACGACAGAATCAGGTGGCACTATAATCAAAATGAGACAAAAGTTGTCAAATGATTTACGGATTTTTTTTATACTACGTTGGTGGCAAACAAGCATACGGCCCGCCTGATGTAAAGCGGTCACCGTAACCTATGGACGCCTGCAACTCAAACAGTGTCAAAAGCGCGTTGCCACCCTATTAGAAACATATACACTCCCTTTTGCTGTGTTAAGTACACAGCAAAAAGGAATGAACAAGTTCTAAGGAGGGTTCGGGTAGCCGACGACTCAAAGGACAATAGACGGAACAAGTTAGTTCCGTAAGTGCTCCCGTCATCAACACACCGCACCCTCGTTGAGCTCTGGCACCCTTACTCACCGGCAGGAACACAACACTATGTCTAGTGCTATTATTTATTTGGGGTATTTTTTACATATCGAATATTAATGGGGAATAAAACAATATATTTGTGGGATATTGTTATGCCTCGAATGAAAACCCAGCAATAAACAACGAATAACTTTTAATTAAGCAGCAAATAAGAAATTAACAGATTTTACTAAATTCTTTCACGTTCGATCGCTCATCGTTCAAAACTGTTCTCCCATCGCCTTTCACACCTACTGTCATTCTACTATCATACAACGTTCTGTTTCACGCCATCACCTTACGTTCCGATCCCACATTCTCGGCTGTCCTGCTCTCATATCTGCCTTCAGATGGGCATTTCTCAGTGTTTAAATTTTTTTGTTTTCGGTGGCAACAGTTTTACATGAATCCTGTAAAGAGTCACATGAAATTCTGTCAATTTAAATAGAAGTCGCGGATTTCTACCAGAAACAAAGAAAACTCATGCTACGCTTACGGGGTTCGGGTACTAATGCTGCCACCGAAATCAAAAAGTTGAAACACTCTGAGAAATGCCCAGATATACTTCAACGTTCATTCATCTAACTACATCTCATTCATTCAACATTACATTTCAACATAAATTGAAAAACATCCGACAATATAAGCATTAGATATAAAAACAATGACTGTAACAACTTTTAGCATTTTACAACACAACAACATTTTAAATATTCACCAAACTTACTAAACTTAATAAAGTAACAAATCAAGTTAACTTTTAGGCACCAAGAATTTCTTACAAAGTTAAAGTTTCATCTTCACAGTACTTCTGAAAGCTCTTTTCTTTAATGCTTTACCTCGGGCAAAGGTAATATGTATAATAGGGTTACCAAACGTCTGTCGCTGCAACTGCCACTTGCTAATCACCTCTGCTCTAGATGTCGACTTCATCGGGTAGGGCCACACACACTTGGTGAACGCATCAACAACTGTAATTGTGTGATCGTAGGGCTTCTTCGTCTCAGTGAATGCCCTTTTCCTTGTTCTCATAGCAAAATGACCATTACTATGCACCTTATATGCAACTTCCTTCCCCATTACCTTAGGCACCACCGTTTGCTGTTGGTCTCCTTTGTTTGGCATGCCATTTTCCAAACACAAGTCATTATAGTCACCATCTTTCAAAACTTAATTATTAATTAAGTAATTTATCTATGCCTATATTTGACATCTTAGCTGTGTAATTTATAAAATGTAATAAATTGACTCAATCCTTGTGTATATTTGTAATGAATTATTGTGTAACAAAGTATATTGACATTATATTGTACATACTTTAAATAATTGTTAAATATTGCATGCCTTGCTTGGTAGAACATAAGAACTGCTTTTCAATGTTATCATCTTATGTAATCTCACTATGTTCTTGCAATAAACGATTGACTATTGGCTATAAAATCAGCTGTTTAGTCGCATTGAGCTCTTCATTTCGCCACAGGGATATCATCTTTCAGAGTGATCTTGAGCTCGATCGGCGCTTCCTTAGTCTCCACCGGTTCATACTCGACAACCAAATGCTCGACGTTTTCCTAACAGTACCATCGCGATCAGAAACAGTGAAGTCCTCACTCACGCAATCCACTTTAAATTCGTCGAAAGAGTCTTTGTTGATTAGGTTATATCCACTGCCAGAGTCTATTTACGCCTGCGTTTCTACGTCACATAAACTTTAAAGGTTTTTTTTTAGTAGTTTTCGTCTTCATATCATCTACAATATCTACATTATCGTATATTAAGTATTTTGTTGCAATGTTTACATCGTGCCGACAACTGTTTCCGCCATGTTGACAGCTGTCTCGTCATTGGCCAATATTCCAAATATGACCGCTTGTCGACGAATATCTGTCGCCGCGGACTGCTTTACCGATGGAGCCGCTTGCTGATGATTCGCCTTTTCTCCCGAGCCATAGGTGCAACACTGCTTTACCGACGGATCTGCGCAACCAGCGTGGTCGCGCGATAGACGATAAAATATCAGGCCGTCCCTATCGCACTTACAAATAGTGCGATTGGGACGGCCTGCTATTTTATCACTTATCGAGCGACCATAATTGCTTGCCGGTCTTCGAAGGACACTCGCTGAGTCGCTGCTTATATGGTCATAAGTCATAATAGACGGAGAGCTGGCAGCTCCTTTTGCTGTGGGCCACCGTTTACGAGGTATTGACGAAAAACGGAGCATGTAATCGATTAAAAAAAACTTTCTTACTAAATTATCCATTTATATATTGATCCTATCGAAAAAACGTACATAACCTTTCTTGTAGGAAATTAAAATATGACGTCCACGTAGATATTTTCTGTTTGGGCCCCAAAAAATTAAATCTTTAAAAATTCATAGCTCGATAAAGCCCCGCCCCTTTAGCTGCCAGACTTGCAGACCTGATGTTGGTCATGATTAGAGAAGCATCTGAGCACCTTTCCAGGTTGCCTCAAGGACCTACTCTAAAATCCTGCCAGCTCTTGGACCATAATCATTGCAAAAAAACACTTCAGTCCTTTAGTACATGATCCTCTTGACACGGCGGCAAGTGATTGGAGAGTCGAGTAGGTAGATAGGTACTTCCCTATGGGCCTATCGGTTTTATAAACACACATACAACAAGTAGGCGCGAACAATTTATACTTACTTTTCTATGATTCAACTTCACGTCATATTTTATTTTTCTAATATTCAATTATATATAAAAAAAGTAAAAAACAACAATATAACTGTTTTTCAAACATATTAAAAAAATCCGGACCTGGGTCTCGAACTCGGGATCATAGACGTGCAAGTCAAATACATTAACCCCTAAGCCAAAAAACAAGGAGCCGCCCGGCTCAAAATATTGAATCGTATTCATATAAGGTTACTCGGCAATGTAATTAATTATTATCTCACTAGACGACACTTTTAAACATTGAAAATAGCGCCATCTGTAAATAACTCGAAAACTAAGAGGTACCAGCGACGATAACTCGCGTTAAGTAGGCCGTGTAGCGATGTACTGAGTTACCAATCTTTCTTGATTTATCTATGAATTGGATCGGCCTGTTCCTTAGACCTTGGTCCTGTTTGGGAGTGGTCGATCTCATGCTATATATATGGTTGTCCTGCATGCTAGAAGGATAGATCTGGTCTACGGCTAGCCAAGGAGTGAAATTCCTTGCCAGCGGCTGTATTTCCGAGTAGAGATGGGTAGTGAGTAAATACTCAAGAGTAAATATCGAGTAAATACTCAGTATTTACTCAAAATACCCGTATTTACTCGTTTTTACTCAAATTGGTGGGTATAAACTATTTAGCGTGCTGAAATGGAAATACAAATTAGAAATATTGGTGTATTTTATTATCGGCTACTAAGTTAAGTAATCAAATTTATATGAATTTTATTTTAAGGACGTGCTCTCCATACATGTAACTATTTTTCACAAAAATAAAATTCAGAAATTACCAGTGTATTATACATCATCTGATAGGTCTTTAAAAATTAATTGAATGTTTCTAAAAAAGTTTTTTAATAATATGAACAGTTTTGGAATAAAACGATAATTAAGGCCGAAATAATGTTTATACCTTTATAACTTTCGGATTCGTTGTTGGAAAAATATCCAGAAACCGTCAAATTATTGCCCATATAATACAAAACACAAAACTAGTACTTTAAACGTCATCAGCTGAGCCATTTTTGAGTTTTCTTTAGAAAACCCTTAATAAAAGGTCGTAAGTGCCACATTAACAATCACTTCCGAACGTCATGCCGTTAACTAGAACATCAATTTAATTTAAGTCTCATACTTTTACTGTAAATACCTGCTTTTTTAAAACAAAACTGCTAACTAAACATTATCACTATTTTTTTCTCACAATGATTACCTCTTTTTCGACAAACTAAGACTCCCATAAGCTTCTAATAATATAAATCTCATTTATACATGTCCACACAGTTAAAATAAACACGACTAAGTACTTAAATCTCATTTTTTAAATTATTTTTAGGTAACAGTTTCTACTCACCCAAATGAGTAAATACGAGTATTTACTCGGTGCTTTGAGTAAATTACGGGTAAATACTCAGTATTTACTCACCCCTACCCATCTCTATTTCCGAGCTCAAATAACCCTTCAAATCAAGAGTGAACAGGAATCTTCTGGGCAAGCTCACTCCATCGTAGGCAACGTCTTTGCCTTTGGCTAGTCTGTGGTCAAGATTAGCACATTTATAATTTGAAAAAAGTCTCAGACCCAAGCATATGCATACTGGCATGTATTTTATAATGAAGTAGCTCTTACTCTCTTGGTTGGCTTGAGAAAAAATAATGCAAATAATATGACGAGTAAGGTTCAAAGTAAATGAATAATCACATAATTTATCCACAAATGTGTTACCGTTTTCCACAGAGGATTAATAATGAAGGTTACCTAATCCATTTAATTTCACTGCAAAATTCCGTGTGGAGCTGTGTTTAAATAATGGACCTACGTCCCTCGGGCTATTCAGCGGTTACGCCAAAACAAAGTTAAGAAATCCCTTATTTAAAGACTCATTGACACATGCTGGCATATGATCACACGTCTCTTTCTAATTGTATTTACGGCATAAGGACGGGTTCTATGTCGCGGACATATCTCATGCGAATCGTATGGTGGCCCTGCTGTCATGGGTACTTTACCTTTATGTAATAGGTACTTGACCATTTTGTGTCAACTAACGTAACCTAAGTACAGTACAAGTAGACAAGTACCTGCTTGAATATACCAAGTGTGGCTTGCAAAGTGAAAAATAAACTGTAGCCTGTACTCCTCAAACTTTAATATACAATTTTTTTAAATGAGCAGGCACACTGATATTTTATCCCGCCAGGCGGCGCCTGTGCAAGTGCCTACTGCCTAAGCATGTCACTGTCATTCATATATGAGAGGGATAGAGAAAAAATATCATCTTCTCGCTTTCACATATGAAATTCTTTATCTATGTAATGGACTAATAAGGCGGCGCCATCTATCATAACCTTTGAGTGTGCCTCCTCATTACGAAAGTTTTAAACTTCCCATTTATTTGTACAAATTATTATTATCTGCAATGTACATTATCATTGACGCCATTTTGTAGGTATGTAGGCAGAGCACAATTAAGGCCTTGAAAGAAACCAATCTTGTGATAGGACACAAATCCTACAGTTGACTTTTACGACACCCACAGGAAGAAAGGGGGTGGCGAAATTCTTAGCCCGTCACCACACGTGGCAAAAGTTATATTTAGGGCCGGTTGCATCAAACCGTCTGTCATCATTAAAGCGTTCGTTAAATTTTACTGTATGGGAAGTTCCACAGACGTCTGCTGCGTGACGATGATGTGTCTGTCAAATGTGGTTGGTACAACTGGCCCTTAGTCGCTAAATATGTTTCGTGTCACATATATCTGATCCTGTATATCGTCACTACTTTGAAAAAATCTCGTATTCTCACGCTGCTCCTCAAAGTTAAAACGCAGTAAGTCCATATGCATTCCATACATACTTACTACAATTTTCTTTTTATTGACAGACGAAGATACAAGTTTTTTTATAAGTAGTGACGATATGGTGAAAAACTTAAGAAAGTCACCTGTTGTATGTGTGAGTGACGTGTTCGAATAGGCGTTTGTTTTGTTTGTGTTACTAATTTTAAATATGTGTTCTCAATTCGAACACGTCACTCACACATACAAAAGGTGACTTTCTTAAGTTTTTCACCTAGTGCACAAGAGTATATTATGTTTATTTAGGTTATTAATTTATGTAATTAAGGCAGAGGGACATTTGCTCGAAGTACATTAGCGCGTTATGACTGGAGGTAATGTAGCGTCAATAATCTTATCGTGAATGCCTACGCTTACGCGACCTTTTATTTATATAATATATCTCTGACCCTTCTCATTTTACAGACCGCTACTAGGCCTACTTAGGTCCTGTAAATTAGATACTTGTAACCTAAAATAGCATCACAATACAGCGTGTGTATTCCACACGGCCGAATATCTTAATAACGATTAGTATCGGACCTGAGGAGCGTAACTATTTTTTTGATACATTTCATTTGTATGTAGAACGTTTAGATTGGCGTCACTTTCTGCCATTTATTAACGCAAATAGCACCATTATTAATACCTTTACTAATGCGGAATAGGCTTGTGTCGTTCACGAACTGTGAACTGTTAGGAATAAAATCCCATCAATGACCGAAATGACCTGAATCTTTCCGTGCTCTGAGAATCGGTCTTTGCTCATTTAGTTCAGTATAGGATTGGCGAACGCGAGCGGTTTGGATCAAGAACGAGTGTGTGACTGCGCCGACCGAGAGCGAGAGCTACTTAGCAGAGCAACAAAAAAAAGTCAAGTTTTCATATTAAACTTCGGTTACTTACAACCTTTCGGCCCGGAATGTTACTATCTGTTGACTATTCATATCATTTTGACACTATTTGGTCCCATTCGTTCTGATCTTTCCGACCGCAGCGCAGTGGTCACTGATCTGTCTGAACTAAATGAGCAAAAGACCTAAAAGAGCGAACTAGTTCGTGGGAGCGATTGAACGAGATCGGAGCGCTCCGATCAACGAACGAAACGGCACAAGTGTAATGCGGAACTGTCGCAAATCCACCGCTCCCGACAAATTCTGAGAACAGTAATAATTATCGTTATCTTCTCTTACAATAATTACAAGGAACACAATTAAAAGCTTTGCCTGACTTTGGCTGGTTGATATTTATTGTGTTAAAGATATCATTAAAATACCGCACATTTTGTGTTTGCCAATACCTGGTGCCGTAGCCGAATAGCATTTCTGCGACGCGAAACGAAAAAGAAACGCCGCAAAAAGTAGTCTGGCTCTGTCGCGCCAATACGCATGAGCGATAGAGATAGGTATCTACGAGCGTTTCATTTCGTGAGCGTTTGTGCCGTACGGCTACGTACCCTGAATTGGCGCGAGCAAGAATCCCGATAACTAAAGGGCATCATTCAAATATTTATCGTCCTGATGTCAGTGTTCGTCTAAATTATCCTGCGAGCAATACTTCTTATACGTCGTAAAACCCTCCATAAACTTGAATCATAAAAATATAGTAACGAATTTGTTTACTACAGGAAAACGAACATCTTTGACAACATGTTGGCGATGATGGAGAAGTACGCAAGCAACCTTGAAGCGCTGGTGGCGGCTAGAACTGAGCAGTTACTGCAGGAGAAGAGGAGGACAGACGATCTGCTGCATAGAATGCTGCCCAGGTAACAACTCCAACTAGGAAGACGGGAGTGAGCAAGTAAACCGGAGGCGCTGGTGGCGGCCAGGACGAAGCAGCTGCTACAGGAGAAGCCGAGGACAGATGACCTGCAGCATCGAATGTTGCCCAGGTGAGAACAGCTCCAAGTAGGAAGACGGGTGAGCAAGTAAACTGGAGGCTCTGGTAGCGGCCAGGGAGGAACAGCTGCTACACAAGTGGAGGACAAACGATATGCTTGATCCAATGATACCCAGGTGAGAACAGCTCCAACTTAGATAACATATTGGCAATAATAGAGGAGTGTAAGTAACCTAGAGGCACTGGTGGCAGTCAGAACCGAGTAGCTGCTACAGGAGAATAGGAGGACAGACGATCTGCTGCATCGAATGTTGCCCAGGTGAGAACAGCTCCAAGTAGGAAGACGGGTGAGCAAGTAAACTGGAGGCTCTGGTAGCGTCCAGGGCAGAACAGCTGCTACAGAAGCGGAGGACAAACAATTTACTGCATCGAATGTTGCCTAGGTTAGAATAGTTCCAACTTTGTTTTTTGGACTTTCGTTTCTTGTAGAATGGCGGATTTCAAATCACTTTGCTTATTTTCATCATCTTTGCTTTTCAAAACGGCTTTTCACCCCATTTATTCACAACAGGCTAATTTTTTTCTGCTAGGTGGGATCGAATTAGCACTTTTCTTCTGTGCTAAGTGCTGTTTCACGCCCTAGTTAGAATAGAAAAGTTGGCCTAACTTTTCTATTCTAACTAGGGCGTGAATTTTGTCTTTTTGATATACGTACCTGCTATTGTTTTTAGATTAAATCTATACGAGTCACATTTCCCATGATAGCAAAATCGTTTCCATCTTGAACGTTAAAGTTAAAACGTTAAATCCCATTCTTAATAACATAAGTAGGAAAAAAAACTGTAAACCTAAAACTCACGAAAAAACTTAAATTGTCAATAACTTGAAAACGATGCAACTTTTACTGATGTTAGGTTGGCTGGAAACCTTTCGGGCTAGTCTACCTCCAGTGTCAAAGTGGCGTGTCCTTTTTGGGACACTCTGTATATGTTCCGTCGTCAGTATTCACGGATAATAAATGAAATTGTACAATTTCCAACGTTAATTTTTTATGTGGCGGCAATTAGCAACAGCAATTTGGATAATTGAACTCGCTTTTCAGACTTGCTTTATTATTTTAATAATCATCGTGTCGGTAATTAAATTAAATTTAATTAATTAAATTAAATTAAATTAAATTAAATTGGAAGATATTATTTCTTCTCTAGTGTTAGATTTCAATCTCCATTTCCAGTACACGTGTTTGTTCTCCAAAAGTAACAAATTTAAACGATAGTAGGTACTTTGTCTGTGCGACTCACCGCAATCCTCGAAATTGGAAATTGCGTAATCTGTCTCTTTGACACTCTACTCGTGTAAATTTCGATTGTTTTTGGTTGTTGGTGATTAAAACTCAAAGCCTTATACATGTCATGAATAAATGACACATTCACGAAGCTAATTTTCAATAGACACAGCTCCGTCCCATATTCCAAGCACCAAAGTTGCAAAAAACCTCAAACGTCGAAAGTAGGTATGTCACCCTTGGTAGTATCGTTCATATTTACGGCGTTTGGGGCTTCGCCTGATGAGCTATCTAAACGCCTCATAGATGCTTCTGGTGACCAGACTGCTGGCCAATAGTTAGCTCAGTGGATCAGCATTGCTATTCAGCAGGACAATGTGGCAAGCTTTCTGGATACCTAACCTAACTACGAAAAATTAGGTATTTTTTATGATTTTTTTTAATTTAAGTCGCCTAGCACTCATAGTACAAGTTTTGCTTAGTTTGGGGCTAAGTTGATGTGTAAGGTGTTATTTTTATTGATTTAAGTGTTTTTACTACATATAATTTAATGATTTTTATTTGTTATTTCTGATAGTAAATATAACGTGCTTAGTGGTTTTCACCTAATTAAGATACAAAAGCGGGAAAAAGGAAAATCGGAACGGCCGTAGGGAGAACAAAGGGAGTGTTTTAATTTGAGGCCACTCGTTTTAATTTAAGTCAACACAAGTTACAAACTCCCTCTTGGCACGAATACTACGTTTTACAACACAAATGACTCTTTGAAGCTTTGACATAAGCTCATAAAGAATTAGCGCCATAACGTACTTTAAAAGTTTCGTGTAAATGTTACGCAACTGTAGTTTAACATTGTTCATTTTCATTTATTATCTGTTATCATTATCAGAGTTTTTGGCGCAAGGTCAGACGTTAGCGATCCATGGAGTCGACATTAGCCATAAAACAGAAGGAATGAAAAACTTGTTTAGGCCCCGTAGCCTAATGGCATTTCTGCGGCGCTAAACGCCACTGAAACGCCGCAGAAATGTAATCTGGCTCTGTCGCGCCAATACGCAAGAGCGATAGAGATAGATAGCTACGAAAGATATTATCGTGAGCGTTTATGTATTCTGCTTACCTTAACAAGTTTTAAAATGCCTTAAAATTGTTGTTAGCTCAAAAGAGTTACTACTCTATAAAATAATTCTTAGATGATAAAGACTTGTGAATATTTAGAATATAATTATGTAGGTAATTATTAATTTATAGTTTGACATGCATGCTCTCAAATTTGTGTGCCGTAAGGCGCCACATAGTGAAACTGAACTGAAATGTAATGTAACAACTTGTACATAAGTTGGACAAATAAATGATTCTGTATTCTGTATTCTGCTGCGCACACAGGTCAACCTCCCGAGAAAGGGCACTGAAGCTTGAGGAATTTCATGTTTTCTGCCTGCTGTGAGTGCAGGTGTGAGTTTATGCAGATAAGCGCTAGTTTGTATTGACTCAAGTAAAAAGTTTATAAGTTCAAAATACTGCGCAAGATCGGGACATTATGCGTAGCTGAATGCACAAACGCTCACGATAATATCTCTTTCGTAGCTATCTATCTCTATCACTCTTGCGTATTGGCGCGACAGAGCCACACTACCTTTCTGCGGCGTTTCGATTTCGTTTCGCGGCGCAGAAATGCCATTCGGCTACGGAGCCTGGTATTTCTTTCATTTCGGAGGCCAAGATTCACTTTGGATCACTGAGCCAGAATAGTTAGTTTAATTTATACCTACATTGCTGACGCTTGGTTACTTTAGAAGCATGATTTCTTCGATGGCCAATGTAATGTTAAAAAGTTCTACAATTTGCTCTTTTCACATAGTCCCGAGGGAAATTAAACAACGTTCTTTAGTTATTTTTTGCTTTGAATTCTCGTAACCAACTTTTCCATTCAAACTTTTTAAGATAAGAAGTTAAATTTAAAGTAAAGTTTAATAATTTAAAGTCAACGTGAAGTTTAAGTTTTAATGATTGTGTGTTCATGTGCTTATAATAATTGAGAACGAGCTAGAATATATGAAAATGTAAACTGTCATGTATCTTTAGAACCTAGTTGAACTTTAAAAATATTGCGGCTGGTGGATAATTTCAAAAAAGTTAATTTCAAAAATTTTAAGTTAGTATTTTCTATGTTTTATAATTTATTATCAATGAAGTACGCAGTCTCATACATGCTCACTGGTCACATATGGCACGAGTGTGCAGTTGACACATATGGCACTCTAGTGAATAGTGTACACTGTACAACGATTAGTTAAAACAGCGGCTTCGCTCTCGTTAGAAAGAGACAAAAAGTAGCCTATGTCACTCTGTATCCCTTCAACTATCTCCACTTAAAAATACCGACAAACAAACAGACACCACACACTTTCCCATTTATAATAAATATTAATTCAATCATCATAGGTACTAAGAATCATACCTTAATTTTTTAGCGCCACCTATTAAATACAACGATATAATAGACGACCGGTCTGGCTCACTCGGTAGTGACCCTGCCTGCTGAGCCGCGGTCCCAGGTTCCAATCCCGGTAAGGGCATTTATTTGTGTGATGAGCACAGATATTTGTTCCTGAGTCATGGATGTTTTCTATGTATATAAGTATGTATTTATCTATTTAAGTATGTATATCGTCGCTTAGCACCCATAGTACAAGCTTTGCTTAGTTTGGGGCTAAGTTGATCTGTGTAAGGTGTCCCCCAATATTTATTTTATTATTTTATTTACAACAATTTTTTTTTTTTTTTTTCAAAATGTGTATTGACGTGATATCATGATATTAAAATGAAGAAGCATGTCATTTGTTCTTATAAAAAATAAAAACATGCAAAAATATTTGGGGAAAATATGATTTTGGCTCCATCTAGTTTTTAGCCTCAAAGGTCCATACATTTCAGGGGTACGCATTTTTGTATGGGCTTTGTTTGTCCCGGTATTATATCGTCCTTGGTTAAAATTACCCGCCAGTAGAAATCGCATCCGGTACCTTAAAATCTATCTTAAAAATAAACGTTCTTATACCATAACCAATAATGATGACATAAAACGAGGGATAATCACATAAAATTACAATTCAAACTGACCTCTGACCTTTCGAGAACCGCGTAACTGCGTTCTCCCGAGGTAATGGCAAAACTTGATGTCAAGAAGTTTAAAACATAATTTGGGGCATTCTACGAGAACGTCGCTTATGACATGCAATTAATTCTTCTAATACTTCTGAAGATGCTAAAAAAGCGAAGTTGTGTCTGACAACTTTTCATGACTTGCAAAATTGGCAGTATTTTCTCGAGTTTTACGGAATTGAAATAGCTGCCATACAAGGCAAAAGCATGTCGTAAGCGACATTTCGTGGAATGCCTCATTTGAGTTTTATTCATAGAACAATAATAATTAGCCCGCCTAATAAGGATAATTTATAATCTTACAGTAATGGAACACTGCTTCTGCGTTGGCGTAATCTTGTAATATGTGGGCATCAAATGAAACGAATACAGTACCGGCCAATAATATATCTCATTTATGTTTTTTCTGTAGAACTTCTTTGTATTTAAAAGTGGTTTCCAGCTCACTATTTTAAATCGCCTACTCTTTGCGTTGGCTATTAAAATAATGACCTCCATATTCATATTCCCATCACGGAAACCATTGAGTATTCGGCACTTTTGAGAGGCGTGCGTGGATTCGAAACCGAACCAAACGTAGAGGCCCTTTTGGCAATTTAATAAAATGTAAGGGGTACTCCAAGCAGATACTGCCATTAGCCGTGTCTTGAGACGCACGCAGAGGCAGCACCAGCCCAGGTGTAAGGACTATTTGAGAGTAGATGGAATCTAAAATGAACTAGGCTGTTGGATTACTGTCAAAGCAAAATGTGTATAGTGTAATATAGACTGCCATCTCTCGACACAGGCTTAAAACTTTTAAACCTCGGTTTTGACAATTTGGCCCATATTCTTAGCTTGATATGTGTTAAAATGTCAAATATTAATATTAGCGCCATCTAGCCGAGCGTCCCCCAAAGGTGTAACGCCATCTAGGCCACCGTACCTTCTTCTGTATGGTTCTGAGGTACGGTTTTTTCTTAGACTATAGCTGTCTACAGAGTGTAACAAAAATGGTGGTGATCCGTTTAAGGGCGTACTCAGTATCGTATTCTTATCAGGAAAAAGTAGAAGAAAATTTTTTTTCGCTAAAAAAATTTTCACTTTTGTATGAGCCGGGCCGCGCGAATCGGTCGAATCTCCATACAAAGATAAAAAATTTTTTGCGAAAAAAAATTTTTATCCTACTTTTTCCTGATGAGAATACGATACTGAATACGCCCTTAAACGGATCACCACCATTTTTGTTACACCCTGTATACGGAGTTACATAATAATATGTCTTTGATTAAACTAAGCTAATCATCATCAGAACTTGGTGACAACAATGTCATTATATTATTATATGTATATTATATTATTGAGGTCATTATTGTACAATAGGAAATTATCGTTAATCATCTTCATCATCAATGAAGTCTATCACAGAATAGTAACACCTTTTGAGACGAAACTCCTTTAGTCTTGCATTAAAAACGTGATGATTGTTAATAATTTTATATTCTACTGGCAGTCTATTAAATAAGAAGACGCTCTGATAACATGCTGCATGTTTCACAATATATATATATATATAATATTCATTTATTTGCTAAAAGTACAAAAGATACAGTATGTAAAGACTGTATCGTTAAATATGGAGACAACTTTGAGTAGCCGTATTTATTTGCTATTATATTTTTTTTCTTATAACAAGACATGGGCTTAATAAGGCACATAATAAAGTACGCATTTTGTCCTAGAAACTCGACGTAAAGCATGTGGTTTAGACAGCATTGACTTAATCCTCCGGAGTACCAATTATGATTTCGGACAAATGCTACTAGAAAATTCACAAAGTGCGTACAAGACGACACAATTGCGAAAAAAAATTGTACAATGCGAACCTGTGACATTGCACATTTTAGCTTAACAATTTAACAACGGCAGTTTTAAATTTGTCCCGAACGTAATTACTTTTTGCGCATAGCAAAGCCTTTATGTGATCTAGCAACTGGATCGATACTGGATGACAGTTCGATTATCCAATCAGAATCAGCTGTCAACAAAGGGTGTTGCCAGAATACAAATATGCACAATTTTCAGAATATTTAATTATTTAGAATTAACAATTTAAATGTAATTAATAAATCAGAAAATAGTCACTTTATTGTTGGAAAATTATATGGAATTTTGTGCACTAGGATTTTCAGTTGGTTGAAATTTATTTCTGCAGAGGACTGCTGAGGTGGTCATTTTAGATGTTATCCCCAAGCCTCTCAAGGTCGTTAGGGCTCCTGAGATCATTTCCTGCACTTGCTAGCTGTCTCCGGTGCTGTTCAGGCCTCCAGTGCCTGCTTTTATTTATCGAGTTTCATCTTCGATCCAAAAAGTGATCAGATTGATGGAGTGCTGGCGGTCAATCCTTGTGTAGCCTAAGGGCATTCTGGAGGAATATTTTCCCACCATGAATTGTAAGTAGAATATTATGGGTGTATCAGGTTGATCACATTATTGATCCTTGCCTCAGTTTAATTTGACCACGTGTGTCTATTTCCAGTCTTCTGGTGGACTATGTGGAGGGAAGGGTCGTCAGAGCTGAGAAAATGAGCTCTCTCAAGTTCCAGCTGGTAAGGAAATCAGAATAGTAATTGTCCACATTTAATAGGTTAGACCACATTCACTTTTCTAATGATGTCTTGTTTTCCTTTTCAGCTGACTGGGAACTATAACTATAATTATAACTATAATTAAAATTACAATTACAACTAAATCCGTGTTTAGGCCTACTCCAGGTTATACTGGTTATACAGACATTCAAGTAATGTCTTCTTTATAAAGGGGGCCGGTTTGTCCGGCAACTCCAATTTTACCACAAGCGTCGAATGGTGCGATAGCTTGCTTCCGGGGTCGAGCCTATCCAGGCGAGGAAGATGCTTTCAACTTGCTGATGCGTCGGTTGCGGTGGTGCTTCATTGTTTCACAGCGCCTGGGGCGACCAGCTTCAGCTCGCAGAAGGAGGGCTTACACATTGTATTAGCGGTAACTTCTGGCTTGAAGGTTGGTGTCATTTTCTTTCTTCCTGGAAGGCAAGATTACTTAGTTTAGTTAAGAAGAATTCCTATTATCTATGTTGGCACTGATAACTAGGGACTAACAGAACTTAGGAACGCTTGTAAATCATTTAGAATTTGAACTATTGCACGGCCCAGCTCTACCGTCTGGCAATACATATTAAGGTGCTAGCTTAAGCTTAGAATAATGATTTACTAGCTATAACTTGCTTTGTGTCCATATAGACGAATAAACTGTGTGTCACAATCTAACCGTTTTCTTTCCACCCAATTAGAGACCTGAAATCTTGAGGAAATCGTAGCGCACCTTATTAAGTACTTTTTTGCTTCTTTTTCGTGGCGGACGATCCGCCAAAATTTTAGACTCATTTTGTGTAAATTTATTGTCTGGGGCTTTCCCATACCTTCCCCCTTTGCCGGGCTGGGAAAAGTCGACCATGACAAACCTTAACGACACGTGATCCACAAAGCAGAATATCTAGACATAGTCTAGCCACTGTTATTTTTAAAAAATAAAGTTCATGATCTGTGTATGGCAGCCATTTAGAGAATGTAGCATGGCGCTTACGCTAACTCCGACTTTGATGTCGAATTTAACTATCATACAATGTTTATATCTATCTGGTTTAGGCACTTTTCAAACACCATAAATGTCTATTAGACATTGGCCTATGCCTAATTTTTTTTATCTATTTCTCTCATCCTGCTTGTATCAAAAATTTACGGCAATCCGGAACGTTACTCAAAAATGCGTTTTTTTAAATTATATAAATTCACCGCATTTATTCTGCAATTACCCAATTGAACAACCATGAAGAGGACTCTTAAAAAATATATTTTGGCAGCATATTAACCTTTGTTTGTCGAAATCGTACAAAGAGTCTTTGAGATATTTTCAAATTAAGCCAGATTAGGGGTTGTCCGAAATGTATTTGCTAGACCTTAATGAAAGTACCATAAAGTCCCTAAAATAAAAAAAATATGAGACCTTCTTATATCAAATAGTACTTAGCAATACCTTCAGATTATACTCTCGGACCATAATAATACAAAATTATGCACATGTCAACATTTAGACGAGGTTTGTGTTGTCCCTATAATTAACGATACAGTCCTTATGCATGTAAGATTTGATGAGTTCCCTCAATTTCTTCAGGATTACTTATGTATTTAATAGCATTGTATTATGATCATTATTACAGAAACATAATAGATACCTATAGCCTCGTTTTGCCCCGGCATACACAGGGTGCGTGACTTGCAAAAATATAATATGTCCAAAATTAAGCACATTGGGCAGGACGAGGTTATACATACATTTATGAGCCGCTCGATCACAATATAATAATAGAATGCTTGGTGCAATATTAGAATGCTTTGTAAATAAAAGGTAAATAAATACCTACCTACGATAATTTGAAAACCTAAGTGTAGTAAGCTACATCTGTTCCCCGTACTAGTATTAAACTGTATCACGGATGTTCTATCTATGTTTCATTATGTTATATCTGCTAATAAGAACATCTAATTTTTGAGCAGGACGGTGGCGGAGGCGCTGAAGCGAGGCGAGAGGGTCCAGGCGGAGAGCTATGACAGTGTCACGATATACTTCAGTGACATCGTCGGCTTCACCAATCTGGCGGCTACCAACACGCCTATGCAGGTTAGTTTACTCCCCAACTCACATATATCATAGTGTTGTGTTCCTGCCGGTGAGTAAGGCTGCCAGAGCTCAACGAGGGTGCGGTGTGTTGATAACGGGAGGACTTACGGAACTAACTTGTTCCGTCTATTGTCCTTTGAGTCGTCGGGAACCCGAACCCTCCTTGGAACTTGTACACTCCTTTTTGCTGTGTACTTAACACAGCAAAAGGGAATGTACAAGTTTCTAATGGGGTGGCAACGCGCATGTGACACTGTTTGAGTTGCAGGCGTCCATAGGTTAAGGTGACCGCTTTACATCAGGCGGGCCGTATGCTTGTTTGCCATCGACGTAGTATAAAAAATTATACCATATCAAAGTCATATATAACTCCATCTAGACAGATAAAGTCTAAGAAAAAAACGTACCTCAGTGCCATACAGAAAAAGGTACGGTGACCTAGATGTCGTTACATCTTTGGGGGACGCTCGGCTAGATGGCTCTAATATTAATATTTGACATTTTAATACATATCAAGCTAAGAATATAGGCCAAATTATTGTCAAAACTGTGGTTCAAAAGTTTTAAGCCTCTGTCAAGAGATGGCAGTCTATGCACTGTGATTAGACATTTTACTTCGACTGTAACTCTCTATAATACTCGATCCTCTTTGACCATGTGTAGATCAAGCAAACCTAAGTACTTAGCGTGTCCAACGAACCCAGTCAAATCCGGTGAGTTGTCCGTCTTTACTCACATCTTGCAGCTTTCGGGTGTCAAGTAAGTTGAAGTCAACAAAAACATTAAAAAATGCCTCGTTACCTACGTGATATTTAATTGCAACAACACAAAAATTATGGGCCCTACATACATTATATGAACTTGTTTCTTCTATCTAAATATAGTTCTGTGGCCCAACTCGAAGGGCCGATACTGCATTTATTTGTAGCACGTGATGGTAAACACGCATAAGTCTTATATAAACTATAAGCCTTCAAATCAAGGACGAACAGGCACCTTCTGAGCGAGCTCGCTCCATCGTAGGCCACGTCTAGTCTGTAGCCATAATTAAGTCATATGGTGACTGCTACTTACAGTCAATATAGCTTAATGGGAGACGCTTGCAACTCCAGCGGTGGCAGATACTTGCACGTTGCTGTCTTTTTAGAAATCTACACTCCTTTTATGAAGAACTTCACACTGTAGACCCTCGGGAAAACCCTTAAAAAAGGCCAGCAGTGCCCATGGCTACAAGTTGCAGACGAACTGCCGTTGATATCGGTCCGAGCGGGATATAATTTGATCTATTTAAAAATATTTGAAGCGGGTTACTCACGTGTTAAGTCGATATAGCGTTCGACATGTTTCGATCCATTTTCGAGGATCTTTCTCAAGAGTATGAGCATAATATTTTTAAATATGTTTGAGTCTCACGGGAGTTTTATAGTTATAAATTGATCTGTCGTTATGACCAACAATCACAACGTTGCTTCTCATAATTTCATATGTCTCGTGAAGAATCTTTGTTTCCTGTAGGTACAAAATAAATTATACTTTGTCCATTTCCAATAAAAAATCCAAGCCTTGGCCCCGGGCACCCTGTCCACTCAAGCTCATTGCTAAAGATAGGAAGGCGTGGCGCGTGCTTGTGAAGGCCCTTCGCACCTCTGGGGTGCCTTAGGACTACAACATACAATGTATATGTATATATAAATGTCGGGCAAACAATAAACAAGCAACCGCATCGATAGTAAATAATAGGTAATCGCTTGCGCTTCAAACGCGAAACGTTTTGTGTTTCTCTGGATACCTAGCCGAAGTTACATAGCGAACGAAACGTAACGGTCGCTGCCGCGCTTAAATGGAAGAGTGATACTCGGAAAGAGACACAAAGCGTTTCGATATCCAAACACAAGCGATTGTCGAATCCCTTTGACTAGGCACGCCATTCGTATAACAAGCCGCGAAGCTAACGAGCCTATCGTCCTCGGGGGCACTTTAAATAAAAAATAACTCGAGCCTTTGTAAACGTAATCCGGCTGCCAATCATAAAATTACAAACTCAGCCTTTGATGTAGAACAGGTAATACAATACAACATCAAATACAATTGCTATACTAGAATACTATACAATTTCAATGGATGAATGTATAATATAAAACTTCAAAGCGTTACTCAATACTCAATACTCAAAGCTGTATTGCAAATAAGGACAAATCCATGCAGTAGTGGATACACAGTATCAATAGAATCTTAAACTAAACTAAACCAAATAGGTATGTAGGAATATTCATCTCAAAAAGGTATTAATAAAATTCACATTATAACATTAAACAATTCATAGTGTAAAATTAAATACGTTCTACACGTTGGTATTCATTTAAAGTTTACCTCGATAAAATTACCAATAGGTTTCAGGCTAGGAATTCCTTTTTAAAAATCCTGTAATTCCATTAGTTGCTCGGGTGCTCAAAACCTGGAATTTATTGTAGCCATTCTACGGCTTACTGCCTCCGCGGTCGTTTAGATATTTTTATCACCTTTCTCGTAATACCGAATAGCTTCTGGATAATGTATTGTAGGTATTTATATTACAGATCCTACCGACTGCGCCATGTTGTATTTAAATTAAAAATCGTTTGAAGGAACACATCGTTTTTCGCAAATTATAAATGCATATATTAATCGCAATGAAAAAATCAACAATGATCGACTCTGGCCAACGATATCTGCATTTATAATTTAAAGTGGTACGTTCCACAATAAAAAAGAAAAAATCTATATGTTTATATTTAAACATATATTAATACATCGTTTTTCTTTTAATATTAAATTAAATATCATTTATTTCAGAAAGTAAATTCAGTTATTACGGAGTGAATACTCATTAGGTTTGCAGCAAGGAAAATGTGGTCATTCTTTTGGCAACTTTTTTAAGATGAGTTCAGTAATAACTTTACGATATTATAGATATAGCGCTACTCAAGGCTCGGTTTGAACTTTAATATACCTCAAAAACAAATGAACAATTTCACGCAAACTATCCGTAGGTATCGTAGTTTTTATATTTGTATACCTACTTACGTTCGAGCAAAGAGGATCGAGTATTATAGAGAGTTACTGTCGAAGTAAAATGTGTAATCACTAATCACAGTGCATAGACTGCCATCTCTTGACACAGGCTTAAAACTTTTGAACCTCGGTTTTGACTATTTGGCCCATATTCTTAGCTTGATATGTTTTAAAATGTCAAATATTAATATTAGCGCCATCTAGCTGAGCGTACCCCAAAGGTGTAATGCCATCTAGGCCACCGTACCTTTTTCTGTATGGTACTGAGGTACGTTTTTTTCTTAGACTTTATTTGTCTATACGGAGTTATATATGTCTTTGGTTCGAGTCAAGCGACATAGGCCGATTATTCATTTTCCCTGAAAATGCGTGTGACTCGAAATCGAATTCCACGTTAAAATTGCTTTGTAAAAACCTTTTAGGAGGCACGTGGCGTAACAAGATTTAATAGCATAAAAATACAAGTCCTAGGTCTTATATAACAAAGTACCCTGATTCTGTATGTGTATTCGCGATAAACTCAAAACTACAGAATGATTTTAATTTGGTTTTTATCTATGAATAGAATGTTTCGTGAGAAAGGTGACGATATTTTGTTAATCAAGTCGCTAAAAATGGCTCAAGAGTTTTACGGATCCAACTTACTATAACCATTTCTATGATTTAATCCCCGTGAACATCCGGGGCAAGTCGCTAGTTCTAACCGAAAGTCTGCGACTGCTAAAATGTCTGTGTATTTTGTGGGTAGTCACAAATATGAATAGACAGGCAGAGTACGTTAGTTATGTTGCTTCGGATGACCAATTAGCAAATTGCCTAGAAATAGATGGCTCTGTCGGAGCAAGAAGCGAGGTAACGAATTACATGTTTCACGATATGCGTAGAAATTTCCCTGTCTGCTGGACCTTATTTGGCCGTCAACCAATATATATTATATCAAATGAAGTAGTCATAAAAATAATAAATTAACACTCATTACGCTAAAAGGAAGACTCGATAAAATAATAAATAAAAACGTTCACGGGAAATAACCCTTTTAAGATCGCTGCAGGGATAGGTCAGTTCTTGAGTGCCGGCTTCTATATTAAATTACGTTTAACGACGATGCATAAATGTAGTGCAGTATCTTTTTACAGTTTAAAAGTATCAGGCCTGACCCGGGTTAAACAACCCGTAAGCATTCAGGTCAGGTCAGCCCAGGTCAGGTTTCCTTTATCATGAAAAATGTTTTCATTTCAGTTATTGCTTTTCATTATTATGAACATTCTTCCCGGGATCCAATTTTTGATAAATTTGTTTACTAAGTACGGTACGGTACAAGCTTCAATTTAGTGCAGCGATTTGATAAGAGGAAAATATAAAGCTTCCTCTGTCTTTAACCAGGCAGGCAATTATGGTCGCGCGATAAATGATAAAACATCTGGCCGTTCCTATCGCACTTACTAATAGTGCGATAGGGACGGCCTGATATTTTATCGTCTATCGCGCGACCATGCTACCCGTGCAAGTTTTATATTTAAGGAACGATAAAGAATTACAGACTGAATGCAACCAAATGGGACTATTACGAGTATAGTAACTGCAAGCCGACACCTACGTTGATTGGTTGAGTCAGTAATTTTAGTATCTGGAACAACTTTATTGTAAGAGTTAATTTTAATTTAATTTTGTCAATAGTATTTTTAGGAGGATTATGATAACATTTACTAATAATAACGTTATAGTTAAAATTACCGATATTTCGATTAAAATAAACTCAGTAACGATGTGACAGCATGTATAAATATTTATATTTAATATTATATCGTACTGTTGGACTTTGAGTTTGACTTCGAAAATTTTTCATATGACGACTCCACGGATTTTAAAACCACGGTATGCGATAAAAAGTCCTAAGCCTAATTATAAGATCCTTATAAATAGATAGATAGAATACTCTTTATTGGCACACTTCAGCAAATGATACAAAATAAATTTATAGTTTAAAAAACTCTAGAAAAACACGCTTTTATAAATGCACGTAAAAGCCAAAAATAAATTATGGATCGTTCAAGTTGTCTCTATTTCTGGGATGAAGAGTAAACTATGTGCTTTTAATTATAATATTTGATTGTAAAAGTGTGGGGCGCTGCAGTCGTGCTGCAAGTCCAGTTAGCGCGCCAATCTGTGTAAACTGCTTCTCGTAATATAGCTTAACTTATTTTCTCAGCAAGTTATACAAAAAGTTTTTCCTGTTACAGCGCCCCACGCTTTTACAATCAAATATTATAATTAAAAGCACATAGTTCACTCTTCATCCCAGAAATAGAGACAACTTGAACGATCCATAATTTATTTTTGGCTTTTACCAGGGGCGGCTCACTCCGCGATTCTATCGCCGCGCTACAAGTACATGCCGACGGCCGCGAGCTCGCGGCCTAATCAGGGGTGGCGCGCGTTCTCCCGGAACGCACGTTTGCACTTTCTAATTTTACTTTACGTCGCGAGTTTTTTTTGTACTTTTTGTAAATACTACGTTGATCCTTCTTTTTTGCGGGGGGCTTCGCCCCCCTTTATTTGCTCTTAAGGGTCACAAGAAAACCCTATCTCAACTTATTTTAAATACTACGTTGATCCTTCTTTTTTGCGGGGGGCTTCGCCCCCCGAGCCCCCCTTATTCTTACTCTTCAGGGTCACAAGAAAACCCTAACCCAACTTATTTTACATAGTACGTTGATCCTCCTTTTTGCGGGGGCGAAGCCCCCCGAGCCCCCCTTTATTTGCTTTGAAGGTTCTCAAGAAAACCCTATTCCAACTTATTTTAAATATTGCGTTGGTCTTACTTTTATGCGGCTTCGCCCCCCGAGCCCCCCTTTATTTGCTCTTAAGGGTCACAAGAAAACCCTATCCTTATTTTAAATACTACGTTGATCCTTCTTTTTTGCGGAGGGCTTCGCCCCCCGAGCCCCCCTTATTCTTACTCTTCAGGGTCACAAGAAAACCCTAACCCAACTTATTTTACATACTACGTTGATCCTCCTTTTTTGCGGGGGCTTCGCCCCCCGAGCCCCCCTTTATTTTCTCTTAAGGGTCACAAGAAAACCCTATCTCAACTTATTTTAAATACTACGTTGATCCTTCTTTTTCTCTTGATCCTTCTCGTACCTTACTTAGGCCACTCGGCAAGCCTCGTGACCTAACCGCGGTACTCAACTTTTATAGCCTTCATAACGTTACCGTTATATAATATACTATTATTAGACTTTATTCCCAATCCTTATAGGTACGTTCAGATTGTCGATAAATATCTTTGGCACTTTGTCCGAAACTATATTTAATACCTTGGCTGTACATATTTATATATAACTTTTATAAGAAACTTAGTAAATTATTCATAACGGGTCCATATTTAAAAGAAAATCGTCACTACTTTTAAAAAAACTTGTATCTTCGTCTGTCAATGAAAAGAAAATTGTAGTAAGTATGTATGTAATGCATATAGACTTACTGCGTTTTAACTTTGAGGAACAGCGTGAGATACGAGATTTTTTTAAAGTAGTGACGAAATATACCTATTTCTTAGAAAATCTATTGGTTGATTCTACGACGTGGACGAAAGAGATAATATACTTTTTTCTGTTATTTTTTTTGTATGTTTATTTCTTTTATTTGCATTTGTATATTTAATATCTGTCTAGAGAGTTTTACACTATTTATGTAGAATTAATTTCTATTATTTAAGAGTTATGTTACCTGCCCTGTGTGCGTAGCCGAATGCGCAAACTCTCACGAAACGCTCACGATAACATCTCTTTCGTAGGTATCTATCTCTATCGCTCTTTCGTATTGGCGCGACAGAGCCAGACTACCTTTCTGCGGCGTTTCGATTTCGTTTTGCGTCGCAGAAATGCCATTCGGCTACGGGGCCTGTAGCACAGTATAATAAAGAGTACTATCGTACAGTATGGCCACTCCCGCTCCCCGCTGAAAGCGCCGCCCACCCCCTCTCGGTTACCTCACAGTTACCGCCTGCCAAAAACGCGAACAGTCGACCTGTCATATTTCACTCATACAAGCATGGTACGCGTTCACCTACACGAGCTTAGACTGTGTGCTAGGAACGCGCCTCGTTCATATATTGGATTGCCAGTGTCCGAGTTGTGCCTGTAGTGTATAATTATTACCTCTATATTCATGTCATGCATACTAACAAAATACTTAATAAATTATTATTCATTTTATTCATTTACCTACTTCAAAATAAAAGTTGTTAGATCTATTACATATTAATACTAATGACAAGAAAGTCAAAAACCGTACGTAGATTCTTTGTTGATGTTCCTAGATTGTTTGTGTAAAGAGAAGTGTACGAAACGATTTTCAGATTTTTATTTTCATATTTTATGATTACGCGGTAGAAATTTTATAGAAAAAGAAGGCTTAAAGCTCTTAACATACGGTTGCTTATACAATACAATGATCACATTAGATACGACCTTTCATATTTGTCATTGTGTTTAACTGGCCATAAATAAACTCATAGAATTTTTATGAGCATCACTTAGGGCCACTTGCACCAACGAAAATGGAGGGTTATCCCTCGGGTTAACCCACCATTTTGTATGGAATTTGACGGATGACAACCCACTAACCCTGAGTTAAGTGGTTGGTGCAAGTGGGCCTTACAGTTTTAGGGCTTTTAAGCAATCTACGTACCTAACTAGTACCTAAAATCTTATGTTCATGTCAATAAAAAATTTTAATTTTGTTACTAGTAAAGTTTGTTTGTGTGTGTGCTATATTATTAACAGCTCAAGTTTGAACTTTTATTTTTGCTCGAAGCAATTAAGGTCTGAAAAGGTTTGGCAAAGACTGGTGGGAGACTTCAGGAGATAGGGATATGTGGAGGAATTTGAGGGAGACCTTTGCCCAGCAGGAGGACAATATGGAATCTTAATGATAACAATCTAGAACGATTTAATACTGGACTGGCATAGACCATACAAAAAAGCGTACCCCTGAAATGTATCTTTTAGGCTTAAAACTAGATGGCGCTGTTCACAGCCTGGACACATCTCGGACACTGGCGATCAAATATTTGAAAAAGGCGCGTTCCTAGCACACACTCTAAGCTCGTGTAGGTGAACGCGTACCGTGCTTGTATAAGTGAGATATGACAGGTCGACTGTTCGCGTTTTTGACAGGCGGTAACTGTGAGGAGGTGGGCGGCGCTTTCAGCGGGGAGCGGGAGTGGCCATACTGTACGATAGTACTCTTTATTATACTGTGGCCTGGACGTGGCCAAAATAATATTTTCCTCAAATATTTTGCGTATTTTTATTTTTTATAAGAACAAATGACATATTTCTTTATTTTAAAATCATGATATTACGTCAATATCTATTTTGAAAAAAAAAATTGTAGGCACCATCAGTGTAGTTATGATAGTATTTAATAGGTGGCGCTAAAAAATCGAGGTACCTACGACTCTTAGTATGTAGTATGTAAATCCTATATAAATCATCATCCTCCTTGCGTTATCCCGGCATTAGCCACGGCTCATGGGAGCCCGGGGTCCGCATTGACAACTAATCCCAAGATTTGTCGTAGGCACTAGTTTTTACGAAAGCGACTGCCAAATCCTATATAAATAATCCTTGATAATAGGTACTTATAATAATAGTGACAGGTTGCTAACATTTTTCGCGGTTTTTTGCGAATGCTAAATTGGTTTGGTCAAAGATGATTTATTATAGGATTGAATGAATCGTACCTCAATTTTTTAGCGCCACCTATTAATACTACATAACTACACTGACGATGCCTACAAATTTCTTTTTTTTTTTTTTTTCAAAATGTGTATTGACGTGATTATCATGATATTAAAATAAAGAAATAATATGTCATTTGTTCATATAAAAAAAAACGCAAAAATGTTTGGAGAAAATATGATTTTTTCCTCTTCCAAGCTGCGAAACAGCGCCATCTAGTTTTATCCCTAAAAGGCACATTCATTTGAGGGGTACAATTTTTTATATAGGCTTTGTCAGTCTCGTATAGATTGTCCTCGGTTTGGTGCAACCTAGAAATAGGCGCCCAGTTTTTATTAAGACTAACAGTCACATTAGATATAATGGAGAAACGCTAATAAAACATTATTATGTACGAAGAGTACAAAGACAGTAATATATCGCATAATGTTAGTACGTACCTACTCGTATAAAATAAATGGCATTAATTCAATTTCGTTTATTTTCACTCATATAAGTTAACAGTAAACTGGCCGGAAGAGGCACTAAACCGGGAGTCATGGAGGTTAAGGGGAGAAGCCTTTGCCCAGCAGTGGGACACCATTATAGGCTAGATAAAAAAAAAAAAAAGTTAACAGTAAACACCAAAACACTTACACGGTAAATATATATATATACAGTGCGTAAACATAATAAGGGCGATAAATGAAACCAGGCATATATTTCAATATTGTTATCATTAATTAAGAGGTGTTTTTGAGTTACTCTTAATTTTCAGCCCATAATAAATTTTTGAAAAATTTCCCAGCGGCAATGTACTGTAAACGTGGTTGCAATGACAATCAATGACAACTGTCAACGAGCGTTTAACGCGAGTGTGTTTGCATTACGTTGCGGGCCGAATTAATTTGTATGGATAAAAAAAATATTTCAATTTTAAGTAAAAGTTATCTAATTCCATTTTTTATGTCCTATACTCACCACCGTTAAGAGGTTCGCCCGTATTAGGTTTACACCCTGTATATATAAGCACAGTTAAAACAAATTTACACAGTTCATCAAACTTGAATTACAAGAAAAATAAATAACAGAAAAAGAAACAAATGAGACAAATACAAACAACAACAAAATAACAATCAAAACATATCTTTATCGATAACTAGTTATACTCTAGATAGAGCTCAGAGCTACTACAGTATTATACTACAGTATTATTTGATCTGTGGTCCTTAGATTAAATATTATTTTATCAAAGGTTAATTTGATTGGATAATTAAGCTAGGATAACGATATTTTCGTGAGCGTTTACGCGAAACGCTCGCGATAATATCTCTTTCGTAGCTATCTGTCTCTATCGCTCTTGCGTATTGGCGCGACAGAGCCAGACTACCTTTCTGCGGCGTTTCGATTTCGTTTCGCGTCGCAGAAATGCAATTTGGCTACGGGGCCAGTAAATAAACAAGGTAATTTACTTTTATCACGCACGTAATTTCGGACTGTCTAAAACATTCATGATCTAATTATTAGGTAAAATGTACTTACTAACTTGGGCAATTTCGACTAAGATATATTTGGGCTATTTCGAAGAAGCGCCTGGCATCCGTTGGCTCGTTAAGTGGACGACATCCGAAAAACTGCGGAGCACTTCTGGATGAGATAAGCCCAGGACCGGGATAAGTGGCGTACACGAAGGGAGGCCTATGCTCAGCAGTGGGCGATTAATGGCTGAAATGATGATGATGATGCAGTTTCGACTGGTGGACAATTTCAGCTAGGTACCTATCAAAGCGGATCGAGTATTATGGAGAGTTACTGTCGAAGTAAAATGTGTAATCGCAGTGCATAGACGACCGGTCTGGCGCAGTCAGTAGTGACCCTGCCTGCTGTGCCGCGGTCCCGGGTTCAAATCCCGGTAAGGGCATTTAATTGTGTGATGAGCACAGATATTTGTTCCTGAGTCATGGATGTTTTCTATGTATATAAGTATTTATATATTATATATTATATATATCGTTGTCTGAGTACCCACAACACAAGCCTTCTTGAGCTTACCGTGAGCCTCAGTCAATCTGTGTAAGAATGTCCTATAATATTTATTTATTTATTTTTATTTATAGACTGCCATTTCTTGACACAGGCTTGAAACTTTCGAACCTCAGTTTTGATGATTTGGGCCATATTCTTAGCTTGATATGTTTTAAATTGTCAAATATTAATACTATCGCTATCTTGCTGAGCGTACCCCAAAAGTGTAATGCCATCTAGGCCACCGTACGTTTTTCTGTATGGTACTGAGGTACGTTTTTTTCTTAGACTTTATCTGTCTTATAAGGAGTTATATATGTCTTTGGTACCTATAGAAAGATTTTGTAATAGAGATACTAAAACCTGTTCAATGAGTTTTCATTAAATTATCACACTAACAGGGTGTTTTAACTTAGCAAATTTGTTTTCTATTTTTCTCCAAAAAAACATATCAAAACCTATGATGTTTCATACATTAAAAAATATCCGTGACTAATTTGTTAACACCATAATCCATACCAATATTATTGCAGGCGATTAAGGTGCAAGTAAAACTCATGAAGTTTAGGTATAAGGATATAATATCCAAAAATGATACAAAAAGAGATTTAAGTAAGATAAGACGCGTGCGGCGCTATGGCAGCCGCTGGAGCTAATGGTCGGTGGTGGGGCTCATGCCCCCGGCGCCCGCGCCCCGCGCAGGAACCTGTTGTCGTAGACATGCTGGGGGCCCGTTGGAGGGAGCTGAAGGGTCGATCGGCGCTGAAGTTTCCTCCAACATGTCATCATCGTCGACGGGGAGAGGGCACACCTTGTTCAGTACCCTTCGTTCTATTCCTCGAATAGTTCTAAAATCGCCCACCCTAGCGATTCCGTCCTTGCCGTAGTATAATTGATGAACACGAGCAAGTTTCCATCTGGTAGGAGGTAGGTTATCATCCTTAAACACTACCATTGCACCTTCATGAAGAGGTCTGTAGGGATGTCTCCATTTTGTGCGTTTCTGTAGCTCTGAGAGGTACTCGTTCTTCCACCTCTTAGCGAAACCGTCACGCAGCGACTCGATCAGCTGATAGCGCGTCTTTATGCCCTTTCCGGCTGTAGCAGGAGGGGACGCCAGCGAAGTCAGGGGCCGGCCGATGAGGAAGTGCCCTGGGGAGAGGGGAGAAAGGTCGCTGGGGTTACATGTAAGAGGAGTGAGGGGTCGGGAGTTGAGGACCGCTTCGACTTCCGTACAAAGGGTACTAAACTCCACAAACGTTAAGCTAGAGTTACCTATTGTTCTTTTTAAATGATATTTTAAACATTTAATATTTGATTCCCACAATCCACCGAAGGTAGGGGAGTAAGGGGGGTTAAATATGAACTCAATGCGCTCTTCGGCTGTATAATTATATATGGACCTCATGCCTGCCTGTAATGCTCGTCCTAGTTCATTGTTTGCACCCACAAAATTGGTACCGTTATCACAATAAATTTGACTAGGTCTTCCTCTACGCGAAATGAATCTGCGAAGGCAAGAAATGAATGCTTGAGCACTAAGGTCACTGACGGTTTCTAAATGGACTGC
Source organism: Leguminivora glycinivorella (assembly GCF_023078275.1). Lineage (NCBI taxonomy): Eukaryota > Metazoa > Arthropoda > Insecta > Lepidoptera > Tortricidae > Leguminivora > Leguminivora glycinivorella. The sequence continues at coordinate 17,294,263 of NC_062984.1, forward strand.
CTTAGTCCAAAAACAAATAAATATACAAATGTAGCATTTGCTTATTCTGTTTCCGCGTCCTATTTTGCTTGAAATGGGAAAGGGACCGCAGAAATCTGTACCCGTTATAACAAAGGGATAGTTAGGAGTGATTCTACTAGCTGGCAGGTGGCCCATCAGCGGCTCCATGGCTTTGGCTCTAAGACGAGTGCAAATTACGCAGCGATGGTATATGCTTTGTGCCAACTTTCTACCCCCAAGGGGCCAATACTGGTCTTTGAAGCTTGCCAGGAGTAGCTGAGGGCCCGCATGCTTTATGCGTAGATGCTCGGCTCGCATCAACAGTTTAGTTAAGTAATGTTTGGCGTGTAGTAACACTGGATGCTTTTTATCATAGCTATAATCACTATTATCAAGCCGACCACCTACTCTCAGTACGCCGACGTCATCAAGAAACGGGGACAGCTGTAACATATGGGATGAGGTAAGTTTTTTATGATTATTTATTAGTTTTATTTCATTTTTAAATGACTCTGACTGAGCTATTTTTATAAGGTAAGTTAAGGCTGAACTGAGCTCATTTTCTTTAAGGGGCCCAGATGATCGATTATGTTTTTCTTTGATTTTGCAATTACTTATGAATCTGTGTACATAGCCAATTATTCTTTTTAAGCGTAATGAACTTGAGTATCTTGTTATGTCAATTAAATTATTAGTTTCATTGTTATGATTTATGTTTGATTGTAAGACTTTTATTTCAGGTAAAACAGTCTCAGCGGTGGGGTTTTGAGGCCATTCGGATTCTACATGTTTCAGGAAAGCTGGACCTTCCCACCACAAAGAAGACTCGACAAGGAGACTTGGAGCTACTCCTCTCGAGGCGAGGTCAGCGGGATTTTTATCAGTGGGCACGTGTCGCCACGAGTCTCTAGAGGTAAGCTCACGAATTTCATTCACTCTGTTACACACAAATGTTTTAAGTATTTTAGGACTCGTTTTTATCCAGCCAAGGGCTATGGTGGAGTCGGACCAGAAAACCGTTCTGTGTATGGAGCAACGGAGAGCTCCGCTGACCTTCGAAACTAATCTAGCACCCAGTAAGGCTGCTGACAATTCTAGCTTCGGTATAGTTTGAGGCGTCAAGGGACAGACTCGGGTCTTTGCGCAAAGCAGTCTGACAGTTATAAAGTCTGTACTATCTGTGGTACGTACGTATACGCACGCGGCATAAGCATCTTTAGATGCATCTACAAAACAATGGATCTCACAATTGACAGGGGCAGAGCATTGTACATGTCTAGGTACAGAAACCGAAAGTAAAGCATGCAAATCATTATGTACTTTAAGCCACGTCTTCTTTATGTCCGTGGGTACTTCCTCATCCCATGTCAACTTGAGAGACCACAGTTTTTGAAGTAAGATTTTTAGTGTTATAGTGCAAGCACTTAAGAGCCCAAGAGGGTCAAATATTTTACAAGTGTTAGATAAGATTGTTCTCTTAGAAACTGTTTGATCTTTAGGTATAGGTTCTATGGCAAATGTAAGACAGTCAGTAGCTGGGGTCCACTGCACACCTAAAACACTGGACTGTTTACTAAGGTTTAGATTTTCAGATAATGCCGAATCCTCAAATATATCAGGACAATTGCTACGGAATTTGTGCACCGGAAAGCATGCTGAATTAAGAGTACCTACTACTCCATGGAGTATGTGAGACAAAGTCTCTTTACTGTCTGCACCTGTTAAGACATCATCCATATAGCAATCACTTTTAATGACTTCCGAGACTAACGGATCCGGACATTCTAAGGCAAGCTGCAGCAGGCACCGTGTGCTTAAGAACGGTGCTGAGGCTGTGCCGTAGGAGACTGTATTTAGTTGAAGCACTTCTAAAGGCTTCGTACTATCTTCGCGCCATAATATTAATTGTAAGTGTCTTTGGGAATCGTCAATTAGGATTTGGCGATAACATTTCTCTATATCTCCCGTAAAAACGTATTTATGTTGACGGAATCTAGTCAAAATATTAAAAAGATCATCTTGCACTACTGGGCCTACAAATTGTATATCGTTAAGGCTCTTTAAAGAGGCGCTTTTCATACTCCCATCAAAAACGACTCTCAATTTGGTACTTTCACTTTGCTCTCTTAAGACGCAGAAATGTGCTAGATAATAACCGAACTTAGGCTTGTCGATTCGTGTGAGATGACCTAAAGACTCATATTCATGTATAAAATCGCTATATTGTTTCTTTAAATCAGGATTGCTATTCAATTTCTTTTCTTAAGTATAAAACCGCTTGGCAGCACCTCGATAGGAATCGCCTAATGAATTTTCAGGAGTTTCTTTCAGTGGCATCTTTACTGTAAATCTGCCATCTGGTAAACGGTAAGTGTGAGCTTTAAAGTGCTCTTCACAAAACTCCTCGTCCGCAGACAGGGGAGCTTTGGCTGCTGGAAGTTCCTCAAGGTTCCAGAACTTGGTCAACTTTTCACTAATTTCCTTTGTGAAAAAACAATGAAGTTTTTGTGAAGCTTTAGAATTAGGATTATTAATTGGCCACAAACGACCTGCTACGATCCAGCCAAACTCTGTACTTACAAGAAGGGGCTTATTTTTACCCAAAGATATTTTTTCAAACAATAACAGTTCATAGAATATTTCAGCACCTATCAGTACATCGATATCAGAAACTTGATGGAAATTAGGATCAGCGAGCTGAATATTTTTGGGAATATCTAGTTGAGTAATGTCTACAGGCCAATTTGGCAACTCATCTGTAATTTCAGAAATTACTAAACAGTCCAAGTTCACTTGGAACTGACTTGTAAGAGAGCTGATGTTTACATCGCATTGATCAGATACTGAAAGTTTAATCTTTTTAATACCCGATATATCTAAAGAATCGGGTTCAGGATTCCCTAATCCTAATTTATTCTTAAGGTTTTCAGTAATAAAGCAAGACTGGCTGCCGGCATCAAGGACAGCCCGCGCTACGTATTCAGCATTTGTGTTAGGATTGGATACCTTTATTAAAGCGGTACCAAGAATAACCTGTTTGCCTGAGCGAACTGATAAAGCCTTATGCGGTTGGTTGACTACTTCAAGGTCATTTGATGTACCAACCATGGATGTCGTCACAAGCAAGGGTTTGGATACGTTATTTTCTTTATGCAGTAATGTATTATGCTTCTTATGACATAATCTGCAATCTCCTAGTCTACAATTATGTGATTCATGTCCGCGTCGCAAACAGTTGGTGCAAAGTTTCAACTTTAAGGCTTCGCTCCACTTGCTTTCGAGCGGTAAAGACTTGAATGACTCACAGTCTATGATTCTATGACCCTGACTACACATGGGACACGATATGACTGCAGCTTTAGAGGTACTAGATGCAATAAAGCTTTTTGAAAATTTATTATGTGTGAATGGGCCTTTATGTTCATTAGGTGTGAATGCGCCCTTATGTTCACTTTTTTGTTGACTGTCTTTATGAATATGAGAAACGCTTTTGTCATGTCTGTTAGCTAACGTAGTTTCTAAAATGTCCGCCCGATTGCGGAGAAACTCGATAAATTCGTCCAAGAGTGGCAAGTCGGAGAGATTATTTCTGTACTCCTCCCACTTACCGCTAGTGGTCGAGTCCAGTTTGCTGGACACCATGAATATAATGAGCGTATCCCATTGGTCTACCGGCTGACCGAGCGTGGTCAGGCCTTCAAATGTGGTGTGGAGCCGATTAAATGAAACACATGTACGATTCCGTAGACGACTGTATTAAGACTGTCTATACAATGTGGCATGCAAACGATTAACTCTATGTCTATACTATACTATAACTATATAAACATAAACTACGTACACACCTCATCTGGGGGTGGTTGAAAAAAATAAATTGAATGTATACATTTCAATTTTTTTAAACACACAATAAAAGGACATGAGCTTCATTATGTATTATTACGAGTGGAAATACTTTTCCTTAATATTAAATCAATGTAATTATACTGTAAGCTACTACAATTCTAGTTGTTACATCATTAGGTATTTAACAATACAATGTAAAAAAAAAATTCGTATAAGCAATAATGTATGACCTATTGTCACATATTGAAAGGCTTAGTCCTATTTTTATGAACAAGATCAACCTTGTCATCTAATTCTAACTTAACATTTATTCCAGTATCCTCGATTACTTTATAAGGTCCTTTAAAAAGGTTATCGAATTTTTTGCCGGTTTCAGATTTAACTAAAACCAGATCACCCTTTTTATAAGTAACCGAATTTACTAACTTATCATAGTAACATTTTCGCAACTCTTTAGTTCTTAACAAATTTTCCTTAGCGTCTTTATGAGCTAACTGTAGTCTATATTTCAGTTCCAATGCATAATTATCAGGGTTATATATAGGTTCAACAGCTTTAATCAGATTACTAGGAGTTTTACACTTTTTTCCGAAAACCAACTCAAATGGGGAATAATTTGTGGCTGAATTTATTGTTGTATTAAAAGCGAAACACCAGAACGGTAACCAGTGGCTCCACGTATCGGGATGTCCATCGCACTGAGCTCGCATAAACGCAGCTAGGTGTTTGTGCATGTTTTCCAACGCACCTATGGATTGGTGGTGATACGCGGTCGAATTAAACTTATTTATTCCTAACAACTTACACACTTCATCCATAGTAGCTGACATGAACTCCGCCCCGCGGTCTGTCGACATCGCGTCGGGAATCCCGTATCTTAATATAAAGTTATTCACTAAGGCTCTTGCTACACTAACTGCATCCTTACGTTGCAATGGGTAAGCTTCAATATATTTGCTTAACTCACATTGCAGCGTTAGGATGTACTTGTTACCTTCAGTGTCCGTGTCCAGCGGTCCTAGGATATCGAGGTATAATTTCTCGAATGCTGACGCTGCTGTAGTTGTGATAGCCATTGGTTGTCGTATGTTTTTAGAGTGCTTCGTTACTTGGCATTTACTGCATTTTTTCACGAAGTTTCTAACATCACTCTCTAAACTCGGCCAATAATATTTAGATTGTATGTTACTTACCATTCGGCGAACGCCGGCATGTCCGCTCGTTGGTAGTAAATGATAGTCGTTAATGATAACTCGTCTCTCATCCTTGTCATCTATTCTTATTATATTTCCTAGTATTTTTATTCTTGGTCCGGACCAATTTTTAATCGACTTTATTTCATTTAACAAAGTTTTTATGAATAACGCGTTTTTAATATCTTTTACTATACATAACTCGTCTACTTTTATTTGTTTACAAAAATCACTTAACATATTCACAAATACGGCTCGCGTGAAGTGTGACATATAGTTAAGGTTTATGTAAAGACGTAATTTACTCTCGGCGTACGCAAAACAATCTTTTTCTCTTGTAATTAATTCTTTTTTCCTTAACTTTCTTAACTCTTCTTCAGATTCAAACAACATTTCTATGCAGTTATTAGGTTTTCTTAATATTTCCGCAATTCTTGGTTGATCAGGCCTTGAATTCTCGGATGTACTAAGATTACCACGTATGTCATCACTTGGTGTATTACTTTGTATTAACTTTCTACTCTGTGCTCTCGTCATAACAGTAACTTGCTCGCTCATACTCTTTAACTCGTCCGATGTAATTGTAATTCGACTTAATGCATCCGCTGCAACGTTTGTTTTTCCCTTTATGTATACTATTTTATAATTATATTCCTCCAATTGAATTATAAGCTTTATCAGCCTGCTTGATGGGTCTTTCATGCTATAAAGATACAGAAGTGGCTTGTGATCCGTCATGATTGTAAACTGTTTTCCGAACAAATAAGGTCTAAAATAGCGAATACTCCAAGTAATTGCTAAAAGCTCTTTCTGAATGACTGGGTAATTTAACTCGGCCTTATTCAAGGGCCTGCTAGCGTAAGCTATAGGTCTCATATCTTTGTTACAAAGTACAGAACCGATTGACCTTGCAGATGCGTCAGTTTGTAAAATATATTCATTATCTGGGGAAAAATCTGGGTATTGTAAAATTGGCGGTGTTATGAGTTTTGTTTTTAATTTGCTAAAGGCATTTTGGCATTCGTCTGTCCATTTAAATTCTACATTTTTCCTACATAATTTGTTTAATGGTAGTGTTATCTCTGCGAAATTTGGGATAAATCTTCGGTAGTAATTGCAAAACGCTACGAAGCGCCTAACCTCGTCACTATTGGATGGTGTTGGGTAATTTTCTAAAACTTTTGTTTTCTGTGGATCGGGTAACACACCTTCTGCTGAAACTATGTGTCCTAAATATAGTAACTGTTTTTTCAGGAATTCGCATTTTTGTGGGTTAATTTTAAGGTTAACTTTCCGTAATCTCTCCAATACATCAGTTAAGTTTCTATTATGCTGGTCCATATTTCTACCGAAAACAATTAGGTCGTCCATATATACAAAGCACTTTTCGTAAGAAAGGCCTGACATTGCTATTGACATTACACGTGAAAATGCACTTGCACTCAGTTTTAGGCCCATGGGGAGTCTTTTCATGCGGAATTGACCTTGGCTTGTTGAAAATGAAGTGATATTTCTGCTATCGTCATTCAAGGATGTTTGGTAGTAAGACTGTTGTAAATCAAGATGACTAAAATATATTGCACCGGATAGGGAATCTAAAATATCTAAAATATTTGGAAGGGGGAATTTATCGTCTTGAATAACATTATTTACTTTTCGGTAGTCTATGACTAATCTCCACTTTTTGTTATTGTCTTCAGATTTTTTAGGTACTAAAAGTATGGGACTATTCCAGTCGCTATTCGATTCCTCTATTATATCATCTTTGATCATTTGTTCGACCTGTTTATTAATTTCTGACTTCATTGACGCTGGTATCCTATAAGGTTTTGTATAAATGGGTTTAGTGTTTGGTTTCAAAATGATGCTTTGGCTCAATATATTGGTAGTTCCTAACTTGTCACCGTCCAAGTAAAAAACGTCGGCGTATTTTGCACATATTGACTCTATTAGTTTACGATCTGTGTCATTTAAATGATTGAACTTTATTAACGACAGTAACCTTTTCACTCTTTCTAGCCCATTTTCAGATTTTTTAAAATTGCAAATATCATAATTATCCAAACTTTCCAAAACGGGTTCGAAAATAGGTAACTTTATATCTTCGTTCCCTGTGTTTAAAATTCGTACCGGTATTCTACCCTGCTTAACTTTACTTATACTCCCCGCTAAAAATATATTTTCGGCTAATTTCCTTGAGTTTACGACATAAACTTTTCCTAAATCGAATGATTTTACTTTAATTAAATGTGATGATTCACTTCTAGCTGGTAATGACAAAAAAGTTTCGCTATCGCTGCCTCTTTGTATTTGTAACACACACCTTTCGTTCCCACGGTGTAAAGTGAGTTCGTCAGTCGTAAGGTCTATAATTGCACTATAAGTTCTCATAAAGTCAAGTCCGAGAACACCGTTCGCATGACATGGCATATCATGATCCTGCAATATATGAAATCTATGTACAAATGATATTGTATTACCGTAGTTTAAAGTCACGTCAGCAACATGTGTACTTATGATACTACCGCCAACGCCTGATATTATAGTACTCTTCTCATATATCCGTGATTCTATGGGAACTTTACTTTGTTGTAGAATTGATATACGTGCGCCATTGTCAATCATGAGAACAAGATTTTTGCTACCGGCGGTGAAATTTATGTAGTCTAATCCGTCACATATGGTTAAAACTTTATGATCGAAAAAACTGTATTCTGTCTGTCTCGTCTCTTGTTGTATCGTGGGAGGTCTGCGGTTCGTGTGTACATGTATACACGTTCCCTCGGCGTCCACGGCTCGCTCGAGTTCCGCTATGTCCCCTAAAAATCGCACGTTGTCCGCGACCCCTATGGAAATTATTGCTAGGGACAGTACCTCTATTTGTGGAGTAGCGGGTCCATGTGTTTTGGTAGGCTCGAGCTCGATTATACTGGTAGCTCGTCCCGCGCCCGCGCCAGGCGTAGCGCTGGGGCTGCTGTGTACCTCGCGTGTAGCCGCGGTTCACATTCATGATTACGGGCTCGTGCTGGGGTCGTGCCAGCTCTTCATCCTGGGCCGCTCTGACGGCCTCCTTCAGCTCAGTGTATTCTCTTGCAGCTAGAATGGTACTGAGACGGCGGTTTCTCAACCCATCTGTAAATTTTTTTATGGCCAGGGACTCGTTGATTGGTCTTAAAATATCACAAGCGGCCGATTTCCCGTCGGCTTGCGCTATCGTTAGACCAATGAACAACTCCTCTATTTTATCACCGTATTGGACAATAGACATATCCTTTTGTGATATATTATTTAACTGTAGCAAAAGAGAGTTTGCGGATTTCTTGGGTAGCAAATATTTTTTTATATCGGCTACTAGTTGGGTAGCGGTGTCATATTTAGACTTAAGTTTTAACTGTGCAATTTTGTTGAGTCGTGTTTTTAGAACAAAAGAAATCAGCAATTTCTTTTCGCTACTATCTGTTAACATGTCATCTAACATTTCTATTCCTGCTATCATTCTTTCGACAGTTTCCTCTTTATCATCTAAAATTGGGATTATGCTATTAGCTTCTCGTATTTCAAATTGTTTCGCCATTGTAGTTGGTTTTACGGATACACTTTCTATAGCTTTATACTGTAAAATTTTATTATAAACTTCGTCTATTTTCTCGCACAATAATTCCGAACTTACACATTCTTTTGACAGGTCATCGACATGAAGAGATGCAATTATCTGTTTATAGTCCTCATATATTAATTGCGCATCATTGATTTTTTCTAAACCTAGCTTTTGTTGCCGTTTAACCTCACCTAATTTTCGTAGATCAACTCTTATTTTTTCTAACTTATCGTATATATTTTTTAAATCTAAATCCATACCCTTGACATCACTTTGACGTACAGAAACTTTCACACTTTTCACTTCACACGCGCGTAATCACGTTAAAGTTCATCCTCTGTCCTTCCGTCTCCCGTGCTCTGCTTAAACACCTTCCTCCGCCTCGTCTGTGGTTGGCGTCGACCTCTTCATTGACAGCCTGGTCTGCAGACGTGTCCATACTTCTCGCCTCACTGCTTTCTGCACATATTTTTCATGTGCTTTCTTTAAGAACTTGTACAGTCCGCAGCAAACGATGAGAGCCAAAACCACGAACAACACGGTTATAAGAATGTTATTTATTCTAGTATGCTCGTTTGTGCCTGTTGCGTCGTTTGATCCGACCGCATTTTGGGTTATAACGACCTCTTTCTCCTCCTGTTTGCTGTAGCTGTTACCCATGTTATTTATTACATTTTTATTTAGTGTATTTCACTTGGTAATTTAATTATGTCCCTCGTGCAATCACTTGTGCATTTGCTCGCGTCTCACTGTTAATTATATATTCACACGACTAAAAATGCTGATGTCAGGCGCCCTCGTCGCGGCGGCGCTCGCGTAAAACGATGTCACGGTCGCCATGTGGTGTGGAGCCGATTAAATGTATTAAAACACATGTACGATTCCTATGTAGACGACCTCTGTATTAAGACTGATTCTATACAATGTGGCATGCAAACTTAACTCTATGTTCATCTATACATAAGATACTATTTGACTTTAACATAAACTACGTACACACCTCGGAAATTTGCTCATTAAATCTTTAAGCTTTAATTCAACTTCAAGCGCTCCTATGTCTACACTGCCGTGAGGAGTGGTCGGTGGAGACATTATGTAAATTTACTAATATATTTTTATAATTTTAAAACACTAAAGTTGAAACAGATAAACAATGAGCCAACACAAACACGGTAATAAACAAGATTAAGTGAAGCGCAATCAATAAACAAGATAAGAAAACTGTGCATCAAACCAGGCAGGAGATCCAGGTGCGCGCAGGCGCGCGCGGAAGTAGGTCAAGTCTCGCTCGAACAGCTGACGCGAGTAGGCACTAGGTACAGCCGACGCGAGCGCAGCCAGCCCGTAGGTTTCCTGGAAATGTCGGCCCGAATCGAAATGAGCTATATGCAAATATAATAAGGTATATAATGGTTTGGACCTTTGAGGAATAAACTTTATGTATTTTCACTAATGGAACGAAATAATTATTTGTTTACTCGATGTTAGGTACTTTAGGTTTATTTTATAGGAAATTAAAGTTGAAAAGAAACGAAAGATTTAAAATTGTTATTGCTTAGCAAAATAATGTATAACGTTTATAAGGATTGCTTTTTATTAAGAAAGCGCGAACTAAGGCGTGTTCGGTGCACATGCACTTATTATTTAACGTAAATAGGTGTAACTAAAGATAGAATTTTAAGCAGTGCAATTTTCAAGATGCAATGCAATAAGCACTTTATGACTTATATATTAAGGTTGATTAGCTCCGTTTAATAAGTTGTAAATTTTAAATATTACGATTTAATTGTTGATTTTTATGCTGTAAGTATGGAATAAAGGCGCGTAGCAACAATAGCGAAGAATGCACAATAGATAAGAAAGATGATTTGCAGAATTTTACGAAGAATTATGAAAAGTTTGGATTTTTTTTTTTGAATTTAATAAACTAAGTACGAAAATCAAAACTAGGCAGGGTAAAGAGGTAAAAGGTAAGGATTGAGCACTCCCCTGGAAGAAGATCGATGTGGAGACACGCGTCGCTTGCAGTCCAAAGGTCGCGCGCCGCAGTTTCTTTGTCTGCGCTTCTGGAACGTTCCGCCTTCCCTGTTGCTAGGTCGCGTACGCGCAGATGTTTTGAGGTTTTTAGTCCTGTCACGGTCGCCAATAACTTGCAGGCGATTAAGGTGCAAGTAAAACTCATGAAGTTTAGGTATAAGGATATAATATCCAAAAATGATACAAAAAGAGATTTAAGTAAGATAAGACGCGTGCGGCGCTATGGCAGCCGCTGGAGCTAATGGTCGGTGGTGGGGCTCATGCCCCCGGCGCCCGCGCCCCGCGCAGGAACCTGTTGTCGTAAATGGAATAGTGTGTGTGTCTGTTTGTTTGTCCGTCTTTCACGGCAAAACGGAGCAACGAATTGACGTGATTTTTTAGGTGGAGATAGTTGAAGGGATGGAGAGTGACATAGGCTACTTTTTGTCTCTCTAACGCGAGCGAAGCCACGGGCAAAAGCTAGTATTGTATATAACTTTGCCATATGTGTCTGTTCGTGAGCGGACGCCTGTTCATAACGCAATAATTGTACATAAAACATGGCTAAATGCGATTACTTGAAGTTACCTGAAAGTTGAAATTGCCTCCGTAACTTATTTTTTTATTGCTCAAAATTTTGAGCAGCATTAACAGTGACCAGAAAGAGTTTTTAAAACATGCTATATTTTGACGACCGGTCTGGCTCAGTCGGTAGTGACCCTGCCTGCTGAGCGGCGGTCCTGGTCCTGGGTTCGAATCCCGGAAAGGGCATTTATTTGTGTGATGAGTACAGATATTTGTTCCTGAGTCATGGATGTTTTCCATGTATATACGTATGTATTTATCTATTTAAGTATGTATATCGTCGCTTAGCACCCACAGTACATTCGCGCAATTGCTTTGCTTAGTTTGGGGCTAAGTTGATCTGTGAAAGATGTCCCCAATATTTATTTATTTATTTACATTAATCAGTATTAGTATTGTTGCTTCTTACTTGTCAATGAGTAGGTAGGTACTATAAGACAGTTTCTTTTTTTTGAAATTTTTACGAAATGTGATATTTTTGAAAAAAATTATGCTATTTCTACTCAGAATCACTAGCTTTTTCAATCCTAGTAGTTAAAAAAAATTTATAACATTTAACTTATAACATATAACATTTTCATATATCATTTTTTAAATTTATAACATATAACATTTTCCGTACATGTTATGTGGGGTAACAAAAGAGGAAAGTAACAAAAATGTATAGAAATGGGACACTTTTTGTCTCCCAGTGAGATTGAAAGTACTCGTGATTCTGAGTACAATTGACCTAAAATTCCCTAAAAAAATCAAAATAAAAAAATGGCAAAAAAAGAAATGCTCAATATTCATCTCATGAAATTCAACCATATGAAGCGTCGACTCAGGATATGTGTATGTCCTTCAATTGTTTGACGTGCTCGCCTGCACGCCAAATGTGAACGTGCAATCGAGGACATACGTACTAAGATTACTAAACCGCAAAAAACGATACAGAAAATTACGTACGTTGAGTTGAGAGCTTCATTTATATTTAGGTACTAACTTTGCTCGCGCCTTCGCTCGCGTTAACTTCAAAAATTGCAAAATACTCCATACAAACTCCCCCCCCCCCCCCATTTCAGAGAAGTGGTGGGTTAGAAAGGGACAAAAATTAGCATGTCACTTCTCTATCCTTTCAACTATATCCACTTAAAAAATCACGTCAATTCGTCGCTCCGTTTTGCCTTGGCAGACGGACAAACAAACAGATATACACTAACTTTCCCATTTATAATATTAGTATGGATTGCGTCGTTGCCTGTGACAAAATAAACCCCCGTTTTATTTAATTTTAGAGCAAACTGACTAACACAACAATGCGGTCGAGTCGTGGGAGTTACTATCCGACACTTATTTGCGTAGGGTTTGTAAATATTGCTTCACTTGAGCTTATTGCAAACTTCACACTTTCCATCAGCAACAAGATTATTTATCTAAGAAAGATGTTAAGACGATACAGGAGGGGTCAATTCTCCATACAAACGCTCTGACGCTATCGACTATTTCCTCCCTGGTTTTTGAAGATAGAGCAATGATTTTTTCAACACAGATTATTATTATTTTTATTTGTGTCAGACCGTTTTGATTTTAATGATATTCTTATTTTTAAAGACGCTAGAGCCCATCAAAATTATCCAAAAACGGCCTTTTTCATTGTGGCGCAAAAAAAGGTGTGATACTCAAGATTGGTAACAATTAGGTAAAAAAACTAAACGGTCCGACACAGATTACTTCATTGTTATTCAGATTCTCAAATTTCGTTTCGATTGATTAAGTTTAAAAGGAGGAAACAGTCGAGAGCAGAACCTCGATTTTAAAGAATTTTTCGCGATATCTTTTAACTGAGTTGTTCTTAATGGACATTTTTTTTTGATAAATCTAGTTAATAACACTAGTATATTTATTTAACCAAAATTCCCAAATTGAAAAGGGGCCTCCTTTCCATTTAGCTTAAGTGGACTGTAGCGTCTTAAGTGGGATCGATTCTCTATGCGAGCACGAACTTAGTCGCCGTTTTCCTCACTTGATATTGACATTTTATAATACCGTGTCTGCAACAGTGCCGGATTATTGATATTGTACTGTAGTAGCACACCTCAGACACTGGCGATCAAATATAATATCGTCACTACTTTGAAAAAAACTTGTATCTTCGTCTGTCAATGAAAATGAATTTGTAGTAAGTATGTATGGAATTCATATAGACTTATTGCGTTTTAACTTTGAGGAACAGCGTGAGATAAGAGATTTTTTCAAAGTAGTGACGATATATTTGATCGCCAGTGATGAAAGAGGCGCGTCCCTAGTACACAGTCTAAGCTCGTGTAGGTGAACGCGTACTATGCTTGTATGAGTGAAATATGACAGGTAGACTGTTCGCGTTTTTGAAAGGCGGTAACTGTGAGGTAACCGAGAGGGGTGGGCGGCACTTTCAGCGGGGATTGGAAGTGGCCATACTGTACGATAGTACTCTTCATTATACTGTGGTAGTAGGTTACATACCTAAGTAAATAAATCAGTAAAGTAATAATTGTCTCAGATCACATGTAATTTTATTGCTGGCCGAGGTGGAGCCGTGGTCAACAAAGATATTATGTGCTCTGAGGCTTTCTTAGGTACTGGCCAAAGTGTGTATTATACTATTTTTCTGTTTGACGGAGCTGGGAAGTAGTAACTTCGTTTTTTTTTATAAACTGGCCAGTGATTGACCTTAGTCGCACCTGATGGATTGATTGTAAGTGCTGTGCGCACCGATTCGATAAAGTTAACACGCAGCTTATGTTTTTATTATTGTGCAGATATAAAATTAAGTACATCATCATCCTCCTTGCGTTATCCCGGTATTTGCCACGGCTCATGGGAGCCTGGGGTCCGCTTTGACAACTAATCCCAAGATTTGGCGTACGCACTAGTTTTTACGAAAGCGACTGCCATCTGACCTTCCAACCCGAAGGGTAACTAAACCTTATTGGAATCAGTCCGGTTTCCTCGCGATGTTTTCCTTCACTGAAAAGCGACTGGCAAATATCAAATGACATTTCGCACATAAGTTCCGAAAAACTCATTGGTGCGAGCCGGGGTTCGAACCCGCGACCTCCGGAACGAAAGTCGCACGCACTTACCGCTAGGCTACCAGCGCTTCCTTAAAATTAAGTACATCTATATATAACATATACGGTGTGGTGACGGGTTAAGAATTTCTCCACCCCCTTTCTTCCCGTGGGTGTCGTAGAAGTCGACTGTGCGACATAGGTTAACTTGTGACGTAAGCGAGAGGGTGGCAACCTGTCACTGCAATGTTTCAATTAGATTTCTTTCAACCCCTTTTTGCGAAGAGTGGTGCTGAAACTTAGTAGTTCATGTGCTCTGTCTACCCCTTTATGGGATACAGGCGTGATTATATTTATTTATGTATTGTAAAATGTCATTGTTTGTTGCAGGTGGTGGAAATTCTGAACGATTTGTACACGTGCTGTGATGCCATCATATCATATTACAACGTTTACAAGGTAAATCACTTTTAATTGACATTTTAATTAGGATATCTTTTCTGTTTTCTTCAAGAGTACTGGGAACCGATTTTTGAATGTCGGCCATTGGATTTCGTGAATTTCGTTCAATAATATATGCACTTAAATTCTATTAAAAGAAACGAGTGGTCATTTATTACCACTACATTTAAAATAACTAGCCGTCCTTTTTCAAAAATAGCATTTTGTCATTTTCCGGAGACTTAAACGGCAAATTCGTCCGATCGAAATTCAAAAATCGGTCCCAGGTTCAAAACAAACAAAGATAATATATGACTAATTTTAATCTTTCTTTGAAAGTTATATTTTCATATTGTTTCATATACCTACAAGTAGTTTAGTCTATAAATATAAGGCTGTACTCACATTAATATTTCGCGATTGGCGACATGTTTCAAGTCATATTATTATGAAGACCGATGGGTCCTTTTTTTTACTTAAATTGAAACCATTCGGTGACTGAAAACCAGATACCTAAGGTCAGTGCGGCCAAGACCGGCATACTTTATTTGAAATAAAGTTTGAGTGGATAAATAAATAAATATTATAGGACGTTCTTACACAGATTGACCGAGTCCCGCGGTAAGCTCAAGAAGGCTTGCGTTGTGGGTACTCAGACAACGATATATATATAATATACAAAATTAAATACTTATATACATAAAAAACATCCATGGCTCAAGAACAAATATTTATGTTCATCACACAAATAAATGCCCTTACCGGGATTCGAACCCGAGACCGCGGCTTAGCAGGCAGGGTCACTACACGCTAGGCCAGACCGGTCGTCAAAACTAGATGATTAAAGTACTCTGGGGTGGAGCGTCAAAAACTGCCCAGGGTGCGTAGCCGAATAGCACAAACGCTCATCGAAACGAAACGCTCGTAGATATCTATCTCTATCGCTCTTGCGTATTGGCGTGACAGAGCCAGACTACCGGGTTGGTTCCTCTATGATATTTGATCGAGCGCCGCCAGGCTATCTCCTACCGTTTGGTCAGGCCATCCAACATTTTTTTGCCCGGAACCGGTAGACCAACAGTCAGATTTTCCTGAGGTCACAGGACCAACTTCTATACAACCATGCACACCAAACACTGCCATCCGCGGAACCTTCTTCTGGGTGATTTTGAAAAAATGTCAGTCGGGTTGCAGCTTTTTTTTTAATCATTATGAATGATACAGATATTAGTGATACAGTAATTAATTAGTAAAAGATAAAAAATATATTTACAAGTCAATGGGCTTACTCTTGGCCACAGACTAGCCGAAGGCAAAGACGTGGCCTACGATGGAGTGAGCTCGCCCAGAAGATGCCTGTTCACTCTTGATTTGAAGGTTGCCGGGTTATATGAGCTCGGAAATATAGCCGCCGGCACGGAATTCCACTCCTTGGCAGTGTGCATAAGAAAAGAAGAAGCAAAGCGCTTCGTGCGAAATCGCGGAATATCTACCAAGTAAGGATGGAAACCGGCCGACAGACTGGCGACTTTCCGCCGATGGGCCAAAGACTGTAGCTTATTGGCCGTTAGCAGCTTTATTAAAATTACAAGCTTCTATTCAACTTGCCTTATTATTAGTATGTTAGTTTTGGCACAGAATACATAATAGTACAAGTACAGAAGGCTCACTCCTTTGATGTTCACAAAATGCCGCCGTTCTAAATTCTTATCTACATTAACAAACGGACCGCACGCGAGCAGCCGACATTGAATTTTATTGCGCCGCGCGAAGGTCGTCGCCACTGAATGGGCCGCGAACTCGCGGCCGCCGACATGTACTTGTAGCGCGGCGATAGAATCGCGGAGTGAGCCGCCCCTGGTTTTGGTCAAAAAGTAGAAGCTAAATTTGACCCACATCCCGATTTCCGAAAGGGCAGAAATTTTGCACACGTATGTAAATCACGAGACAATGCAATATTATGGTATAATGGAGCTGATTTGATGATGGAGCATAAAGTTAGTCATAAAGAACTCTGTTATGAAACGTCGTATCCCCATTGAGTAAGGCGTTATTAGAAACGTCTCGGAGAACAGTAGATGAATGTTGAAAGAAAGGTACAGTCGGCGATAAAAGATTGTGCGAAAAATGATTTTTTGCAAAAAAAAAATGTATTATATAGATACAAAAGTTATATTCAGTAGACGGACTTCCCAGATAGACGGTCTTCACAACACTGACCTTTATAATTTATCCAGAAACAGTCTAAAAATGACACGGCAATATTTATTGCACTAGTGCGTAAAATGATACGAAAAGGGCCGTACTGAAAACCTTTGTACAATACACGTGTTCCGCATATAATATACTGAACGTGGAAGATATTATCATTCGGTGTAAAGTTTCGGGGTTAGGACTTCTAAGGAAACACCTACACAAAACGTGAGATTGTCTAATTTGTAATACAAAGCAAAAATTTGTAATACTTACCTATATAGGCTATATACAACCTGTTTTAATTGATTTCCGTTAACTTTGAAGAAAGGTTAATACATAGATCAAATCTGTGAGAAATTAGGTACCTATACTCTTGGGTCGACTCGTTCGTTTTTCGTCACGTTACTCACGTTCCTAACTTTGTCCGATTCTGCTTTCGTCGGCCATTCTTCATTCGTCAACTTAGTCTGCAATCATTGACCATTTAGGTAATGAGTTGTTGGCCTTTTTCTTATTTAGACTCAATCGTTTTTCGTCATTTCGTATTTGGTCATATTCTAAGTTGGTACCGACCTAAGACTGCGAAAAAACACGAAAAACATAGATTTAACAGCGAACATTCCGAAAGAAGATTATGAGAGAGAAGACAAGTGAAAAACGAGACGGATAAAGATGAACAACGAAATTAACCGTAGTTGAGAAAGACGATCGACGATCGTGATGAATAAAGAAATACTCACGAAAGCAGAATCGGACAATGACTAAAAACGAACGAGATGTCCCAAGATTATACCAGAAATTATTATCTTATCGAGTTATTCAAAAAATAATTAAATGACTGGACAAGTGAATCACAACCTAGTTACTACAGTACTAATGTTATTTATTATAACATGTGCCGTCAGATGCTTGACATTAACGGTACTTTTATGTTCTTTTTATGGTTTTTTGAATTTAACAAAAAGCTATTAACCAGTGAATGAGCCTAACGCCTTGTCAAGATTAACGGAAATCAAAAAAGCACGGTGTATATGTACAAGTATAGTTAGACAATATTTATTCCAAAATAATACCAATAGTAAAAGACTGTTTTGTTCATAATTCCTTTGTGCCACGAGAGTTACATCTAGCAGAATAATGTAAACAATTATCTTTTATTTGGTATTTTGAAAGTTTTTTATTTCTTAAATAGAGGCGTTTGACTTTGACGACAAAGAAAATAAGTGCATCTGGTCTGGTCGTCGTATGATTAGTTAAAAATTTAAAAGTATTTTCTATCACACCAATACCACACCTCGGACACTGGCGATCAAATATATGAAAGAAGCGCGTTCCTAGCCTACACTCTAAGCTCGTGTACTTATGAGTGAATTATGACAGGTCGACTGTTCGCGTTTTTGACGGGCGAGGGGGTGGGCGGCACTTTCAGCGGGGAGCGGGATTGGCCATACTCTACGATAGTACTCTCTTCTCTATTATACTGTGCCAATACGTCGGAACGGGACAAACGAACTTTATCGTCTTGATAACTTTAGTGTACGTTTATGAATAAAGGGGTTAAATGTGTATGTTTCTATACTCAGGTGGAGACGATAGGCGACGCGTACATGGTAGTTGGTGGTGTCCCTGAGCGCTGTTCGCGACACGCCGCCGAGGTAGCTTCGCTAGCGCTACATGTATTGGACGCGGTGCCTAAGATTCGAATGAGGAACATGCCGGCCGCTCGACTTTATATACGAATCGGTGAGTTGTATTGAAAAACTTGTCAAGAAGCATGTTTGTACCGTTTTATATTCAGGTGAAATCTACAGGCGATGGGGGTACCTTTTCTGGCGCTTTTAATGTTGCACGCAGTGCCTAAGATTCGACTGAGGAATATGCTCAATTTAGATTGATATAATTTTATTAATTCAATGTAGATTTAAAACAATATTGTTTATTGCACCAATAAATTGCTCTGATATTTAGAATAAGATGAAAATTGTACATTGTTTACCATTTAAAAGTGCTTATTGTAAGCCTATTTTAATAAAAAAAAATTTATTGATTGATTGATTGATATGCCTTGAATCGGTAAGTTGTATGGAAAAAAGATGTTGTAATAAGGTACAGAGGTCCATCTCAACTGGCGGATAATTTAATTTCATCTGACATGAATAATTGAATATAATTGTATTGTGCACTTTTAACAAGAGTGCCAAATGAACCACATGGCAGAAGTAGCTTCGCTCGCGCTCCACTCGCTGGGCACTTTGCCTAAGATTCTAATGAGGTATATGTATTCCCGCCGAGACTTTATACCTGTAAGAATCGATCCAGTTGTGACCAGCAGTTTTTCGGATGTCGTCGACCCAACGAGCCAACGGATGCCAGGCATTTGCTAGCGGCCACCATTCCGTTAACATTTTGTTATACTTTAAGCAAGGTACAGGGGGGCATTACAGAGACATCTATATATTCTCCATGTTTTAAATTATTAACAAGAGTTGTCAAGCCTCAACCCCTCAACTTTTATCATATTTCACCAGTTTTTTCTAAATATTCTTATTGTCTATGGAATCCTCAGTATCTTACAAATAGGAGCTTGTTGTTAGAAGTTTAATCAATTTCGAACAAAACAATTACCTACTTGTTTTAAGTTTGTTCTAAATGTCGTAAGGTTTAAAGTGACTTGAAAAGACCATTTACATCTAAAAAGTGTTATTTCAAAGTAATCCAATAAAACTTGAGCAAGTGTCACTGATTGCTCTTATGGAATGATTGACCTTTAAACAATATAATTTATTAGGGTAGAAACAGCTAAAAATAAACAGAAATGTTTAAAAATAAGTTTAAATGTTTATATTTTAGTCTTTAGGACATACTTTTTAAACTGAATCTGTACAACAAAGTGATAATAAAAGAAACACCTCAGAAATCAACATTAAATTGTATTGTAATTGAATACTTGGTGTCTTAGGTCGTGTGCGGTTTCTGGAGTAAATTAGGTATCGTCTAGACCGTTTCTTTCGTCTTTTGTCATGATTTTATTTAAATTCATCCCATTATTCCTTTGTGACTTTCGTTAGTACTCTTTGATCATGAATATGAGTAGTTTGTTTTTCTCTTATTTCTGCTCATTCGTAAATTCGTCTTCATCGACATGATCTGCTTTTGGCGTTTTCGCTGTTCAATCTGTTAACCAAAAAAGGAATGGAACGGATTCCAGATTTTTATGTACCTATTTTCTTGTTTGCTGTACCGTAAAATACAGTTACATCAAAAGCATACCATTATCGGACACAAACGACGAACCAGTGATGCTCCTTGCCTTGTCACTGGCCAAGAACAGAATTAGATCCGCCGTCTCTTCAGGTTCCGATATATTTTTCAAAGCTGTTCCTTGCTTGAACCTCTCCCAAAACACATCAGGATTGGGAGCTCCAGCATTCGCTACTATGTCAGTTTTCACCGGCCCTGGATTCACACTGTTAACCCTCACTCCGTATTGAGCAAAGTCCAAAGCTACCGCACGGGTGAAGTGATCCAGCGCTGCTTTAGACACCGCGTAACACATATAATTCTTCCCAGGAACCTTCAAACCGGCTATACTTGAGATGTTAATAATATTACCCTTCGTCTCTATCAAATGAGGAGCAGCTAGACTTGTCAAAAGAACCGTTGCGCGAACATTAGTGTTCATGACCATATCGTAATACTGGATTATGTTTTCGTCCAACATTGATGAGATGCCAACTATTCCAGCGTTGTTTATTAGAATGTCTATCTTGCCAAAGTGATCAACTGTCTTCTTAACGATGGTTTTTGCTTCTTCATCTTTACTTATGTCCGCTATGATGATTAAAGGTTTGGAGCCGAATTCTTCGCATTGGTTGGAAACTTTGCGGAGTCTTTCCTCATTTCTGGCCACTAGAGCTACTTTAGTTCCTTCTTTGGCCAGTGCCAAGGCCGCGGCAGCCCCGATCCCGGAGCTTGCACCAGTCACTATTGCCACTTTATCGGTAAAACTCATGGTGTAGGTATGTTCCTAAAGACACCAAGAAAGATACTGTTGATTTAAGAAATACTCGGCTACTTATAATACATTTATTGCAAAGAATATAAATTATAGACTTTACGTAATTTAAACAATAGTAGTCCTTACATCAACACCATTCAGATTATTCTTATGGTCACATATAAACAATGCCATTGAACTGTTTTGTTTCAAGTGCAAAATTTAAATTCTAATTTGAACTCTTAACCTTTCATTTGTCATAAATTTTACTTATATTGTTCCAAGCATTATAATTAATAATAAATTTGGTTAGGTACCAGTAGGTAAATATTTAAAGAAAATTTAAATGTTAATTCGTAAAAACTCGACCTCAAATATTTTCACAATGTCACCGCTAAATATATAGCTATTTGTGCTGTATGAAAACAACGTGTACATGTATTAGGTTATTTTTACACTGAAATTACCTAAAATAAGACGGTTTACCATCCGCGTGTCAGTTGCTACACTTCTTGCATACTTCATTTATGACAAAAAGTTCCTTATATTTGCGTTAAAGGCGTTAAATAAGCGTAAAATTAGAACAAAAACTTAATATCGTAAATAGATAAACCATAAGGACCCTTTCCGCATGTAATCATTACCTAGAAATGCCATTCTTCTATGGACCCTGATTGTAAGATTAAGCGCCAGTTGCATCAGCCACATTTGACAGACACATCATCGTCACGCAGCAGAGGTCTATGGAACTTCCCATACAATAAAAATTAACGAATGCTTTAACGGTGACAGACGGTTTGGTGCAACCGGCCCTAAGACGATCATATCGGTCCGTAATACAACGCGCTCCACATTAGGTAGGTCGGCTGTCCGGATGCGGACCACATTCCGCCATTTGGTGACCTCTGAATTCTAAAATTATGTATATTTCCACAGGTATACACAGTGGGCAGTGCGCAGCCGGCGTGGTTGGTGTCAAGATGCCTCGCTACTGCTTGTTTGGAGACACGGTGAATACGGCAGCGCGTATGGAGTCCAGCGGGGAACCACACAAGATCCATGTCAGCAACGACACTTACAAGCTGCTACGGCAACATGGCGGGTACCATTTTAAGGAGAGGGGCATTGTCAATATCAAGGTAAGGATTTAAAAAACAGTGCACATCACTAAATAGTGTTGACAGTGGCCTGATTCATCATCATGACAATTGTCTCCCGACAGTAACACTTCGCCGCTTGCTTGTTGGCAATATTGACTTACTACATCCTCCTTGCGATATCCCGGCTTTGCCACGGCTGATGGGAGCCTGGGGTCCGCTTTGACAACGAATCCCAAGATTTGGCGAAGACACTAGTTTTTACGAAAGCGGCTGCTATCTGACCTTCCAACCCGAAGGGTAACTAGGCCTTATTGGAATTAGTCCACTTCCCTCACGATGTTTTCCTTCACCGAAAAACGACTGGAAAATATCAAATGACATTTCGCACATAAGTTCCGAAAAACTCATTGGTACGAGCCGGGGTTCGAACCCGCGACCTCTAGATTGAAAGTCGCACGCTCTTACCGCTAGGCCACCAGCGTTACCTACTTATATACCAACCACCCAGAAATAGGCACAGAGTTGTCAGTGTCAAGATTAGGGTTGCAAATAGAAAAAAAACCAAATGTTGTTAACACTGACATTGGCAAATTCACCCTGTGCAAATTGGCAGGGAGTAAAAGCCAAAGCAAAAAAAAAAAACCAAACCAAAAAACCGAGCATCATTGTTTTTTTTCTAAATATGTTTTTTTTTTCCAGATGAACAAATAATTCGACAATAACGGTTTTTCGTGAGTTGTAACGTGTTTCAATAACAAAAACGTACATTTTAATTCGATTAACATTCAGTATACAAACGTTTATTGGGGAATCCCCGCTACCAACTACAGATTTCGTAAATGTTACTTTTATAAGACCAGAAATCAAAGTTATTTTATTAAATTCGTTTTATTAATAGTTAACATTCAGTCTAAAAAACCGTATAAAAGTATTAACGTTCTACTTTGCAAATTTTGAGATTTTGTACTTTAGAAAAAAAACATACTCCAGAAAAAAAACTGTTTTTTTTTCACGGTTTTTTTCATGTTTTTTTTTTTCAAGCCAGAAAAAAAACCGTTTTTTTGCAACTCTAGTCAAGATCACTGTGTTGAAATAGCCCACTGGTACGCAACCCATACAACCATTTCAGTCGCAAAATCTTCAAATCAGTAACTAACTGTCAAATGTGACATAACGCGTGGTAACGTCGTGCAAACAATGCGACCGTATTGATACAATAACAAAATGTAGTCGTCGTGTGCACTCGTTACGGTAACAAAATGTGTACGAATTTGTGGCTGTCAATGTCACTGTCAGAATGACTTTTAACGACACTTTATTAGTCGACGTTTGCACACATAACGGTAACAACATGTGGACGAATTTGTGGCTGTCATTGTCACTGTCAGAACGGTTTCTGACAGTGACATTGACAGAATTTGTACACACATGTGTAGGTCTGATTACCGAACTGCTCCTAAACCACTGTATCCGCAAATGACAATCTGAAATACGAAGGTTTCTCAAACTGTCTTGTGAAGTTGTGGACTGGTTGCTTTGAATCATTTAAATATGAGCGAATTAAATAATAATAAACGACGACGACCATTTAAGCACTCTTCGACATTTTATAGAAATGTGGGAAAGTTAAGAAAAGTGCAGAATGATAATACAAATAGATAAGCACTTTATAGTTACTTAATGTATTAAATATATAATTTTTAATTCTTATTGATAAAAATGAAGTGTAGTGTTGCTTTACACAATAAAAGTAGGAATCAAATGAAATAGAGTATTTACTGTGATATTAATAGAATTTCTGTTGCGCAATGATAGTTTTTTTCAGTACAGATGCTGCTTTTTTTAACGCAGTAGTGCGAGCAAATCAAGCAATGATTCATTTCTTGTCTTGTCGAAACTCTTAGCTTAGATTTAGGTACTGAAAATCGTCGTACGATACACGTGCGAAAAGGACATTCACAACTCGTGTCGATTTAAAACACTCCCTTCGTTCGTGTATTAATTTATCGCTACTCGTATCGATTTTCCTCTTTTCCGCACTCGTATCTACAAGTATTGTGTTTGGATTACAAAAAAAACACATTATTTACTCTACTACGTTTTATTTATATCTCTTTAACATTACAAATTTGTAGACACTTATCTATACAAAAATCTTGACAAAAGAAGTACAGATCGCTGAAATTAATGTTGATAGTAATATTAATGACGACTACTTCAACAAGTGTCAATTGTGAAATGCCGCAAAATACTAGTTGCTCTATAGAAGACCATAATAATATGATCCCCGATCCTTTACAACCCAGCAGCTCGGTACGCACGTTACAATCTTTTTTTTAATCTTCTTTAGTGAGGGCAACTGAGTACGACGGCATATTTTAATTGTGTATAAAGTTTGAGGATACCTGGAAAAAATTAATACAAGAAGCCATTTTGTAAATATAATAAATATTCACTGCTTTCGGTCACGCGTGTACGCTGCGACAATATTGCGACCGGTTGTCGACCGTTTGGTGCCCGTTTGGCGACTGTTTTTTACATGGAATTTTACCGTCTTAATCCATATTTTAACAACTTTATTGGTTTTCTAGGCATTATTTTTATTATTTCAGTATAGTATATGCACCGGAGCACTAAAACTTCACCAATCAATATACATAACACGCAAACACCGAGTAGTCAATAATATTATTACTGGTTAAACTGAGGTAAATTGATGGCGCGTTGATAAATTTAGACTTATTTTATGAAATCACTCGAGCAATTTAATTGGCCATGGTAATTAGCCCACATTATATTACAAATGCAAACAATATTTATCTTTAACAAATTCTTACGCCATTACATTTTAATGTCAAATGATTTTATTTATTTTTTACTTTGACGTCTCTGACAGTCGCCATTTGAAAAGAATGAAATGAACGAATGATTTTGGGAAAGTAGTCGCCAAACGGTTACAATGTGTGCACGCGTAGTGCACACTTCTGTCACTTCTGTGACCATTTGTGCCTGTTACCAATCGTCCCCATTTGGGTCGCCGCGACTAAACGTCGACCGTACTGCGACTAAGCATTGAGACCCGAAGACCTGTGTGTACACAAAATAGGAGGATTTGCGTAGGAACGGCGACCGATTATGGTTATATGGGAAGCTACTTAGCTATAGTAACTTGAACCTGTATAGGACCAGTAATCTACTGCATAGTTATTTATTAGCCTTGAGTGGAAAAAAGTCAAAACTAACAGGAATCAGCCGACCTAGCTTAAGTGACAATTATTGACGCTATATGTAAAAAAAAAATATTTTGTTTTATCCAAGCCTCCCTAATAACAAAAAGCTTGTGAAATGCATATACCTACTCATCCTTGACTTCTTTATGAATTAGATAATGTATTGAAAAGGGATGGATATATAAGGAGCACGTATTTTCAATAATTTACCAAAAACAGTAAAGGAAGCAACTATTCTGTTTAGTTTCAAAAAGAAACTCAAAGACCACATCATTCAAAATATTCCAGTTGCCTGAATACGGATCTGTACTGCGCACAACATGTGTTGTCGAGCATCAGTTGCGACCAGAGGAATGCGTTCAATTATCATTCTACCTGACTTTTAGAGTCATAAACACCTACTGTACCAGTCTAATAATTACAATTGTTTTTTTTTACATTGTGTAAATTATGATTTATGAACTTTGAATTTTATCATTAAGAAAAGACCTTGCTGCCTACTAGTGAATTAACTAAGATATGTATCTAATACTCATTAAGTGAAATGTAAAATTTCTTATGAGATAATAAATTTCTTTAAACCGATATTAATAATAATATGCTAGTTATTTCTCTTTTTGGTAGGTGGTCAGTAGGTTCTTGTTTTGCTAGTGATGTTACTTTGTCGATTCGATTATCGATAAAATACACACTTACTTATGTTCTCAACTTCTCACCTTAAAAATAATATAAACTTGATACATATAAAAGTAACGAAAACACAATATCTATTATAAATATTTCATTAGGATTATTATGGCTTTTTGACCATGAAAGTCACATATTCATACTGTATTCTTGGCTAACCAATCTAACCATACCTACGGATTGCAAATAAATGGTTTGTTTATGTACTTAATACATATATAACCGCTCATTATTCTTCTCTTACTAAGGCCCATATCACATTATTATATATATTTCATCATAGATGTGTGTGTCTCCATTCTTCTTTAACGCGAAGAAAAAGGACGGCTTGTTGTCTGTGATCATGTGATTTTTATTATAGTGCAATATCGGCCTAAATAGTATGTGTAAAAAATATGAGTATATGAGAAATCAATACATTCTTCTCTTCTCTTTACGCAAATACCTAAGTAAAATACTTTTATTTAGCATTTATCTCATGTGAAGTCCACCACAAAATAAAACAAACGGCAGTGTAGGTGACATAGTTTATTATTTCAATAGTTTCAACTATTTTTAGTTTTTTTTAATCATCTATGAGAATATTTGGAAAAACTAAAAAATATTAATGGTTGAGTTCGCTAGACCTGTTACATTACCAGGTCCGTGATGCCTACCAATAAACATTCATGTCCTTTTTATTGAATGAATGTCGATAGGGTTATTATCCCTGACGTCGATAAAAATTACACAATTTACACATCACTATGATATAAACATAACCTAAAAATAGTTTGAAGAAATATCGAAAAAACATGAATAAAACTATGCAGAATTTAATACGGCATTAGTTATATATAAACTATCAATATCGTTTTTTATGTTTCGTTGAGATCCTACAAATAATATTATCAATAATTGAACGAAATTCACTAATGAAAGGTTACATGTTCTTGGCAGTTTTCTTTTCACCATGTACGTGAATTACAGTCCTTAATCACACAGGCCACAGTCACATAAGGAACTTGAACACATCACAAATAGTAACATAGCAGGTTAATCAACTATCTATTAGGAATAAACGACTATGTACAGTTGTCAAAGTTGGACACCGACTGTGAAAGATAAACACATATTTAATTTAGCCGTATTGTAACTACTAAAAGGCAACCAAAAGGCAACCACTTGACAATCGTTTAGTGACCACCTTCGGGAAAACGAAAGAAGTTCCGGATTTTTGTCGCATTCGCTCATAAACAAAACGTAATAGTGTGTTGTGAGTAAGATTCATGTCACCATGCTCTTATTTTAGCATGGCTTCCATGCTTTAGTTATACTTCCGTGGTTTTATCAATATATGTATTTTTTTTTTCATATGTTGATCGAAACAGAGTCTAGCTGTATCGTGCCATTACAGAAGAGTGATGGGAAATAGCTAGGATACGCTAAAGCGATTGTGACTCGGACGCAGTAGGCTAAATAGTTATGGTCGACTGTTTATCATATGTGAGTGTGTTTAGTAAAACGTCCCACTTTGTCGGTTACCATTAAGGCGAGATTTACTTGTATCTTGGTATGAATAAACTGACAAAGCGGCTTTATAGCAATCGACAAAATGGGGCAGACATGAAAACATATGTGAGTGTGCACGGCACTCACATATGTTTCCATGTCTGTCACTTTCACCCCTGACATTAGGTGCAAACGCGACGTGTGGGATGACAGGTGATAAAAACTCGAAAATGATTCACCACAGGTCAACAACGACAAGCACAATGACATATAATGTACAGATATCTTGCTTCGAATGCAACTTAGGCAATTCATGGACAAAACTTACAAACCTCTGATCTTCTTCAAGAGTTCAGGTTTACTGAGCTAAATCTATAAATGTCTATTCTTGAAATTAATACTAGGATTTTGGGCGAAGCAATAGTTGTTGTCCTCACAGAGAGTGGCATAGACACTTCCGTATTTACCGCCCTCAGCACGAGGCACGCGGCAACCTCGGCTGCCTCGCGCGTTGGGCTAAGCGTCGATGTCATTCGAAATTCAGCTAGCTGGACTGAGCGATCCACTGCCTTTGCGAATTTTTATAAAAGACGTATAATTAATTCTGAAACCAGCTTATTTGACTCTATGTTATCAGAATAGGGCCATACTTATAATCGTTATTATATATACTACATAATTGTTATTGTATACGTTACTAGCGACCCGCCCCGGCTTCGCACGGGTACTATACCTACATGTAAACCTTCCTCTACAATCACTCTATCTATTAAAAAAAACCGCATCAAAATCCGTTGCGTAGTTTTAAAGATTTAAGCATACATAGGGACATAGGGACAGAGAAAGTGACTTTGTTTTATACTATGTAGTGATAAGTATATTCAATTCAATTCAAATTCAAAATATCTTTATTCATGTAGGCCTAGTTACAAGCTCTTATGAATAGTTCATTACATATATATTATGATCTCAATCTAACCTAATTATCAGAGCAATTTATTGTTGTAAATTATTGTTCATAATAATATTGAGTCTATAATATACAATTTCATATAAAAATAATCGTTAAACAAAAAATATATAATTAGGTATATGTATATATAAAAATACATGTCTAGAATATTTCTAGGAAAAATCCAATGTCCAAAAAAATACAATATTAATTTCATCAACAATAATAATAATAAAAAACGTAAAAATAAGAAACCATTTCGAATAACAATTAATCCCACGTTGTTTTATCATTCATGTAGTCTTGTGTTGTATAATAAGCTTTGGAAATGAGTACACGCTTTACATGATTCTTAAATTTATTAATTGACAATTCAGTAATATGATTCGGAAGTTTATTATAAAATCGAACACAATTACCCATGAATGATTTTTTAATTTTACAGAGCCGTGTGAAGGGCACCGCGAGTTTATGTTTATTTCTAGTATTTATATTATGTACATCACAGTTTTTCTTAAAATTACAAATGTTTTTATGTACATACATAATATTCTCATAAATATATTGACAATGCACTGTCATTATATTAATGTCCTTAAATTTATCTCTAAGTGAGTCTCTATGGTTCATTTTATATATTGCTCGAATAGCCCTCTTCTGCAGAATAAATATGGTATTTATCTCTGAAGCACTGCCCCAAAGTAAAATACCATATGACATAATGCTGTGAAAGTAACTAAAATAAACTAATCGAGCTGTTTTCACGTCTGTTAACTGACGGATCTTGCTCACTGCAAAAGCTGCAGAACTAAGTCTATTCGAGAGGTTAACAATATGGGGACCCCACTGAAGTTTAGAATCTAAAGTTATACCAAGAAAAACTGTACTATCTACCAGTTCTAATTCCTCATCCTTCACAACGACACTTGTTTGCTCATTCATACATGTTAATTGATGGGATTATTATAGTTGTGTTATATCTAATTCAATGCCCAATAAATGTTTTAAATTACTGTAATCAAAGGAGAACATTAATATCGTAAATCTTATTGTATTTGAAGTTGCAAGTCTTGAAGCTATTGTTATCCAATTTGAGCTTCTGCTTTTATCATTGTGGAGTATAATTGGTACTTAACTATTCATTAGATTTACTGTCTGCAGTAAAGCATTGTACATATATAAATTAAAGTGCCTGTGTATTTAATTAGGTATTTTTAATTGTTCTATACAATACTTAGCTTTGAGAAAATGTTTTGTAAGAAATTATCATTAGAAATAAGAATTGTATATTACTCAATACTTTACTCAGATGTTGTATGGTTCGAACCCCGGCTCGCACCAATGAGTTTTTCGGAATTTATGTGCGAAATGTCATTTGATATTTGCCAGTCGCTTTTCGGTGAAGGAAAACATCGTGAGGAAACCAGACTAATCCAATAAGGTCTAGTATACCCTTCGGGTTAGAAGGACAGGTGACAGTCGCTTTCGTAAAAACTAGTACCTACGCCAAATCTTGGGTTTAGTTGTCAAAGCGGACCCCAGGCTCCCATGAGCAGGCAAATGCCGGGATAACGCAAGGAGGATGATGATGTTTTGTAAGAAATATTATCAATAGAAATACAAGCCCAATACCCATAGTACAAGCTTTGCTTAGTTTGGGGCTAAATTGTTCTGTGTAAGGTGTCCCCAATATTATTATTATTTTTTTTAAATAAGAATTGTTTATTACTCAATACTTTGCTCAGATGTCACCACTTCCAATTTGAGGAGGGCCTGCCGGAAACTTTGTTCGACATGTTGCCCCTTTGTTGCACTTCAAGTTCACAATTTATGTAAATTGAATGTAACGGGTGAATCGAGGTATAAGTAACGTGAGTCACGACTTCATTGATTGTTTATTTGAACTACAGCTGCAAATAAAAGGATCTGTGCTATATCGGGAAAGTAACACTTATTTAGATTATCACTTGAACTTGCATCGTGAATAAATGGAACATGCCATAAAATCGTGACCCATGTTACTCTTACCGCGGATCGACACTAACAGAGAATCAAGTTGAATCAACACGTCAAACATGGTTTGAGGAAGGCCAGTTGTCTAAGAACCGCCTTGTATGCATCAATTTCATACAGAAAATTTTCAAAGAACTGTTTAGACCATAATAGTACCTACACTATGGCACTGGTCCCACCGCGAGCTAGTAAGCTACGAACTATCGGCTATAAAAACGAACAAAAGATGACACTCCCATGCAAATAAAAGAGACACGGCGATTATACACGTTAAACTTCCGTGAGACATATTCAAATAATTAATTGAAATACGGTTGTACTCACGTTATTATCCCGAAATCGAATCGAGTCGAATTGGCCCGAAACATGTCGCAGCAATAGCGATATAATAACGTGAGTACAACCGTATTTCAATTAATTATTTAGACACGGCGATGTTTACTCGCCCAGCGGTGAGCTATCAATATCGCCGTGTCTCTTTTATTTGCACGGAAGTGATTATCTTTTGTTCGTTTTTATAGCCGATAGCTCATAGCTTACTAGCTCGCGGTGGGACCAGTGCCTATAGTTTACTGTGTGAAAGAGCTGAACTCTGGCGGCAAAATATTGCCGTAATATTCCCTAATTACGACAGCGATTAATTTGAAAATAATTTGTTTTAGGGGAAGGGTGATATGAAAACGTGGTGGCTAGTCGGAGAGGATCATGAGAGGAGAAAAAACTCACTATCGCGATATCGTAAGTACACAATAGTTATTTGTTATACATAGGTGAAAAGTTGTTTTTTAACACACGAGAAGTAAAATACATTTGCACCCGAATGTAACACAAAACTTTTCCCCTCACTATAGCGAGGAAACTACAACGCAAAAAATGCGTTTATCACTGCTTCTAGTAGTTCCGCAGGTGGTAAATCATCTTTATTACTAGATTCACCTACTTTTATCAATTTTAAAGCAGTTAATTTGACTTTATTTAAGGTCAAATTACTTTAACCACTAGTGGATATAATGCGTTTTTACCTGCTAGTATTAAAGGACAAAACACGTGTTTCCGAGCTAGTGAGGGGAAAAATGAATTATTAATACCATAGCGTTGGAGTCAACCTATATTGGCAGAGATGGCCTTGACTGGCTGACTAGCTACTTAACCGGCCGCCGTCAAAAAGTAAAACTTGACCAATTATATAGCGATGAGCGTCCAGTTCTTTGTGGGGTCCCTCAGGGGAGCATCCTGGGCCCAACTCTATTTATTATATATATTAACGACATTTTCGACATAATACTTAAAGATACAGAAATTTTATGCTACGCTGACGACACTGTGATTTTGGTGCATGGCAAAACTTGGGATATAACTTACCACAAGGCGGAAAGTGCACTAGCGAAAGTTGCCTCCTGGCTAAGCCACAACCTACTTACGCTAAACGTAGACAAAACTAACTTTGTTACCTTTTCAAAAACAAAAACCTCTACTCCCGCCGCAGACCGTGCTATTAAATTTCATACGTGTGTATCCAAATCCAGACTCCCTACCAAATCCGCCTGTTCAATCATGCTCATGTCAAGCCATTACGAGGTGCGCGTATGTGAAGTATCTGGGGCTTCTATTTGACCAACATCTCACATTTAAGCAACACATTACCACCCTTGCCGCTAGAGTCAGGAAGCTAATTTACGTCGTAAAGAGGCTCCGGGATTGCGCTTCACGTGAAGTGCTGCGCCTCGTGTATCTTGCACTGTGCCAGTCCATTACACAACATGGCATTGCGGTCTGGGGTGGCACAGGAAAAAGCCACATGATAACACTGGAACGGGCCCAAAGAGCCGTGATAAAAGTCATGCTCAAAAAACGTTTCAGATTCCCTACAAATAGGTTGTACTCTGAGTCAAAGTTGTTAAGGGTGAGGCAGCTCTACATCCTAAAAGCAGTAACGCGTATCCACCGATCCATTCTGAACTCCCCGTCGTATAAGGATATGTTACTAAAGAGAACCTTCAAAGCCCCTCTTCCTCCAGTTAGGTCGGCGTTGGCCAGGAAATCCCCGGACTTCGCACATCCCTACACCTACAACAATATATGCAGGACCCTAGACATTAAAACACTGTCCGTGCAAAAAGTCAAATTCCAGGTAACAAGATGGTTGCATAGTTTATCTTACGCTGAGACGGAAAATCTGACAGCTAAGGTTTAACCTAAACACCTTGTGATAAGCTTCCTACACACACACTCACACACAAACACACTTACACTACCTACACAAACACAGACTTACACGCAAGTGTACACACCCAAATGAAAATAATATTAGTAATAGAACCTATTTAACTTAGATTTTAGATTAGTTTTAATGATAATTTAGTTTGTATAGTTACCTATAGCTATAATAGCACTGTTGTTACAAATCTAATTATGTATAAAATTATGTAGTTGTCAACTCGCTCTCGCAGACGTCCAAAATACAGGCTCAGCCTAGTTTGGAGTCTGATGGATATTCATGTAAACGTGTGTCTCTTTTGATAAATAAATATTATTATTATTATTATGTCTTACCATATCTCGGGACCATGGGGTCCCGGACTTTTGGGAGGCATGTGTGGGGCCGAAGCCAACAGCACAGAGGCCCTTTTAGACACTTTAATCTAAAGGCAAGGGATACACCTGGCGGATACCATCCCCGAGCGCACAATATGATACATCCGGAGATGGTCCCCGCCAGGTGTAAAGACTATTTCAGTGCAGCACCGATTATTATTATTATTTTGGTAGTCCCGTCTGTGCCCCTTGCAGTAAAATAAGTAAAAAAAACCACATTATTTAAATCTAATATTGACGATTAAAATAACTCTTGCACCAGCTGGATAATCGACCACTTCGCTTTACGTGACTATAAAGCGAAGTTTAGACGTGCAAGTTATTGCTGCAAGTTTTGAGACAGAAGTATAATATAACTTGCTGGTCTAAACACAGCTTAAGAATACAATTTTTATAAAGCCTGTATAGAAATATAATTTGATTATTGTCAAGAGGGCGTTGTTATTCCGATGTATGGGGTGACAGTTCAGTTTAGTATGAAGAAAGTAATAATAAAGCCATTTATTTCCAATAGAATATAAATTTATACATGCATGATTTTATACGAAATTGAATATTAATTACTAATCACATTTTGAATAAATATCTTAAACTAACATACTTATCTATTATTATCTACAAATTATCATCTATATAATTCAAAAAATAGATACAAGTTGTCAAATAATTACACAATGTCATTGTTATTATATTCAAATTATTAATTATTTTGTTATTAAAATACATATTAAATTCTATTGGCTGTCCATTTGTGGTCCACAAATGGACAGCCAATGAAGAAAGTAGTTCTAATGAAATTCCGCAACATGGCGCGTAGTAAATATATTTCTGGTCAGGCTTTAGTGCGTTTTCACATTATTCGATCCGATATCGGATGTCGGAAGGATTTCGAAGGCAAAAATCAAAGATGGCGGCTTAATTGTATGAGATATCCGTCCATCCGTCCTACATCCGATATCGGATCGGATAATGTGAAAACGCACTTATATCTACTCGGATGCCCACGTAGGTTTATTAGGTATTCTATAAAATGTAAAATAATGAAATACAAAACTAATTAGTGTTAACATTTTTCTGCGTGTCTGTGAAAATGTGTTCCTTAGTATTCAAGTATTTTGATGTTCAATCATTGACCAAAAACAGGGATCAAAATTTAAATTCGATATTTAAATTAAAGGCAAATTTTTGTATTTGGAACAGAAAGTCATGTCGTTACGAGTCCAGACGTCTAGACTTCAGTGAAAGGTGGCTTAATTAATTTATCATGGCTTTAAAAAATCGGTTAAGTGTGAGTTGGGCTCACACAAAGAGAATTTCGATACGTAAATCATTTTTAGGGTTGCTTAGTCATAGTTTCGCCATGTCTGTCTGTCCGTCCGTCCGCGGATAATCTCTGTGACCGTTAGCACTAGGAAGCTGAAGAAGCTGAAATATGTGTATCAATCACGCCAACAAAGTAGTAAAATAAAAAGTGAAAAAAAAAATGTTCTGTTAGGGGTACCCTACATGTAAAGTGGGGACTGCTTTTTTTTTCATTCCAACCTTCATATATTGTTGGATAGGTATTTAAAAATGAATAAAGGTTAACTAAAATTGTTTTTTAATAATATCAATAGGTATTTTAGGAAATAATCGCTCCTAAAGGAACAAAAACGTGCCCCCCCCCCCCCCTGTAACTTTTGAACCATATGTTAAAACAATATGAAAAAAATCACAAAAGTAGAACTTTATAAAGACTTTCTAGGATTTTTTTTTTGAACTTGATAGGTCTATTATTTTTTGAGAAAAAGATGGAAAACTACGGTCCGGTTTTTTTTAAGTCTGTTTTATATTATTAAGTACCTGCTATCCAATTAACCGAAGTAAAATATTACTATATTTTATTATGACGATAACGTCACTACAAATATATAAAAAATACACACATTTTTAATCGAAAATACGTAGTCATAATAAACTTTTAATATCCAAAATCTATAAAAATATTAGTTTTTTATGTCAAATACTACAGAAAACCATTTATATATTGTGCCAAATTCGATATGGCTCTAGTAGCTTATTCACTCCTCGATCACCACGTCTCGTATCGCCCAGCTGATGAAAAACCAGGTTCACTCCCCGCAAAGCTGCTTGGTGGTAATGGTACTTCATGGCCATTTCTTTGCTGTCTATTTACATTTGTTGCGTAGTTTGGTCTGACCCCGTAGCCGAATGGCATTTCTGCAACGCGAAACAAAATCAAAACGCCGCAGAAATGTAGTCTGGCTCTGTCGCGCCAATACGCAAGAGCGATAGAGATAGATAGTTACGAAATATCGTGAGCGTTTCGTGAGCGTTTGTTCATTCGGCTGCGCACACTGGTTGGAACTTATCGGTTTCCGAACCCTAAAAAAATTCGAAACCCTGCGGTGTACGTAATTCTGTTAGCATCTGAGTAGATTTTTCTTAGTTAGGACACAGAATATATAATAGTACAAGTACAGAAGGCCCTCTGCTTTGAAGTTCACGAAATGCCGCCTTTTTAAATGCCTACAGAATGATTACAAAGAAATGAGCCGCACGTGCGCAGCGTCGGACGCTAGGGTTGCCTATGGATTTTAAAAAATAATACTCAAATAAAATGTTATGCTATTATATTCAAGTCTTGGGTACTTTCTAGGTATATATATACAATATTTATATATTTTTGTTTAAGTCCTAACGTCCCAAGCTTAACTGAACCTTTCCGTGGGGCATAAATGACATAATCAATAGTAGGTCTGTGTAAGATTGTCCTATTTTATTTATGATGTTTATTTAACTAAGCATTATTAGCTATTCCACACGCGGATATCCCATATTAACCTTTAAAAAAACTCGCGACGAATAGTAAAAATAGAAAGTACGAACGTGCGTTCCGTGAGAATGCGAGCCACCCCTGATTAGGCCGCGAACTCGCGGCAGCCCGCAAGTACTTGTAGCGCGGCGATGGAATCGCGGAGTGAGCCGCCCCAGGATAAAATTTCAAAAAGTGTTCGTTCTAAGTTCGCTTGGATTTAATAGGACCTGTAATAAATCTTAATTAATTTTAAAAGTGACTCATGGGTAATATAAAACATGTGATATTATACCTAATATATAAGATTTTCCGTTTATATTTGTGTTTTCTTTATAAATGTAAAGCATATTCAATATGTTTATAAACAAATAATTAAGTAAATGTATTTTATAATGTTGACGATTGTAGGTATTTCCTTTTGTTTTCATACCTTCTTGTTATTAAATACATTTTCTTCATTTATCTTTTATTTATTAAAATAATACGCTGGTTACGGCTGGATGTTAAACAAGGTTTCACTCGATTGTTTCAAAATATATCCAACTTTTATTTTATATATCCAATTTATATTTTCCTACCTATATTCTTCGGATGAATCATCCAATATAGAAGTTTCAGTTTTCACTGTTATTTTTTGCGATTAACTAACAGGCTCATGTCATACAGTTAACTGATAGTCTGTGAACTCCTTTAGTGTCTGGCTTAAAAGGGCTTTCATGTGAAAAATAGTGAAATCGCAACCGAGCCCTTAATCATACCGTGTATGGTATCAAATTAAAGGGCTTTGCGAGTAGTTTACAAATATACTTATAACATATTATAGGACTTTTTCCACTTGGTCTAACAAAATATGAAAAAATGTCCAGAAGTGGTAATAATTGTGATTTCAAAACCTTATAATAAAAATGTAGTCTGGTACAGGATATACTTACTTATTATAAATTTACCAGTTTCAATATTCAAAATTGTCCAAATTTTGCAAACAAAATCGACTCATTCAGCGCTAAGTATACGCCGGTGTTCCTAAACGTCGATCAGAGAAAAAATCATAATTATTTTTTCTATAACATTATTTGTCACTGAGTTAGTATTAAAAAATCTAGTCTGATAAGAATCAAGATAATACTTACTGCTTACTTGAAACTTGAATTCAATATATCTATTACGTAACGGAAAGTATAGTATTTCACCGACTAAAACTATCAATTTAACATTATATTAACGTTTTTCTTGAAAGCACTCAGACAACCTTGAAAATTATTATTATTATGTGTCAATAAGTTTCCCCAAACAGTTGTTATTGACACAGAAATATCTGCTTACTTGTTTAGTTATTTTGGTAAATTACATTTAGAATCGGCCATTTCTAGAATAATATTTTATTTTAAGAATAGTTCGAAAGCTCAACAATGGCGTTTCGGGGTAGGCCCAGACGTGAGGGTCTGTGGGTTTCCTATGAAGATTTATCAAGATAAGCAAATATAATATGGAATAGCCATTATATAATATCTATTAATAGTTATTTCTTTGATGTTTATGAAGATTTACTCGTTTTTGCTCGTGAATAATTATGAAATCTCTAGCAAACTGGTATTGAATTTTACCAAGCATATGAGTTTCAATATTGTTGTGTCAAACTCATACGTCAAGTAAATATTACAGGCACAAAGCAACGTAGTTTGCTTTTAAGTCAAGTAGACTTAAAAGCAAACTAAGCAAAACTTAGTTTTCTTGTTTACCTTTCTCATTTAGTTTACAAAACCTTTTTCCTAATAGAAACTGACTAAATCCATTTTCACATTATCCGATCCGACCCGGATGTCGGAATTTCAATAGAAAAAATGCAAGATGGCGTCTGTAGTTTATGGGATATCGGTTCGACATCCGATATCGGATCGGATAATGTGAAAACGCACTAACTATTTTGGCTGTCCAAAGTGAATCTTGGCCTCCAAAACAAGAGCACCTTTCCTCCCAGCAACCTTTATTTCTAGCTAGAATTCGAACCCCGACATGGACCTATGATTGTGAGGCAGACGCACTTACAACGGAGCTACGTACTCTGTCCTCCCAGCGACCTGGACCACCAATAGTTTCTAAATTTTTTTCTTTACAGAACCAGGCCTCGACAGGCCCTCGCAGTCCGAAGACTCAATAGAACCCTGGTGGAACCCGAACCGTTCTATCCAGAGCATCCGTGACCGGGCGCGCCTGTCCTGCGGGGGCTCTCTCGGCCCCGGCTCAGCCCTGTCCTCCCCCGGCCCCCCCGCCTGCGCCTGCTTCGTCCCGCAACGCGACCACCACTCCGCTCCGGCCGTCAGCTTCTGCGACGACTGACGCTAACGGCCTACCCGACCCTTTCACCAAAAGACTGATACTGACGAAAATGTCAATAACTATAATACTTACGTTAACGAGTGCGAGGAGGCGGAGATGAGGAGACTGAAACAGGGCGCTGATGAGAGAGCGAGAGGCTTGGCTGCTATGCAAAGACTATGTTCCGTCGATTTTGACTACGGTACCTGGTTATAAACAATTTCATACCTATATAGGATTCTAATTAAGTGGGTCAATCCGCGGCAAGAGTAACATGAGTCACGATTTTATAGCATGTTCCATTTATTCATGATGCAAGTTCAAGTGATACATTGATAATCTATCTCTAAATAAGTGTTACTTTCCCGATATATTCATAGATCCTTTCATTTGCGGCTGTACTTAGTTCAAATAAACAATCAATGTAATCGTGACTCACGTTGCTTTCACGTGGATTCACCCAGGTACATGTTAAGGCATATTAAGGTGTTATACCTACACTTGCCAGTCGTAAACTTTCAATACTATTTTCGATATTATTTGTATCGATATACACTGTAGCAACTGACTTTTTTATCGTTACAAAGGCGTTTTACTAAATATTTAGTTCCTAACTTTTTTTTTGTAATAGTAAGCAACGAAAAAACAACGTATCTTTGACCTAGAATACCTAGATTTATTTGATAGAGAATTATTTAATAAAATATTGACATACTATAATATATTTAGTATTCATGTGCACTGTGTCCTTTGTTCGCGATCTCAATTTAATTTAAGCTTATTGAATATTGAATAAATATCAGACAATTGCATGTAAATATAAACGATGGAAGACCTAAAGTAATTATTGCAGGTATTAGATAGGTAAATAAATCACTGATCACATCAATGAATATTACTAAATGTTTAATATTTGTTGTATCTATTTTCTACGCTGTACTTTAGATAATACATGTCTCTATAAGATTTATCGTTAGTCGTAATAATGTTCTACTGTCACAGATATTAAATGTATATCATGTTTATTGTTCTCTGATTCTCATTTGAATTACATATATTACGTATGTCCCTACGATTGTCGAGTTTTAGACATTTCTAAGAATCAAATGTGAGTGTGTTTAGTGAAACGTCCCACTTTGTCGGTTACCATTAAGGCGAGATTTACTTGTATCTTTATATGAATAAACTGACAAAGCGGCTTTATAGCAATCGACAAAGTGGGACGTTTTCCCGTGCACACTCACATATGTTTAACACAAAACGTTATTAGTTGAATTTTCATTTTATTACAATGTTATGTTATCTAGTCGTTTATTTGTTTAAGATATTATGATGAATAATTTATTGAACCCACCACTTATATAAGTATTAAATTGTATTGTTAACCTGAGCGCAGTAGGTACAATCAGCAAGCTGTGAATACAAAGTGCCAAAGACATGTATACACACCTTAATGCACAGAAAATAAATTTCTGTATACATATTTTTGGCACTTTAGCTGTATTCATAGCTTTGTTGCTGACTGTACTTAAATTATTTAAAAGATTAAAACAAAGGTGCTTGGGTATCGTGTTAAGACTAAACATATATTATAAATATTGTAGCTTTAACAACCTTACACTCAGTGTAAGTTCCTTCATAAGTTGTTGTAAAACGTCACAGAAAATAACACTCACTGTAAGGAGAATGTGAACGGCGCCCTAAATGGACTAGAGAAAAAAAATACATGTACATTTTCCGCAATGTTTACGTTATACATATGTAGAATAATGTCAAAAACTCATAGTTCGTTTTCACGAAAAATAGGCAAAATGGTTGTCACTAAAACTAACTAAAAATGTCAAAACCTCATTGCAGAAACTCTGTTATCTCTGTCTATAATAAACAACGCTTGTACGTTGAACATTAGTTATTAAAATTTTGTTTTGCATTTACAAATTTATAAATGTGAAGAGCTAAAAACTTGTTCTACTATTTATTAAAGTAACTAGCGCGAATAATGTGACTGTCAGCAACCAAATTCCTTTTTGCTGGTAAAGGACTCGACCAATTTTATGTTATGCTATTTGGGTTGTGAAATACTCCATTTATTTCGTGTTACAAAAAATCGAAACCAATTTTTCTTGCATTTAAATAATAATTGTTGTGCATAAGTTTCCTCGTATATGCATAATTATAATGTTTTAAGGTCTAAAGTATCTTAGATATGTTTTCTTTACTTTGAAACTGGCTGTGTTTTTGTACATACCTAATATGTGATAATAACTCATATTTTTAATTTATAAGCATATATTGATTTAAACTAACAGGATCTTCACTCATACTACCCGAGTTTACCCGTGACCACGGACGTAATGTCACGTCCGAAACGGGTTAAATATAAACGTAAGTTTTACGCGATTAAGTCCCGTTTTAATTTATTAATTATAAGCATATTTAAAAAAAATAAGTTGAAAAGGCTGCGTCATCACAACATTATGGGCAACCTCATTTGCGTCCACGTGAGTTCATTTTGTCCTTGTATTTGCTCGATCTCAGGGCGTTGACAGCCCAAGGCGTACTTGTATGTCAATTTTTAACGTTAAGTGATAGTTAAGTGGGTTATTATAATAATAATAAATATTGGGGGACACCTTACAGAGATCGACCTTGCCCCAAACTAAGCAAAGCTTGTACTATGGGTGCTAGGCGACGATGTACTTACTTATATAGATAAATACATACTTACATACATAGAAAACATCCATGACACAGGAACAAATATCTGTGCTCATCACACAAATAAATGCCCTTACCGGGATTCGAACCCGGGACCGCGGCTTAGCAGGCAGGGTCACTACGCGCTAGGCCAGACCGGTCGTCAAATTACATTTTATTTCATTGTCTTTAAGGATCTGTGTAAGAATGTCTTATAATATTTATTTATTTATCTTGTCAATACTTTATGGTTTTGTATTCACCAGTTGGCGCCACTGTAGATATGCGTCCGAAAAAACGAGGAGATCCAATAATTCTGCTATAGGTAGGTACTTATTTTTAAAAGAATCATTTCTAAAAAACTGTATAAAAACCACTATTTTTTTTAGTGTAGGTAGATATAATGTTTACCATTTATTGTATACATTAAGCTGTTTAATCAAAGATGAAACAATAGCAAACGCTTTCACGTTGATAATAGACGATTTGATGCAACCGTCCCATTGTTGTAACTTGCCACTTAATTGAAATGAAACCTTCGGTTGACATGATTAATCTTTAAACTGACTTATTATTCTTATAAATATTTAATGTCGGTTCGTGATAGTTTACTGGCTACTGTTTTGTTGTACGTATGATTATAAAATACCCCCCTGCAGCCATGATTGGCAGGTGGGTTAAGGTAAGACTAACTTTTGGTGCACGAGCAAGTATGGCTGCAAACTGTATAGAGATTCCTTTAAAAGGGTGTTATGTTCCCTTGCCCCAGTTTTTATCATAGATACCTTGGGTAGTTTCCCGCCGAACCGAGCATTTAATTTCGAAAAGTACAATCTAATTTAATATTTTTGTTATTGTACTCGTATAGGCACCTAGCAGTTTGCGAAGGAATAACATTTAGGTTGTTTGTGTATTTCAACTATCTTTGAGTGCTATTTTGAGTAGAATTGTCCGAAGTGAATGGGGTTCATGACGAATTTAGGTTTTCATTTGTCTTCATTGTTTTTGCTACGGTTATTAAACGAAAGTGTGTTTGAAAAAGCGATACACCATTTATATTTTTCCGTTATTCCATTTATGGGAATTGTGGGCGTTTCATACCGGAAACCATTTTAGGATCTTCATTTGTGGTTGATGAAACCTTTCAATGAAATATATTGATCTCACAGCGTTTAGTAAACATAACTGGATACACATATAACACAAACACATTCCTTTTCTTCTTTTAAACAAACTGTTAGATTAGACTCAAGGACGACCAGCAACACTATGGTGTTCCCCTCACATCATTGTCTCCTGCAGATCGATTGACAGGCTTCCGTCATCTGTTTCCCGATTCTGTTCTTTTAGACAGTAGCGTCCTTTACGTCGCGGTGCGTTGGCAGAACCAAGTTTAGTACTAGCCAGGTCCAAAATTGTAAAATTTTTGTTTGCTTTATTTTTCATCACTATCACTACATAGTATAAAACAAAGTCACTTTTTTTGTCCCTATGTCCCTATGTCCCTTTGTATGCTTAAATCTTTGAAACTACGCAACGGATTTTGATGCGGTTTTTTTTAATAGATAGAGTGATTCAAGAGGAAGGTTTATATGTATAATAACATCCATAAAATAGTGGAGAAGTACTGTTATTTTTGAGGTTTCTAATGTGATGTCGTAAATAATTACATGCGGGTAGATTATATTTATTTGTCTACCCCGAACATTTATATAAATTAATATCGGGTAGTTTTGTGTTGTTTACATCTCCGGTGACATTTTGCTGGGACGTCAGTCTTCCGCGACCACGGCCAGTGCAACCTGGCCGAAACGTTGGGAAAAAAGGTAAAAATAATGTTAATTAATCGCATTCGACCTGTATGTGACTTTAAATATGTGTACAAAGTGCGAGAACTTCACTACATAGTATAAAACAAAGTCACTTTTTTTGTCCCTATGTCCCTATGTCCCTATGTCCCTTTGTATGCTTAAATCTTTGAAACTACGCAACGGATTTTGATGCGGTTTTTTTAGGGTTCCGTAGTCAACTAGGAACCCTTATAGTTTCGCCATGTCTGTCTGTCCGTCCGTCCGTCCGTCCGTCCGTCCGTCCGTCCGTCCGTCCGTCCGTCCGTCCGTCCGTCCGTCCGCGGATAATCTCAGTAACCGTTAGCACTAGAAAGCTGAAATTTGGTACCAATATGTACTTAAATCACGCCAACAAAGTGCAAAAATAAAAAATAGAAAAAAATGTTTTATTAAGGTACCCCCCCTACATGTAAAGTGGGGGCTGATTTTTTTTTTCATTCCAACCCCAACGTGTGATATATTGTTGGATAGGTATTTAAAAATGAATAAGGGTTTACTAAGATGGTTTTTTGATAATATTAGTATTTTCGGAAATAATCGCTCCTAAAGGAAAAAAAAGTGCGTCCCCCCCCCTCTAACTTTTGAACCGTATGTTTAAAAAATATGAAAAAAATCACAAAAGTAGAACTTTATAAAGACTTTCTAGGAAAATTGTTTTGAACTTGATAGGTTGAGTAGTTTTTGAGAAAAATACGGAAAACTACGGAACCCTACACTGAGCGTGGCCCGACACGCTCTTGGCCGGTTTTTAATAGATAGAGTGATTCAAGAGGAAGGTTTATATGTATAATAACATCCATAAAATAGTGGAGAAGTACTGTTATTTTTGAGGTTTCTAATGTGATGTCGTAAATAATTACATGCGGGTAGATTATATTTATTTGTCTACCCCGAACATTTATATAAATTAATATCGGGTAGTTTTGTGTTGTTTACATCTCCGGTGACATTTTGCTGGGACGTCAGTCTTCCGCGACCACGGCCAGTGCAACCTGGCCGAAACGTTGGGAAAA
The DNA here is from genome assembly GCF_023078275.1 of Leguminivora glycinivorella. NCBI lineage: Eukaryota > Metazoa > Arthropoda > Insecta > Lepidoptera > Tortricidae > Leguminivora > Leguminivora glycinivorella. Next base: position 17,337,929 of record NC_062984.1, read on the forward strand.
AAGGTAAAAATAATGTTAATTAATCGCATTCGACCTGTATGTGACTTTAAATATGTGTACAAAGTGCGAGAACTTAGTGTTATCTTGATAAGGGATAGGGATAGCGATAGGGATAGGGATATCACTACATCACTACATAGTATAAAACAAAGTCGCTTTCTCTGTCCCTATGTCCCTTTGTATGCTTAAATATTTGAAACTACGCAACGGATTTTGATGCGGTTTTTTTTTAATAGATAGAGTGATTCAAGAGGAAGGTTTATATGTATAATAACATCCATTAAATAGTGGAGAAGTACTGTTATTTTTGAGGTTTCTAATGTGATGTCGTAAATAATTACATCCGGGTAGATTATATTTATTTGTCTACCCCGAACATTTATATAAATTAATATCGGGTAGTTTTGTGTTGTTTACATCTCCGGTGACATTTTGCTGGGACGTCAGTCTTCCGCGACCACGGCCAGTGCAACCTGGCCGAAACGTTGGGAAAAAAGGTAAAAATAATGTTAATTAATCGCTTTCGACCTGTATGTGACTTTAAATATGTGTACAAAGCGCGAGAACTTAGTGTTATCTTGATAAGGGATAGGGATAGCGATAGGGATAGCGATAGCCATAGCGTTAGCGATAGCGATAGGGATTAGCGATAGAGATAGGGATACGGATACGGATACGGAAACGGATACGGATACGGATAATATGGGTATCGTTAGAGGGATACGGATAATCGGTCGGCGGTCTCTTACAATCAAAGTGCTCTAAGACGATCGTTGTTTGCTTGCTTGAAGATTACGTTTGCGATAAGTATAAGCAAAATGTAAAAAAATTATAAGGGATAATAGAAAAAAGTACTTTTTACCCACCGATCATATAGTGTCGAAATACGGGCTATGTGGGATGTTTATAAAGGTTTCCCCAGCGTATATAGAATTACCTACGCTGTGGTCGATGTGTAATATTTCTACAATCATTGCAAGCAAAAGTATTATGTGCAATCGAAATAATCGCAGATAAATATACCAGAGAAACCTAAGGATCCAAATGAAAATCTTAATGAATACTTTTATTACGCGGGCGAAGCCGCGGGTAAAAGCTAGTAATACATAAAATGCATCTTAAATCATATTGTTCTCGTTCTTCGACATATAGACGATATATTTGCGACGTTTCATGCATAATAGGTTCTTATGCGACATGTGAAGGGCCTTTTTATTTGAACTTCTGTTGGAACACATGGTAGGGACTTAATGGCACTAAAAGCATAAGCATCCTGGAAATGAAAAGCACATAGGTATTTCGAAAAAACCTAATTTAAAAAATGTACGCAGGCAAGAAAATGTCATACCTATTTAAAGTGATGATTACCCATGCAGATTTTTGTCTTGAACCGACGTCAATAACGTTGCACTTTTTTACAGTGCAAGGTTCAAAAGTTTTTGTCATCAATTCACAATTTAGTACCTACACTTTTGTAGCACTGAAAATATTTTATAATAATTACGAGGTTTAAATAAACATAAGATTTTACGAAAAATATATCTAACAATAAGTTTTTATCAAAAAAAAAAGGTAAAAGCTTTTCTCGTTGAAATTATTATTCGAGAATACCTACAATTAGATTACCTACGTTGTTTTATCACGGAGTTCGTGATGCCAGCTCCTGCCTCCCAATCAGCTGGATATTATCATAATATTATTATTTCATTGTTATCCTATTTACATACAAAATTACAGCTTCATCGGAGTACGAGAAGTAGGTCAAATTTAACTTGCAATATTTCATCCGTACAACTCTAGCCTCTTGCCGCCCAATATGCAATCAGATGTAAATTTGGTTGCAATGGAATTTCTACTTTCATATAAACAGATAAAGTAGATTTTTTTTTTCTTTCTACAATTCTTCGAACAAATGAAACTCAACTCAATTTTAAGTACACCTAGAATAGAATCAAAATCCCTTGGCATACATTTTGTTTGGTGGGCGTCACGAGGATAAGTACATATTGACATACAGTGTGTAAATAATATAATGCGAGCGAATATCATAAAGGTGGTTTACTTAAAATTGAAATTAAAATTGTATCCATCAGCAGTTCTCAAAAAGTTTGTACATAGCCACGTCAGCAAATTTTAATTGATCCTATTTTGTTACGAACATTATTTAATTCAATTCAAAATATCTTTATTCATGTAGGCCTAATTACAAGCTCTTATGAGTAGTTCATTACATAATATGTACCTAATGATTATATTAAGATCGATTTATTTATTATTTATAAATATTTATTATTATTATCATAATATATGTTATATATTATGATCTTAATCTAACCTAATTATCAGAGCTATTTATTGCTGTAATTATTGTTCATAATAATATTGAGTCTATAATATATAAAAACACATGTCTAGAATATTTCTAGGAAAAATCCAATGTCAAAAAAAATACAATATTAATATCATCAACAATAATAATAAAAACATAAAACATAATAAACCATTTCGAATAACAATGATGGTGAAAATTACGAGTATTACTTAAAACACCTCTTAACTACTGATAACACTAATGAATTCTATGTCTGATTTTATTTATCGCCCGTTTAAGACTTACACACTGTATAAAAAAAAACTAAATCTAAATCGGTTCATCCGTTCGGGAGCTACGATGCCACAGACAGACAGACACGTCAAACTAACACCCTGTCGTTTTTGCGTCGGGGGTTAAAAAAAAAACTTAGGGCAGTTTTACTTACAATCCGAGTTTGTAGTTTGGATCATTAGCAATATGGACCAATAAGTACTGTAGACCACATGGGAAGGTAAACAGGATAGGAGTGACGATGTAGGAATTTTATATATTACTAGCTTTTGCCCGCGGCTTCGCTCGTGTTAAATTCGAAAATTATTGAATGCTCCATACAAACTTCCACCACTCATTTTAGAGAAGTGGGGGGTTAGAAAGAGACAAAAAGTAGCCTATGTCACTCTCCATCTCTTTAACTATATTCACTTAAAAAATCACGTCAATTGGTCGTTCCGTTTTGCCGTGAAAGACAAATAAACAGACACACACACTTTCACATTTATAATATTAGTATGGATAAGTACTGTAGACCACATGGGAAGGTAGGAGTGACGATTTAGGAATTTTATATACAAGGTGCTCGCGAGGAACCCATATAACTTTAACGGCATATTCTTGGTCACATTTTAAGACTAAAATGTCATATAAACTTTTCTAGATTTCGTCTAGTTTCAGAGTTATTGCCAATAAAAAAAAAAAACATTTCGGTATTGTTACTCAGTAGAAAAGGTCTTCTTAACGGCGCTGATGCGCAATTGTGGAGCATAGTCTCACAGTAGTCATTGATAGATGTCAAAATGTGACAAGAAAAACTTCCAAAAAATTTGGTTTTTAGAAAAATTTATTAAGGAACTCATTTTAATTGCCAACTTTATGCATAAAAACTGCTTTTTATGTGAAAATACGTCCAAAAAAGTTGAAAAAAAAAACAAAAAAAATTTTTTTTTTGCGAAAAATTTTAAAATTCATATAACATTTTTTCTTTCTTTTGGCCTCAGAAACGCGTGGTTCAAGTTATGCGGGTTCCTCGCGAGCACCTTGTATAATAAAGATTCAGAAGTGTCAGATTGTAAACGAATCGATCCAAGGGATCCAACGCCCACTTATATTTAATTTAAGAAGAAAATCAATTTAAAAATGCACAATGCCGCTTTTTATATGACAAAAAAATCTTATTCACGAAAATCTGATTTAGACTAACTAGACAAGTCAATTAGTGGATTATTTGTACATTGAACTGTCGTTATCCCTGATTGACTCCAATTTTCGTACTAAGGATTATCTCCCGAGGGATTACAACTGCGTAGGATAAAGTGCTGCATTAATGGATTACATATAATCCAATAATAAAATTCAATAAATGAACGACGAATCTAATTATTCACCAAAACTATTCTAGGCACGCTTAAAATACTGTATTTTTTTATAATTCAAGTTTTAATTTTAAGACGCAATTATTATTATTATTCGGGAGTATCTGGCAACCCTAACTTCAGCCGGCGTATCATGCTGCAAATTTTATCACTTATCCACGTGGATAAGACATCTGTCACTCTCACACAGACATACTTGGCTAAAGCGTGACGGATGCTTTATCCACGTGGATAAGTGATAAAATTGGAAGCATGATACGCCGGCAGGAAGTATACTTCACCCTAACAGGAAGTACTCCCGAATTTTTGAAGGTCCTCCCGACAAGATCATTCGATCTGATAACACCAAGTTGTACATAATTATGGTGTATGTGTTAGTCGAACAATTTATTTATTTACTAGCTTTTGCCCGCGGATTCACACGCCATAGAGAGCGACAAAAAGTATCCTATGTCACTCTCCATCCCTTCAACTGTCTCCACTTAAAAAAATCACGTCAATTCGTCGCTCCGTTTGGCCGTGAAAGACAGACAAACAAACAGACACACACACTTTCCCATTTATAATATTAGTATGGATATATTTAAATACCTAAAACAACAGGCTGCTATAAAAGGTTATTTGATTACAATCAAATGTGGTTGTAAGTACAAAAGTGTACAGTCAACCAATTGGAACTCTAGGCCACTAACCATGTCAAAATAACAAGCAAGTAAATATTTCTTACAATCTGATTTATAACGTCACTATGACATAGTTCTACAGTGGTTCCAATTGGTTGATTGTACATCTTTAAGAGGCCTTACAAAGGCCGACAACGCACCTCCAATCCTTCTGGGGCCCAGGTCTTAAAACTGAAAGTTACAAGTTACAAGCGGAAGTCTCTTTCCAACTTGTCATATTAGACATTGACAACCACTTGTAAATTGTAACTTGTAGCTTCGAGAAATGGGCCCCTGTGGCCCCTGTGGTGTAATACAAGGCTTGTTCCTTTCGAGAAACGGGCCACAGGGGCCCGCTACTCAGGCACAAGCCTTGTATTTATTACAAGTGTGTTGCCATGACAACCCATACGATTTGACAGTTCGCGCACTTGTAATACAAGGCTTGTACCTTTCGAGAAACGGGCCCCTGGTGTAGCGGGTGTCCATGGACGGTAGTGATCGCTCACTATCAGGCAACCCGTCTGGTCGTTTGCCTCCTATCTCACACGAGAGCGTCACAATTAATGTCCTATACATAAATTATATTGGAAAACTAATCTCAATATGGAAATCAGTAGGATTAACGGATTCTTGAAGTTCAAAATGTCATTGAAACGGTTCGGGAAGGGTTCGGGTATTCGATTATTTTATGTGAGAATATCAGAATAGCAGTAAATTAGATGAAAATTGCTTGGGCACTTTTTAAAATTGTAAATAGGAATGTATGTCTTAGGGTCGGTTGCATCACTTGCACTAAACAACCATCTGTATTTTTTTTGTTATGGAATTTCATTGCAATGGTTGATGTAACCTGGCCCAAAAAATCAAGTGGTAAATAACATTAATGCCGTATTGTTGTTATAATATATTACATAATTGTAAGTTAATGGAATTTAGTATAATTTGTTTTTGGTAAATTTGAAATGGATAACAGGATATAATGAAATTTTGATTATGATGATTTACTTAACGAAAGGCTATTTTACTATACCTACTAAAGATTTTATCAAATCTACATGAAACTGCCAATCACATTAACATACACATACGTACACATCATCACTTACATTTAGATAAAATCCGTATACGTATACATACCTAGGATCATTAATCATGTAAGTAAACAGTCATGAATATGGAATATTCATGAATATATGTAAGATAAATTTACGATTATTATTTACTACATCTACTTAGCGCCACTTGCACCGACGAAAATGAAGGGTTAACCCGAGGGTTAACCCACCATTTTATATGGAATTTGACAGATGACAGCCCACTAACCCTGAGTTAAGTAGTTGGTGCAAGTGGGCCTTAATGAAATGTACTTTATAAAACCCGGGCCTTATAGATTGTGTCATTTAGGATAACGTGCAGATTTGTCAAATCCAATATGTTATAGTATGACATTACGAATTATGATTCGTAATGTCATACTATACATACATATTCACACGCACACGTCATCCTGAATGGCATGATCTTTACAGGGGGTATGACGTGGACCAATAGGTACGATCAACAAACATCCTAGGCCACTCTACTTAGAACCCTGTCCTATTGACACCGTGCTTGATTTGCCATAGAGCTCACTTTGACGTTTACCGTGAAAAAGTTCTACAGTGGCCTAGGACTCACATTTGTTGACTGTACATTGGTGAAGAATTGAGTTGTGCGCACCAACGTGAGCCAATCTTAAAATCTAAAGAAATTAGGAACGAATTTAACCCGTCGTATGTTGCCTGTCAATTTTGATGTTTGAAAGAGTGTCCTTGACATTTTAAAACAATAGATTCCCACGCGTGGAATCGTGCCTAAGCATACAAGGGGTTAAAACGTATAGTCATAAATGGAATACATACCAATTAATAATCAATTAATTAATTATACACACAGCGTGTTACCATTATGTGGGCATTTATTAAATTCAATATTGATATAACCCAAAATCAATTGTTTGCGTACATCATCAAATCATAATCATATAATTTTTTTGCAAAATTATTTTTCCTAAATCCGCAAACGCCAAGACAATGCTTAAATGTCATTACTCATATCGCTATAACTCATGACCTGTCATTGCTCTTACTTGACAAGTGTCTCTGGTGTAAGTACAGTACTAGATTTTTGTTAATTAAATAGAGTATTATTTTATTATTATTTTAAGGGCCGGTTTTTCAGTCGCCAGATAAATCTATCTACCAGATAAAGTTATCACTATCCTTTTCATCACACGTATAAATGACAATGACAGCTAACATTTATCCGACAGATATTATTTATCTTGCGATTGAAAAACCAGCCCTAAGGGATTTTTAAGTTAAATAACTGTTAAATTAAGCTCCTTTAAAAAAAGGCCCAGTTGCTGGTAACACACGTATACGGCACGAAAAGACTACAAACAACAACAGCCATATCAAAAATCTTCAACCAATAATTCAGATTCATTGTATAGGTATTAATTTTCAACTTGTAAAGCCTATTAGATAGATAAATAAGTAAAGCCTGGCCAGAAATATATGACTATTGTCAAGAGGGCGCTGTTATTCTGATGTATACGGTGACAGTTCAGGGTACGTAGCCGAATGGCACAAACGCTCACGAAACGAAACGCTCGTCGATATCTATCTCTATCGCTCAGGCATATTGGCGCGACAGCGGCGCGGCGTTTCGTTTTCGTTTCGCGTCGGAAAAATGCCGACCGAATGGCATTTCTGCGACGCGAAACGCCACCGAAATTTAGTCTGGCTCTGTCGCGCCAATACGCACGAGCGATAGAGATAGATAGCTACGAAAGATATCGTGAGCGTTTGTCCATTCGGCTACGCACACTGTATAGTATGAAGATATTAGTTGTAATGAAATTCCGCAACATAGCGCGTACTTAATATATTTCTAGTTAGGCTTAATATACATCTCTTTATTTACATGAACATATTTACATAATTATATAAGAAACTAAGACTAAACTTAAAAGCTAGCTAATGTCTAAAATAGGCCCTTGAGGCATTGTACCAAGGAAAGTTAGGCTTTAGATACCCTAAACACTGTAATTAATATACCTATTCGTATACATATAGCAGCAAGTCATGATGATCAATATTCTCATGTTTTTTGGATTGAAATTAAATGTAGGTATCCTTTTTACAGTGTATTAAAATATTGGGCCAAGTTTAAAAAAATAAATGTGATGTAGGTACTTATTTAAATTGATAGTCAATATTTATGTATATGTATACTCGTAATTAAAAATATGGATATATTTATGTATGAACAAAAAGTATTTTATACGTTTACCTTTATATATATATATATATACTTATAGAGGTATAAGTGAAGAATATGCGTGCTTACCTTCTCTTTAAAACCTAGTATGATTTTTAATGGTGTGATGTGTGATGTTATTTATATTTATTGTGAATGAACGTTTTAGTTGTTAAGAAACTGTATTAGGTTATTTCAATGTTAAGTGTTAACTTATTAAAATCCATCCAAAGAAAACTGTAATGAGATTTGGACAATAGTTTAAGTCAATGTTGAATCGATGTCCTATGTTATGAAAAATAAAGTTTATATAAATCATACTTGGTTTTATTTGCACAAGTAATTGAAAAGTAGGGATATTATATTTTAATTATGTTCCCTTGGGTAATGTAAAAACAAACCAACGCCTCGTAGAAAATATGAAATGGTGGTTTAGTGACAAAACAGAAGTTGAACAAAAATTATAAAAAAAATGTTTAGTATCAAAATTAGTATCAAGCAAATTAATTAAGTAGACTACTAAATGTAATACCTACATACAAAATCTTGGCAATATAATTGGATAGGAAATTGAATTTCTTGTTGAAAAATACGAGCGTTGACTATCTAAAACATGAAACTGAATTTTTTCGGCATATCTGCTTACAAATTTTAATTTACTAGATTTTACCCGCGGCTTCGCTCGCGTTAGAAAGAGACAAAAAGTAGCCTATGTCACTCTCCATCCCTTCAACTAAATATCTCTACTTAAAAAATCACGTCAATTCGCCGCTCCGTCTTGCCGTGAAAGACGGACAAACAAACAGACACACACACTTTCCCATTTATAATATTAGTTGAGTATGGATTAGTATGTTTTTAATTTCCGTAAGTTTTAAGGGGAGATACTTCAGGTTAAATAAAGTTATTGTCTCAGATTATTTACAAATCAAGAATGAAGCGAGTTCAGTGACCTTCTAAGCGCGTTTTTTTTTATATACCACGTCGGTGGCAAACAGGTATGCGGTCCGCCTGATGGAAAGAGGTCACCGTAACATATGGACGCCTGCAACTCAAGGGATGTCACATGCGCGTTGCCGACCCATTAGAAACTTATACACTCTTTTTTTGAAGAACCGCATACTGTAGGCCACGTCTTCGCCTTCGCTAATCTGTGGCAATAATCATTTCCCATTTACCGTTAAAAAAAGGATAGGTAGATAAAGTTTAGAATACATTGAAAATATACCTATACCTTATTCACAATTAAGGATGCAATCGTACGATGTGATTAATTAGTAACACCAAACCTAATCAGGGTAAAAAAATGGCCAGTCAACTTTAATAATCGGTACCATAATTAATATTATCTTTTGAATGCAAATGAAATAATGAAGTCATTATTTATCGATAATATTTTAAATAAGTTGATTAATCAAAAATAATGATAAACGCAATTCTAATTATTAAATCAGTTCTTGCTTCAGTACGAACAAGTAGCAACATGTTTGTGTTTCATGTTTTATTTTCATTATTTTTGCTGTACTTTGTCGGTAAGTTAATCTAAATAAATAAAAATACAAACGTCAAAGTATCAATTCAAACTTTTGCTAGTTATTTGAACTGATAAAAAAAAGATAAAAGTCATTTATTCGTGACATTCACAACACGTACGTAAATGTACAAGTAACAAGAAACAGAGAACAGAGCATTAAGTGCGCATCACGAAATGGACCCAACTCAGCATATTGCTAGCTGAAAGCCAGCTTGCACTGCATAGTTGTATGTAATAATCTAATAATGATGCGTATTTTTTTAAATATATTGCATCTTATTGATCAATAAACCCGAAAAAGGACGTATGTATCTTTATACCTACCATTTGACTCTGGATATTGACACTATTGATTTTTTTAAATTAAGTTACAAATAGGTCTACAGCCATGCCTCTACGGTTGATTTTGTTTAATTTTTAATTATTATAGTTGGAGGTAGACTTAAATGCATTTCAGTATTTGTATTTTTTTTTGTTCCTTCCTATGGTAACATTTTCCTGGTATAGGCTTCCCACAGACAGTCTTAAAAATTCATAATCTTAAAAAAAAATTGTATGCAGTTGACACTGACAGATCTGTCAGTGTCTTGTCAGTGTCAGTTTGAACTGTCAGATTGCATACAAGTTTTTTTTAAGATTATGAATTTTTAAGACTGTCTGTGGGAAGCCATACATCGAAGTTAAAGGTAAAGTAACAAAAGGTCTATTTCCAAACAGTTTCAACATTAATAACAATTAAGATTACCTATAGATTAATATTTTTTTAGGATCAGAAGCATCACTGCAATGGCCACAAGCATATCATTTTAAAGCAATTCTAAAAATACCGTCAGCGAATCTGATAGAACCTTATGAGGTTTGGTAAGTCAGAAAGACTAATATTTGTCTATTTACTTCTCAATTTAGTAAAACGTTCCTATTTTGCAATATTTACTCTACTTTAAGGAAATTACGAATATTTCTCCAACTTTTCATTACTTAACTAAATATTTAAGATACATAAATAAATAAAAATAAATAAATATTGGGGACACCTTACACAGATCAACTTAGCCCCAAACTAAGTAAAGCTTGTACTATGGGTGCTAAGCGACGATATACATACTTAAATAGATAAATACATACTTATATACATAGAAAACATCCATGACTCAGGAACAAAATATCTGTGCTCATCACACAAATTTTGTTATACCTAAAGTTTCTAAAGTTAATATTTTTATTTATTTATATTAAACTAGCCTTTGCCCGCGGCTTCGCTCGCGTTAAATTCGAAAATCTCTCCACAAACTTCCATCCTCCATTCTAAGGAAGTGGGGGGATATAAAAAGAGACAAAAAGTAGCCTATGTCACTTTCCATCCCTTCAACTATCTCCACTTAAAAAATCACGTCAATACGTCGCCCCGTTTTGCCGTGAAAGATGGACAAACAAACAGACACACACACTTTCCCATTTATAATATTAGTATGGATTAAGGACATGGGTTAGACAACTATGTAAAATTACGCTACTTAAAACAATCGGTCTTCCTGATACTGTATATCTGAAACAATTAACAAGCATCAAAATATACCCAAAATATATCAGGGCCTTCGAATGTGAGGACGGAGCAGGGATCCTGTACTAAAGAAGGATTCCGAAGAAACGGCCTTAGCGAGAAAGTGATTTTCATCTTTTTAGGGTTCCGTAGTCAACTAGGAACCCTTATAGTTTCGCCAGTTCCGTCCGTCCGTCCGTCCGCGGATAATCTCAGTAACCGTAAGCACTAGAAAGTTGAAATTTGGTACCAATATGTATATCAGTCACGCCAACAAAGTGCAAAAATAAAAAATGGAAAAAAATTTTTTCTTAGGGTACCCCTCCTACATGTAAAGTGGGGGCTGATTTTTTTTTTTCATTTCAACCCCAACGTGTGATATATTGTTGGATAGGTATTTAAAAATGAAAAAGGGTTTACTAAAATCGTTTTTTGATAATATGAATATTTTCGGAAATAATCGCTTCTAAAGGAAAAAAAAGTGCGTCCCCCCCCTCTAACTTTTGAACCATAAGTTTAAAAAATATGAAAAAAATCACAAAAGTAGAACTTTATAAAGACTCTCTAGGAAAATTGTTTTGAACTTGATAGGTTCAGTAGTTTTTGAGAAAATTACGGAAAACTACGGAACCCTACACTGAGCGTGGCCCGACACGCTCTTGGCCGGTTTTTTTAACAATCAATCGACTATTGCCACTCTTGTTAATACGTTCCAGACTACGTGCTTGTTATTTTAGTTGTCAATATTTTATATTTCATTTTATTATTCATTAAAATTATAAGTGCTGTAAAAGAACCGATTTTTCCACATGAAATAAAAATCAAAATATACCCATATTGTTCAGGGTATATTTGCAATTTTGCGCCTATGACCTTCAGTTTACTTAGGGGTGTATTGTTACCCCATTGTGCTCCAAATTAAGAAGCCTCACTAAAGAATAAACATTATAATTATTATAAATCATGATAGACGTCGCATTCAATATAGACAGGTTTATTCAAATTTTTATTTAATTTCATCCATAATATATGAGTTTTTTATAAATAATAAGCGCTGGTGGCCTAGCAATAAGAGCGTGCGACTATCGATCCGGAGGTCGCGGGTTCGAACCCGGCTCGTACCAATGAGTTTTCGGAACTTATGTGCGAAATGTTATTTGATATTTGCCAGTCGCTTTTCGGTGAAGGAAAACGTCGTGAGGAAACCGGACTAATTCCAATTAGGCCTAGTTACCCTTGGGGTTAGAAGGTCAGATGGCAGTCGCTTTCGTAAAACTAGTGCCTACGCCAAAGCGGACCCCAAATGGCAAATGGCAAATGCCGTGATAACGCAATTTAAATAATACATATGTAAAATTATTTCTTGTGAGATAGGCCGGGAAATTTCAAAAGACATTAAGAATAGGAATATTTATTCTTGATAAGAAATTTCCTGATTTCAAAATGCCGGACGTTTTCCCGACCCTTGGTTCTACCTCTATTTTACTTAGCCTAAGTGCGTTTTCACATTATCCGATCCGATATCGGATGTCGGACCGATATCCTATACATTACAGGCGCCATCTTGGATTTTTTCTATTGAAATCCTTCCGACATCCGATATCGGATCGGATAATGTGAAAACGCATTAAGGGTATGGACTGATAACGCAGTATTTGTATTTTCCTTTGTTGTAGGTACAAGAATTTATTATAAACATAACCAACCCTGAAGACATTTAGATTAACTTTTATTTAATTTTGTAAAATGAATTACTTTACTTCAGGTCAAATGGCGTTGAGGGGCATCAAAGATTTGACTTTTACATGGGAATGTCTAAAATGTATAAGAAACGACACGGAAAAGTTGATAATGTCATCCAGTTCCAATACTATTGGGTAAGTCCCTTTTTAAGTTATAAATTAGTATAGATGGATAGATAAATGATAGATAGATAGATAGATAGATAGATAAATGATTTATCTATCTATCTATTTATCTATCTATCATTGTAAATCATCGTCATCACTAGATTCACTTCACTTTTATCAATTTTAAAGCAGAAAAAATGACTATATTCAAGGTCAAATTACTTTATCCACTAGTGGATAAAATGCGTTTTACCCGCTGGTATTAAAGGACAAAACACGTGTTTCCGAGCTAGTGAGGGGAAAAGATACTTTTCAGTACAGATGGTGTTTTTTTACGCACTAGTGCGAGAAGTGGTTCATTATATGCCAGGTCGAAACTTCGGATGGCCATGTACTGAAAAACGTCGTACGATACTCGTGCGAAAAAGAAATTCGTAACTCGTGTCGATTTAAAACACTCCCTTCGGTCGTGTTTTAATATATCGCCACTCGTTTCGAACTTCCTTTTTTACGCACTTGTATCGTAATGTACTATTATTTGCATTAAACATTACCAGGTACAAGGTCTTAATAATATTTAGAGGTAGGTTTACATGCTTAACCTCATTTGGTATGCAAAATGATAACTTAAACCTATTACCATTATTACTGTAGGTCTGTGCAAAGACATATATGTAATTCCGTATAGACGGATAAGGTCTAAGAAAAAACGTACCTCAAAGCCATAGAGAAAAAGGTACGGTGGCCAAAATGGCGTTACATCTTTGGGGAACGCTCGACTAGATGGCGCTAATATTAATTTTGACATTTTAACACATATCAAGATAAGGATATGGGTCAAATTGTCAAAACTGAGGTCCAAATGTTTAAGTTTGTGTCGAGAGATGGCAGTCTATGCACTGTGATTACACATTTTACTTGGACAGTAACTCTCTATAATACTCGATCCTCTTTGGTCTGTGTCATTCTTATAAAATATTTAGTTATATTATAACCTAACCTAACCACAAAATTAAAATTTTGAAAAAACCTCCGACCGCGACATAGTGGACCGATTTTCATAAAACATGGCTAAGAACACCCCCGACTAACTCAGCTTTCAAACAAAAAAAACTAAATCAAAATCGGTTCATCCGTTCGGGAGCTACGATGCCACATACAGATACACACGCAGACAGACAGGCACACACACACACACACACACACAGAAGACACGTCAAACTTATAACACCCCGTCGTTTTTGCGTCGAGGGTTAAAAACAGCCAAGAAATTATTGTTCCTGTACTCACTAATATATTTTTCCCCTCACTAGCTCGGAAACACGTGTTTTGTCCTTTAATAGCAGCGGGTAAAAACGCATTTTATCCACTAGTGGGTAAAGTAATTTGACATTGAATAAAGTCAAATTAAGTGCTTTAAAATTGATAAAAGTAGGTGAATCTAGTAATTAAGATGATTTACCACCTGTGGAACTACTGGAAGCAGTGATAAACGCATTTTTTTGAGTTGTAGTTTCCTCGCTATAGTGAGGGGAAAAGTTTTGTGTTACACTCGGGTGCAAATGTATTTTACTTCTCGTGTGTTAAAAAACTCGCAAGTTCAGGATTCTATTCTCGAACCACTCGCTTCGCTCGTGGTTCAACTATAGTATCCTTTCACTTGCTCGTTTTTCAATTCCACACTCGGCGTTAAAATACAACTTTGCCCCCTTGTATAACAAATAACTATTATCCTGTTTCGAATAACTCACTATTGCTAACACCATTATATACTTTTAATGAAAGACAACAGTTTAATAATGTAATAAATATACCTATATTTTTCAGTACATTAGGGTGTTTTTTCCCGCGCTAGTTCGCAAAGTACCTAGGACATTCCTTGTGAGTTCAAATTTCAAAAGGACCATTATGTACTGAAAAACGTCGTAGGTTCGAAGAGGGAATACGTAACTCACGTCGATTTAAAACACGACCGAAGGGAGTCGCCACTAGCTTCGATTTCCCTTTTCCGCACTTGTATCGTAATATTCGTAATGTATACTATTTTGTTATAGGTAACCCCCGACTCGACAACTGTGAATGAAAACGATGTAGTTTGTCGCCAGCTAAGCCAAAACTCTAATGAAGTGAAGCGACTAACATATTATTCGCCGCCTTCTACGCGCTATTATAAGGAAACAGGTACAAGTAAATGCACATAAAATATAATCGTATTTACACTGAGAGAAAATACAACCAGTTTTCATGTTCCTTCAACATGTTTTTTGGTTAAAATAGCGCCTACGTGCTCTTTGGTTCAAACAACAAGCTACTTGTCATTTGAATCGGCAATATATTTGAATCAACAAGTCGATTTTATAAAAACAACCTGACACATATTGTTTTAAACATACGTTTGGCTGATTCAAACGGATAAACCGCAACAAGTCGAACTTGTTAAATTCACAATGCAAATTTCTCTCAGTGTAAGGAAAGAAATAAACGTATAAAATACTAGCTTTTGCCCGCGGATTTGCTCGCGTTAAATTCGAAAATTGCGATGTGCTCCATACAAACTTCCAACCCCCCCCCCCCCCCCATTCTAGGGAAGTGGGGGTTCGAAAGAGACAAAAATCAATGCCCTGTAGGGTATTATGTTGCTATGTAACTATTGTACCTAGTGTAAGATCTGTACACCAACATAAGAGCAATAAAAAATCTAAAAAAAAAATCTATTCTATAGTAAAAAGTGAAAGACGGACAAACAAACAGACACACACACTTTCTCATTTATAATATTAGTAAGTATGGATGTTATATTATAATTATGGAATTGATTTAAATTTAAGATTAGGTAGACAAATGGGGCTAAATAAGCTAGCTACTGTCTTAGAACTGAAATAAAATGCAGCAAATCTCTAGATCGTATTTAGTAGACATTATCTGATAAGCGAACTACCTACTTTTATTATACAGTCCTGGCAGGCAATTATGGTCGCGCGATAAATGATAAAACATCTGGCCGTCCCTATCGCGCTTACTAATAGTGCGATAGGGACGGCCTGATATTTTATCGTCTATCGCGCGACCATGCTACCCGTGCTGGCCCCGTAGCCGACTGGCATTTCTCCGACGCCAAACGAAAACGAAACGTAGTCCGGCTCTGTCGCGCCAATACGCACGAGCGATAGGGATAGATATCTACTAGCGTTTCGTTTCGTGAGCGTTTGTGCCATTCGGCTACGCACCCTGGTTAGCCACAAAGTTGTGGCGATGGTATACTTTTACTAGTTTCCGAACGCAGTTTTGGAAAAATACTGCCCATGCGCAGAAACTATAAATAGGTACCTGGATAACTTAGCAGTATTCGCTCGTAGTTTTGATTTTAGCAGATTTCAGCAGCAGAAAGGTTTAACGCCACCAGAAAAAAAATGAACTACATAAATTTTGATTGCGGCAAATAGATAGGTACTCCGATGTTTGTCGGGCCATAAGTTTTACACAATGATAACGCCCTATATTGCCATATTTTCGTTGTTTTGTTTGTGTGAACTTGATTATTGTGCCTGAGCTGTAAGTTCACATTTTTGACACATTTGTTTTGAAGTATGTTCCGATGTGGCTAAGACGTATCGTTTGCCAAATCTAGCGATTATTTACGATATACAAGGAGGCGCTTAAACAAATACATATCAACTTACTGAAATGTCATTTGAATCGAAATGGCAGACTCTGCCACAGCACTGGTTTAAAAATAAAAATGAATGATAAAATAATGACATAATAAGTAAATCCTGCGTGATAAATTAATATCGTAAAATACTCACTAACAAAGATCCGCAAAAATGAAACATTGTGTTAGATTATGTTTTAAGTAAGCGATATATTGTTTTTAAGTACGTGATTTTTTTATATTATTACAGGATTTTATTTAAAATTTGATTAGGTCGCGCCAGTTTACGTTTTGTGGACACTGTCATGTGTCAAAAATGTGAACTTACAGCTCCGGGACAATAATTTCATAATATCTATTATGAATTATGAATGACATTTCATAAAATATTTAATTTTCACATCGTTTTAGGTCCTGACGTAAATCATACCACAAAATGGGAGTATGAGTCCACACAGCCGCAATATGGTGCCGTTTTCAAATACGCCCTCTGGACGACTGGAAACACCAATGATTCCAATGAATGGGTACCTGTGAGGTAAGATGACAAGAAACCGCAAATTAATGTTGCCAGGTCGAAATACCCCAATATCGGGACAATAGGAAAAATTTCTGGGATTTTGTCGGAAAATGTGAAATAAAATCAAAATAAAGATTTTTCAAAGCGATATCTTCACGTGTTACCGAGATTAAAAATTGGTATATTCGTTAAATTAATATTCAAATGTAATAAAGTTATGTAGGTGTATAAATATACTATGTGTAACTTTTACTTAACTTTGTAAAGTTTTCATTTTATCGGGAGTCGGGACGGGAGGACATGTAAAATAACTGGAAAATCCCGTCTAACTAAATCTGGTAACTCTACCTAAACTACAAGAGCATTCTCTCAGAACTTAGAATACGACTGAAGGACTTGTATCCAGGTCATGAAATAAATTAATAACCTAACCTCAAAATTAAAATTGCGAAAAAACCCCCGACCGCGACATAGTGGTCCGATTTCATGAAACGTGGCTAAGAACACTCCCGACTAACTCAGCTTTCAAACAAAAAAAAAACTAAATCTAAATCGGTTCATCCGTTCGGGAGCTACGATGCCACAGACAGACAGACAGACAAACAGACAGACAGACGTTTTTGCGTCGGGGGTTAAAAAAAAAATACAGGAGCACTAAAGCCAACTCAAAGTAGTAGAGCTTTTTCACCTAATGTGTATATTATGTGATATATCTGACCCGATATCGGATGTAGGACTGAGTCGGACCATAATAACCGGCAGACATCCTACATGAATAAGTTGTAGGATGCTCCTTCCGATATCGGACATTGGAAGGCGTATATGACAAAATTAGCTACACAAGGGATCATCTGACTTTGCGTAGCATACTAACGGTATAAAAAGCGCTGGTGGCCTAGCGGTAAGAGCGTGCGACTTTCGATCCAGAGGTCGTGGGTTCGAACCCCGGCTCGTACCAATGAGTTTTTCGGAACTTATGTGCGAAATGTCATTTGATATTTGCCAGTCGCTTTTCGGTGAAGGAAAACATCGTAAGGAAACCGGACTAATTCCAAGGGCCTAGTTACCCTTCGGGTTAGAAGGTCAGATGGCAGTCGCTTTCGTAAAACTAGTGCCTACGCCAAATCTTGGGATTAGTTGTCAAAGCGGACCCCAGGCTCCCAGTGAGCCGCGGCAAATGCCGGGATAACGCAAGGAGGATGATGACTAACGGTATAATAATGGTTGCTTAAATACTTACCCCCTTATTCATAAACGTACACTAAAGTTATCAAGCCGATAAAGTTCGTTTGTCCCTTTCCGACGTATTGGTGTGATAGAAAGGGACAAACGAACTTTATCGGATTGATAACTTTAGTGTACGTTTATGAATAAGGGGGATAAACTTTATATTTTGGATCCTTTCTACATCAGTGGTCGAATCAGATTATGTGAAAATGCTCTAGGGGTAATTCTCAAAATAGTGGCATCGTACCCTGCCATCACGTTTTTGAATAGAAAGTATGCGAAATATATAATTTTCACATATAATTAAAATTTTCATAAGTAGGCATTAACGTGACACATCGAGGCCAACACATATTTTTTCTATAAATATAATACTTTTGTAAAAAAAAAAATAAAGAAGACCGTTTTCTACTGTACCCTGCCTTGTCACAACGCGACACTGCTCAAGTTTTCGCTCTATAGATTATTAAATTGCAGTTTTATGATAATAAAATATCATTTTTTGTAGAGAATAGACTACTATATTCTTAAATATACGTTGCACGGGATGTTTCGATTACTTTTGAACACTAATTTTCACCTTCAAAGTTTGTCCAGCGATATTTTCTCCATATCCTGTGCGTCCGCGGTATTGCACCTCACTCACACACAGAAAGTCTTATTGAGGCCCTAATATACGTAAAACACGTAGCCAGTATGGTTCTAGCCGCCGGTGTAAAGGTTTGTGTGTGAGGTGCTGCGGTCTTGTGGTTAGAAGTTTTCAAAGTGTGACGTTCGGAGTTTGTAACAGGTATGTCCACTTTATTCTGGCATGATTATTTTAAAATATTAATACGGCAGTTTTTTTACCAATAAGATTTTAATGTTGTATTGAAGTATAACTATGTATATTAAAATTATGACAGTTGTATTATCAACAGTTTCGGAGATAATATCTAGTTAATCGGATTTTCACTACACCCTGTGTAACTTTATCCTGCCATCACTCTGCAGGGTAAAGTGACTGTTGACAGGATAAAGAAACACAAGTAAAAAAAAGCTATTTTGACATAGTTTTTACTAACTTGCAATGTATGTATGTATGTATGTTTGTATGTATGTTGAGGTCAAATCTTGCAACCCTATTTGAAGCAGAAATATTCAACCGACTGAGCTGAAATTTTGTATACACGCTGCGGATGACGTTCGCATATAAGCGCCGATATGGGGCACAGGGTCCTTCGATAGTGGGCAATAGTCTGCTCAGCGCCGAAGCCGTCCCGACGAGGCTAGGAAGGAACCAATTTGATAAAATGTTCCTCGGAGTACCAATTTTGGTTTGAATTTAAGCCCAAGTACTTAATTTGGGGCGTAAGAGGGACCGCCTCACCGCCAATAGGCAAGGCAACATCCCTATCGCTCTTGCATATAGGCATTACAGAACCAGATTGCATTTCGATCGGCGTATAGCGTCAACGATTATCATTTTGGCTAGGTCGGCAGCAATCACTTTTTTCGGGCAGAAGCCAACCTTTCCTTCGAAAACCACGTCATCGGTCGTGGCAAGTAACACCGCAAGCCCAAACAAATTAATGCGCCTAACTGTGAGCTCAGTTGCCACTGTGGCTCTCCTTATTATCCTGGTACTTTCTTCGCCTCACGGCTACTATTGTGTCATCGGCATAACAAATGGTGATCATGCGGAGAAGTTGGACTACTCTGATAGCCAAGTCAAAGCCAATGCTCCAGAGCAGGCGCCCAGTACCAACCCCTGTGGAAAACTGTGGGTAATAGGTTATGATTATTATGAATATGCATGTGGGTAAGAAGAAGAATAAAGAAGTCAGTCTTGATTTGAGCACGTAGTCTCATTGACCTGTCCCTATACGTTTATATGGCGCAGCCGGTAGGAACACCACACTCCATTCGTCTTTCTAGGCATCTTCCTCCTGATTCATTGAGCAGTACTCTATCTGCAAGGTAATGCCCTATGGTGAATGATGATCTTCAAATAGAAAGGCGCATCGTGGAAGTAATGCGCCTATTTTATTACCACATAAGGAAGAAAGCCGAAGTAATTGGCAATGTCAAGAGATACTGCGATAGCTCCCTGCCTTTTCTCTGCTACCAGACCGCTGTATTTATGCAGCAGTAGTATATATTTGGGAAGTTTAAACCACTTTCATTTCGTTCGAGCGATTCTCGCTCAAACTCATTCCAGTGGTCTAAACTCCCAAATACATCCTAACCCTCAAATATCTGGGCAAGAATTGTATCATCATCGTTAGGAAGTTTAAACCACATCGATATCGTTTTGCTATAATAATCGCGTTTGCATGATCATGTTAGCCATACCGTTGGGAAGTTTAAAATCACTTCATACCGTTCGAGCGTTTCGCGATCGAAATCGTTCCAGTGCTTACAAACTCATATATCCGGGCTCTCAAACATCGGGCTAAGATTTTTTCTATGTTACATACTATTCAAATTACTTGTCGTCTCTTGAAACAAAGGTGTTTTGAGAGCACTTTATTTGAATCTTCAGTGAATATCAGTTATAAGAACACGTAAATGTATGTTTCTTGAAAAAAGATGCAAAAGCTTAACGCAACTCACTCTCTGAGGTGGCCAGTCCCAGAGTGCGAGTCTCTTCCAAGCGAATGCTCGGTTGACTATGGCGTTTTCACACAACATGTCTGATCAACTCGTCAGCGTCACAGAACATGAATGGACCTCCAAGGTGCTCAACCCCGGCGTAAGGCCGCATTTTACGTGCATCATTTAAGTACAATCCTCTTCAGGCATGGAAATCCATATATATCGACCGCGTATATACAGAGTTTCCCTAAGTATCTGATTCAACATTGCACACAAGTCGGTTGGCCAATTCCGAAAAGTGTGAACGTTGGAGTCCCCGGTCGTCGAGACTCATCAACGTCGTCTATAAGGCGTTTATTTATACGAAGTAACATCAAAAACTTTGATAGTGCGATGTAGACCTATCGTTTATAATAAACGAAGTAAATACCACCTTTTGATTAACAATTGTGGACTTTGTAATTAAACAGTAAAAGTCTGAAACGGCAGAAAATACACTATAGTCTTATTTTGCTATGTCAAGGGGGAATGTAATCAGATCATATTTATTATCATTGATGTTTTACTGCAAGTGCGGCCTCTATTAGTGAGGGATGGTACTAACTAGCTACTTCGTTAATTAAGTAGATGCTTCTAAGGCATCGTGTTATCCAATATATTATTATGCTAGGTTGCGCTAATTCCCATAGATGTCGTTCACTATCGTTTCCATAGTAAGGAGCTTCCCTTCAATGGTTCCAACTAAAAAAATCTCATGGGTTCATTTAGTTAAGCACTCAACAAAAGGAGCCTATTTGAGCAAAACAATTATTTCATAATGACTTCGAACTATGTATGTTTATTGGAACAAGAGTTTTAGACTGTTTGTATTAGGAGGATAAATACTTAATAGATGCACATAAATATATTGTAACGTCATTATATATTTGCTCAATTATTACTTTTAATAGCAATAGTCTAAAGTCTTATTTAAAAAATATGGATATTTTTATCTGATATAAACATTTTCATTCATTCATTTAAAGACGAAGAGAAAAAATAATAATAAGCACTTCACAGAAATGTTGGCCATTTTTGAGATTCGAACCCAGGACCATCCATTTTATAGGTACTGTTAAGTACTGCTACTTAGCCGATCATCAAGGTTCGTGTTGCGAAAATGCAACGTCATATCCATATGTTATTCTAATTAGGTATTCTGCATTGATTGCACTAATTGTTAAAAACAACATCTAACATTTCGTAATTTCGAAACGGATGTAAATTGTTATAGGATACTTGCGTTAGCATAGTATTGGCATAAATATAGGGTTGCCGCCGGCACGTATTTGGTGATTTATGATTATTGGTGATATGATAAAGTAACATTATCATAACCGGGATAAACACCTTAATCTCTTTATTCACTGTTTTGGATGTTTCATCAGCGCAAAACATACGTTTTAAAACCAATGTTTTCTTGTTAGGTGTTTAACTTATTCTAAGTACACTAAAATAATATGTTTGAATATTGTCTTTTAAACCAAATTGAGAATAATTACAAAAATAATTTAGTAGTATAAATTACTTTAGCAACATATTATCTTGCCGCTATGGAGTGATTTCTTGAATAAGATTACCTACACCTAAGATACCACTATCACTTAATCACTTAATAAGTGTGCCTCGATTTTGCATTTTAAACACCGTAGTATATTAAGTTAGTCATACAAATGGCTTACATGCATTTATTACGAGTACTAGTAAAATGAGGACTGTGACACCCCTGATTCGTTTAGTAAAATCATCAATAAATTGCTATTAATAAACCATCATTCTAATTGTTTATTCCTTTGCTACTTTGCTCTTTACAGTGCACATTACGTACTCATACGTCTTATAAATAATAAGTTCGAACCACCGTCATTTCTACATAATTATAACATGTAAGTAAGTGTTGTATTTTGTCTTTTTATAAATTATAATACTAGTTGCTCATGTGCAAGGTTTAAAATGATTTTTTTAATTTACTTTTAGGTCGGACTCCGAGTTTGAAACTATTGTACCCCTAAATAACAAGACTGGAGGTGCGAAAGCGAAAAAACCGGTGCAGAAAAGAAAGTCCGATGCTGCTAATAGGTAAAAAGATATGACACCTGCACGTACCTACTTACATATTGTATGCGTTGCATATGTAAATTGTTTTTGATTATTACGTTTTATTTTACCTACTTACATTATGAATTTAAATTTACAAATTGTTAAAATATTTTCAGGTCCGATTCAGAACGAGAGTGGGAAGAAATTGACGCGGGGACCAAGAAGGTGAAGAAGCCTCGCCAGGCGAAATCTCCTAGGTATGTTACACATTTAAAATATGCATCTATTCGATTATTATAATTGTGACACCCACCTATGTTGTAATCTGAAAAATATTTTTTGTTGCCTTGTTTTGCATTACTTATATTTTATTGTATTATTTACAGGACTACTAGTGGAGCGTCTAAGAAAAAGACTGCCAGCAACCCCTTCGACGTCTTCGAGCTATTTCCTGATGACGAGGCATTTGCGAAAAATTGCCCTACACCAGACCAGCTACGCTCGTCTATAACTCAACGCGTGGCTGATGGATTGACTCGGCGTGCTGCTGATCTTGAGGGGAGTTTTTCTTGGAGCTGCGAGTATACAACACCGCCGATATACGCAGTGAGTTAGCGGAGCATAAGTGGAAAAAGGCCCTTCTGGCAGTTAAAGCGCAAATAAATAACGATACTCCTCAGTGGGAATATCTACAAAAACTCACAAAGCATTTAAGAACTCTTTTTGACGATGCTGAAGTTACATTTTTTCACAACAAAAAAGGTTAAAAATTCAGCATTGTCAAAAATAATTTTTAAGTGTATATTTTGAACTGTATTCGGATACCACACATATACATATAGGTACTTACTTTAGTTAGATAAATACTTATTTTACTGTTTTATACGCGAATTTAGTTAGGTGGAACTAAAATGCCTTTTTGCTCTGCCTGTTCAATCCAAGTTCTGAAAAATAAATGGGTTGGTCATTTGAGAAGTACTAAACACAAAAATAATTCTTTAGTGGCAGTAACTGATGGCGTAATTGAGATTTCGTCTGCCTTTCAGGGTCGTATATCATCTTATAGAGTTTTCGGATCTGAAGAGCTAGAATTTGCTATACCTGAACAGTTTTTAGATAATTTAACGTCGAAACTAGAAAATATTATAAAACAGTGTTTGATAAAGCACGTGTGTTTAAAAATCAATTTCGAGTATTTTGGAAACTTTCTTTTATTTAAGAACAACCGGCAGGAAACAAAGTCGTTTACGACAAAAAACTTCACAGTACATCAAAACTATACATTTTCTGAGTTATACCAAAAAGTTATAAACGACATAAAAAATAACATTGAAAATTTTGAGCAGCGCGATAGTGGATGGACTTTCTTATCTAATTTATATTTAGAGGTTAATGTTAACAAATACCAGCCTCTGAAAGGATCTTCTTACATAGATTTACCTAAGTCTATTAAAAACAAGAAAGCTTGTATTAACATACAGAATAAAGATGAATATTGTTTTCTGTGGAGTATTGTTGCTGCGCTTTATCCCTCAAAAAATCACAAAGAGCGTACGGCCTCATACCCCTACTTTAAAGACGTGTTGAATATTGATGGTCTCAGTTTTCCCATAACTTTCTCTGATATTGGTATGTTTGAGCATAAAAATGTGGGTTTAAGTATTAATGTGTATTCTTTAATGGATAATCGTACAGTGGCAGGACCTATTTATAGATCTCAATATAAAAGGAGTAAGAAAATTAATTTACTTTTAATAGAGAAAGGAAATAAATCGCACTACGTTTTAATAAATAATTTGTCTCGATTGGTTCGTTCCCAAATAACTAAACATCATGGTAAACTTTACTTTTGTGAAGATTGCCTCTTATTTTTTCCTTCCCTAGACAAGTTTGAAAGTCACTCCTGTAGTGGAATCGCCACTGTACTCCCGGAAAGAGGTACATATCTACAATTTAAACATTATGAACGTCACTATAATGTTCCTTTTGTAGTTTATTGTGACTTTGAAACAATTCTTAGGCCATTTCAATCATGTGAGCCTGAAAAGGAACCTCAGGGAAGTTTCACTGTAAATAAACAAATGCATATACCCGCAGCTTTTGCCTATAACATAGTCTGCTCTTATGATCAACGCTTAAATAGATTTATTCAATACAGAGGACCCGACTGTGTTTCTAAATTTTTAAAATATTTATACAGACATGTTGAAGATATTTATAAAATATTGCGTGAAGAAGTGCCTATGATTTTCACAGAAACAAATGCTTTAGCCCACAAAAATGCTCAGACATGCCACATTTGCCTGACTGCTTTATTTGGCGACAAAGTAAGAGATCACTGCCACTTAACTGGTGTTTATCGTGGGGCCGCTCATCAATACTGTAACTTACGTTATAGTGTTCCCAAATTTATTCCTGTTTTCTTTCATAACTTAGCAGGATATGATGCGCACTTGTTTATAAAGGAGTTATGCGAGGATGTAGGTTCAAAGGTGCAAATAATTGCGAAGAACAAGGAAAACTATATATCCTTCAGTAAGTTTTTAAAGATGCCTGACGATCAGTATGTGCGGATACGATTTGTAGATTCGTTTAAATTCCTAGATACAAGTTTAGAAAAATTAGCGAAGGGACTTGCTAAGGCAGACTTTTCTCACTTACGATTGTTTTTTCCTGATGAAATCAAATTTGACCTATTGACTAGAAAAGGTGTTTATCCTTATGACTATATAACATGTTGGGACACGTTTGCCGAGACTGAATTACCTTCGCAGAATTTATTTTATAACTCGTTAACTTCGGAGAACATAAGTGATGAGGATTATGTGCATGCGCAAACTGTATGGAATACATTTAATATAAAAAATCTTGGTCAATATACGGATCTTTACCTTCAGACCGACGTTTTACTTTTATCAGACATCTTTGAAAATTTTCGGCGAAATTGTATGGTTAGTTATCGACTAGATCCTGCGTTCTATTTAACCTCCCCTAGTCTTTCATTCGATGCAATGTTACTAATGACTGGTATTAAATTAGAGCTAATATCAGACCTAGAAATCATTCGCTTTATTCAAAAAGGGATTCGAGGAGGGATTTGTATGTGTTCAACTAGACATTCCATTGCAAATAATCAGTATATGAAAACCTACGATAACAAATCACCTGATTCGTTTCTCATATACATAGATTGTAATAATTTGTACGGGTATGCAATGTCACAACCGCTGCCTGTGTCAGATTTTCGTTTTTTGGATGACTTTGAAATTTCACACCTAGATATTACATCGGTTTCAGACGACGCGGAATTTGGGTATATACTTGAGGTTGACTTGCTATATCCGCAATATTTACATCATGATCACAACGACTATCCTTTTTGCGCAGAAAAGTTTGTTCCTCCGGGAGGAAAAAATACAAAATTAATTCCAAATTTGTTCGATAAATATGAGTACGTAATTCATTACGAGCATCTAAAAACATGCCTCAAAAACGGTTTGGTTATTAAGAAAATACATCGTGTACTCACTTTTAAACAAAATTCTTTTTTTAAAGAAATACATAGACTTAAATACAGAGTTGCGGAAAAATGCGAAAACCCAATTTCAACAGGACCTATTTAAACTAATGAACAATTCGATATTCGGAAAAACTCTTGAGGATTGTGAACGACGCGTTGACGTAAAACTGGTCAACCAGTGGTATGACGAACGAAACAGCACTAAAAAGGTTACTTGTGGCGGTACTTTAATAGCAAGACCCAATTTTCATAGCGCCACAGTGCTCACTGACAACTTGGTAGCCATTCAAATGAAGCCAGAAAGAGTTGTATTGGATAAACCCATTTACATAGGATTCTCGGTATTAGAACTATCCAAAAACCATATGTACAAATTTCACTACTCGGTAATAAAACCCCACTATAGTGATCGCGTTCGCCTCTGTTATTCTGATACTGACAGTTTCATTTATGAAATTAAAACTAGAGACTTTTACCAAGACTTAAGGACACATTTCTTAGATTTCTTTGATACGAGTAATTACAGTCCTTTAAATGATTTCCAGATTCCTTTGCGTAATAAAAAGATTCCGGGACTATTCAAAGATGAGCTAGAAGGATCACTTATAACAGAGTTTGTAGGATTGCGGTCTAAGCTGTATTGTATAACTAGTACACACCCGAAAAAGGGCTTTGTAAAAAAAGCAAAAGGTACTAAGGCTGGTGCCATCAAAGATTTGACACTGGAAAATTACAAAGACGTACTTTTAAACGATGAAATCATTCGAAAAAAGAATATTTTGTTTAAAACTATCAAACATGACATCTTCACTCAAACGGTCAACAAAGTTGCTTTATGTAATAAAGATGATAAACGAATTATTTTATCAGACAAAGTTTCAACTATGGCATGGGGTAATAGTTCTTTTTTGTAGATCCGAAACAAATAATGGAAAAGTTGTAACTAAAAGTAAGTGCTGAATATTATATGTTGTAGCGAATTTCAATGTACTATTTCAATTGTATTTACCGTGAAAGTGTTTCAAACTGTTATTAAACTTAGTTAACACAGTTAATCATGAAAAAAATTACACTTTATTTTAGCAGGATGAGGGATATCCACTTATACTCTGCTAACTCACTGCATTGGAAAATAAATATATATATATAATAACGCACGTCTGTATTTTATGCTTTTATTTTGTATACTTATCTAATAAACGTATAAAAAATATGTGTTCAGTTTATTTCTTCTTATACACTCCCATACTTTCCATTTTTACAGGGTGTAACCAAAATACTGATCAACCGTTTAAGAATGTATTCAATATAGTACCTATTGTACAAATAATTATGTTATTTTTAAGTAGCTTTAACAATGTTTCCCAATGAAAATAATGTAAAAAGATGAATACATTCTTAAAAGGATGACAATTATTTTTGTTATAAGTTTCCTACTCAAAAGCCTGAGTGCTGTAGATTCATTTTTCTTTAAGGAAGTACAGAGCTATACCTATCTTATAGTAAATAATAGTTGCAAGTGCGCTCTGTGAGTAACTTTCACTCAGTGTTATAAATTATAATTAAATACATCAATTTCTTACTAATGATAATGAGTAAGTATACAAAGGTGTTAATTTTGCTCATCACATGTGACTCTCTTCTTTTGAGCTGTTTGATAAATCAATTAACGCCGACAAGTAACAAGAAGCTTATCTACCTAACCTGTATATATTGCATAGCTGAATAGAGTCTAATTTCTTGGCGCGTGCATGCCTACGCTGGCAAAAGCAGGTCAACAACATTATTGGAAAACTGCAATACTGACATTCTCTATATTGTTATAATGTTCGCATGTTCGCATTTATGAATTTGATACAATAAGAAGTGGTCGTTCAAGTAATAAGTTCAAGTAAGTAATTATTTTATTTTTATTATATACTTTTAGTAAATATTATGTGATAATTTAAATACATTATTATTATTTATTTATTTAAACTTTATTTTACAAAAGAAAAACTTAAAATTACAAGAGGTAGATTTAATGCTTAATAGTAAGGCTTTATTAAAGGTAATACTTATTGTGTTACAGTTTCAACATGTGCGAACATTGTGACCCCGAGGATCCTTTTACCCATGCTCAAGAGTGGAACACCCAGACATTTGAAGACGCATATCCAGAACTTGCCAACAAGCATGACGTGACCATTACAGCACCATCAATAGAAACACCCAACAAAAAGAAAATAAAAACTAAACAGCGTGCTCCAAAACGTAAATTAAAATCATCCACTACTTTTGTGAAATGTAGAAAATCCGTTGCTGAGGGACCCCGTCTGATACAAATAAAAATCATCGGCTTACGTAACGGACAGGAAAGCCAGGCAGAGAGTGATGATGAAGAAAATATGATCTTTAGTGCTCAATATATAGCCAGCGAACCAGTGGACAATGTTGTGGATTCGGCATACAGTTTAATAAATCAAATCTCTAAATCAATGTTACAAGAAAATTTCTGAGTTTATTGTTAAGGTTAAAAATGTATGTGTGCGTAAAATAAAAAAATAAAAAATGGGTCTTTCATTACAGACTTTTATTTATTATCATTAAAACATAATACAGTGCTTATTTCTAAAATAGTAAACATCGTTATAAATCTTGTGCAGACACAATAGTATCAAAATACCACTTTTTAATACATATAACATTTTTTAAAGCACATTTTTTTTCATGATGCAGGCAGTTATATGCACTAGACTTATTACAATATTTTTCATGCAAATGTAGAAAATTAGGACAATCTTGTTCACCTAAATCTATTACAGCACAATTAGCACACAAATCTTTAACCCACTTAATTTTTTCCGCTCCTTTTACATAAATGTTCTTGTTATTTAAATGGTTCACAATCATTCTTTTAAATTCTCTGTGATCGACAAATCCTTCCCTCCATAAAATCCCGTGGTTTTTTTCTAACCATATTACTCTTTTTCTTTCTTGCTGAGATAAATGAGAAAACGTGTAGGGTGGTTTTATTAAAAAGACTTGCGTGTATTCTTTAGTACTAAGTGCGAATTCCTTTATTATAAAATCGTTATTTAATGATTTAAATCCTTGAACATCCACGAATAAGCTTTTAGTGCTCATGATATTTTCCTTGTTATATTGCTAAGAGGTCTATACTCTATAATGCTATCATTCAAAATAAGACAATACGCAGATGTTTGATCGGGTATATCCTCACTGCACTCTATTTCAACTCTGATGTCAACAACACCCGATTTTAAAGTGTCACTTTGTCTTGAACAATCCACGAAAAACAATGGTGCTATTTCTTTGAAATCGTAAGGATTTAACAAGGGTGCCTGACTACGATTATAGTAGGACTGTTGGAATTTAGAATATTGCTCGTATAATATAGCATACTTCTCATCGGAAAAACTAACATTCAAATTTTCATAAGGATAATATATAGAATTCAAGAAAACTTTAACCTCTCTCAAGTTACAATGATCGAAATGTGTTATATCTTTGTCGGACGCATTTTTCCTACCAGTTTTCAAACCAACTATAACATACCGAGGTTTTTCGATTTGAGATGAAGTTTTAATAGCCCAAGAGTGCTTGGAAGTTTTTGGCAGCAGTGGATATTCGAAGAGGTCCCAGTTTCTGAACGCAATTTGTATTGCACGATCTTTTTCCACATATTTAAGAAGATTCAGTCTTTCCCGATCGGAAACCTTAATATGAGGCATACGCCATACCACTTTTGATAAAGTAACATTGTCTATATATTCATTTGGGTTCAATTTAACGCTATTCAAGTTAGTGTTAGAGCGTAAAAGTATAAGTTCATGTTTGCAATTAATAATAATTTTGTTGTAGTCTTCAGCAAAGCCCAAAATTTTGTTTAATGGTATAGAAGCAGAAAATAAACCTTGGGTAACTTTAGTACCTTTTATGTCCCACCCCCACGACTTTGCCATTCTCGCTTCATGTTCACTCATGGATAAAAGAGATTTCATTGTTGTTGTGATTCCTGCATTTTTATTTTGTCTATTTCAATTCCATTCAGTTCGTATCGAATGTCTTGAAAGAAATGGAGGACAGGGTTATTGGTAAACAGGACGCTCGACACGGGTTGTTTTGTTTCTCTGTTCATCACTGTAATAGTACCTTCTATGTATAATGTGCTAGCTGAAGGCAACACGTACATATCTTGCTGATTGATGGGTATGCGAATTTCATCGTTCAAATTAAAACTTGTAACGTAAGGTTTGTACGAGTGGTATTCATAACTTTCGATTGAGTTATCATAGCTAAAGGAGTTTGCTAAGTCCAGAATGCTCATTTTAGTAAACCGATTGATCTGAGAAACAAAATATTTTCACTAGTGAGCCTGCTTTTCGGTCTTCTTTTCTTGATAGCACCAAGGGTACTGCCTGATTTATCACGGTTCACTGCTGTTTTATTGAAATCAATCATTTTTTTCTCAGGTGTAAATATATTTGAATCTCTTCTCCGCGTAAATTTATCAATTGGTTGTTGGTATCTAGTAGTCTTATTTTAAGAGAACTTAAAGTATTTTGAGTGACGGGAAAATAAATAACGTTTTTAGGCGTCTCTATTATTCTATACCCTGGAGGCACATTAGGTACAAATTCATGAACTATATGGCTCGGTTTTCCGTTGATAAATGATCCACTAATGATATCACATTCGATTCGAACTATAGTCGTCGATAGAATGGACACTGGAAATGGAGATTCCATTAATATATTCGCAGGAACAGTTTCATTACCGAAACCTAGTAGTTTACCTATGGAGTTATCGCCACCAAAATGTATGCTCTTAGAGCAAAAAATAGATGTTTTTAGAGTATTATTATTACACAAAAGTTTAAAAGAACAGCCTTGAACATGTGTTTTTAAATAATCGTTTAAATCCTGGAGTTCATAAGAGCCTTCTGGTATCTCCAATACTTCACCCTCACCGTAGTAAAATTTGCAATTTCGACTATCTATGTTAGGTATTGAATTAAACGTAGATAAATACAGTAGACCACATTCGTATTCACCGTCCAATTGAAGTTCAGGCGAATAATTTGTTGTAAGACTAGAGGAGGTTCCCGTTATGGATAAAGTGAAAGACATCGTGTAAATGACATTTTTTTTATTAGTGTTAACAATTTAAACGCCTCTGCCAAAATTGTTTTAAATATTTTAAGCATAAATGACCACAATTTACAGTATTAAATTGTTGGAACTGCCTATAATTATATGAAATATCAAATCTTTTCAAATATATTATCAACTCTAATGGCGGTTTAATATCGCCGAAACTATTATAATATTCACAATATTTTTTATCCTTTGCATAGGCTACCCAGTGAGTTCCTTGGTTTTTTGATTCGTCTAAGTTAATTATCGCGCAT
This sequence comes from Leguminivora glycinivorella, assembly GCF_023078275.1. Classification (NCBI taxonomy): domain Eukaryota; kingdom Metazoa; phylum Arthropoda; class Insecta; order Lepidoptera; family Tortricidae; genus Leguminivora; species Leguminivora glycinivorella. Next base: position 17,369,772 of record NC_062984.1, read on the forward strand.
TCTCTACGCTTAGGAAGTTTGGGTAAGCGGTCTCTCATAAATACTCCTCTAAAATAAGGTATACCCGTTGAATTGTTGATAATATCGACATTTGTGAGAGCTCGACTGGGTAACCTACCATTTAGTTTTTTGAGGTTTTTAAGCATAGTCCTTTGCCATTTCTGTACGGTTTTATATGTAATCCTTTGCCCAACGCTATGGATTCCATCATTTTGTTGTGACGTTCAGATTCCGCTAGTTTATTTCTTGCCGCTTTATAGTCTCCTACAGCTTTAGCTATTCCTGCCGCGCCGCCTGCCAGAGAACCCAGAGCCGATAATCCCGCGAATATAGGAATCAACGGTAATATGCCTCCAGTTTTTGGAATAGGTATTATACGAGGTATCCGCATACGACTTGTGTTAGGAAATATTTTCTTCGCAGCTGTATAAGCACTGCTTATGATATTTCCATTCTTTTTTTCTTTAATTCGCTACGTATTTTTGTAACTAAGTGCTTAAATGACTTAACACCTGCCCCTGTCTTAATTTTTGATTTCATAACTTTACTAACCAGCCATGACGCCAGTTTTTCTCCTTTCCCAGCGTTTTTTGCATTCATACGTCGCTTAGCCATTTTATAAAGTTCTAAATCAGCCTTATGTCGATCCTCTATACGTGAATATTTGTCGTAAGCAATATCGTGCTGCATACAAGCTGAATCTAACCCGTTGATACCTTTATCACCCCGTCTTAAGCGTTCTTGTAATTTAGTTCCAGGGCCGCAATAATTGTACCCAGGTATGTGTAGTTCAAATGGAAGATTATTAATGGCACTATTTAAAAGTCCTCTTCCTTTCATAGTCAGTTAACTAGTGATAAAGTAACATTCGCATCAGTATTATAAATAGATTTACCTCTATACAACAGCACTGCGCTCAATCCAACTATTTTCGCTTGTACTAAGACCCAACCACTTAACGTATAGCTTGTTGCCTTTTCTTTTCATTATTTTCTCTATAAGATAAACATTAGGATACTTTGTTTTTTGCAGCTCTTGTTCATAAAAGGTGCCTAATATTGAATTTTTTCGTTGATCCTCTAAGTAATATGTAACGGGTATAGTATTCTTAACTTGTTTTATTGTAAATAATTCTGTAGACCAATTAGGCGTATAACCTTTATGAAAAGCGCCTTTGTACTTGCTTATACGTACGCAATCCCCTACACTGAATTTGTTGGCCCTTGTTTGTAGGTATGAGCGAGGTTTGTTTAGTATAGATTTTATTTCAGACTCTTTATGGAAATCAACATCTATCGGTCTACACCTTATTGTGCGATGAAATGTATGATTATATGAATTCACAATATCATGTAAAGGTTTTCCAAACCATTTGTAATTGCCAACAAAACTAAAATATTTATACAGTTTGCCTTTTAAAGTTTTTATAACCCTTTCTACAATTGATGCTTTTTTAACTGAATAGGTTGAATAATGGTTTATCTGCAAGGATTCCAAATAATTTTTAAATTCAGTATTGTAAAATTCTTTCCCCAAATCTGTCTGTAGATGTTTAGGTTTGCGTTTTGCAGTGTCAATTAGTTGCCTAAATGCGTCTTTGGTCTCAAATTTGGTCTTAGATTTCATCGGAATTCCCCATATGTATTTTGAAAATGTATCAATGACAACCAAAACGTACTTATAACCCTTATTAATATTATGAAATTTTTGTAAATCCAGTAAATCTGCTTGCCACAAATCATCTATGCCTTTTAGTACAACTGAACGCCGCGCAAAATTTTTGCGAGCAGACCTATGAATTTCATTTACTATTTGGTTCTTTTCCATTACTGAGTCTGCTCAAAATACCCTCAGTTTCCTTTTTTGTATAAAAGTTCAAGTTCAACTGGCGCTGCAAGCTATGAATTTGTGAATTTATAGTTTCAAGCAAAGAATCCAATTCACTTTTTTTGTAAGTGCCACTAAAGAGTTGATCAACATATTGTTTGTTTACACCATCAGTAGACAGCACAGGTGTATTAACACCTTTCAGTCGAGACGATTGTAAATCAAAATCGCCATTATCAGCGCGAATTAGTGCCCTTTCGCCAAATTCCGAAAATTCGAATACTCGTAAGCGTTTATGTACATGGTGTCCAAATTTATCAATGTTCATTTTGCTATGTATCATGCTTTATTAAAAGATTAAGATTGACTGCGGATCTAAAGTATCGTTAGGTCATTATATATCTTTCAATATATCTGATTCTTTCAATTCTTCAATTATAGATATTATTTCGTTATCTAACCCTGTATTACCAGCATCCCGGGATGCAATAAGTAGCTTTAATCTTTCAACTAACTCATTTGGATCATCCCAATAAACGTATGAAATATTATTGGTTACCTTTTTCATAGTTGGGAGCCCTTGTCCCTGGACATTACTCCCATTACTTTTTAAACGTTCTTTAGTATATTTAAACATAGGCCTTATGATTTGTAAATATTTTCTACCTTTGTTGCTTTTTATAGGTTTATTTGGATTAAAGTCACGCCTGTGTGCATTCGTTTCTAATAGCAGTAACTTATAATTAAGTTTATCTTCTTCAGTTATAACTTCAAGTTCAGGCACTTTTGTAAATAATAATTCCTTCAAACCCGGGGTTAAATTGTAAGTTTTTCCGCTAATTACTATACTGTTATTATCAAGCGCTACCACATGCGATCCGAGCATAATTTTACCACGTTCTTTGTGTACGCCAAAAGGGATATTCTCCAAATTATACGAAATGTTACCATCACTATTATCATCTCCGGGAGAATCTATCGAATCAGAAGTCTTAAAAGAGAACTCATCAGCTGATTCCTCGCTATTAATACTGTCGTCTAAAGAGGCGTTGCTTCCATCATAAACGTCTCTACTTTTAGAGATCGTAGAATTCACACCAACGGTGTGAGTAGTACTTTCCTTATCACTGGCCTCAGGGCTGAATTTCAATCGCTTAATTGAGTTTTTCCAGTCTGTATCATCAGTCTTAAATTCGTCGCTAAGGTAATTATTTTCATTATTAAAGTTACTTTTTTTATTACTTTTAACCATCTCATTGAGAGGTTCTGTTATTGGTTTTAAAACTGACTCTAATGTCATTTCATTGGCCGTTTTGATGTTACGAATTAACTTAACTTTTCTCTTTACAGCCTCAGCTGACTGAAGCAGCTTCTCTTTTAAATTCTTCTCTTCGTTCATTACGATGCAACCTCGTTGGAATTATATGAAGAAATGGCGGTGTAATGTAATTGCGGCATTCTAAATACATTCATCTAAAATAATAAATGTATCAAAACCCGATCTATAGCATCCTGAATTCTTCGCACAATCCTTATTTATTACTAAGTAGTTGTGCGGTTGGTTCCATACAGTGGCACACATATCTCTAAACTGGTTCCATCGCATATCAGTTCCAACGTGTTCATCATAAATATGTCGTAAATTAATTTCGTCTTGTTTAAACAAAATAATCAGATTTGCATTATCTCTTATTAACTGTTTAGGTATTTTGCTGTAGGTTTGATTCAAGTAAAAACTATTAATGTTTTTGTGTCGTCCCATCGCAAAGTAATCCCTTATATTATTTTGATTTTCACATGCAACGTCATCAAATATGAATACAGAGTCATTAGCTGCATCCTGAGGACTCACGACTTCATCATTTTCGCGATATTTGAAATAATTTACTGAGGGAACCAATGACAACACTTTTTCTAGATAGTTGTATAAAGGTTGATAAAGAGTTTTTGAATACACATACACATTTTGAAAACGAATTCCTTGTTCATGTAAAAGAAGACCTATCATTAGATTGGTCTTTCCACAATTAGATGGTCCACAAATGACGCAACGGATTGAATTCGGTAAAAGTTTTCCATGATAAGAATTCTGTTTTGAACAGTTTGAAGCTAGTATGTCAAACCGAAGGGTTTGAGGTTGCTTAACAAACTTCATAGTAAATACTCGTTAGTTAGCAACGTCTTGTTATAATGAAATGTTAATCCATAATGATGACTTACATTGTCAACTCGATTAATATGCCTACTTTGGCCGCGAAACGCTCGAACGGTATGAAGTGATTTTAAACACAACTATTATCGCGAAAGGATATCGATGTGGTTTAAACTTCCTAACGATGATGATACAATTCTTGCCCAGATATTTGAGGGTTAGGATGTATTTGGGAGTTTAGACCACTGGAATGAGTTTGAGCGAGAATCGCTCGAACGAAATGAAAGTGGTTTAAACTTCCCAAATATATACTACTTGCAGCGCATCAATTGCGTCTATCGCTCCTCCCAGAACCCGATCTCTGATGTTTAGGCACGTGTCTTTCAAAATGCGTGCACAGCAGTAGATGAGACTTACGATGATGCGCTCAACATCGTGCCAGTTTCATCTAGGAGGGCAATGGGACGGTATCCTAAGGGACAGTCAGCTGGACTACCCTTTTTTCGAAAGGTACAGTCTGCCCACCTTCCAACGAGAATTTATACCCTCTCGGAGGCAGTCGTCAATGTGCCCACGTAATTATGGTCGCGTTCACACTTAAAAATGTTTGTCATTGTTTTGTTCCCTTTATTTTAATGTATAATTTATAAACTCTGGAAATATTATCTTATTTTAAATTGTGTACTTTTTTGCAACTTTTTATCCTGTTTGTGATGTGTGTGTGCTTTCCGTGTTTTCACTCGCAATGGCCCCGACGGAAGATCAGCGTTGGCCCTCCCAGGCTAACACCATGCTGAGTCGGGACCATTTCGTGGCAATTATTATGTATGTACCTATATTTTTGTGTTGTGTAAATAATTTCTGTTTTCACTTGTCACGAATAAATGATTTCTATTCTATTCTTTCTATTCTAATCTACTTCCAAGATGTTTAAAGAGCCAAGGCACACCGTCCGGCCCTAGAGTGGCCCTCATTTTAAATACTGACCTCATTATCTCGACATCTGTTACCAAGGAGACATCAAGGAGACGAACCAACTCTTCCACTGGGGCAGCCATTGCAGGCATTACATGCACAAGTACAACTCACATTGTGAATCATGATATGTGCTTTGTTGTTTTACAAGACTGTGATTGTAGGTACTTATTTATTTATTCTTTATTGCACATAAAAAAGTACAAAATGGTGTACATAATGCCTTAAGGCATTCTCTACCAGTCAAACACTGCAGGCATCGTGACTGAAAATAATAATCAGATATCACTTACTGTACTTCAACTGTTTTGAATAAAAAATAATGGATATTGTTTAAAAAAATACTTTTTTTTGCTTTTGTTTCTACTTAAAGAAAAAAAAATTGAATCCTAACGAAATCATAATAGTCGATATACGTTGAATTATTAGTGGTAAACTTGTTTTTTTATTCAAACTCTCTTTATCCTGCCACGTTTTCCCTGCTACCCTGTCTATTCACTTTCTCCTGTATGTCTAAAACTAGTTTTTTAAAGGTGCGCGGGGCCCGAGGGCCCCGCGGTCTTTCTTGTTTTTTTGTTTTTGCTTTTGCTTTATGCTTTTTAGTTTTTGCTTTATGTTTTTTTGCTAAGCTTGTTTGTTTTATTGCTTTGCTTGTTTGCTTTTTTGCTTTAGCCTTGGCGTGCTTGGGAGCACTCTCTGCCCGTAGCTCGGCCTGCGGCCTCGCGAGCTTGGGAGGCTCTCAGACACGCTCCGGGCCTTCGGCCCTCCGCGTAGTTACTGTGGGGGTTGTGGGGAAGTTGGAGCTTAAACACGACCCAATAGTAAAAGTGTCTTAGAGAAGCGAAACGACGGGCCGGAGGCCGCAGTTTAAGCTCCAACTTCCCGGACCGCCGGCGAGCCGGTCAGGGACGCTCCGGGCCTTCGGCCCTACGCGGAGCTCGGCCTTCGGCCTTCGCTTGGTTTCGTAGCTCCGCGTCGGGCCTCCGGCCCGCCGCGTCGCTTTTTAGACACTTCACTTATTGTTCTGCTTGGGAGCATTCTCTGCCCACAGCTCGGCCTGCGGCCTTCGCGTGCTTGGGAGCCTATCAGACACGCTCCGGGCCTTCGGCCCTCCGCGTAGTTTCTGTGGGGGTTGTAGAGAAATTGGAGCTTAAACACGACCCAATATTAAAAGTGTCTTGAGAAGCTCACGACGGGCCTGCGGCCTGCGGCCTCCGGCCCGTCGTTTCGCTTCTCTAAGACACTTTTACTATTGGGTCGTGTTTAAGCTCCAACTTCCCGGACCGCCGGCGAGCCGATCAGGGACGCTCCGGGCCTTCGGCCCTACGCGGAGCTCGGCCTTCGGCCTTCGCTTGGTTTCGAAGCTCCGCGTCGGGCCTCCGGCCCGCCGCGTCGCTTTTTAGACACTTTAATTATTGTTCTGCTTGGGAGGATTCTCTGCCCGCAGCTCGGCCTGCGGCCTTCGCGTGCTTGGGAGCCTCTCAGACACGCTCCGGGCCTTCGGCCCTCCGCGTAGTTACTGTGGGGGTTGTAGCGAAGTTGGCGCCCCTCTCAGGGACGCTCCGGGCCTTCGGCCCTACGCGGAGCTCAGCCTTCGGCCTTCGCTGGGTTTCGAACCTCCGCGTCGCTTTTTAGATACTTTTACTTATATTTTTAGGGTTCCGTACCTCAAAAGGAAAAAACGGAACCCTTATAGGATCACTTTGTTGTCCGTCTGTCCGTCCGTCCGTCTGTCAAGACCCTTTTTCTCAGGAACGCGTGGAGGTATGAAGCTGAAATTTATATCAATTACTCAGGTCTACTGTCCCTTGAAGCTGTGAAAAAATCAAACTTCTAAGCCAACGCAATCAAAAGATACAGCCGTTTATGCCGCAAATTTTCGACACTTGCAAGGGAATCAAAACCTACAGGTTGCTTCCCGTGAACTCAGAATCTTGAAATTTGGTACGAAGCAACGCCTTATAGCATAGATAAAGGAAAAATTACGAAAACCATAAATTTTTAGTTACATCAGGTTTGTACGGAACCCTCGGTGCGCGAGTCCGACTCGCACTTGGCCGGTTTTTTTGCTTGGGAGCACTGTCTGTACGCAGCTCGGACTTCGGACCGGAGCAATGACGTTCGGGCTGTGGAACACTCCTTCAGGCTGGTAGGGAAATTTGACTTTGTCCCCTCTCGCCGCCGTTTTTGACTTTTCCAAATTTTTTTTTCTCATTTATGTTTTTGGCCCCCGTTCTTACCACTTGCCAAATTTGAACGCGATTTTTCAAAGACTTTGCCAATTTTTCAAAGTCGGCCATTTTGAAATTTTGTAAATGCCATTCGATGGACCACAAATAACTGTACAACATTAGTTCAAGCACTTTTAAACTTTTTCCTACCGTTACGGAGCTATGGGGATTAAAAAAAAAAACCTCCATACAAACTGGTAGGGAAATTTGACTTTGTCCCCTCTCGCCGCCGTTTTTGACTTTTCCAAAAAATTTTTTTTCTAATTTCTATTTTTGGCCCCCGTTCTTACCACGTGCCAAATTTGAACGCGCTCGGACCGAAAATAAAAAAAAAAATTTTCAAAGTCGGCCATTTTGAAATTTTGTAAATGCCATTCGATGGACCTCAGATAACTGTACAACATTAGTTCAAGCACTATTAACCTTTTCCCTACCGTTACGGAGCTATGGGGATTAAAAAAAAAACCTCCATACAAACTGGTAGGGAAATTTGACTTTGTCCCCTCTCGCCGCCGTTTTTGACTTTTCCAAAAATTTTTTTTTCTCATTTCTATTTTTGGCCCCCGCTCTTACCACGTGCCAAATTTGAACGCGCTCGGACCGAAAATAAAAAAAAAATTTTCAAAGTCGGCCATTTTGAAATTTTGTAAATGCCATTCGATGGACCTCAGATAACTGTACAACATTAGTTCAAGCACTATTAACCTTTTCCCTACCGTTACGGAGCTATGGGGATTTAAAAAAAGGACCTCCATACAAATTTCAATTGGCCTTCAAAGGGCGCCATTTTGAATTTTTCAAAATTTTCTTTTTGTATACTAATCTTGGGGTGACTGTCTACCCGTGTGCAAAATTTCAGCGCGCTCGGACCATTTTGAAATTTTTCAAAAAAAAAAAGTCGGCCATTTTGATTTTTTTTTAATGCCATTCGATGGACCTCGGGTGACTGTATAACATTTGTTTGAGCACTTTTCACTTCTTTGTACCGTTACGGAGCTATGGTAATTAAAAGAAAAACCTCCATTCAAATTTCAATTGGCCCTCAAAGGCCGCCATTTTGAATTTTTCAAAATTTTCTTTTTGAATACTAATCTTAGCGCGACCGTCCACCCGTGTGCCAAATCTCAGCGCGCTAGGACCATTTTGAAAATTTTCAAAAAAAAAAAGTCGGCCATTTTGATTTTTTTTTAATGCAACTTTTTTCTACTCGGATACCTGTATGACATTTGGTCGAGCACCCCCCGGCTATCTCTTACGGTTTAAAAGTTGCCATACAAAATAAAAGTGGCCAGTTTTCTCACATTTATAGCATTTTTCAAATTTTTTTTATTTCATTCGAATCAAGGCCGCTTGGAGATTCTACGACCAAAATTTGAGCACTCCACGATAAATTTGAAAAATTGTCAAAAAAAAAAGTCGGCCATTTTGAAAAAAAAATGGCGGCGTCAAAAACTGCCCAGGGTCCTCTATGACATTTGGTCGAACACTCCCCAGCTAACTCCAGCCGTTTGGCCAGGCCGTCCAACATTTTTTTACCCGGAACCGGTAGACCGACGGTCTGATCTATCCGGGGTCGCAGGACCAAACTCTATACGACCACACCAAACACTGCCACCTGCAAAAACTCCTTCTGCCCATTTTTGGAAAAATGTCAGTCGGGTTGTAGCTTTATATTATATAGAACTAGTTTTTTAAAGGTGCGCGGGGCCCGAGGGCCCCGCGGTGTTCTTTTTTTGTTTTGCTTTTGTGCTTTGCTTATGTTTTTTGTGCTTTGCTTATGCTTTTGCTTTTTGTTTTTGAGTTATGCTTATGCTTTTTGTTTTTAGCTATGCTTGTTTGCTTTAGCCTTTGCGTGCTTGGGAGCATTCTCTGCCCGCAGCTCGGCCTGCGGCCTCGCGTGCTTGGGAGCCTGTCAGACACGCTCCGGGCCTTCGGCCCTCCGCGTAGTTACTGTGGGGGTTGTAGGGAAGTTGGAGCTTAAACACGACCCAATAGTAAAAGTGTCTTGAGAAGCTCACGACGGGCCTACGGCCTGCGGCCTCCGGCCCGTCGTTTCGCTTCTCTAAGACACTTTTACTATTGGGTCGTGTTTAAGTTCCAACTTCCCGGTCCGCCGGCGAGCCGATCAGGGACGCTCCGGGCCTTCGGCCCTACGCGGAGCTCGGCCTTCGGCCTTCGCTTGGTTTCGAAGCTCCGCGTCGGGCCTTCGGCCCGCCGCTTCGCTTATTTAGATACTTTTTGTAATTGTTTTGTTTGGGAGCACAGTCTGTACGCAGCTCGGCCTGCGGCCTTCGCGTGCTTGGGAGCACTCTGCCCGCAGCTCGGCCTGCGGCCTTCGCGTGCTTGGGAGCCTCTGAGACACGCTTCGGGCCTTCGGCCCTCCGCGTAGTTACTGTGGGGGTTGTAGGGAAGTTGGAGCTTAAACACGACCCAATAGTAAAAGTGTCTTGAGAAGCTCACGACGGGCCTACGGCCTGCGGCCTCCGGCCCGTCGTTTCGCTTCTCTAAGACACTTTTACTATTGGGTCGTGTTTAAGCTCCAACTTCCCGGTCCGCCGGCGAGCCGATCAGGGACGCTCCGGGCCTTCGGCCCTACGCGGAGCTCGGCCTTCGGCCTTCGCTTGGTTTTGAAGCTCCGCGTCGGGCCTTCGGCCCGCCGCTACGCTTATTATGACACTTTTAATTATTCTTCTGCTTGGGAGCACAGTCTGTACGCAGCTCGGCCTGCGGCCTTCGCGTGCTTGGGAGCACTCTGCCCGCAGCTCGGCCTGCGGCCTTCGCGTGCTTGGGAGTCTCTCAGACACGCTCCGGGCCTTCGGCCCTCCGCGTAGTTACTGTGGGGGTTGAGGGAAGTTGGAGCTTAAACACGACCCAATAGTAAAAGTGTCTTGAGAAGCTCACGACGGGCCTACGGCCTGCGGCCTCCGGCCCGTCGTTTCGCTTCTCTAAGACACTTTTACTATTGGGTCGTGTTTAAGCTCCAACTTCCCGGTCCGCCGGCGAGCCGATCAGGGACGCTCCGGGCCTTCGGCCCTACGCGGAGCTCGGCCTTCGGCCTTCGCTGGGTTTCGAAGCTCCGCGTCGGGCCTTCGGCCCGCCGCTTCGCTTGTTAAGATACTTTTTGTTATTGTTTTGCTTGGGAGCACAGTCTGTACGCAGCTCGGCCTGCGGCCTTCGCGTGCTTGGGAGCACTCTGCCCGCAGCTCGGCCTGCGGCCTTCGCGTGCTTGGGAGCCTGTCAGACACGCTCCGGGCCTTCGGCCCTCCGCGTAGTTACTGTGGGGGTTGTAGGGAAGTTGGAGCTTAAACACGACCCAATAGTAAAAGTGTCTTGAGAAGCTCACGACGGGCCTACGGCCTGCGGCCTCCGGCCCGTCGTTTCGCTTCTCTAAGACACATTTACTATTGGGTCGTGTTTAAGCTCCAACTTCCCGGTCCGCCGGCGAGCCGATCAGGGACGCTCCGGGCCTTCGGCCCTACGCGGAGCTCGGCCTTCGGCCTTCGCTAGGATTCGAAGCTCCGCGTCGGGCCTTCGGCCCGCCGCTACGCTTATTAAGACACTTGGGGTGAGCAGTTTGACCGCGTGGGTTCGCCCCGCGGGCCTTGCGGCCCGCCGGGCTCACGTGCCGGCCCCTCTCAGGGACGCTCCGGGCCTTCGGCCCTACGCGGAGCTCGGCCTTCGGCCTTCGCTGGGTTTCGAAGCTCCGCGTCGGGCCTTCGGCCCGCCGCTTCGCTTATTTAGATACTTTTTGTTATTGTTTTGCTTGGAAGCACAGTCTGTACGCAGCTCGGCCTGCGGCCTTCGCGTGCTTGGGAGCCTCTCGTACACGCTCCGGGCCTTCGGCCCTCCGCGTAGTTACTGTGGGGGTTGTAGGGAAGTTGGAGGTTACACACGACCCAATAGTAAAAGTGTCTTGAGAAGCTCACGACGGGCCTGCGGCCTGCGGCCTCCGGCCCGTCGTTTCGCTTCTCTAAGACACTTTTACTATTGGGTCGTGTGTAACCTCCAACTTCCCGGACCGCCGGCGAGCCGATCAGGGACGCTCCGGGCCTTCGGCCCTACGCGGAGCTCGGCCTTCGGCCTTCGCTCGGCTCCGAAGCTCCGCCGTCGGGCCTTCGGCCCGCCGGCTACGCTTGTTTAGACACTTTTGTAAGGAAATTGTATGGGAGCACTTTCTGCCCGCGGCAGGCCTTCGGCCTCGCCTGAAATTACTTGGAATTGGCCCGGGTGGGAGCCCAAAGTCGAGCTCCGGGCCTGCGGCCCTCCGCGGGGTCGGCCTTCGGCCTCCCACCCTGAAGCTCGCCCTTCGGGCTCGCGAAATTACTTGGAAAATTGATTTTGCCATAACGGCGGCCATCTTGGATTTTCGAAAAAATTTTTTTGACATTTGTAATCTGGGGGGCCATACCTCTCGGCGTGCCAAATTTGAGCGCGCTCGGACCAACAAAAAAAAAAAAAAAAAAAAAAAGTCGGCCATTTTGAATTTTTTTTGATGCAACTTTTTTCAGCTTGGCCTCTTGTATGACATTTGGTCGAGCACCCTATAGCTATCTCTTACCGTTTAAGAGTTGCCATACAAAAAAAAAGTGGCCAAATTTTCCGCATTTGTAGCATTTTTCAAAATTTTTTTTTATCATTCGAATCTAGACCCTAGAGAGATTCTATGACCAAAATTTCAGGTCGCTACGACAAACTTGAAAAATGACCAAAAAAAAAAGTCGGCCATTTTGAAAAAAAAATGGCGGCCTCCAAAACTGCCCAGGGTCCTCTATGACATTTGGTCGAGCACCCCCCACCTATCCCCCCTGGTTTAGCCAGGCCGTCCAACATTTTTTGACCCAGGAGTCGGAGACCAGATTCCGTATTTTTCCCATACGTCTCCCGACTCCCTTATTACAATGACACATTGACCATGAAAATCGGTTCAGCCGTTTTCCAGAAATAGGGAGAGGTTAGAAATGAGTGGTTTTGCAGCTATATATATTATTAACTAGTTTTTTAAAGGTGCGCGGGGCCCGAGGGCCCCGCGGTGTTCTTTTTTTGTTTTGCTTTTGTGCTTTGCGTATGCTTTTGCTTTTTGTTTTTGGTTTTGAGCTATGCTTTTTTGTTTTTGTCCTTTGCTTGTTTGATTTATTGCTTTGCTTGTTTGCTTTTTTGCTTTAGCCTTTGCGTGCTTGGGAGCACTCTCTGCCCGCAGCTCGGCCTGCGGCCTCGCGTGCTTGGGAGCCTGTCAGACACGCTCCGGGCCTTCGGCCCTCCGCGTAGTTACTGTGGGTGTTGTAGGGAAGTTGGAGCTTAAACACGACCCAATAGTAAAAGTGTCTTGAGAAGCTCACGACGGGCCTGCGGCCTGCGGCCTCCGGCCCGTCGTTTCGCTTCTCTAAGACACTTTTACTATTGGGTCATGTTTAAGCTCCAACTTCCCGGACCGCCGGCGAGTCGATCAGGGACGCTCCGGGCCTTCGGCCCTGCGCGGAGCTCGGCCTTCGGCCTTCGCTGGGTTTCGAAGCTCCGCGTCAGGCCTTCGGCCCGCCGCTACGCTTATTATGACACTTTTAATTATTGTTCTGCTTGGGAGCACAATCTGTACGCAGCTCGGCCTGCGGCCTTCGCGTGCTTGGGAGCACTCTGCCCGCAGCTCGGCCTGCGGCCTTCGCGTGCTTGGGAGTCTCTCAGACACACTCCGGGCCTTCGGCCCTCCGCGTAGTTACTGGGGGTTGTAGGGAAGTTGGCGCCCCTCCTAGGGACGCTCCGGGCCTTCGGCCCTACGCGGAGCTCGGCCTTCGGCCTTCGCTTGGTTTCGAAGCTCCGCGTCGGGCCTCCGGCCCGCCGCGTCGCTTTTTAGACACTTTCATTATTGTTCTGCTTGGGAGCATTCTCTGCCCGCAGCTCGGCCTGCGGCCTTCGCGTGCTTGGGAGCCTCTCAGACACGCTCCGGGCCTTCGGCCCTCCGCATAGTTACTGTGGGGGTTGTAGGGAAGTTGGCGCCCCTCTCAGGGACGCTCCGGGCCTTCGGCCCTACGCGGAGCTCGGCCTTCGGCCTTCGCTTGGTTTCGAAGCTCCGCGTCGGGCCTCCGGCCCGCCGCGTCGCTTTTTAGACACTTTTACTTATATTTTTTTGCTTGGGAGCACTGTCTGTACGCAGCTCGGACCTCGGACCGGAGCAATGACCGTTGGGCTGTGGAACGCTCCCTCAGGCTGGTAGGGAAATTTGACTTTGTCCCCTCTCGCCGCCGTTTTTGACTTTTCCAAAATTTTTTTTTTCTCATTTCTATTTTTGGCCCCCGTTCTTACCACGTGCCAAAATTGAACGCGCTCGGACCGAAAATAAAAAAAAAAATTTCAAAGTCGGCCATTTTGAAATTTTGTAAATGCCATTCGATGGACCTCAGATCTGCCGTCCTATCACTAAAACCCATCTAATGGCCGCTGTACACACATGGCCAACAGTTCCACCAACCCCCTTGGCCATGTGTGTAGAGGGCTACTTGGCCGTAAGTTGGCAGTTGGCGCTTGCGCTTGCCGGCCAACCGATTCGTGTCGGTTTTTTGTCTACACATCAAAGGATCTTGGCGCCAATGGCCAACTGCGTTTACACGTTGGCGCTTCATTCAGTTGGTCGTCAGCCGTCAGAGAGGACGGTAGTGAAATATTTACGAAAATAATAAGTTTATCTATGTCAATAATAGTGTAGATTTTAGGAAATAAAATAACCTTGCAAATGTTTAATGTATTTCCTAAAAAAGATAAATGTTCTTATCATAATATTAAAAAAATTGTTAATATTTCAAATAATTTAATTTTACTACGGGGTTATTATTTTTTAATCAAATTTTTCTGTCAATGTCTATGATCTAGAATTTCCTAGACTTTTCCATTCCACGTCCATCTTTCATGAAGAGCCAATGCCAAGTGATTGGTTCGCCAATGTGTAAACAGCGGCTCTTATCTTGGCCAAGGGGTTTCACAAAGGGCTGGTGGAACCGTTGGCCATGTGTGTACAGGGGCCATAACCCACAAATGATAGTTTTGAGATATGGGCAAAAAACATAAAAACCCATATCTCTAGGAAATGTGTCGATTTAGTCCAGATTTCTTTTATTCTTAAATTAAAACTAAATTCACGCTAACATTATTTAAAATCAATTTAATTAAATATTGCTTAATTTATTAGAAATTCGCCATTTTGTGTTTAAGTTATGCAAATAATTCCTAAAATATGTATGATTTTACTGTTAAAACACGGTTAAGTATACTTTAGCCGTGTTTTAGGATTGAATAATACATAAAACATGGCTTAATAACGGAAAAGTAACTTTACGTGTTTATAGTAATCGTAACTGAGCATTGCATAATAATCTAAAAACATAGCTTAATAACCGCAAAGACACTAAACAATTTTATACTATCGTATATGCTCTAAAAAAATGCTGTAACCGTTTTTAAGCTATGCAATGACTACTTACATCGAAATAATTTGTATGCATTCCTAACCTAAAAGCCCGCTATATGACAAACCAGCGACGATTACTAGGTTTTAGCATTGTCATTCTTTTTAAAAGGAGTTTATCATTTTAGCAATGTCCCGTTTACCTGCAGTACCTGCACTAAGTTTCAAGAGCAATTCAATTTGTTAAATGAATAAAAGACAACTGTATGATATTGTAACCATTTATTTGCATGCATAAAAAACCACGTTATAAGTTATATTACAAATCAACATATTTAAACTTAATATAATATTCTAACATTAGTGAAAACTAACATAACATTAATATGAAACAATAAAATTCGCTTTTTACATTGCAACAAATCAATTTGCTATACCGACACGGCGAAAGGTGTCGCTCTTGGATATCCAAAGTTATTCGTATTATTACTATAATACACTATTAAAATAATGTTATATAAGGTTAAAAACGGTTGACATTGGCAGTTCTTACAAAAAGAAACACGGATTTCATTTATTATTCGCCAAGCAAGTGAAAATAGCAATCTTTATTTATTTTATACTTCAAAAATTCAAAATACATTTAGGATTGTTTGACATAATAATTTTCTCTCTTTCCGCTTGATTCCGTTCTTCTTAAAATGTATTTTTCTTTTTTTGTGCGTTTGGTTTTCGACAGTTGTATTATTAATATTAATATTACGAGTGTAGTGCTCTATATCGACGGTGGTTCTACATCGATAAATGGTTATATGTACTTATGTGTAGGTCAGTCCTCCTTTTCTGTATGTAAAACTTCTGGATTTGAAGGGTCTGAATGAATTGGTACAGCAGAATACTTATATATCATACATGTTTTTTTTTTCTTTAAACTAGAATCAATATAGAGATCAATTTCTGGTAAAATCAGGTGCATCATTGCTTAAAATTGTATTAACTAGGTTAAATTTAAGTCTGTTGTTTGTATGAATTGGAGCGGATAAATCAAGATAAAGCTTCATTTTGGATGATACATATGTTGTCATTTTACAATTTTTACATGCTAGGTATAGAGTTCTTCTTCTTTCGAGTCATCACTTGTAGTTTCAATGCGTCTGCGACGGAATAGTCAAAAACCTTCTTTCCTTATATCAAGATGAGAAGCATTTTACGAATGATTAAAGAAGTAAACGTTGTTCGATTTTGTTACAACGAAGGATAAACCCAAATTCGATGATCTTCAGCAACGGTTTTAGCTTGGACCAGTAAAAGGGAGTTTTAAAATTGATGTATTTTCGTCAGCATTGAAAATTAAAGCAGAAACGTTCGACGTGGCTAAGTTAGGCAAAGAATTCTGAGGTATCAATCTCAAAAATTCTTGAAACAATACACAACGATAGAATGTTCCTTGGTAAAGATCGAGTTGAGCAATCCCCTTCTGTTCTACATTTATTAAACTTACTGCTGGTGTGATGACTTGTGGTCGGTTTTTCGGTATTCATTTTATTCGCAGATCTCTGTTATCGTTTGTATCCTGAAGTTCGTAACAAGCCTAAAAGAAATAACATTAATTAATTTGATTTTTGACTGCATTATTAAATCAGCTTGACGGTAATATAATGTTGCGCAAGTAATCCATACCTACATAGGTACTAAAACATTGTAAGGTAAATAAATGCTTACAAAATGTATGTGGCTATGGCAATGCCTACATAGCAATAGGATGGTACAATGTAATTTCTTGACTTTTTTGTTTACGCTTTATTTGTACACAATAGTTTTAACTGGGCTCTTGATCGAATAACTTATGAGTTAGGTATTTACTTGTCGCGGCAAACGTGTGATAATACGTTAGCAAAACGCAAGTTGTGCTTGAAAAAAACCTTAAAAAAAATATATTTAATACTTACCTGGTCTTCGGTTTCTTAACATTTTAAGGAGAAAATGTTCATTCACCGGTCACTACAGCCTTGGCGCAATAACTTTGGAAGGTATACTTTTACAACTAGCGGGGTTTTAGCGTAGCTTTGCTGGTTTGTCCTGTTTCAGTGTGGCATTATGAATATTTTTTAGTAATAAATTCACCGTAAAGCGCAGTAACTAGGTTTTAGTGATGTATTTGTAACCGAAATTACAATGAAAGTCTTTAAATACACGGTTAAAGGACTTTAGCCGTGTTTAAGCGTAGTATTTTATTTAAAAAAGTGAATGTTATAAAATGTAATAACGCAATTAAACGGCTTTAATGGGAATTTATGAAGCTTATGTCAAGTAACGTTGTTATAGTTATGTATCGTGTGATAAAACTATGAAGATAAACAACTGCTAAGCGCTTTAATATAAGTTATAGAAGACAAATGTGGGTTTGCGGTTTTATACTATTGAAAAGGGTTATAAAATAGTGCACTTAGCGAGGTATGTCGACTCTGTATCTCGGTAACTAAAAATGATAAAAATATGATTCCAAGACCTGTCGATGGGGAATTCTTTCCTATTTAAGAATATTTATCCAAATGAAAACTGGTAATATGCAGCTTAGAGGGGTTCTAGTGATAGGACGGCAGAGATAACTGTACAACATTAGTTCAAGCACATTTAACCTTTTTTCTACCGTTACGGAGCTATGGGGATTTAAAAAAAAACCTCCATACAAACTGGTAGGGAAATTTGACTTTGTCCCCTCTCGCCACCGGTTTTGACTTTTCCAATTTTTTTTTTTCTCATTTCTATTTTTGGCCCCCGTTCTTACCACGTGCCAAATTTGAACGCGCTCGGACCGAAAATAAAAAAAAAAAATTTCAAAGTCGGCCATTTTGAAATTTTGTAAATGCCATTCGATGGACCTTAGATAACTGTACAACATTAGTTCAAGCACTTTTAACCTTTTCCCTACCGTAACGGAGCTATGGGGATTAAAAAAAAAGACCTCCATACAAATTTCAATTGGCCTTCAAAGGGCGCACTTTTGAATTTTTCAAAATTTTCTTTTTGTATACTAATCTTAGGGCGGCTGTCCACCCGTGTGCAAAATTTCAGCGCGCTCGGACCATTTTGAAATTTTTCAAAAAAAAAAGTCGGCCATTTTGTTTTTTTTTTAATGCCATTCGATGGACCTCGGGTGACTGTATAACATTTGTTTGAGCACTTTTCACTTGTTTGTACCGTTACGGAGCTATGGAAATTAAAAGAAAAACCTCCAGTCAAATTTCAATTGGCCCTCAAAGGCCGCCATTTTGAATTTTTCAAAATTTTCTTTTTGAATACTAATCTTGGGGCGACCTTCCACCCGTGTGCCAAATCTCAGCGCGCTAGGCCCATTTTGAAATTTAAAAAAAAAAAAAGTCGGCCATTTTGAATTTTTTTTAATGCAACTTTTTTCTACTCCGAGACCTGTATGACATTTGGTCGAGCACCCCCGGCTATCTCTTACGGTTTAAAAGTTGCCATACAAAATAAAAGTGGCCAGTTTTCCCACATTTGTAGCACTTTTCAATTTTTTTTTATTTCATTCGAATCAAGGCCGCTTGGAGATTCTATGACCAAAATTTGAGCTCTCTACGACAAACTTGAAAAATCGTCAAAAAAAAAAGTCGGCCATTTTGAAAAAAAAATGGCGGCGTCAAAAACTGCCCAGGGTCCTCTATGACATTTGGTCGAACACTCCCCGGCTAAGTCCAGCCGTTTGGCCAGGCCGTCCAACATTTTTTTACCCGGAACCGGTAGACCGACGGTCTGATCTATCCGGGGTCGCAGGACCAAACTCTATACGACCACACCAAACACTGCCACCTTCAAATCCCCCTTCTGCCTATTTTTTGAAAAATGTCAGTCGGGTTGTAGCTTTATATTATATAGACTAGTTTTTTAAAGGTGCGCGGGGCCCGAGGGCCCCGCGGTCTTTCTTGTTGCTTTTTTTTTTTTTTTTGCTTTGCTTGTTTGTTTTTTTTGCTTTGCTTGTTTGTTTTTTTGCTTTGCTTGTTTGTTTTTTTGCTTTGCTTTTTTGCTTTTTTGTTTCTTTGCTTAGCTTGTTTGTTTTTTTGCTTTACTTGTTTGCTTTTTGCTTTAGCCTTTGTGTGCTTGGATTGGAAGCACTCTCTGCCCGCAGCTCGGCCTGCGGCCTTCGCGTGCTTGGGAGCCTGTCAGACACGCTCCGGGCCTTCGGCCCTCCGCGTAGTTACTGTGGGGGTTGTAGGGAAGTTGGAGCTTAAACACGATCCAATAGTTAAAGTGTCTTGAGAAGCTCACGACGGGCCTGCGGCCTGCGGCCTCCGGCCCGTCGTTTCGCTTCTCTAAGACACTTTTACTATTGGGTCGTGTTTAAGCTCCAACTTCCCGGTCCGCCAGAGAGCCGATCAGGGACGCTCCGGGCCTTCGGCCCTACGCGGAGCTCGGCCTTCGGCCTTCGCTGGGTTTCGTTTCGAAGCTCCGCGGCGGGCCGAAGGTCGCTTTTTAGACACCTTGATTATCGTTCTGCTTGGGAGCACAGTCTGTACGCAGCTCGGCCTGCGGCCTTCGCGTGCTTGGGAGCACTCTGCCCGCAGCTCGGCCTGCGGCCTTCGCGTGCTTGGGAGCCTGTCAGACACGCTCCGGGCCTTCGGCCCTCCGCGTAGTTACTGTGGGGATTGTAGGATTTGTAGGGAAGTTGGACCTCCGGCCCGCCGCGTCGCTTTTTAGACACTTTTACTTATATTTTCTTGCTTGGGAGCACTGTCTGTACGCAGCTCGGAACTTGGACCGGAGCAATGACCGTCGGGCTGTAGAACGCTCCCTCAGGCTGGTAGGGAAATTTGACTTTGTCCCCTCTCGCCGCCGTTTTTGACTTTTCCAAAATTTTTTTTTCTCATTTCTATTTTTGGCCCCCGTTCTTACCACGTGCCAAATTTGAACGCGCTCGGACCGAAAAAAAAAAAAAAAATTTCAAAGTCGGCCATTTTGAAATTTTGTAAATGCCATTCGATGGACCTCAGATAACTGTACAACATTAGTTTAAGCACTATAAACCTTTTTCCTACCGTTACGGAGCTATGGGGATTTAAAAAAAAACCTCCATACAAACTGGTAGGGAAATTTGACTTTGTCCCCTCTCGCCACCGTTTTTGACTTTTCCAAATTTTTTTTCTCATTTCTATTTTTGGCCCCCTTTCTTACCACGTGCCAAATTTGAACGCGCTCGGACCGAAAAAAAAAAAAATTTCAAAGTCGGCCATTTTGAAATTTTGTAAATGCCATTCGATGGACCTCAGGTAACTGTACAACATTAGTTCAAGCACTATTAACCTTTTCCCTACCGTTACGGAGCTATGGGGATTTAAAAAAGGACCTCCATACAAATTTCAATTGGCCTTCAAAGGGCGCCATTTTGAATTTTTCAAAATTTTCTTTTTGTATACTAATCTTGGGGTGGCTGTCTACCCGTGTGCAAAATTTCAGCGCGCTCGGACCATTTTGAAATTTTTCAAAAAAAAAGTCGGCCATTTTGATTTTTTTTTAATGCCATTCGATGGACCTCGGGTGACTGTATAACATTTGTTTGAGCACTTTTCACTTCTTTGTACCGTTACGGAGCTATGGTAATTAAAAGAAAAACCTCCATTCAAATTTCAATTGGCCCTCAAAGGCCGCCATTTTGAATTTTTCAAAATTTTCTTTTTGAATATAAATCTTGGGGCCACTTTCCACCCGTGTGCCAAATCTCAGCGCGCTAGGACCATTTTGAAATTTTTCAAAAAAAAAAGTCGGCCATTTTGAATTTTTTTTAATGCAACTTTTTTCTACTCGGATACCTGTATGACATTTGGTCGAGCACCCCCCGACTATCTCTTACGGTTTAAAAGTTGCCATACAAAATAAAAGTGGCCAGTTTTCCCACATTTGTAGCATTTTTCAATTTTTTTTTATTTCATTCGAATCAAGGCCGCTTGGAGATTCTACGACCAAAATTTGAGCACTCCACGATAAATTTGAAAAATTGTCAAAAAAAAAAGTCGGCCATTTTGAAAAAAAAATGGCGGCGTCAAAAACTGCCCAGGGTCCTCTATGACATTTGGTCGAACACTCCCTGGCCAACTCCAGCCGTTTGGCCAGGCCGTCCAACATTTTTTTACCCGGAACCGGTAGACCGACGGTCTGATCTATCCGGGGTCGCAGGACCAAACTCTATACGACCACACCAAACACTGCCACCTTCAAATCCCCCTTCTGCCCATTTTTGGAAAAATGTCAGTCGGGTTGTAGCTTTATATTATATAGATTTCAACTCGCTATAAGTTCTACGTTTTTACGACTATTTCGTTCCCTCCTGCAAATTCCGTATCATTGATGCACTCAAAAACATATTTAAATCCAAAAAGGTACAAAAAACCATTTTCATTTTTTTTCATTCACTTTACCCTGACGGTGCCACTTTTTTGAGAACGAACCCTAATGATCTCAACTCAATTAAATAATATCCTATTCATCTCGACTTTTATGCAAGTGAATGTGGGTCTTATTAAGGAAAAATCGTATTGAGAAAGTAGGTAACTGATTTGGGGCAACTTCACAAAGTTGGGAGTGTTCAGTTTCTAAGAGGAAAGACGACGATGATTTCTCCATACAAATGTAGTCTTAGGTTTTCTCCTAGGATATTAATCTTGTTTTAATATAATAAGAGTAAGAAGCATTATAAATTTTCTTACTTATTTTGTCTCTTAATTATTATGTTAATTACAAAATCGAATTAAAGGGCACAGTTATGTTTATACTTTTTCCCCTCACTAGCTCGGAAACACGTGTTTTGTCCTTTAATACCAGCGGGTAAAAACGCATTTTATCCACTAGTGGGTAAAGTTATTTGACCTTGAATAAAGTCAAATTAACTGCTTTAAAATTGATAAAAGTAGGTGAATCTAGTAATAAAGATGATTTACCACCTGTGGAACTACTGGAAGCAGTGATAAACGCATTTTTTGCGTTGTAGTTTCCTCGCTATAGTGAGGGGAAAAGTTTTGTGTTACACTCGGGTGCAAATGTATTTTACTTCTCGTGTGTTAAAAAACTCGCAAGTTCAGGATTCTATTCTCGAACCACTCGCTTCGCTCGTGGTTCAACTATAGAATCCTTTCACTTGCTCGTTTTTCAATTCCACACTCGGCGTTAAAATACAACTTTGCCCCCTTGTATAACAAATAACTATTATACACCTATGTTAATTTGATATTAAATTTATGCGGGTATATATCTTAGCACATAAGTAATTAAGGCTAATTATTAGGTATATTATGTACCTACCTACTAATAATACTTTCTTCGTATTCGAAATGAAAATTAACCTGGACGAAAACACCACTTTATCCCTTGGTTAATAATCTTCAATCATGATTAATAGGTTCCTATATAGTCCCACCGTACTTATCCCGCGAACACACTTAATAGACTGTATTGGCAGTAATTGTTTATTAATTGTTTGACCTAAATTATTTAAGAATAGGGCGCGAAACTCTGCACAGAGGGCGCTGCTAACTGCTAACATTAAACAGGGCGCTGCTAACATTGTGAAGGGTTTAACGAGAACCATTTTCGGCGTCTTACCTCTTTATCGAGCTTGTACAGTCAACCAATTGGAACCCTAGGCCACTGTAGAACTATGTCATAGTGACATTATAAATCAGATTGTAAGAAATTTCTTACTGCTTGTCATTTTGATATGGTTGTAGATTGGCCTTCGCACGTAAGTCCGTTTTCACATTATCCGATCCGATATCGGATGTCGGAAGGATTTCAATAAAAAAAATCCAAGATGGCGCCTGTACGTATGGGATATCGGTCCGACATCCGATATCGGATCGGATAATGTAAAAACGTAGGTACTAAGTGTGACAGTGTGTGTTGCTTCCCAACACGTCGAAAGTGGTTCGCGGTAGATCATCAGATGATCTACCGCGTAGGAAGATGATTCTGTAAACACACCACAATCAAAACTTTTCAACAAACTGGTTAAGGCATACCTATTATAGTCTGGAAAAAAGAGAAGAAATTAAAAAGTGGCCACATCGTCGTGTCATCCCTTTCTTACCAATTTGTTGGAGAAAACGAGACGCGAGGATGTTGTCACTTTTTAAATTCTATTACTCTTTTTTGCCAGGCTGCTGTAGGCCTTAGTTTCTCTATGGTTTAGTACGTGTAATAGTACTGATAGTTCTGCTATGTGATGGTAGATTCTTTTCGTTCTCTCTTTTTTTAGATACGAGTACAGAATGTTCTACATAGGGAAGGAAATCGATTTTATTCAGCATACATATGAATACTTCGATCGGTCCAAACCAGACGCCGATGTCTATAAAATCCCACGCAGTAAGTATTCAATAACAAGTACATACATGCATTAACTCACATCTGTAGGTATTCCCAAATGGAGTAGATAGAGTACATGAAACTGTAAGTTTCAATGCCACACTTCGCTGTTAAGGGGATGAAAGAAAACGGAACACATTTTGTAATTTTTTTAATCGTACCTCTACGAGATTATGTGCAAGAAAATTTTATAAAATACGTTTTTTAATGACCTCTACAGACGTACTACAAATCAACTTGGGATTGTAGTACGTGTTAGACGATAGTTCAGAAATGTCAAAACACTTGTGGGTGTTTTGCTTTTAATGACGTAAATGCGTAATTTAATTAATTACATACTTATTATAACTTCATACAAGTCCACGTTTTAATTTCTTTTTAAATTAATTTTACAGATTTTCGGTGCAATTCTCCCTTTTCAATAAACAACGAAAGAGACGATGAAATCCGATTAGACCTGGAAAGCCCTATTTTTGAACAAAACACGATGGAATTATTTGAAAGGTACCTATCATTCATATTCATACATTATATTCATTTTCTAAATGCATGAAAAAATACATCTTTAATTAGTGAATGTATTGCCGATTATAATGTTCATAACAACACATTTTTCTACACACACATAATTACGAACTTAATAAAAAAAACTCTTATAATTATGTTACCTATTAGGTACATAGTATAATTTCTAGCCTTCCATATAGCAGTAGTTTATTGAGTATACTTGTAATAATTTAGTAGATAATTTAGGCTATAAAAGCCCCAAAAGAAACAAGCAAGATTACAAAACTTACAGCATTAGTTGAGTAAGTTCGTCCTAATGGGAAATCGAAGCGAAAATAACCTAAACACAAAATTAAAATTTTGAAAAAACCCCCGACCGCGACATAGTGGACCGATTTTCATGAAACATGGCTAAGAACACTCCCGACTAACTCAGCTTTCAAACAAAAAAAAACTAAATCGAAATCGGTTCACCCGTTCGGGAGCTACGGTGCCACAGACAGACACACACACAGACAAACAGACAGACAGACAGACAGACAGACAGACAGACAGACAGACAGACAGACACGTCAAACTTATAACACCCCGTAGTTTTTGCGTCGGGGGTTAATAACACTATTCAAGGTAGTCAAAGTATTATACTACTTATCGTCACTACTTTGAAAAAAACTTGTATCTTCTTCTGTCAATGAAAAGAAAAATGTAATAAGTATGTATGCGATGCATATAGACTTACTGCGTTTTAACTTTGAGGAGCAGTGTGAGATAAGAGATTTTTTCAAAGTAGTGACGTTATGCTGAAAGATGAACTTACAGCTTGGCAAAAAGAGGCAACAACGTAGTATTGTCCCGTTTTCTGTAGGCCTAGCACATGATGGCCGCGGGAGTATGTCGCCGCGAGATAGATGACACGTCTTTGTCTAATTTTATTGTATTAATGACATAAGGACAGGTAGTCTATCTCGCGGCCACATACTCCCGCGGCCATCATGTGCTAGGCCTGCTGATATATTTATATTGATTTAAAAGGGACTCTTTTTTGATAGACTGTACAGTCTGCAGTAAATACCTACTTATTCTAACAATGTTACCGAGGTGTCAGTTAAAGGGCCTACTAACTGTAAGTTTGTGGACAACATCAGGTGTCAAAGAGAAGTTAAAAGTCGCATAACTGACTTAATTTATAACTATTTAATACAAATTTTGATTGTTTTATTACAGGTTCAAGTTTTCACATAATAGGCAATACAAAAACAACGAGGAACACTTTATGAGGCTATCTATGTTCCTAAAAAATATCAGGTACATACTGTAGTAACAATATATTTTATACATTCTTTCCAATCACTTCTGGGACCATTAGGAGGTGCTCGTGAAGCCAAAAAGCCAACACACACAACACTTTTTGACATATTAAGACGATACGGTAGGGGTCAATTCTCCATACAAACGCTCTCGACTATTTCCTCCCTGGTTTTTGAAGATAGAGCAATAATTTTTTTCAACACAGATTGTTATTATTTTTATCTGTGTCGGACCGTTTTGATTTTTTTGATATTCTGCTTTTTAAAGACTCTAGAGCCAATCAAAAATTTCCAAAAACGGTCTTTTTCATTGTGGCGCAAAAAAAGGTGTGATACTCAAGATTGGTAACAATTAACCAAAAAATCTAAACGGTTCGACATAGATTATTTCATTGTTATTCAGATTCTCAAATTTCGTTCCGATTGATTAAGTTTTAAAGATTTTTTTGAAATATCTTTTGACTGAGTTGTTCTTAATAGACAATTTTTTTTCGATAAATCTAGTTAATAACACTTGTATATTTAACTAAAATTCCCAAGTTGAAAAGGGGGCTCCTTTCCATTTTAGCATTTTCGCTACCGTATCCTCTTAATGTAATGTAACCGATACGCCGAGGGTGGCTGGGATGCTGCCCTTGCACGTGCCGTGTCATGGGACGCACGCAGAGGCATAACCTGCCAGGGTACTACCACGTACTAGTAACGCTATCCTATTTTAAACTCGATAGAAAAAAAATATAACTGATTTTTCTATAAGTACAATACCCACTTTTTTCTCCACTTAGGTATTAATCAGAAATTCCTAATTGAAAAATATTTCACGCAGCTATAAAACTTTTGAGCAACATTTAATGTGAATTTTAAGCTTGTGTAAACATTGGCAATCCGCCGAAGTAGGTACGAAAATTATTAAAATCAGTGAATAATATACCACCAGCCCGTTTTGTGTGGACTGTGGAATTTGAGCGTCTGAGTGAGCTAAAACAATTATTTTCATTGAAATTATGTCTGAAATACGAATGTGTTGTTTGTGTTTTGTAACAGAGTTTTGCATAAATAGGTACCTAAATATATATATAATTCCACAGTCCAATCCAATAATACTAGACTGTATTTTGTTACCTTTTTTATATGCAATTTGAACCGAATCTTTAAGCTCTTTATCATTTACAATTATCCAAAATATTATTATTTTATAGGCAGGTACAATATAAATAAAGTTGTTTTTCAGAAAGCGTCCTCCTATTATGTTTTTTTGCAACATTATTAAATGTTTCTTATAAACTATTTTTGATTAAGTGGGAAGGAGACATACTTTTCATAATTACTCTATTGGCTACGTGCACGACAATTACGCCCACTACCATGTGAACTTGAAGTGGAAAATGTCAAAAAATGACAATGTAAACAAACATTATATTTTAACGATTTTTCGTTGATTTTAAATAAATCGAATAACAAGAGCTACTATTTCAAGTGTAATTTAGGTAGATAGATTATAAAGACATGGATATAATACCAAAAATCAGTTTCCAAAGCCATTACTCACGGTATAAACTTCCAACCTCAGACTACAGAAAGAGTCAATAAATTGGTGCTGGCAGGGCATATAAGGAATCTTGAAGAACATAGGAGTAATGGTACAAGTTCTTCGACCTAGTGATATGGTATTCGCTAAACCTGCGTCCCGTTAATGCCATATAAAACAAATCTAAACGTAAGTACCTAGTCATGTCCGCGGCCGCAGAAATATACGACACGGGCCTACGTATTCCCAGGCTAGGCCTGAATCTTTAAGCATAATCTTTTACGGTAGGAAAAATACTAACAGCGTATTGAACAATATTAGGTAAACAAAGCTTAAATATAATTTATTACAATGTTTTGTTTTGACATGTCACTTACGTTTTCTTTTCACCGTAGCTATCCATTTAGTTCTTTGATCCAATTTCCAGTGAGCTCTAAGAAACGAATAGAACGTGCAACGACTATTTATGCCATTATTTTTACAATTAACAACGAAACAACATTGATGCCCCATATCAAACATTACACATTGTATTATATTTTATGAGTTTTGATAGATGACAACCACAATCAGTGTCGATTTTGACCACCGCAAGCACTGCGATCGCTTTGCTTACCCCCTCCATGCACTTCGCACGAAGCCAATAGGACAATTAGTATCCTTAGGTTATTTTAGTTGAAAATGAATTACAGATACATACAGTCTGTCAACAACCAACAAGGATCCTACAAACTGGCTATCAACCAATTTGCAGACTTGACAGAAGAAGAGTTATCATTACTATCCGGTACTAAAGTCAAACCGGAACTTGGCAATATGACACATAGCTTTTTAGACAATGATAAGGACAGTAAAGACTTTGATTGGAGATCGTATGGTGCAGTGACGCCAGTTAAAGGTAAGTACCTATGTTTTCAATTCAACGCCCACGATAACTTTTAAATGAGTTCTGGGAAACCACAGTCCTAAAACAATTATATAGGTAATCTGTGACAAAAAATACAGAGGTTTACCCAATTACCTGCTAGATGGCGCTACTCCGTCTGGCAAATATCCTACATCGCACATAGCATCCATAAGATGCAACATTTCGTTTTGAACATTTAACTTGAGGATTTGTTTAGTTACATAGAGTATTTTTATGTAACTAAAATATATGTAGGTTTATTTATTTCTTTCGTCTAATTAGATGAGTAGGTACTTATTGCCAAATAAGCCTTCATTAGCTTACTTGTAAGACGTAGTGAATTTGTGCAAGGAGCAATGACGACCCAGATATTATCTGTCGCAGTCATCCGGTTGCCTGTCGTCAACTGTCTCAAATTACGTCTGGCATTTTAATGTAGAATTTTGAATTTAAATCTCGGCCATTCTTAACATGTGTTGTGGATATCTACTTATAGGTTTTGAGTGGTACCCTCTTTATGATTTAATCAATCAGTTATTGTTACGGCCCAGCCACGACGTTGGTCTAAGCGCGACAGCGCGGTGAGCGGCGGCCATACATTGAAGCGAGACACAGCGATGGGACTTTTCATTCGCACGTATGGCTGTCGCTCACCGCTGTCACGCTTAGACCGCTGTCGTGGCCGGGCCGTTAGGGAATAGGGACTCGTGCTGTTTCATTGTTGAACACTACATGGTGGCAACTGGCAGCGGTGGGATACGAACCCACGCCTCCGAAGAGACTGGTGGTACAACATGTATATCAGTCGATCTACAATTTGGTGACGAGAAGGGTTGGCACCTACGATAAGGACAAAATGCAAGACCTATATTTTTATTTTTTCAGATCAGACAGTTTTATGCGGGAGTTGCTACGCGTTTACAGTATCTGCAGCAGTCGAATCTGCAGCATACATCAGTAAAGGCTGTAACGACTTGGTAGAAGCCAGCGAACAAGCCATCATTGACTGTTCTAAGGGTAACAATGGGTAAGAACAATCGTTATGTTACAAATGTTATAATGTTTCTTTTAGTTACTCAATCACGCATTAGATGTCGCTGTACCATGAATTGCTGAACTGTGATTTCACACATTTAGCACTATACTATTAGATGAAAATTCACACGAATATTAAACCGTTTTCCCTACTAGTATTACAATCCATTTTGCCTGAATCTATCTAACTAGGTACATACAGGGTGTAACAAAAATGGTGGTGATCCGTTTAAGGGCGTATTCAGTATCGTATTGTCATCAGGAAAAAGTAGGATAAAAATTTTTTTTCGCAAAAAATTTTTTATCTTTGTATGGAGATTCGACCGATTCGCGCGGCCCGGCTCATACAAAAGTGAAAATTTTTTTAGCGAAAAAAAAATGTTCTTCTACTTTTTCCTGATAAGAATACGATACTGAGTACGCCCTTAAACGGATCACCACCATTTTTGTTACACTCTGTATGTAAAAACGGTATTTCGCATGTACCAAGTATATGTAAACTTTTATATGTATAATTATTATTTGATATTCAATGTGGGGACGACAACTGGGGTGCGTATACTGCATGTGAAGTTTGACTTCACAGGTACAAAAACCGCCTTCAAAAATAAGCGCGTTACAAAACACGGAGAAACTAAAAAGCAAAAAATAATAAACCTTTGAATTCAGATTTCTTATCGTATTGCAATAATCTAAACATCCAAATTATAAACAAATCAATTATTTTTGCAGTCGGTACCAGACCTGTTCGTCGCCTTGCTATTGCCTGTTTGCCCCACCCAACCATACGCAGGCTGGCACCGACTCCAAAAATAATTGATTTGTTTATAATTTAGATGTTTAGATTATTGCAATACGATAAGAAATCTGAATTCAAAGGTTTATTATTTTTTGCTTTTTAGTTTCTCCGTGTTTTGTAACGCGCTTATTTTTGAAGGCGGTTTTATTTTTTGTTAAAAAAGTTTATTTATTTGTTGATTTTTAGTGGTTCCTATTGATATTATATGTATCAGTCCGAATACATGTACACTAGTGAAAGAATTATCCTTTAACTCCTAACCATTGAGGAGTTGACCTTCTATCATCAGCTCAGCCACATAAAATTATTACCATCAGGCGTAAATACTGGTTTACCTTTGAAAAATACACTGAAAACATTACATGTGCCTATAACATTTGAAGAGTTCCCTCGATTTTTCCAGGATCCCATCATCAGACCCTGACTTGGTGCCAATGGGACCATCTCGGGGTTATACCCGTTCGATCAAAAAAAAAATTTTGAAAATCGGTCCACAATTCTCGGAGATATCGAGGAACATACATACAAAAAAAAAAAAAAAAAAAACATTCAGTCGAATTGAGAACCTCCTCCTTTTTTGAAGTCGGTTAAAAATAGATAAAATCATATTGTGAACTGTGTTTCTTATTAAATTTTATTTCAGAAATGGCAACCAGGGATGCAATGGTGGATTTTTGAGCTCTAGCCTAAAATGGGTTAAAAAGAATGGCATCCCCTTAAGGAAAGATTATGGTCCGTATTTGGCTATGGTAAGTTAAAATAAGTAAAGCCTGACAAGATTTTATTTGACCCTGAAAGAGTGTCGCTACAAACCGCTTTCATATGGCAATAATGTGCGGACGTCATGTATAATGGGGACAGCGTATACTGGTTTCGCGTTAATATTTGTAGAGAATGAAAACATGGTTTTAGAGAATCCAAGTTTAATAAGCAAGGTTTAAATACTCGCTACTTGTCTCCGCACAGCCCAAAATCCATAAATCTTGTGTCTTTATCGAAGTCGTCGATTCTTTTTGCGTGGGACCTTGTTTTATACTGGTGTCAATGATGTGGCCTCCTTATTTCTATAAATATTTTTTACGGCAGAGCTACAGACATCTTAAATAAGAACAAAAAAGATATTAAGCTAAATCGAAACCAGATAATCAGTACAGGAGAACCGCACTATAAATTGTCAGTACCAGACATGTCAACAACCGATTTCGGAACATTGTTATCGAAATACTGTGAAATCCTTCATCCTCTTTTGTTAGTAATTTATCACGTTAAGTATAACTATTTTCACTTTTTTAAATATTATTTTGGGCATATTTGCGATGAAACCGTTAGAAAATGTATAATATTTACTTCTCGTTTACATCACTGACGTTCGATGACTTTCGACGACGGGTGTCAAATAGTAATCCTTGCCAGTAAAAGAAATTAGTTCAACTGAAATTCCGCAACGTGGCGAGGGTCAAATAAAAACTTGTCAGGCTATACTTCATATTCAATGGAGTAATATGATCTGTAGCCGCATATCAACTAGTACTTAATCTTATACTTTTAAACGAGCAATTCTTGTATATTTATTTATTTATTTATTTATATATATATTTATTTACACTGACGATCTCGGAAACCGCTCTAACGATTTCGCAGAAATTTGTTGTGTGGGGGTTTTTGGGTGTGAAAAATCGGTCTAACTTATCCTTAGGTCCCGGAAAACGCGAATTTTCGAGTTTTCATGCGTTTTTCTTCGCGCGCCATCTCGTGTGCAGTAGTTGTACTGTTAAGACAGAATTCTTTCGGTCGATGTAAGTACTATTTATTGCAAACACTAGATGGCGACACAGGTCAAGGCTAAAACGAATAGAAAATACACTATTTGAGTTTTTGTGGCGAAATGCGCGCCATCTCGTGTGGAGTAGTTGTGTTGTTAAGGCTGAGAATTCTTTCGCTCGATGTAGGTACTATTCATTTTTGAACTAGATGGCGACACATGTCAAGGATACGAAACAGAACCGAGCGAAGCTCGGTTGCCCAGATATTAAAATTTAATTGAAATACAATATATTTATTTCAGGAGGGGTATTGTCATTTGAAACAAACTCAATTGATGCATATAAACAATTACGAAAGATTATCAAACGATGTCAAGGCCATAAAGGTAAGTAGACTGTAGTGTTCTGAGCTGATTAGGCGGTTAGAAAGAAAACCATCTATAGTGCGGCTAACCAAATACCTAACCATCTAGAGTGAGGTTAACAATCTGGAGTGCGGCTAACCATCTGGAGTGCGGCTAACCATCTGGAGTGCGGCTAACCATCTGGAGTGCGGCTAACCATCTGGAGTGCGGCTAACCATCTACTCGTAGAGTAAGGCTAACCATCTACAGTGTGGTGGAGGGTCCTGAATTTTCCCCTGGCTACCTTCCTCACGCACAGTCCGTACGCTCTAGACTGTAAGAGACATAGAAACGCAAAAAAAGTTGCGCCTTGTTTTTTTTTATTTTTTTTTTTTATTTTTTTATGTCATGTCGCTTAACTGACATGAGATCTGATATCTCTTTAATAGGGCCAGCAATAAGTTCTCATAATATTGGCTTTTACAAAGTATATATTTTAGTGGGTTAACTTTGTTACAGTCAAAACTAGTGTGGCGTGACAGCCCATATTACATAAATTTTGCTGTGTGACTTTATTACTTTACCCGGCCGTTAGGGTTGCGGCTGTAAAATAAGATGTTCATTTTACAAAGTAGGTATATGAAGATCTTTCGCTGGGCGGCTCTATGGCCCATTATATAAGTTTACACAGTTAATTAGAAATTAACACCAGCTTTTAAATTGAGGAGGATACTGGTGCCAGGTTACAAAGTTGAAGGTTAATACGTGTTTATAATCAACATCGGCACATTTATTGTTTTGCGAGCAATTTCCTATAGGTATTTTTAACCACCGACGCAAAAACGAAGGGGTGTTATAAGTTGGTCAGAGGGTGCTAAGAATCACCGGGGCCATAAAGATTGCAACGTGGAATGTGAGAAGTATGTACCAGGACGAGAAGTACAAAAATGTGGAACAAGAGATGAAAAGGTTGGACGTAGATATCTTAGGTATAAGTGAAGCGAGATTGAAGGGCACCGGAGTGAAAAATTCGGATGATACCGTTACATACTATAGTGGTAATAATGATAAACAACATAGAAATGGGGTTGCAGTTATGATCAAAAATCATCTTAAGTCATTTGTTTTAAATTTCTACCCTGTGTCGGATCGCGTTATGCTGCTGCAACTACGAGCAAAACCTGTCAATGTAAATATAATACAGGTTTATGCCCCCACCGCTTCAAAAACTCAAGATCGCCTAATTGAACCTTTCTATGATGACATCAAAAAGTTACTAAAGAACTTAAAGTCGCACGAGTGTAACATTGTTATGGGTGACTTTAATGCAAAAGTCGGTGAAGGGTTAGTTAGTGGAACAATAGGTAATTTTGCCTTGGGGGTAAGAAATGAGCGAGGTGATCGTTTGGTCCAATTATGTCAAGAGGAAGAGCTTTGTGTGACAAACACCTTCTTTAAACTACCACTTCGGCGCCTATATACATGGACATCCCCTGCCCATACTACAAAAAACGTAATAAGAAATCAAATTGATTTCATATTGGTGAACAAGCGTTTTAAAAATAGTTTCAAGGCTGCCAAAACATACCCAGGTGCAGATGTAAATTCAGATCACAATCCAGTAGTAGCGACCGTTGCAGTCAAAATGAAAAAACTGGCAAGCCCAAAAATGAGGTCGAGAATAGACACTGCAAAACTAAGGCATGAAGATATACGCTTAAAATTACACGCAAAACTTAACCATCAGGTGAATGAGCTGCAACAACGAGAACTGCTCCTCCCAGAAGAACCAACTCGAACTTGGAATAATCTTAAGACTGTAATATTAAACGCTACTTCTGAGATATTAACAGATACGCAATGCGTTAAAAAGAAGGATTGGGTGACAGACGAAATTTTAAACCTTATGACAAAGAGAAGGGAAGTAAAGGGTGTTGATCCAGTAATGTATAAAGCTTTGCACAAAGAAATTAGACGAAAGTGCCTGGAGGCCAAAGATAAGTGGATAAATGATGAATGTCAAGAAATAGAGACCATGCAAGCTAAGCATGATTACTTCAATATGTTCAAGAAGATAAAGGAAGTTGTAGGTCAGAGAAAGCCGAACCTATCACTGACTCTTTTGGATGAAAGTGGAAAAGTTGCAATGTCAATCGAGGAAAAGTTGAGTATCTGGAGGAATTACGTTAGTAAACTTTTTAGTGATAACAGAAGTCATCAACAGTTAGCAATCACAGATGATGGAGGACCAGACATAATGCTTGAAGAAGTTATTAATGCAATTAAATCTGCAAAGTCAGGCAAATCAGTTGGGCCAGACCACATTCCGAGTGAGATTGTGAAACTATTGGTAGAAGAAAATTTGCCGATTGTCGTTCGTCTGTTCAATGGCATATACAGAAGTGGAGTAATACCAGAAGACTGGCTTCACTCCACCTTCGTAACTCTTCCTAAAACTAGTAATGCTAAGTCATGCAATGAGTATAGAACGATATCCCTGATGAGTCATGTATTTAAAATATTTCTGAAGATAATTCACAATAGAATCTACAAAAAAGTTGAGGAAAATATTTCTAACACACAGTTTGGATTCAGAAACGGTTTCGGAACTCGTGATGCATTATTTGGCTACCAAATACTCTTACAGCGTTGCTGGGATATGAATCGATCTGTTCACATATGTTTTATCGATTATGAAAAGGCGTTTGATAGGGTACAACATGACAAATTAATTAAAATTCTTGGGGACATTGGACTTGACACTAAAGATCTGACAATCATAAGAAATCTTTATTGGCAGCAAAAGGCTCAGGTACGAGTGGGCCAAGAACTAACTGAGACTATAGACATCGAGCGCGGTGTCCGACAAGGATGTGTACTCTCCCCGCTCCTATTTAATATTTATACAGAGGCGATATTTACAGAAGCATTGGATAACGCACAGGAAGGAATCTCTGTAAATGGCCGCGTAATAAATAATATTAGGTATGCTGACGATACTATATTACTGGCGTCAAATCAAAAGGAACTGCAGAGTTTACTCCAGCGCGTGGATGTCGTTAGCTCAAATTTTGGACTAAATATCAACTTAAAAAAGACCAAAATCATGACCCTCAGGAAGCCACAAAAGTCAGGAACACCTGTGGAAGCTGATATTATTGTAAGAAATCAAGTGGTTCAAAGGGTTCAATCTTACAAGTACTTGGGATGCATTGTCAATGACCAGAGTGATCACAGCGTTGAAATAAAGTGCCGTATTGAGCAGGCTCGTAATGCTTTCATGAAACTTGGACACCTTCTCTGCAACCGTTCGCTGAAAATTTCTACCAGGGTGCGCTTAGCGCGATGCTATGTTTTCTCGGTTCTTCTGTACGGAGTAGAAGCATGGACACTGACTAAGAAAATGTGCAAGCGTTTGGAAGCCTTTGAAATGTGGGTTTACAGAAGAGTCCTGAGAATATCATGGACGGATAGAGTGACTAACGAACGAGTTTTGCAGTTAGTAGATAAAGAGGTCGAGGTTTTAAAATCAGTTAAGAAACGCAAACTACAGTATTTTGGTCATATCATGCGAAACGAGAAGTATGAACTCCTTCAACTCATAATCCAGGGAAAGATCCAAGGGAAACGATCATCCGGACGACGACGTAACTCCTGGCTCAAGAATCTACGAACATGGTTTAATCAAAGCACTCGCTCATTATTCCGCGCGGCTGCATCTAAAGTCCGTATAGTCCTTATGATAGCCAACCTCCGGTAGGAGATGGCACTGGAAGAAGAAGAAGTTATAAGTTTGACGTGTCTGTCTGTCTGTCTGTCCGTCTGTCTGTCTGTCTGTCTGTCTGTTTGTCTGTTTGTCTGTCTGTGTGTGTGTCTGTCTGTGGCATCGTAGCTCCCGAACGGATAAACCGATTTAGATTTAGTTTTTTTTTCCTGAAAGCTGAGTTAGTCGGAAGTGTTCTTAGCCATGTTTCATGAAAATCGGTCTACTATGTCGCAGTCGGGGTTTTTTTTTAAATTTTAATTTGGTTGGTTATTAAAAATTAGTTTTCCGAATAATTAGTGCATCGTAGGTTTTAATCATTGCGTTCATTGCTTTTGTCCCAATCACATTTTAAGTTTCGTCCCTAATCACCCCATTACACGGTACCAACTTATAGTTTTTTTTTTTTATATAATATATTTTTCTTTACTCTCCATTACAGGCCGCTCTTCGCCAGCACGGGCCTCTGGCGACCGTGATGCATGTCCCTGGGTCGTTGTTTTACTATCGTTCCGGAGTGTACAATGATCAGACTTGGTAATTCATTAATTTTCCCCTCACTAGCTTGAAAACACGTGTTTTGTCCTTTAATACCAGCGGGTAAAAACGCATTTTATCCACTAGTGGGTAAAGTAATTTGACTTTGAATAAAGTCAAATTAACTGCTATAAAATTGATAAAAGTAGGTGAATCTAGTAATAAAGATGATTTACCACCTGTGGAACTACTGGAAGCAGTGATAAACGCATTTTTTGCGTTGTAGTTTCCTCGCTGTAGTGAGGGGAAAAGTTTTGTGTTACACTCGGGTGCAAATGTATTTTACTTCTCGTGTGTTAAAAAAACTCGGAAGTTCAGGATTCTATTCTCGAACCACTCGCTTCGCTCGTGGTTCAACTATAGAATCCTTTCACTTGCTCGTTTTTCAATTCCACACTCGACGTTAAAATATAACTTTGCCCCCTTGTATAACAAATAACTATTTTTGCGTTGTAGTTTCCTCGCTATAGTGAGGGGAAAAGTTTTGTGTTGCACTCGGGTGCAAATGTATTTTACTTCTCGTGCGTTAAAAAACTCGCAACTTCAGGACTCTATTCTCGAACCACTCGCTTCGCTCGTGGTTCAACTTTAGAATCCTTTCACTTGCTCGTTTTTCAATTCCACACTCGGCGTTAAAATACAACTTTGTCTCCTTGTATAAATACAAAAATGTACAAATGGCGGACTTAATGCCAAAAGGCATTTCAAGATTTCTTAAGTACAGGGGACAATTCGACTAGTAAGGTGCAGTGGGGTAATTTCGAATCACAGGAATGCTCGGGTAATTTCGAGAGGGGAATCTTGATATGATGGAAATAATAGTGATTTTTATGTGACTTTCGAAAGTACTCCAATGCACCTTAGGTAATTTCAATCAATCGAAATTGTTTTTTATGCTTTACAATTTTTGCATTATTAAATAGAGCACATTATTGGCACGAGTGTCCAGTGGACACTTGAAATTGTTAAAATATGGAAATTATTTCGATTACTTGAAATTACGCATAAGTAAGTAGAAATTGGCACTTGTACTGTATAGTTTTTTGTAGCAAAATTTTGAATATATTTTGTTTTTTTGCATAATCGAGAAATTACTTCAAAAAAATTGTGTATTTATGAATTTTATATTATTTTTCAGTTTATCAACCCCTGGAAGTCAAACACACGCCGTGCTCATCGTAGGCTACGGTAAAGAAAACGGGAAAAGGTACTGGCAGATGAAAAACTCATGGGGCCCTAAATGGGGAGAGGAGGGCTACTTCAAACTAGATATGGAGAAGAATTTGTGTGGCATCACGAATCTGGTGTACGCTGTTGTTGATCCGAATTCACTTAGAAAAAACTGTAAGAAAGGTAGCTTGGAAATTTAGTTTAAAAGAGTTATTAAAAAAATTAAAATTAAATTAAAATTAAAAATTGTTTATTCAGTTTCAGTAATCTTTTACAATGTACAAAGGTCGGTGTCTCTTTTTAACCGCCTTCCAAATCTCAAAGGAAGGGGTTCTCAATTCGTCTGTATTTTTTTTTGTTTTTTTTTATTTTTTTTAATGTTTGTTCCTCGATATCTCCGTCGTTACTGGACCGATTTTGAAAAATTTTTTTTTTGATTGAATGTATATGCATACAGATTGGTCCCATTTTTCTCAGAACCCAGTTCTGATGATGGGATCCTGGAGAAATCGAGGGAACTCCTCAAATCTGAAAGGCATACATATGGTGATTTTTGTGTTTTTAAAGGAACAGCATGCATTTACGTACGGAACAGTGACATTTGGTGCAGTGGAACTCCTGATGATGGTCAGAATGGAACTCCTCAAATCTAAACGGCACACTTATAGTGACTTTGGTATTTTTATAAGAACAGCTTACACTTACGTCCAGAACAGTGACATTTGGTGCAGTGGAACTGCTGATGATGGTCAGAACGGAACTCCTCAAATCTGAACGGCACACTTATAGTGACTTTGGTATTTTTATAAGAACAGCATGCACTTACGTCCAGAACAGTGACATTTGGTGCAGTGGAACTGCTGATGAAGAGTGAGCCGCCCCTGGTTAGAGTTCCGTTTTGATAATCATTGTCATCTGTAAGTACTTCAGAATCATCCAAATTCCAAAATTGGTTCAGAAATGACGGAGATATCGAATAACAAACATTAAAAAATATACAGACGAATTGATAACATAATCCAACATTTGAAAGTGTTTATCACCAAAACCCCAAAGGAAGGCGGTTTTTTTTTTCTTAAAAATTATTAAGTATCAAATACCTGTGTTAAGAGGCACCGCTCTTCCTTAGTTGATTATACATACGAGTATATTAGTAACAATAGGTATAAAATTTATTACAAAAGTTTATAGCATAATAAGAGTAGGTGAATAGATGTGTTGTGTATGAAAACAAACATGAAATGTAGGTAAGTAATTTTAAGTTATACCTAAGTATAGCATAAACTTACATTTAAACCTAAAGTAGCCGTGTCAAATAAAAATAGTTTCGCGTGGTAATGAGTTTTATTTTTATTAATTAATTGATGGAAGAGGCTGACTTACCTACATAAAAAACACTTTATATCATAAATTGGCTCAAACTGTAATACGTTCTATTTGGTTTCAGATTTTAAACTTTAAGTAAGGTTTTTGTATAATAATAAAAATCGTATCAAAATCGAATCGCAACGACATTAAAACCTTTATGAAATTCTATAATCAGAATAAGGCTCCTTAAAAGCCGTCAATTATCATTATTCAAATTATGTCTTTCCCATCACGGAACAATGGTATTCCGGACCTTTGGGAGGCGTGCGCGGGGCCGAAGCCAACACGTAGAGGCCCTTTCGACACTTTAATGAAATGTAAGGGGTACACCGAGCGGATGTTGCCCTTGCCCGTATCATGGGACACACGCAGAGGCAACACCCACCAGGGTGTAAGGACTATTTGAGAGTTAATGGAATCTAAAATGAACTGGTCTATTTTGATGAAAGTGATGGACTAAATACTGGGTTATGGATAAAAAACCGGACGCCTGCCTAATAAAACGGTATCCAATTTTATTCCCGGCAGACGGTGACTCGTCCCCACAAGATGGGCCCCCACAAAAAGCGACATCCAGGATGGCTCAAGGGCAACACCGGTGTGAGAACTCATTATTCAAATTATTATTATTAAAAGGGTCAATTCTCCATACAAACGCTCTCGACTATTTCCTCCCTGGTTTTTGAAGATAGAGCTATAATTTTAGACACAGATTATTATTATTATTTTCATCTGTGTCGGACCCTTTTTAATTTCTTTGATATTCTTATTTTGGGAGACGCTAGAGCCCATCAAAAATTTCCGAAAACGACGTTATTGACTATGGCGTTAAGAAAGGTGTGGTATTCAAAATTGGTGACAATTAGCTAAAAAATTAACAGTCCGAAAGAGGTTTCCTATTTCATTGTTATTCATATTCTCGAAGGAGGAAAGGAAACAGTCGAAAGCGGAGCGTCGATTTTATAGATTTTTTTGCAATACGCAATATTTTGCTTTTAACTGAGTTGTTCTTAATAGACATTTTTTTTCGATAAATCTGGTTAATAACACTAGTACCTATATCATAGAGTATATTGAATAGTATGGTATAGAGTTATCAGTCAAGATTTTCGAATGCAGCGCCATCTATTATTAAGTTACGACAACTTTTCATGTGACTTTCCATGCCTAAAGGATTTAAGAACATAAAGCATGTGGACCCTTTAAACATGGAACGCCACATATTTATGGCAGGATTTCTAAATGGGTCCTTCATCAACCAGTCACATTACTAAATATTTGAACGCTAACTTATTTGCTAATAAATACAAAAAAAAAAAATAAAAAAAATTAAAAAAAAAACATTCAGTCGAATTGAGAACCTCCTCCTTTTTTGAAGTCGGTTAAAAAAGGCATTGGTAAAATTTACAATTTAATACATGTAATTGGCCATAGAATGCCGTTCGCTAGTTTGCGGGTGGTACAGCGACATCTAGCGAAAATTTTGGACATCAAAAAATACTTAATACATTTTACGATAACAAGTCATTACCCAGTTTGCGGGGGTAACAGTGACATCTAGCGAACAACTTGCACTACGGCATAAAATTGTTTTTTACGCCCTCTATCGTTAATTTCCCTAAACATATCCAAAGTACATCGGATCACGGTGTTTTCAGTCAAAGGAAATAGTAAATCCCATGTACTTTCGATATGTTTAGGGAAATTAACGATAGAGGGCGTGAAAATCAATTATATGCCGTAGTGCAAGTTGTTCGCTAGATGTCACTGTTACGTCCGCAAACTGGGTAATAACTTGTTTTTGTAAAATGTATATGGATTTTTTGATGTCCAAAATTTTCGCTAGATGTCGCTGTACCACCCGCAACTAGCGAACGGCATTCTATGACTAATTACATGTATTAAATTGTAAATATTACCAATGTCCTCTTTTTTTTGACAAAAAGGTTAGCGATAAAAGATCTATTAATGTGACTGATTGATGAATGACCCAATTAGAATTCCCGTCATTAAAATGTGGCGTTCCATGTTTAAAGGGTCCACATGCTTCATATTCTAAAAGTAACCTTTAGGCATGGAAAGTCACATGAAAAGTTGTCGTAACTTAATAATAGATGGCGCTGCATTCGAAAATCTTGACTGATAATTCTATACCATACTATTCAATATACTCTGCATCGGATATACTATTTCCTTTGACAGGAAACACCGTGACCTATATTAAACTAGAATTTCGAAATTGAAAAGGGGGCTTCTTTCCATTTTAGCATTTTCGCTCCTGTAGCGTCTTATTCGATGAATATATTCTAAAACTCAAGGTAAAAGAATATTATTATATTATATTAAAAAAAAAAAGCTAAGATCCCCACTGTTTAGATCCCCACTGTTTACATAAACCAGGCACAACATACCCTTCGTCCCACTGAACAAGACTGATTACGAATTTAATTTAAAACGTACATTGCCTTAATCGATCAAACCTTAGGGCCTACCGCAAACACAGAAGCTCGCCCACAAAATAAACATCAATCTCCTCCACCGCCTCTTGTTTTACCTCTTAAGTTGTTGTTTATACTTGCTATGTTGTTTCGTGTATTGAGGTGTGCAATAAAGAGTATTTGTATTGTATTGTATTGTATCAATTCACAACTAAATGGGAGATCAAAATAGGGTTTCTAAACGGATGAAAGTTGTATTATGTATAATTACTTATACATACATACATACATACAATCACGCCTGTATCCCATGAAGGGGTAGGCAGAGCACTTGAAACTACTCGTTTCAGTGCCACTCTTGGCAAATAAGGGGTTGACAGAAGACGAAACTGTGACATTGAAGTGACAGGTTGCCAGCCTCTCGCCTACGCCACAATTTAACCCATATCCCACAGTCGACTTCTACGACACCCACGGGAAGAAAGGGGGTGGTGAAATTCTTAACCCGTCACCACACGGGAACTTAACCCGTCACCACACGGGAAATAATCGGGGGATAATTACTTATATTTATTTATTATTTATAATCTTGGCAATAAAAATGGCGCGAAATTCAAATTTTCTCTGGGAAAAAATATGGCTCATCAATTATTCTGCCAACGTCAAGGTTTAGGAAAGCACGCGTTTTATGAAAACAATTGAGCGATGAGTCCTACATTTTACAAATTTGCCGCTTTTTTTAGGGTTCCGTAGTCAACTAGGAACCCTTATAGTTTCGCCATATCTGTCTGTCCGTCCGTCCGTCCGCGGATAATCTCAGTGACCGTTAGCGCTAGAAAGCTGAGATTTGGTGCCAAAATGTATATCAATCACGCCGACAAAGTGCAAAAATAAAAAGTGGAAAAAAATGTTTTATTAATGGGAAGTGATTTTTTTTTTCATTTCAACCATAACGTGTAATATATTGTTGGATAAGTATTAAAAAATGAATAGGGGTTTACAAAAATCATTTTTTGATATTGTTAATATTTTCGGCAATAATCGATCCAAAAGAAAAAAAAATGCGTCCCCCCCCTCTAACTTTTGAACCATAAGTTTAAAAATTATGAAAAAAATCACAAAGGTAGAACTTTATAAAGACTTTCTAGGAAAATTATTTTGAACTTGATAGGTTGAACAGTTTTTGAAAAAAATACGGAAAACTACGGAACCCTACACTGAGCGTGGCCCGACACGCTCTTGGCCGGTTTTTTAGGGTTCCGTAGTCAACTAGAAACCCTTATAGTTTCGCCATGTCTGTCTGTCCGTTCGTCCGTCCGTCCGTCCGCGGATAATCTCAGTAACCGTTAGCACTAGAAATCTGAAATTTGGTACCAATATGTATATCAATCACGCCGACAAAGTGGTAAAATAAAAAGTGAAAAAAATATTTTGTTAGGGTACCCCCTCTACATGTAAAGTGGGGACTGATTTTTTTTTCATTCCAACCCCAACGTGTGATATATTGTTGGATAGGTATTTAAAAATAAATAAGAGTTTACTACAATCGTTTTTTGATAATATTAATATGTTCGGAAATAATCGCTCCTAAAGGAAAAAAAAGTGTGTCACCCCCCACCCTCTCTAACTTTTGAACCATATGTTTAAAAAATATGAAAAAAATCACAAAGGTAGAACTTTATAAAGACTTTCTAGGAAAATTATTTTGAACTTGATAGGTTGAACAGTTTTTGAAAAAAATACGGAAAACTACGGAATCCTACACTGAGCGTAGCCCGACACGCTCTTGGCCGGTTTTTTCAGTGCTAAGATTTGGTTGCCCGTCTAAATCTTCCTTTCTACCTTACGTAAGTAGCGT
This sequence comes from Leguminivora glycinivorella, assembly GCF_023078275.1. NCBI lineage: Eukaryota > Metazoa > Arthropoda > Insecta > Lepidoptera > Tortricidae > Leguminivora > Leguminivora glycinivorella. The sequence continues at coordinate 17,412,041 of NC_062984.1, forward strand.
AGACTAGGCGCAGTTGTATTTTGCGTGTTACCTTTAAAGCTCGGCCACACTTGCGCGTTTTGAGAGCGTAGGCGGAGCGGTAGCGGAGTTGCATTCCGCTCCGCTACCGCTACGTTATCAAAACGCTTGCTTCATGTGTGGCGGAGGCTAGTGAGTGTTCTCAATGTACTAAAAAGGGTTGGCTCCTGTAAGACCTTTTAAGTGTGAAGTCGTGGGTAGAGGCCGCTTCGCACTACTGATCGGTTATTAAGTTGTCAACTGGAGTGTAGGTATCAATATAATAAGTTAGTAATAAGTGCAACGCCTGTAGTAATAGACCTGTAATCAGTTCATAATTTACTCCAGGGGACTTCAGACCTTAAAATAACCTTACTTGCAGCCCTCGAGTACATTTCGAGCAAATTTTAATTGATCCTATTTTGTTACCAACATTTAGTAATATAATTCGACTTTCGTAAGATATATACAGGATAATTGTTATAATTAAGAAAATATAGATACTAGAGAACCTTAATGACGAAATAAAACTTAATAAAATCTCAATTCAGCAACAAAATCTTGGTAACAAAATAGGAATTAATAAAAACAAATTTAACTTTTCCCTTAATTTTTGTACAAAGTTGACGGGAATTGCTGATTTTTGAAATTAGTTGTATAATCCATACTAATATTATAAATGGGAAAGTGTGTGTATCGGTTTGTCCGTCTTTCACGGCAAAACGGAGCGACGTATTGACGTGATTTTTTTTAATTTTGGAGAGTGACATAGGCAACTTCGTCTCTTTCTAACCCCCCGCTTCCCTAAAAAGGGGGGATGGAAGTTTGTATGGAGCATTCCGCAATTTTCGAATTTAACGCGAGCGAAGCCGCGGGAAAGAGCTCTATTTCTGTATAGTTTTTATGTAAACTAATGTCGCCACGTTAATGAATAGTAGGTACATTTTTTACACCCGACGCAAAAACGACGGGGTGTTATAAATTTGACGTGTCTGTATGTCTGTCTGTCTGTTTGTCTGTCTGTCTGTGTGTGTGTCTGTCTGTGGCATCGTAGCTCCCGAACGGATGAACCGATTTAGATTTAGTTTTTTTGTCTGAAAGCTGAGTTAGTCGGGAGTGTTCTTAGCTATGTTTCATGAAAATCAGTCTACTATGTCGCAGTCGGGGGTTTTTTCAAAATTTTAATTTTGAGGTTAGGTTATTATGATACAAGTTTACGTATGTACTAGGTTGGCTATTAACACGAGGCGAAATTACGGCGCGCGACTTTTTCTCAAATCAGACATAAATATAATACAGCTACATATAGAGTATAGTACACCCGTATTCCCAAAAGAGCAGAGCACTTCAGATTGTTCAAGTTTCAGTGTCACTAAGCATTCTTAGCAGCAAACATGTGACAAAATATTGAGGTTCAAGGTCGATGTTAAAGGTACATCGAGTACTATTGTAGTGTCTTTACTTAAGAGTTTGCTTTGACAGCAAAATTGCTTTCTAAGTAGCAATGAATAATTTCTCACAATGGGAAGTTCGCTGAATTAATTCAAGGTCACGGGCGCGGGTTCTGCGCTCCATTCAGATAGGGTTGCGGGATGAGGAATTTTGCTATTCATAGAAATTCCCCTTGCCCAGTCACTTTTTGTTTTTTTTTTGTAAAAAATACGCGGGAACATGCAAGCGCGGATCTAGAGGGGAGGATTAAATTAAAGCTGGCCAGTCCTGAAGCAGCAGCTGGCTCTAGAACTTGACCATGCTACCCGGCCCTGAGTCGCGGAACGAGTCCCCCCTGACTACAAAGCTAGATCCGTCATTGCTGGTTATATTATCTGGCTACAAAGGGCGAGGGCGTAGTGGTAGTCTCCAATGGGAAGGGTTATTTAATTATATGGACACTTTCATGACAATGATTATGAAGTATAAGTACTTAGCAGACAAAAGATTCAAAGTTTCTAGTAAGAGACAGCAAAATGCTTATGAACATTTTTTTTCATATCCTTTCATGCTCGCGAATGACACCTTATTTATCGGCCTTTCGTGGCAGTTTTCGTTACGCTGCCACGAGATGTTGGACCAATCGACCTCCCCCAATCCGTTCATTGAAGTCACGAAATAGCTTCTAGTTTCAATGTCGTGCTTATATATTACAAAACTAAATAAATGACCTAAGTACAGAAAATTCAACTGAGAAACTGCCAGGCGGAATAAAAGCTAAAAGATTTCGTTGGGCTAGAATCGCCTGCTCAGTCGAGCCGACGCCTACCAACACAAATTCGATAGGTACTTTTGGACACAAACAAACAAGTTCTTAACTAGACAAAAGAAAAAATTATGGCTGGATTTTCAGTGTTGTTCTTTTGTCAGGATATTCCATTGTTTCAATAGAGCAACCCTGGGTACAGACAATGCTAAACGTAGCACAGTATCAGTAGCTAGTCAGTAAATGAGCTTGCAGAAAATAAATAACATACCTACTTAAAAATGTAAATATTGGAATGTAATAAAACTTTTCACGGACAATGCTACGAGTATGTCTGTATAAGTAAGTCTTCTACTTAAAATTCTATTAAAATCTATCATTTGATCGATAACAACATAACATTAACATCTGAATTCAGCTCAAGCGCGGATCCAGCTTCGTGCCCAGGGGGGGGTCACGTAGTAAAGGCCCGGGGCCCCAAGGGGGGGTCACGTGGTCTATTTGTATGGCCAACTTAAGGTCCAGGGGAGGTCATGACCCCCATGACCCCCCCCCCCTGGATCCGCGCATGATTCAGCTTTACTATGGTGTACCTAATACTGTGTTGTAAAATAAATATGTACCTAGCTGTTAACCTTTTGACCGCTTACTTTTTTTTTATCCAACTTATTGCTCATGTCTCCGCCGGTAGCACGAAGTTACCTACTCATACTTACGAAGATTTATTTTGTCTTAAGTATTTTTATCGGACTTCGGCTGAACATGGACTACGGTGGCGGCAGCTTATATATCGGACTAGATACGGCGGTTTAAGATTCAGTTCAGTAAGTACCTAGCTCCTTTCACTATTAAGTACATCTCCGAAAAATTCATACTGAATTGGAATGAGTACCTACCTAATGAGATTTTTATTTATTAAATTATAAGTAATTTTACATACCTAATTAGTGACTGCCTTACTGATTCTATATGTACTTACACTGTGGCAGCTGTGTAAACTGATCGTAGACTAACAGTCAATAGAGCGCTTTCAGAGTGCAATTTCAGGTAAATATTGCTAATCAAATTCACACTAGGTCGATATACCTATGTAGTTACACACTTAATAGTACATCACGATACAAGTGCGGAAAAGAAGATAGTCGGAACGAGTGGCAATAAATTAAAACACGCCCGAAAATAGTGCTTTATTTTTCTTTTTTTATAGGTCAACTTAGCCCCAAAACACATCTCGGACACTGGCGATCAAATATATGAAAGAGGCGCGTTCCTAGCACACATTCTAAGCTCGTGTAGGTGAATGCGTACCATGCTTGTATGAGTGAGATATGACAGGTCGATTGTTCGCGTTTTTGACAGGCGGTAACTGTCAGGTAACCGAGAGGGGGTGGGCGGCACTTTCAGAGGGGAGCGGGAGTGGCCATACTGTACGATAGTACTCTTTATAATACTGTGCCCAAACTAAGCAAAGCTTGTACTATGGGTGCTAAGCGACGATATACATACCTACTTAAATAAATAAATACATACTTATATACATAGAAAACATCCATGACTCAGGAACAAATATCTGTGCTCATCACACAAATAAATGCCCTTACCTGGATTCGAACCCAGGACCGCGGCTTAGCAGGCAGGGTCACTACCGACTGAGCCAGACCGGTCGTCAGTGCTTTAAATTGACACGAGCTTTTTCAGAGTAGGTAAACATCTGTAGGTGCCTTGTAAGGTGGGTGTAGGTGGATTTATAAGTATAGTAATTAGATTTGTTACTACGTGCCATGTTGCGGCATTTCATTAGAAACTAGCTTTTGCCCGCGGCTTCGCTCGCGTTAGAAAGAGACAATGTCACTTTCCATCCCTTCAACTATATCCACTTAAAAAATCACGTGAATTCGTCGCCGTGAAGGACGGACAAACAAACAGACACACACACTTTCCCATTTATAATATTAATTAACTAGCGACCCGCCCCGGCTTCGCACGGGTACTATACCTACATGTAAACCTTCCTCTAGAATCACTCTATCTATTAAAAAAAACCGCATCAAAATCCGTTGCGTAGTTTTAAAGATTTAAGCATACATAGGGACATAGGGACAGAGAAAGCGACTTTGTTTTATACTATGTAGTGATTAATGGATATTTCTTCATACTAAACTGAACTGTCAGTCTACAGGGTGGAAAAATCGAATGCCACATGGATGGCAACTACCTTAAATATTGTAAATAGCACATTTTGTGTAAGGGAGACTTTCCTTTGTTTTTAAAAACAATGAATTCTGCATTTAAGGATTTATGAAAAATCGCTTGCCTCAGTCGGGACTCGAACCGGTAAAATGTGACAAAAAATAACGTGCCAAATTTTCATGGCCTTCCGTTATTCTGATTGTATTTGTAATTTAAAGAAAAATGAACCTTATCAGTAACCCTTTCAATCTGCATCATAAAATACGGCACGTTATTTTTTGTCACATTTGACCGGTTCGAGTCCCGACTGAGGCAAGCGATTTTTCATAAATCCTTAAATGCAGAATTTATTGTTTTTAAAAACAAAGGAAAGTCTCCCTTACACAAAACGTGCTATTTACAATATTTAAGGTAGTTGCCATTGATGTGGCATTCGATTTTTCCACACAGTATACATCAGAATAACGGCGCCCACCTGAAAATAATTACTTACATAGGTATTTCTCAGGCTTTGGAGTACCATAACTCCCACACTTTGCTACAATTTTTTTTGCAGGCGCTAAAATGCATGCAGACAATAATAAACTGCAGAGATATTGGAACTGTGTAAAATTACTGTCAGTCGTATCATTTTTAAACAATATGAACTTCAAAATATTTCATTTATTATAAAATAATCATTATTGCAGTCTAAAATATGAGATATCTATTTTTGTTAGTAAATAGCATAGCATACAGTACCGGTGAGTAAGGCTGCCAGAACTCAACGAGGGTGCGGTGTGTTGGTGACGGAAGGACCTATGGAACTAATTTGTTCCGTCTATATTGTCCTTTTGAGTCGTCGGCAACCCGAACCCTCCTTAGAACTTGTACACTCCTTTTTGCTGTGTAATTAACACATGGGTTGGCAACGCGCATGTGACACTCCTTGAGTTGCAGGCGTCCATAGGTTACGGTGGCCGCTTTCCATCAGGCGGACTGTGTGCTTGTTTGCCACCGACGTATTATTAAAAAAAAAATACATACTAGACTTTCAAGTGAAACTGTATGTGCTAGTATCTTGTCTTGGTCTAGGTTTGAATTCGATTTAAAATATTGAAACACAATTCATTGGCAAGTGTATAATTCACTACTCGTAAGGACTATCTATATTTACAAATTACAACTAATTGGTAAACATACATTTTATTTCTTAGACTAATTGTATTTTAAAGTCATATTTTTCAATACAAACAACTTTTTACAAAGCAATCTTAAGAATTTCTACGGTTTGAACTTTCAATATTTACATACTAATGTACCTACTGAATGTACTGATTTTTGTAATAATCTGATTTTTAATGATTTTTTACACTTCAACATGACTAACAACTTCTCATATTATACAAGCTCTATGCAAGAAGCTACTTCTTAACTCCTCGCAACCTTAACTCCAGTTCCAAGTAAGCTCTCATGGATGGGTCTTCAACAGATTTCATGATTTTCTCTGCTATCTCTGGGCCCGCATTATTCATCTTCTTAGTCAAGGTCTCTGCCCACACAATGAAGACACAATTGGCACAGCCAGATTGGCAGCATGCTGTTGGAGGTTCATCTATTGATGCCTAAAAAACAAAAACAATAATTCGCACCTTTAGAACGAAATAGACCTAACACTAGAACAAATCACTATGGAGTCGGGTTGGTTTCATTCTAAAGGTGTACATTATTTTTATATCAACAGTGAGGACAACTAAGGACGCAGATTTACCCTACAGCTCATTAGTCCCGGGTCTAGGGAGAAAAGACATTAAGGGCAGCAACAAAACAGCAGTCTATAAAATGGGTCCTAAGGAAAGGGTTAGTTATTAGCATACATCGGGGTTTTGGGAGCGGGAATGAATCTGTGTATTTGTAACTTTGTTTATAGTAATTTGAATTACTAAAATATGTATTTAACTATGTAACTGGCTCCAAATGTACCTAGAAATGTTAAAGTTATGTTTATCTTTTATCGTTTTCACCATTTTTGGGCTAGTGTAAATCATTCCCGCTCCCAAAACCCCGATGTATGGTTATTAGCTTGTATTAGGCTAGGAGAGTATTATGGCCAATACTGCAAATCCACAATTGGACAACAACTCGGTCACGTATTAATGTAATAGGTAAAAAATGGAACCGAAATAATGGGACAGACAATTGTGTTTAGAGGTATGTAGAAGTTTAAATATTCGTAATAATTACGTCATTTGCTAGACGCTCGAGTTCCTTTTCTTTTTCAATTTCCGCTTCAGTTTTTGCTGTACAGTATTTAATACGTTGTCTTAAATTATTTCGATGTATTGGTCGTAGGAGCAAAAGTCTTGAAATCTGAAATTCAAAAGCCTTAAATAAACACCCTTCTTAAAATAGATATTTTGTAACTTTTCATACCCAAAAGTACTTACAATCATTTTTATGATTGATTTTATAGTTTTGCTACTTAAGAATCATTGTTTCTAGTTAGAAAATCATTAAGTTTCACATATTTTACTGTTTATAAATACCAAAATATTGCACATTCTGAATTCTGACTTTTTTTTTTTTGTTAGGATTGGCTTTTGCTGCCAGGGCACTTTGCCAATGTCAAGTGAGTAGGGTGATTTCAGGAGTGCACCTAAAAATTTAACCCCAAATTTTGAATCAAAAGTAATAAGTTGCATACTTGGTACATAATATTATGAACATAATAAACATATACAACTAGGTATATAGCAATATTTACAAACTGATATTATTTTTTTCAAGAAAATGTGCTATCATTTTTAATACTTTGGGATCTGAGCTAGCTAAAAGAGATTTTATATTACAAGGAAGAGGGACTTTCAATTTAAGTAAGAGATCGTATAAGCAAAAACGGTTCGATGGGCATTCAAAAAATATATGTTCGATTGTGCCCACGCCATAACCACATTGGCATTCTGGGCTAGCTTTTTTCTTTATCTTGTATAGGAATTCTGGAGAACAGACATGACCCAGTCTAAGGCGAATCAGGCAGCTCGTTACCTTCTTATTAAATTTAAATTTAAAGAACCAAGGTTTGGGGTAAATTTTTTGCTGAATTTGAAAGAACTGTAATTTATTATTAGTAATCCAAAGATCTGACCAATCAGAGTTCAGCTTTGTCGAGGAAATCACATCCAAGTCCTTACTAAAACATTGATAGAAACACCTACTACCAGTTACAGTTGCCTCTTTTGCAGCTTTATCAGCCAATTCATTACCATGAATGCCTTTGTGGCTTGGGATCCATGATAACTGAACGTCTAAATTTAATAGGTGACAAGTAAAGAGGGATTCTTTGATTAAGCAAATTATAGGGGTTTTCGCACAATTTTTGATAGAATTACAGGTGATAGCCTGGATTGAACTTAAGCTATCGGAGAAGATTACAGATTTAGACAGTTTGTGTTCCATAATGTATCTGGTTGCTTTCAAAATGGCTACGCATTCCCCAGTGAAAATAGAGCAAACTGAAGGAAGTTGAAATTTGTGGACTGATTCGAGGTTATCATGAATGAAAGCACAGCCAACAGAGCTATTGACAGATTTAGAAGCATCTGAGAAAAATAAATCCCATTCCTTCCATTTGTCTCTTATTGCAATCAGGAATTTTTCATTTATGCTATTTGAACTTCGCGTAACGCCGATTTTGACAGATTTTTGTTCGAACATTAAGGCAGCATAAGGAACAGTATAAATGGGTATTTTTGGAAATTTAGCTATGGGGACGTTGATATCATATAACCTGTTTAGACTGGTATAAAGGTTTGGTTTTTGTTTTCTAAGCCAGAAAGCGTTTACTTCAATATGGGCCTGCAAAATTTGGAGTTTTGGAAAAATGGGATGATTTCCTAATTGAGAAGAGCGGAGTAGGTATCTGTCAGCCAAATATTGGCAACGGAAATTTAGAGGAGGGTCAGCACACTCCACCTGAAGTGCTCTAACAGGGGAAGATCTCATAGCCCCTGTTACTATTCTGAGGGCTTTTGCCTGGATAGCATCTAATTTTTTAAGATCTTTTTTGCGACATGGTTCTATTATTATGGAACCAAAGTCCATGAGTGATCTTATTAAGGCATTATAAAGCAATTTTTGGGTGTAAGGATGAGCTCCCCACCAACAGCCAGAGAGAGCACGAATGATATTTAGGTTTTTTTCACACTTCCCAATTGTATTATCGACATGTTGTGTAAACGTTAATTTTGAATCAAATGATACACCTAGAAATTTTACAATGTTATGGACTGGGATGTTTTGAGAACGAAATGAAACATTGACTGGTGGATGATTCTTGCTTCTTGAGAAAACTAGAGCAGAACTCTTAGATGGGGATAGGTCAAGACCATGAGTATCTAGCCATAAACCTAGAGATTCCAGAGAATTATTTACATAACGGGTCGCATCTACGATGTTCTTATGTACCGAATAGATTGCAATATCATCCGCATATTGTAGGATATTGCAATGGTTATTAATGGATTGTTCCAAGTCCGACGTATATATACTGTATAGCAATGGACTTAAAACCGAGCCCTGTGGTAGGCCCCTCCAGAGAAACTTTGGATTGTTCTGCATGTTAGGTACTCTTAAAGAAATATTTCTGCCCGATAAGAGATTATTAATAAAAAGCACAACTTTCTCTGGAATTTTCATAGAACGCAGTTTCCTGCAGAGAACCGGGAGTAAAACATTGTCATATGCTGCTGCTACGTCGAGAAAGGCAGCAACGACGGATTGTTTTTGAGAAAATGCTATTCTGACATCTGTTGATAATAGAGCATGGCTGTCAGTAACACTTCTACCTTTTCTAAATCCGAATTGGGTCTCAGCGAGAAACCCCGAATTCTCAACAAACCACTCTAACCTATTTTTAAGCATATGCTCAACTATCTTGCACAGAACTGACGACAGAGCAATTGGGCGGTAAGAATTGTAATGCTCGGGATCTTTACCCGGCTTTAAAATAGGAAGAATGATTTGATGCTTCCACGATTCAGGGATATTACCAGACTCGAAGATTCTATTAATGAGATTTAAATAAAAATCATGACAAAATGGGCCCGCTTTTTTCAAAAAAGAGTACATGATCCCATCGGCACCAGGAGACGAGTCCGTTACTGCAGCAAGCGTCGTTTTGAGTTCATCTAAACTAAAATCCTTCTCTAATAAATTATCAGATTTGTTAAAAGAGTAAGATACTGGGATATCGGACTCGTTAGGAACAGCAGGAGGGGCTAGTTTATCTAAAAAATCGTTTACCCAGTTGAAAGACGACCCAGAGGCGGACACAGGAGCAACGCCTCTACGAAACCTTCGTATATTCCTCCATACAAATGTAGAGGGAGTGGAGGGCGAAATAGATTCACAGAAAGTGTTCCATCCATCAGTTTTCTTAGTTGAAAGGATTTTACGACATTTTGCTCTAATTTTTTTAAACTTTATGTAATTTTCTATAGTTATATTTTTATTATATTCCAATTCGGCCTCGTTTCGTTCTTTAACTGCTGCAGAACACTCAAGAGTCCCACCATGGTTGCGAGGGCTTGTTATTACGGCGAATAAAGGGTTTTTTCAGAGGGAATGTTTCCTCTGCTGACTGGTGGATAGCAGAGACGAATGACTCGTGGGCAGAGTTTATGTTTAGGTGAGCAACAGAGAAAAGGGTTTGAATTTTTTCATCTAAAGTGGATGAGTATTTATCCCAGTCTGCTTTGCCTAATCTATATTTTAATAGCGGGGGTAGAGGCGCTGAAAAATTAAGGTTTCCGGGTAAGGAAATAAATATTGGAAAATGGTCACTATTATGAGATAGGGATGAGATATTCCATGATAGCTGAGGGACTAAATTTGAGGAACAAAGAGTCAGATCTACTGCTGAGGAAAACTGATTAGGGGCAGTACGTCTAGTTGGTCTGCCGTCGTTTAAGTAACAAAGGTTCAATTTATCTAATAAACTGAGTAAATACCTGCCATTGTTATCAGAGGTGCCCGAACCCCACGATGTATGGTGGCAGTTCAGATCGCCCATAATAACAATCGGATTGGGAATATTTTTTACTATAGAGAAGAATTCGTTCAGATTGGCTATGGAGGGATGTGGGATATAAACTGAAACATAAGAAATATTATTTATGCTAGCTGCAACGATATATATGTTATTAGAGTGTAAAGGGAGGTGTATTTGGTAAAAGGGAATTTTGTTATTAATTAAAAGGGCGGAACCATCCCACCCATCGACTCTGTCATCTCTTAACATAAAAAATCCCGGCAATTTGAAAAATTGCTGGGGTTTGAGCCAAGATTCGCTAATGGCAAAAAGCATTGGATTATGTTTATTGTGAAGATATTTTAATTCAGATTTTTTGTTTAAAATACTACGGGTATTCCATTGTACAGCCGTACACATCCTGGAGTCGTTTATTAAGCATTACACATAAAGATTCAATTTTAGAAGCAGCGTGGTACGGTAAATTGTCTAAACTGAGAAGCATCAACAGAGAAGATAAAAGGGAATCAAGAACTTTGTCATTTAGTTGGGCTTTCCCACGGGAAGAATCCTGGGGTTGACGATTAGACGCAGACGAGTATATATTGTCATTGATGGAGATATTTCCTAAGTTAGTGTTCTCCTTTTCACGGAGGGCACAACCGTTTCGAGGATCAGGGATTCTGTAACTATTTATTATTTCCTGGTGGGCTACTTTGTCATATCCCGTTTGAAGGGGGGCTCTAGGTTTCCTTGATACTGTAACTGTTTTCTTGTAGGAGTTTGTAGGGGAATCAGCAATATCAGCGTAGGAGCGTTTTGCGGATGGGAAAAGGAGCGAAGCTTCATTGAAAGAAATGGCCTCCTCTGACATGGCAGCTTTAATTTTGTGTTGGCGGTTATACTCAGGGCACTTTTTATCATTTGCTGGGTGTGCACCGGAGCAGAAAAGACAGACTAAATCATTATGTGAGTTACATTGGGAGCTTAGGTGTGGTTGACTGCATTTTGCACACCGTGGCTGTGACCTGCAGTGTGCCATAATATGCCCATAACGGCAGCATTGCCTGCACTGAATGACAGGGAAGTTGTATTGTTCAGTGAGGAAAGAGTTATGAAATAGGTATACTCTCTGGGGTATTTTTTGGCCGTCGATAGTTAGGGCCATTGTCTCCGTAGGGACCCATTCAAACCCGTCACCTACCTTCTTTTTTGCGTTGAGACGCCTCGCTTTTATAATCTTACCAAATCCTTCTGGAGTCACCATAGACGCAGCTACTTCCTCATTGGTCAGGTCTTTAGGAACTTGGCGAATAATAAATATTCTTGCCACGTGAAAACTTGGGATAAACGCCAGGTATTGAGAGTCCTCCTTGTTGACTGTGTCTAAAAATCTGTTTGCAAACACACCATTAGTAAAATCGAGGCTTATACGATTTCTACCTATCTTGCGAATTCCCCTTCGTGTAGACCTTTAATATTATTTGAGCACAAATATTGACCGAATTTCACCGGGTGTAGCTGTAGGGAAACGTTATCGGAGGAATCGACTGGTTTTAGTTGTACGTGAATTACATACGGTCCAATGTCTGAGTTGGTGTAACATTGTCTCCCGATGGGAGGCGATGCTGATGCGTGATTTTTTGACTGTGTGATTTTTGTTTTTTTTGGAATGTCAGACGGCATTTCTTTTAATTTTTTTGCAGCTCTTTTAAGGGTTGGTCTAGCTAGAACAAACTCTTCGTCTATATCAGGAGAGATCGTTGACTGACGGTCCATCTCCGGGGGGCTTTGCGGCGAGTCCATCACAGGATTAAGGGCCGGCTCGGGCGATGGGTTAGAAGAACCCATCACTCTGCCGGCCGTATGGGAACGTAATGTCCCTAACAAGCTGAAATATATATATATAGATTAAATAAATAAACAAATAAAGTAATATTTTCAGATAAAAATCACTACAATAAATTAAATAAGAATTTGGGCCGAGAAAATTTTAAACTGACAGCTCCCGTCCCGCACTCCGAATCCTATCTGGAAATGGTTTTCGAATTCTGACTTCTGACCTAACATTACATGAGTTGACAGTTGACATTGACAAGTAAGTTGTCAAAATTGTCAGATTGTCTATGATTCTCCGATGCGTTCAGGGCAAAGAATATAATACTCACTAGGAGAAGAACGCCAACTTCATGCAAAAAAATGCCCCCTTCCAGTCACACACGCACTTACACAACCTTACGTTACCTTACGTTTATACTAGTGGCGGTCTCAATCAAATTCCAACGGACATTAATGGAATTAAAATTGACAACCGGTTTAGCGCATCATGTCAATTTTCATATATCGACATTGACACATATCAATCAAAATCAAAATATCAGTGGCCAGAAAGCTAGAAATAGGTTGCACAAGGAGGTTAGTTAAAGCCGGGATGCCGGACTTAAGTAACAGTTAGGAGAAAAAATCAATATTTTTTATTCCTGGTATACACGGCAGGAACGACCAATTACTGCATGCGCATTACAAGAGGTCAATTAAGAGAGGTAACCTTGGTGCCGACTCTAATGGCGCATTTTCATTAGTCGATAGGGTCCAAATAGGGTCTGCATGCGGGGTACGACAGATTTCTGGAACGCGTGCCACAGGGCCCGCATTCGGGGAAACGTTTTCATTAGTCGATAGGGTCCGCATTAGGGGTGCAAGAGATTTCTTTAACGCATGCCACACTTGCCAGAGGGCCCGCATTCGGGAAATTAAATAGTAATTGTAACTTTCACTGGTTGTTATCTCGCCTGCGGGGACTCCCCGTATGCTGCATACCGAACGAGTTATCGACTAATGATATTGCGCCACTAAAACGTAGTGATTCAATGCTCTTTAGTTTACGTCTACTTATTATACTATTCGTCACAAAAAGTTTCGACAAGTACGTCAAGGAGGAAGATTTTAAATACAAGTGAACAAAAACTTGCACTGTACGAATATTAGCTCAAAAAAACTAACGGCTGCTGCTGAAGTTTACAATTTTTTTTTTCTCTTTTACTCCCATTGCGATCAGAGTGAGATCTTTATTAAAAATGTTATTCTACTGACAAACTGGTTGTACTAGAGTATACAAGTCATAGACAACTAACAAAGGAGCGGAAACGTGGATACGCTTCTCCAAACTAATCCATATTTTTCTACTCTGTGGCCGGAAGCATTTCGTTTCGTCCGTCATTTTTGATCTATAGATTTTACAAATCTCTGTAAATTGCATTGATAGTTTTGTGCAATTATTTAGTGATTTTATTGAAATATAATTTGTTGTTGCTTAAAAATCCGTTAGCTGCTTTAGTGTCGACGTAAGCTGTAGGAAAAAGTAAGTAATGTGTAGATAGTTTATTACTTGAAGCACTCATTCTCAGATTTTGATAAGCTTGGGATGTAATGATGGAGCCGAAGCCGCTTATATCTGTTATTGTACGAGCTACTGAACCGTGCGTCATTGTCAATGCACTTTCATGGATATAAATAACGGTTCCATTCATCGCTTTAATTCATGGTTTATACTGATTTTTTTTATGAAGCTCCATGGGCCTGGGCTTCTCCAAAAACTGACACCACGCTTACGTGTGGTAAAAACTCGTTTTTTAGACTTAATAGCATATTCTAGAATTTGCATTGTGTGTTTCGAAGTTTTTAGATACTGTCTATATTTTATGTTTAAAAATTAATGTACCCAGTTTAAAATAAGTAGGTAAATGTTATTATAAATAATTCTGATAAAATTAAAACTTTCTCATTTTCGTTATAAAGTAGGTAAAGATGTAAATAGATTTAAGTCTGGAGACAACAAATTAATTATTCTCTGCATTTTGTAAGTTACTTATAACAAATAAGATGTAGGATTGGGTGTAATTCACTTCCCTATTATTATTATTATTATTATACAGATTTAAAATGTGGTTACTTTTTCTCAACTATAAACAATGTATGCATATAAGTAAAATCTAAAATCTTATATCAAATCAAAATAACCAAATGCATGAATAATTGTTATTACTTCAGTACGTAAATGATTAATATCCAATAAATACTTTATTGATTATCAGTTATAATTGCCATCTGGCATTCAAAGGGTTGATGGTCTAATATTATCAAAAAGGTTAGTGTTTACATATCATGAGTATTTCTTAAAATCTATCAATGGTAATATAAGAAACTAGTAAGGCTCTTAAAATGCTTTCTACTGTGATTTACATACATTAACATGCCTGTTTTTATCTCTATTGCACACATGTTATATTGCTGTCCCATCCATAAACCCAGTAATATAATTCTGTAAACCAGCTTCATTTTTTTACACTTGTTCCAGAACAATGTCCGGGGAGCCCGAAGTAGCCCACACACCCGAGGGTGAGGAGGAGGAAATCAAGTCCACATACAAACCTCCCCCAGAGAAGACCATCGAGGAGATCTTGGCTGCTGACCAGGAGGATGAGTCCCTGCGGAAATATAAGGAGGCTCTGTTGGGGCAAGCGCAAACTGGAACTGTTATTGTTGGTATGTAATACTCTAATTTTCCTATGATCCATTTTAATCATAGTCACACCTCGAACACAGGTGACACTGGCAATCAAATAATATTATATGATAGAGACACGTTTCTAGCACACAGTTTAAGCTCATGTAGGTGAACACATTCTATGCTTGTATGAGTAAAATATGACAGGTCGACAACTTTCTGACAGGTGGTAACTGTGAGGTAACCGAGAGGGGGCGGGCGGCACTTTCAGCGGGGAGCGGTAGTGGCCATACTGTACAATAATACTCTTTATTATACTTGTGTCATAGTTGTCGCCTCGTTTCCGTTCAGGGGTGGATTTGAGAAACAATGTTACCTAACGAACTAATAAACGGGCTTTACGGGCTCCCTCAGCAGTTGCCTTGATAAATCCATGACCATTAAAAAATGAAAAAGTAAATTACCAAAAAAAACTATTTCATGCTTACAACATGAAATAGCATTATGGCTAAGAAAGCCGATGGCAGATGAAACTTCAAAAAAAAAAATGCTTACAACATTTTACAACAAATGGTCAAGAATTAAGACCTATGAGAATGAATATTGAGCCAGGAGAATTATAACCAGCCATGCCCAAAATTTGTTAAATAACTTGTTACTTCATTCACAGACATATAACTCCGTATTAGACAGATAAAGTCTAAGAAAAAAATGTACCTCAGTACCATACAGAAAAGGGTACGGTCGCCTAGATGGCATTACACCTTTGGGGTACGCTCAGCTAGATTGCGCTAATATTAATATGTTAAAACATATCAAGCTAAGAATATGGGCCAAATTGTCAAAACTGAGGTTCAAAAGTTTTAAGCCTATGCACACATTTTACTTCGACAGTAACTCTCTATAATACTCGATCCTCTTTGCTTCATTCCAAAGACCTGCAAATATATATCTGTCTGTCTAAGGATACTTGCAATGTTTTGAAATCTTTATATACTCCCAAATATTTTGAAAAATATCCAATGCATTTATATCACTAAGGCCTTTGCGATCATGTATTTCTCTTTAGTTTCATGGTACACAACTACACATATTTTAAATGATTTCTAGTTCATTCTATAAACTATGAATACTGATACTGTATTATTCACACATCAGATTATATCCACTTCAGATTATGAATATCCACAGTTTGATCAGTATGGTGATTCTAAGTTAAGAGGTAATACGTTGTATGGAGAGACGGCGCGAACTTTTTTGTTGTTTTTTACCTATTTGTTTATTTGTATTAGTTAAAACTGCCAATTTGAAGTGTTTACAAAGAGGACCAGTCAATTTATTTGTTTTATCGTGTTTTATCAGCGACCAGGGGAAATACTCAGTCCAGGGGAGATACTGTTGCACAGGGGAGGATACTTTGTGACCAGGGAAGAGACAGTTGTATGAAAAATTTAGTTTTATTTTTTGAGAATTAACTCTATTTATTGTTTTTATTATAATTATTGATTATTTATACTCAGACTTTACATTTCATAACATTCTTACAGCAAAAAAAGTGATAATTCCTTAATGAGTTGTCTTATTTTTCACTTCTCCATATTATCCATTAAAACAATAATAATTTTAATGTACAATCAATAGGCAACAAGTAAACAAAAACCTATCCTTTTAATATCAGTATTAAACCTTTTTATTAAACAGCTTCACGAAAATTTCATATGAAGTTGAATGTGAATGTGTCCTCTTTTTTCTTAATAGTTGCGTTTTTCTGGAAAGAAAACCTTCTATCGTAAAGCTAAAATAAAAATAGGTACAACGCTAAACAAAGGTTAAGAGAAAACGGAAATAAAAATAATCAAATCTAGTACAAAAGTATCTCCCCTGGCTTTTTTGATACGCCAGGGGAGATACATTTTCGATGAAAATCAAAAATAGCTGTAAAAGTGTTTCTCGTACGCAATTCATAAATAAACGTAACAATATATTCAACATTTACAGTGGATATTGTTATATATATTAGTATTTAAACAAATGATTGTGAAATAAAAGTGACCAGAGGAAAGACTGCATTCACTCAACATTTCTGTACCCAGCGAGTGCCGTGGCCGAAATAATCAACAAAACGGATGCATAGTTGCCTTACGCGCGTCTTGACGGTAACTTCACATAACACCCTGTGTATTAGAGGACAGAACCTCCACAGATTAACAAATTAAACCGACTTTTGAACGAAAACTAAAAAGCCAGGGGACGAGACACAAAACACGTAGGACAAAGTTTGGAGTTCATAATTGTTGTTAAATACAGTAATATAAGAAATTCCACTCATAAAATACTGTTCCTTAGTTATTTATGTTTGTAAAATTAAGGCTATTAAAATAATAAGTGAATTTTAACAAAGTCATAATTACTTGTTGACAAATAAATTCGGTTGGGGGACAGGCCAGGGGAGAGACATTTTTCCTACATTAGAGCTGATTGTGACTAATTTACATGAATTTCTGTAATAATTTTGAGTGCCCAGGTAGAAAACATTTAGTTTTATAAAATAAATATGTTATTATGAAGTATTATCTTGAAAAAATATATTTTTTTGTCAGTGCCGTCGAAAGTACCTCTTAACTTAGAATCACCCTATAATAAAATTAGCAATACTTTAATAAATTTCCTTATCACCATAACTGATTCCCCAGTGCTAGAACATGATAGCCACTGGAGAATGTCAAATTTGATGGTTTTATCTCACTTATCAGTAACATTATCAGAATATCCTGCTATATTTGATAGGCAATGTATTATGAATAGACCCCGGATTCTTGTCGCAATCACGTGACAATAGGGTGATTTGGGGAGTAAATGGAACAGTACCTATTAATTAATACGGATTTATTAAGATAAGATAATACAAAAAAAAGATTAAAATGTCGACGTCGCTCTTTCGTTAACGGACTCTCCGTAACAGATCAATAGTTCTTCTAAATGACTTGCGGTTAGGCTACGTCTTCTAGCAGAATATATCCACTTCAAAAAAGAAAAGCTTCTTTCCACTGGGACAGATGTTAGCGGAGCATATTTGAAAAGTTTGCGTTTGTCAAAGCAATATTTGTATCGATTGCTTGGATTTATTTGTATTTCTTGACCGGTATTAAGTAAGTTAATGTTCCTCATTATGTTAAATCCGTCATTTTTTTTCAATACAAATTTCAACTTTTCATATACTAAATAATTATATACCAAAAAAAATATGATGTACCTTTTTATCTTATCTTATAATTTAAGTATTATTTTGTTCTACCATTCCATTTACTCCCCAAATCACCCTATTGTCACGTGATCGCGACAAGAATCCGGGGTCTAATTATGAACTTAGTTGCAATTAATGAAGGACAACTTTTATTAATACAGTGCTTATTTTTAAGCACTTTCTGCATTTGAAGATAAACCCCCTTATAAACATTCACTAAAGTTATCAAGCCGATAAAGTTCGTTTGTAGGGACCAATATGTCGGAAAGGGTTCCGACATATTGGTGTGATAGAAGTATTTATTTGTTGTATGTTACAATGTCTAAAATTCGTTGAAGAAAGTAAAACTGGTTTTAAAACGGCTAAAAGGTTATCGACCTATGGAGTTTATTTGATGGTGACATGACATCATTACAATTTTAAATGTTTAATGAAAGGGAGACCACGCTTTGCTGGGAAACCATAAAAAACTAAGATTTAACACCAGACCTATAATGTGTGTCGCGATATTGAACCATCCTGGAATGCTCTTCCTGAATTCATTAATAGTAATTGCATTGGTTACAAATGTTTGAATAATGACAAAAGTTCTACAAGCTTCTAGCACACAGTCTAAGCTTGTGTAGGTGAACGCGTATCATGCTTGTATGAGTGAGATATGACAGGTCGACTGTTCGCGTTTTTGACAGGCGGTAACTGTGAGGTAACCGAGACGGGGTGGGCGGCACTTTCAGCGGGGAGCGGGAGTGGCCATACTGTACGATACTACTCTTTATTATACTGTGCTTAAGTGACTGTTCCACGAAAACGTTATACGTGTTTCGTTCATTGTTTTCCTGCTATAGTAAACCCATGAAAAGGAAACGATTGTTTACATATCTATTTATATGAGTATATTAGTATTACATACCTTATAACTCTTGAGAATTTGTTTTTTTCCCTATATTTGTATGAAGCAATTGTGCTGTTAAACTTATTTGTGAATAGAAGTATTTTTTTTGTGGTCATATTAAAAAAATATAGATGTATCGATTTCCATGTTAGAAAATATTCCCCCCATGGCAAATATTAGCTGAAGGCTCACTGGACCCATTTTATTAAATAATAAGAGTTCATTTTGTACAACATCATGCTTTTAACAGCAATCTTTACCATCTTTATCTTTAGCATCTTTATGTTTACAATGATATCTTTTTGGACATGACACATGCATGGTAAAACGTAAATAAACGTAAACGTATATTCTGAATAACTAATTTATACACCAGTTGAGGTTGAAAACAGTGGACAGTCTGCACCAAAGCAACAGGATTTCCTAACAATTGACCTTGAATATATAAGTTCAAACTAGCTTTTGAAGTTAAAGTTAGTTCTAACTTATGCATACTCAATCATCCAGCTACATTAACGACATGCATACATATGAATACAGAACATGTTCAACTGGAAAGTTAATTGAATTGAGAAACTCTTCCGTATATTGAGCCCCATTATAGCTTGCCCTGTCAAGCAAATCTAGAATTTTGTCAAATTGATAGTTTTTCCGGAATTTCTCGCCCTTGGATCTTGGATACCAAATGTTATATTATATGACAAAACTCGAGACAGGAACAAGCTATGATGGCGCGATCTATACAAACCTTTGACAAATTGACAGTTGCCAACCCCATTGAAAATGTTACCCTCATTGATTGTTCTACATGAATTTAGCTATGAAGCGAGTGGAAAAACTAACCCCCTTATTCATAAACGTAGATACACTACAGTTATCAAGCCAATAAAGTTCGTCTGTCCCTGTCTATCACACCAATTCGTCGGAAATGGACAATCGAACTTTATCGGCTTGATAACTTTAGTGTACGTTTATGAAGAAGGAGGTAAGAGAATATCTTGTCCACAGACGCGTCGGATCCTCGCAAGGTTATAGTGAAGAAGCTGGCGCTGTGCGTCACGGGCAGAGACGACGTGGAACTGGACCTTTCCGGAGACTTGACTGATCTTAAGAAACAGGTAAATGCTACATTTCTAACTATGGAAGGGTTTATTCAACTTTTTTTAGTCGCGTACCCCTTTCGCTATCTATTAACCCTTTAACGGCCCAGCCACGACATTGGTCTAAGCGTGACAGCGGTGAGCGGCAGCGGCTAGGGCCGTAAGCGATCGTCCATACTAATATTATAAATGGCAAAGTGTGTGTGTCTGTTTGTTTGTCCGTCTTATACAGCAAAACGGAGCGACTAATTGTCGTTATTTTTTAAGTGG
The DNA here is from genome assembly GCF_023078275.1 of Leguminivora glycinivorella. Lineage (NCBI taxonomy): Eukaryota > Metazoa > Arthropoda > Insecta > Lepidoptera > Tortricidae > Leguminivora > Leguminivora glycinivorella. Next base: position 17,432,445 of record NC_062984.1, read on the forward strand.
AGATAATTGAAGGGATGGATAGTGACATAGGCTACTTTTTGTCTCTTTCTAACGCGAGCGAAGCCCCGGGCAAAAGCTAGTAGTTCGATAAATACAAACAGGATATTTCGCCAAGTCAAATAAATAAGACAAATCCTCGTATAACTTTGTGCTACCGGCAGCGACATGAGCCCGTGCTCATTTTTCACCAAGCCGTCTTGGTGAAAAATCCAAAGCGGTTAAAAGGTTAAACAATACTACGACCCCTGGCAAATGAAATATTTTAATAAATATTTCATAAAAAAAATCTCCGAGTAAACTTGCTACAGACCCCTAATAGGTCCGTGGACTCCATATTAAAAGAAACCCTGTGGCATCCACTTCCTTGCTATGAATTCCTAGAAGTCTCTGCTTTTTGCAAATGAGTGCAAAATATGATATCTTTTCGTACAGTCATAATTTCAGATAACTGCGACTATAAACTTAACCTAACTAAAGCAGGCATGTTTACAGCGCACGTGTTACGACACAAAATTAATTATAATCATAGCGCGTCGCTTCGCTCCATCAGTCCTAGTCAGTTTGCAAATGGACACACGGTTTAGCTAACCAAATATACAGCAACCACCTATTTCAAATGAGAACATATTGCTTTATATCAAGGTTTAAAATTCGAATCTATGTTTGATTTGTTTAGTTCCTTTTAGCTTTTAGCGTCGTGGTGATACCCGATTGTTTGATAGTACGTGAGATATTTATGATGCGATTGTCAGTAAATCTTAAATACACTCTGATGGATGGGCGACTAATTTGGATTTAATTAGTGTTTAATTTATCATGTTGTTATATATTGTAGCAGTGATAGCCTAGATTTAGATGTGTTCCATCTAGCACCCGCAAGTTACAAAAGTAACTTTGCTGAGGGTGCTTGGTTCGATCAGTGTCAACTCTAGTGCGCCGCTTTACCCGCTTTTGTGCATTACGGCTCACATCCATAAATACCAATTTACGAGTATGAAAATTAATGGGAATGGGAAAGTGACCTGTTTAAACTTCCGCAATTTTAACAAACAGTAGATTCGTGAAATGACTATTCGTACAGAAAAACGTCAGTCCATAGTGTCCATACAAAAAGTGTGAGTATGAGTACCTAAGACAATTGGCCGATTCTTGTGGCAGAGGTAAATAAAGGCCACTCACGTAATAAAGGCGATTTCCAAAAACATATCGCTGCACTAACCCTAATGATTTAAAGTGGATACCTCCACGCAAGAGCAAAAAAAAAACAGGAAAGTGTGTATACTGTGAATGGACTTCAGAGACGATCGGAAATGAATAACCACAAAATTAAATTTTGAAAAAAAAAAACCCGGACCGCGACATAGTAGATCGATTTTCATGAAACATGGCTAAGAACACTCCTGACTAACTCAGCTTTCAGACAAAAAAAAAATTAAATCTCGGTTCATCCGTTCGGGAGCTACGATGCCACAGACAGGACACACAGACAGACAGAAACGTCAAACTTATAACACCCCGTCGTTTTTGCGTCGGGGGTTAAAAAAACGAGGTGAATGATGTCATGACGGATTGAAAAGTGCAAGCTGTTGATGCTGACTCCAGTCTATGACCAGGGGCGGCTCACTCCGCAATTCTATCGCCGCGCTACAAGTACATGTCGGCGGCCGCGAGTTCGCGGCCCATTCAGTGGAGACGACCTTCGCGCGGCGCAATAAAATTCAATGTCGGCTGCTCGCGTGCGGTCCGTTTGTTAATGTAGGTAAGAATTTAGAATGGCGGCATTTTGTGAACATCAAAGGAGTGAGCATTCTGTACTTGTACTATTATATATTCTGTGGTATGACATACATAGTTCTACCAACAGGTGGTTACTCCATCCCGCGTCCCATAAACCGGCCTGTCGCAATTAGCTCTGTTATTATATTTGATTTGGCGTGCGTCCAGCGGCCGTGGTGTAGCAAAACGTTGAAAAAAGGACTTGTCGCTAGATTGACCTTTGGTCTATGATGGTCGGGGTTGTTGCCAAATGTGAATTATTATAGGTACAGTCGACCAAAAATGTGGTTTACCACCCTACGGGTGAGGTTCGTTTGAACGTCATGAGACAACAAACAAGGTCGATTTCCGCTTGCAATAATATTATGTCAGTGACAATCGCTCTGTCTATATTTATGATGTTTACGTCATGCCATGTGTTAAGTTAACCTTAGCGATCGTTAGAGCTCACAGAAACTTTTGTAAAAACTGGTAGACCACTTTCTTGGCCGACTGTACCACCTGAAAATATGCCTAAAGCGTTCTGTTTAGTGAAACTTACTTGAAAAATATCCTTAATTATAAATGGTTCACCGCGATACGACGTTAAGAAACAAAATAAACAAATGTATTATTTATAGTTTATCGTAGTCGCCGATTTCCGCTTAGCAGCGCGGGATCTTTGAAGTGTGCTCACGGATTCGTTACCTACCTATCAATTCACCCTTTATTTCGTGTCCTCTGGCATAATAAACACTACTGTATTTCATATTCAATTGACATTCTGTATGCACTACCTATGCTTCTTATCATTGGAAGGTAATGCCGTAATCGTCATACTGGGTAATAAGCGGGTTAGCGATCGCAAATCAGAATGACTGAAGTCCAGAAAAATGCTGCTGCCCATTATCTGGTCTACGGAAGCTTCATATTCTTCCTACGGCCATAGGGCCGTAGGTCTAGGGGTTCATGGCGATAGCCCGGTTTGCCATGCAAAGACGCCGGTTCGAATCCGGCCTTCACCACTGGTGGTGCTCGTAATTTTTTCTTTAATATATGACATCTTATTTCGATTTTTATACAAGTGTCATTACTCGTTAACTAGATTTATCGAAAAAAAATTGTCCATTAAGAACAACTCAGTCAAAAGATATTTCAAAAAAATCTTTAAAATCGAGGTTCCGCTCTCGACTCTTTCCTCGGACTTCAAAACTTAAGGGGCTACCTTTGAACGCGCCACGCACCGCGCGCCAGTTGCCAGCCGGCTCTCGGACGGAGGGGCTGTGCCGCTCGCTGCGCCGAGCCATTTTTTTTCTTAGAATAGAGAAGCGAAACAAAATGAAATTAAATTATCATTTCATTATTACAAGTGTACATTACATAATTCCTGTTTTAGGACAAAAACAAATTATTTCACAATGTACTATGTGACATGTATTGGCGAATTTTGCCCGTCAGTCGCAAGTAGAATTTGGCCGTGTGGGTTTCATCACCGCTTACGGCTCTCACTGATCAATGCGGTCCTGGTTTCGAGCCCGGGCAGTGGGATATCTTTTTGTGTTTTTTTTTCAAAAACGATTAGTTTCTACATTATAAAGGTTTTAATATCTCCCGGTTACAATATTTATGGCAAAATTCATTGTTTCGTATTTTCTCGCTGATGAAAATTATTTGAAGCTTCATATATATGTAAAAGTTTATACAAACGTTGAATTTTATCACAAATATTATACAGGAAGCCTGTATAGTTTACATGTGCTGGCTGTGTAAAAAAAGCAATAAATAAATATGAAAATGAATACATAATTATTTTATATAAAATACACACAAGCTAAAATGCATGTGCCTTGTAAACGAGCGCGCAGGCATGGTTAGATTTGGTTAGGTATTACCCACAGTACCTACTGCGAGCCGGCGCGCGCGCTCGGGTGGGGTCGTTGACCTTGCAACCCCTGCAGGTAGGTTTTAGTTCGCGGCTTCGCGCACATAGCACGAAATGATATAGGTAACAAGGAAAGGTGATATATAAATAAATTTGAACTATTCTTTATATTATAACGTGACCATAATACGTACCGTATGCCGCAACTAACAAAAATCTAAATTTGTAGATAGGTGTTCGTAGTTTCCGTTAGAATAACGAAATATTTTAAAATTATATAATTATTACGATCAAAGATACGGTACCTAGCATAGAATTTTATCACAAATATTATTCATTTTTAGTTAAAAATATTGTGCCAAATTGTACAGGCTGTAATTTTTATAACAAGTAATATGTTAAAAAATAATGGAACCTGAAAATGTAATATTATATTTCGTTAAATTTTGTATAGTTTCAGTTTCAGTTTATTTATTCAAGAACAATTTTTACATCGTGTTTGTTTATACACTTTAATCCTTCCATTCTGTATCCAAAACACTCTTCTCTCACGAGACTATTATGTAGGCCTAGCACATGATGGCCGCGGAAGTATGTCGCCGCGAGATAGATGACACGTCTTTGTCTTATTGTATTAATGACATAAGGACAGGTAGTCTATCTCGCGGCGACATACTCCCGCGGCCATCATGTGCTAGGCCTGCAGATGGTACGCGACTGAACTTTGTGCTTCGTCCGCCTCGCCTGTGCGCGCTGTGTGTGTAGGGTGAAGTGGTCGACAGTGGTTCGTTTTTTTTTTCAAAGGCCATATCTCCGGAACTATTGCCGATAGGGAGTGAGTATAAAGAACAAAATTACAGTAAATGTAATATAGTTTTAGTATGTATTATTGATTTAAAAAAAATAATACTTTCAAACTCTAAGAAACCTAATATGTATTGCACTATGTTATTTTTTTGCTTACCGTTATCCCATGATTAAATATATTGTACATTGATTCGGTTCGGAGGTGGTTGGTGTCACCCCTTTTCCAGGCATTGGATACTGCGAATAATTACCCATTTTGATAATTTTAAGCAATATAAATCATCAATAGAATCAAATAAAAGTAAGGCGTAGATAAAAGCTAATAAGTAATAGTTATTTGTTATACAAGGGTGCAAAGTTGAACTTGGCGAGTTTTTCAACACACGAAAAGTAAAATACATTTGCACCCGTTTGTAACACGAAACTTTTCCCCTCCACTATTTATAGCGAGGAAAGTACAACGCAAAAAACGTATGTAGAATAGTATAATCCTTTTTTATAAAAGCAAACGTAAAGATATGCAAACAGGTATACGGTCCGCCTGATGGAAAGCGATCACCGTAACCCTGTATACATGTATTCGTCATTATGCTAGATACAATTCCTTGAGAAATCTCTTTCAAAACCTTCTATGTTTGGTGCGCGAGCGTTATCATGGATACTCGCAAGCATCCTATCAGTCATTCTGTGAAATATCCAGTACTGGTGTTAGTCGTCGCTCAAATGGTGTACACCGCTTGTTTGTCTTCTAAAAGCTAAAATATAATAAGATAACATGTGAAATTCATGGAATGGGCAGATACATAGCGCGCGCAGGCGGACTAAGCACACATGTCAGTGGCGGGAATTTCGTTAGTCAGAAGTTGTTATTCACATATTTTGTGGTCATAAACATTACTAGTCATAATTTTTGTTACGAATAACGTTTCATGGTTCTAACAATAACAAACCATAATATTGGATATCATAATCTCAAAAGTCATAAAGTTGATGAGTATAAAATTGAAAAGTATAACAATAATTATTCAGAAATATTATTAGGCATATATTTTGAAGCCCTACTGATTTTTCTGCATATATATTTAATGTCTAAAATTCCTAAAGTATATTATATTTCAGACATACATATAATTACACAGAAAAAAATATAGTAACCCTATTCCTCGGGTAGGTTGTTAGTTTCCTTTGATTCCTTAGAGCGGAAATAGGAGCCCCGAGTAGCGGGGCTCCGTCTACTCATTGGTGGAACTAAATTGTTTTAAAAATAACCCTTTTCCTCGTGTAGGTTCGGTAGTTACCTTAGAGCGGAAATAGGAGGCCCGCGTAGCGGGCTCCGTCGGTTTATTGGCGGAACAAAATTGTTTCAAAAAGTAACCCTTTACCTCGTGTAGTTAGTTTCCTTTTGCTAGTTATCTTTTGTCCTTAAAAGCGGATATAGAAATTGTCAACGTCGGCTCCTTGGCGAGACCAAATGGTTTAATAAGTGCCATGAAAATTTAATAAACACTGAGGAAGTTAGTAAGCCAAATTACAAGTTTCGAAAATGCAGACGAAAAAAACATTGCAACATTTTTTATGGGAAACAATAGAGAACCATTTAATGCTATTAGTGAAGAAACACATGGTTATTAATAATCGTTATGACTTGTGATAAATCCTTAGATCAATTATTCCGAATAAGTTTATTTTCTTCAACATTATGGATTTGTACATCTATGGACTTTGATTATTATGGCTAATAAATTTTATGACTAACAATACTTATGACTTTCAAAAATCAGAACTACAATTTCTGACGTTTAATTTTATGACTAGTGATAATATGACTAAGAAAAATTATGACGGAAAACGTTATGGATAGTAAAAATCGGACTTAAAAAATTATGGGAACCAATAGAGACCCGTCAGTGGCGCTTCATTTGAATAGCCTCGTGATAGAGGAGCGTTAGAGAGAGAAGAGTGTTTTGAAGACAGAATCGAAGATTTAAAATGTACATAAGTATATAAACAAAATTGATGATGAATTTTGATGTTCTATTCTTTTTTTCACACAGCCAGCCGGCAGCCCATGTGCAGAAAATATTGCTTGTTATAAAAATTACTGCCTGTATAGTTTGGTTCCCTGTATGATATTTGTATATTCTATTCTATTCTATTCTATTCTAACAAAATTCAACGTTTCTATGGTAGGTCGAATCTTTGATCGTAATAATTATCATATAATTTTAAAATGTCTCGTTATTCAAAATGTAACTTATAGGTACTTGAGTTGTAGGTACTGTGCGTGCTAAATATGCAGTCTGCCTGTATGCAGTCTTTCGCCGGCTCGGCGCTGCGGACTACCTACCTCGCAACTCGCAAGTCGCAACGCAACCCCAAACACAAGGCACATGCATTAGCTTAAGTGAATATTTATAATAGGTACCTATATTTATTGCTACGCGTTCTGTTTTATTGCAAAAAAAAGATACTTTTTATGTGAACCTACAATTAATTTACATCAGGAAAAACATACAAAACAATGAATCTTGCCATAAATATTGTAAACGGGAGATATAAACCTTTATAATGTAGAAACTTATCGGTTTTGAAAAAAAATAAAAACCAAAAAAATATTCTTCAGGCCAGAATCGAACCCAGACCATACTAGTACTACACTCAGTCAGTAAGCGGCGTTACAAACCACAGTGCCAAACTCTGCTTATGACTACTGGCCAAAATGCGCTAGTACTTTTCACATTGTACATTGCGAAATAAACATTTTGTTTTAGTACTAAAACAGGAATTATCTAATGATAATTTAGATACATTTTGTTCCGGTTATCGATACGGCCATTGATGATGCCACAGGGCCCTCTGGTTCGAGTTTAAAGGTAATTTTATGATACGTCAATACAACATTCATATTGATTATTGACAAAAAAAATCTTCCATAATACGACAGCATTCCAGCCGCGGGTAACTGAAGGCCTTGGTCACTTTTCTTTAGTTTACTGCATTTATTTCCGTTTATATAATATGTTTAGTAGTTTTTCTCGTTAAAAAAAATTTGCATATTTATAGCATTAAAGTGTATTAGTACCCATACATTCGTACAGGCAACTCCTGGCGCTAGTAGCTTATAGTATTGCGATCTAGTACAAGCAACTCCTCCTAGATGGCGACTTGTTACGTATGGTGGTCTTGAATCTCGATCGACGTATCGTATAACAGGGGTGCGGGGAGGGGAAGTAGCGCGATCGAGCGAGGGCATTCAAACGGGGGACCGTCTTAATCAATCGGAACGAAATTTGAGAATCTGAATAACAATGAAATAATCTATGTCGGACCGTTTAGCTTTTTTGGTTAATTGTTACTAATCTTGAGTATCACACCTTTATTGCGCCACAATGAAAAAGGCCGTTTTTGGAAATTTTTGATTGGCTCTAGAGTCTTTAAAAAGCAGAATATCAAAAAAATCAAAACGGTCCGACACAGATAAAAATAATAACAATCTGTGTTGAAAAAATCATTGCTCTATCTTCAAAAACCAGGGAGGAAATAGTCGAGAGCGTTTGTATGAAGAATTGTAATATTAATGTATTTATAAGCTTAGTTTAAGTTTTAGAATAAGTGTATTTTTAACCGACTTCAAAAAAGGAGGAGGTTCTCAATTCGACTGAATGTTTTTTTTATTTTTTTTATTTTTTTGTATGTATGTTCCTCGATATCTCCGAGAATTGTGGACCGATTTTCAAAATTTTTTTTTTGATCGAACGGGTATAACCCCGAGATGGTCCCATTGGCACCAAGTCAGGGTCTGATGATGGGATCCTGGAGAAATCGAGGGAACTCTTCAAATGTTATAGGCACATGTAATGTTTTTAGTGTATTTTTCAAAGGTAAACCAGTATTTACGCCTGATGGTAATAATTTTATGTGGCTGAGCTGATGATGGAAGGTCAACTCCTCAATGGTTAGGAGTTAAAGGATAATTCTTTCACTAGTGTACATATATTCGGACTGATACGTATAATATCAATAGGAACCACTAAAAATTAACAAAAAATAAACTTTTTTAACAAAAAATAAAACCGCCTTCAAAAATAAGCGCGTTACAAAACACGGAGAAACTAAAAAGCAAAAAATAATAAACCTTTGAATTCAGATTTCTTATCGTATTGCAATAATCTAAACATCCAAATTATAAACAAATCAATTATTTTTGGAGTCGGTGCCAGCCTGCATATGGTTGGGTGGGGCAAACAGGCAATAGCAAGGCGACGAACAGGTCTGGTACCGACTACAAAAATAATTGATTTGTTTATAATTTGGATGTTTAGATTATTGCAATACGATAAGAAATCTGAATTCAAAGGTTTATTATTTTTTGCTTTTTAGTTTCTCCGTGTTTTGTAACGCGCTTATTTTTGAAGGCGGTTTTGTAAATAAGAATATAATGTGCGCTCATCGAATATTTTTATAGTTGCATGATAAAATAGTACAAATTCTCATGTAAGTGAATATGTTCTGTATTCTTTTGAGATAAATAAAGATCATTAAACCTAATTAACCCCTACCGTATCGTCTTAACCGTACATCTGTAAGCAGAATCTAATCGCTCTGGACCCGGACTACCCGGAGTAATGTCGCTTGTCGCGATTCGCTCCGATATTAAATCAGTTTCAGTTCAGTTTTGGCGTCCCGCCAGCGTGTACAGGATGAGCCGGTACGAGCAAAGGGTGTAATTTGCGGTTTTCCTTCCGTTTATACCGTAATCAATAATTTAAGAGTCACGAGAACTTCTAGCATAAAGCTACCATAAAGCTGTTATAAAATCGTTATTTTTGTATGAAAAGGTGCAACGATTTTTTCAGAAACGATTAACACGTCCCTACATTACACGGAAATGATATACGATTTGCCCTAGTCGCCAAGAGCAAGAAGAAGTATTGCATAGATTTCATCGAGGGAACCGGCCCCTTCCCCTTCTCTTTGTGGGGAGTAGTCACGTGCGATTTCATGACTATTGGGCTAAATCGGATCAGTTTGACCCAAGGAACAATTTTGCCAAGCAGCACCGCCACAGGCAAAAGTGCAAAGTCGCTGGCCTTACTTATCCTACTGGTCACCAAACACAAATATGGCAAAGGGAAAACGAGCATAGTTTGAAAATTATAAGTTCTAGCTATATACTTCCAAAGACAATATTGTAAAAAATTTTATAGAGAATATACTTCTCTTAGACGTTATTATTGTAGCTTTTACGGTTTTCATGGAAATATAAAAAAACTGAAAACAGGGATACAAAAGTGGGGGGAAAGAGGGGAAACATTGACACCTGGGCGTGTTTCTACTTCTATTTTTTCTTATAACCTTATAAGCTATATACATGCCCAGTTTCATGCTTTCTGCCAGACGGGACTATACATTCATACTAATTATCCGTTAACGCCCCGCACTATAACGATTGAGAAACAAAGAGAGGCACTTATATGAAGGAAAGTTCTTAAAATGTACTCTAGTCTTCGTGTAGGTATGTACAGACTGAGCCAATCGTCACGAGTAGTAAATAATGAGAGCCGATGACACGTGGGTATGTCATTGACCTTCAAGCGTGTATATTTTGATAGTAACTATGAAGAAAATTGTAGTTTAATGCTTCCATCCTGTATAATACAGTGTGTCGACTGCGCCAATCGTCACTAGTCGTAAATTATGTCAACCGATGACAGATGGATGCGTCACAGAACTTCAGGCGTGAATGGTTTTATAGTGACCTTGGAAGGAAAAATATGAAAGAAAGTATTGAAGTGTACTTTTAACACAATAAATTAGCCGCCCTATATATATGTACAGCGTGTTGATTGAACGTCACAGCGTCGTACAAAATGTCCGCCGATGACAGATAGGTAAACTTCAGACGTGAATGGTTTTATAGTGACCATAGAGAAACAAATATGAAGACTAGTAACCATGTAGAAACAGGAATATGAAGGAAAGCGTATTCTAGCCACCCTGTAAATACACCGTGTCGACTGAGCGTCACATGTTAGCCGATGACAGATGGATACGCGAATGGTTTATAGTGACCATGTAGAAACAGAAATATGAAGGAAAGTGTTGAAGTTTAGTCTAGCCGCCCTGTGTATGCAGTGTGTCGACTGAGCGTCACAGCACGTCTTACATACTGTTAGCCGATGACAGGTGGATACGCCAATGGTTTTATAGTGACCATGTAGTAACAGAAATATGAAGGAAAGTGTTGAAGTGTACCCGCCCTGCGTAATGCAGTGTGTCGACTGTGCCAATCGTCACAAGTCGTAAATAAAGGCAGCGCCGATGACAGATGGGTATGTCGCGTGCTGAGCGTCAGGCCGACTGCATAGTTAGATAGTAATGCATTGTATGCAAATTGGTCCAAGTGGACCGGCCAAGCGGTTATGAGAAGCGACTAACTAGCCGTTTGAAGTAGTTGGACTGGGAAAGCTCGAAAATTAACTGAAATCTCAACATTATTGTCAAATTTATAACACTTCCAGACTTCGTTCGCTTAGACTGGCTATGGACATTATTTTCACAATTTTAATAAAGAAAAAATTAACGTACACAACTAACACAAAACACAACTGACGCAAAAGTACAAAATATATACCTCTATTTGTATATTTTACTCATCGTCCTCCTTGCGTTATCCCGGCATTTGCCACGGCTCATAGGAGCCTGGGATCCACTTTGACAACTAATCCCAAGATTTAGCGTAGGCACTAGTTTTACGAAAGCGACTGCCATCTAACCTTCCAACCCGAAGGGTAACTAAGCCTTATTGGAATTAGTCCGGTTTCCTCACGATGTTTTCCTTCAAATGACATTTCGCACATAAGTTCAGAAAAACTCATTGGTACGAGCTGAGATTCGAACCCGCGACCTCCGGATCGAAAGTCGAACGCTCTTACCGCTAGCCCACTAGCGCTTTTGTTTTTATATTTTACTATTTTGTATAAAACAAATAAATTATAGTTTTTAAGTATTTTACAAAAACGCCAATATCACCGTAACTAGAAACTGCCATAAGCACCCTTTTCTTATGGACGGTCACATATGAGTTACGCAGTTATGCTAACAACCAACGCGAATAGGCCAAATATTACATACGTGATCTACCTATTACTGCTAATTATTCTGGTAGAAATGTTGACACACGATGCAGATAGCGCCACTCATTTTGTGGTAATTGCATGTCGGTCGCAACCTAGTTCGCATAATGTACAGCGAACAGTGCCACTTCAGCTGTCAAATTTGCAGCCACAGTATGTCACTATTTCAGTCCCATTCATTTATCGTCAGTGCTAAATTATCTGTCACATTCCTCGTAGTTATGTTGATTCTAAACATGAAGCCCACGAATAAATCTTCTTGTGCTTCTCTTTTTCTTGATATCACAACAATTTTACAATTTTACAATTTTAAAATTGTTAAAATTGTTAAAATTGTAAAATTGTTGTGCTTCTCTTTTTCTTGATATCAGTTGAAATATGCATAAGAAAAGCAGGTTACAATATATTTTTTAAAGGACTATTTTCGGAATTACGAAGGTTCCTACAGCTACAATTGTTGATCAACTTCTAGCTCATTTCATACACTGGACATCTCACTGTTACGCATAGTTAAGCATAGAAGTGTCCAGTATGAAATGAGCTAGAAGTGGGCAACTGTTAAAGTCCGTGACAGTACGAACACTTATGCTTGAATGTTCCAAAACTTAAATAGAAGCTCAATTATTGTAAAACGCACGTACAACGAAAACACTACGCGGCCATGTTTCGTGTGAATAGACGGATCCACACGGAGCGAGCAGCGTAGCGATGTTAAAGCGCTCGTTTTAGTGCGTTTTACATTATCCGATCCGATATCGGATGTCGGAAGGATTTCAAAGGCAAAAATCAAAGATGGCGGCTTCAATGTATGGGATATCGGTCCTACATCCGATATCGGATCGGATAATGTGAAAACGCACTTACTCCGCCGAGCAACCTGCCGCTAGATTGGCCGTTTGCTGCGCGAGGACTTCGCTCTGTGTGGACGCGCCATCTAGAGATCATAATTAATTTATTGCTTTTATGGGTTTTACAAGATTTTAGGATACAGGATTTAGGTTCCAGCATAAACCCCGTTGGGGCACGGCAATGTACAGACTAGGATTTAAAAACTAGAACACAAAATATCAAAACGTAAGCAGCAAGTTACTCCTTTATATTATAAAAACACGGAGAAACTAGAAAGCCAAAAATAATAAACCTTCGAATTCAGATTTCTTATCGGATTGCAATAATCTAAACATCCAAATTATAAACAAATCAATTATTTTTGTAGTCGGTATCAGACCTGTTCGTCGCCTTGCTATTTCCTGTTTGCCCCACCCAACCATACGCAGGCTGGCCCCAACTCCAAAAATAATTGATTTGTTTATAATTTGGATGTTTAGATTATTGCAATCCGATAAGAAATCTGAATTCGAAGGTTTATTATTTTTGGCTTTTTAGTTTCTCCGTGTTTTGTAACACGCTTTTTTTGAAGGCGGTTTTATTTTTTGTTAAAAAGTTAATTTATTTGTTGATTTTTAGTGGTTCCTAGTGGTATTATATGTATCAGTCCGAATATATGTACAGTAGTGAAAGAATTAGCCTTTAACTCCTAACCATTGAGGAGTTGACCTTCCATCATCAGCTCAGCCACATAAAATTATTACCATCAGGCGTAAATACTGCTGTACCTTTGAAAAATGCACTAAAAACATTACATGTGCCTATAACATTTAAAGAGTTCCCTCGATTTCTCCAAGATCCCATCATCAGACTCCGACTTGGTGCCAATGGGACCATCTCGGGGGTATACCCGTTCGATCAAAAAAAAAATTTTGAAAATCGGTCCACGATTCTCGGAGATATCGAGTAATATACATACAAAAAAAAAAAACATTCAGTCGAATTGAGAACCTCCTTTTTTGAAGTCGGTTAAAAATGAGTTTTCAATCAGAAACCAATCATGGTATGTTTTATATTTACATGTACCTCTTCTATTTCAGGTGTTCGTCATCAAGGAGGGCGTGCAATACCGGATAAGGATCGACTTCATCGTGCAGCGGGAGATCGTGCACGGCCTCAAGTACGTGCAGAAGACGTATCGGCTCGGAGTACCAGGTAATAACTAGTAATATTAAGGCAATTCATTTTGCCAACAAATCTACCAGTCAGCTTATCAAGTTGAAATTTGTATGAAATTGGCACTCTTGTGGATAACATGCAATGTTGCTACTATATGTGTTCAAAAAGAGAGCATTTACCAGTTGGTGTGGTAAAAAACATATATTATCTTGAGTTTGTACTTTTGGTGATCGTTTAATAAACTTATTAGGAATTATGTCTTTTGACGTCGCTTTAGCACGTGGGATCCGTACGAATGATGTACTTATAAACAGGCCCCGTAGCCGAATGGAATTTCTGCGACGCGCGCGCCGCAGAAATGTAGTCTGGCTCTGTCGCGCCAATACGCAAGAGCGACAGAGATAGATAGCTACGAAAGAGATATTATCGTGAGCGTTTCGTGAGCGTGTGTACATTCAGCTAACGCACACAGGTACATTCAAATCCATACATATTTGAATCGTCTAGTCCAGTTTTTGCCAGCATGACTAGAACATTAATCTACCTACCTTTCTACGCTTGTTACACGCTTTCTATACAAGAAACTATTGACCTCAGTTCGCCCATATTACCTATGCGCGCTAGTTTACATCGAAAAAGTCGAATATTACTAAAGCTATCAACATAAATCAGACTGCAATATAGAGAGTCGTCGATATATGGGTTACCAATAGGTACAGAGATCGCACTAGATGGAAGTTGTCATCAATTGAGTTATGCCGGTCCTGACTTTTCACGAATTTCCCGAGGGCATCTAATTCGCTCCGAGCGGGTCTAGGTAAAGTGCCTTAGCTAGTCATCGTATATCTTTGGATTTCGTTCAACATTTCCATTTTAAACCGCAAATCTTTCGGTGTTTATACGTATTTGTTTCTTTATTTCGTCCTTTAATGTTTCCGTCAACCATTAAAAGGATAAGCTAATTTGAGTGTTGAAATTTGACGTTTTAATAAGGAAAAGTAGGTACCTATCCTATCCACAAAGATCTGTCAATATCATTTTTGTCTCTATCAAAAGGAAAAGTCATTTATTTCAATGGCAAATACGTCAAGTACGTCCATGTATCCTAGGTAGGGATTCAATCTATACACAATTTTCGTCTTAATTAATATCAGTAGGGATTCCCTGCGTTACGTCATATTATCAATTGCACAGCCGCAATCGTAGAAGACCTGCATGTGCAAGGGATATCCGGACTACAATCGATCGGTACAAGGTCGTCTAACTAAAGACTTTTGCCTTTTTAGGTTATATATTTTGAGCTGTTATCTAATTTAATGTAAAAGCGACGCCAGCGCCGATTTCCTCAAACTTTTTTTTTACCTTTCTAGCCCCGTCGGCTCCCCAGGGAGCCAGCTTAAAAATTTAAATCATAAATGACACCTTAATTATGGCATAATTCAAAATTGAGTGTTCATATTTGACGTATGGGTTTCGAAAGGTTAATATCGTCACTACTTTTAAAAAATCTCGTATCTCACGCTGTTCCTCAAAGTTAGAACGCAGTAAGTCTATATGCATTCCATACATACTTACTACAATTTTCTTTTCATTGACAGACGAAGATACAAGTTTTTTTAAAAGTAGTGACGATATGCTGCTACCTATCTCTATGAAGTATCTATGTTAAACCTTTACTATTCGTATAATTAACATAATCGTTATTGTTCCACGCTCCTTCGGACAGTGGCCGGTACGTACCTCTTGGTATTGAATCACGCAAATGTAATGCACATTCCATGCATTATTAGTTTGTAGACCTAGCATGACAGTGCGTTACCCTTTTAAGATGTGTTTTAACACGTTCGAACCAAAAACCCGCCTGGTGGGCACTCGTGAACTTTGCTCAGAAGCCAGAGAACCCGCTAGGCGGGTTCTCGCCATACAATCGGGCGGTTATAAATTACGACCGGTTTCTGACGTAGTGCGTAGTGTTTTGTTTGGTACCTAGTGAATCTGTTAATGTCCTACGTTTCTTTTACTTCATATATTGTCAGTTTTCAGTTGTAATTAGAAGAGCATACTCCATTTTGTTGGATTGATCATGATTACTAAAACTGAGGTTACTTAAAACTATGTCGACTTTGGTCCTTAACTAGTGATTTTTATGTTAGTAAAATCTCCCCAGATTGTTTTCCTGGAGTTTTTATTGCTCGATCGTAATGTAGTCACATCACATCGCATGGCGACACGCCGTGTCATTGTCACTGACTCATGCATATCGCATGCGATTGTATGCCATTATACCCATCAGCTTAGGGCTACCATATAATTTATTTTATTTATTTATTAAGGGCCGGTTGCATCAAACCGTCTGTCACCGTTAAAGCGTTCGTTAAATTTTATTGTATGGGAAGTTCCTTAGACGTCTGCTGCGTGACGATGATGTGTCTGTCAAATGTAGTTGATGCAACTGGCCCTTGTAAACAAACAGTCACTACAAAATATTCTTCGTAAACGTTTACTAAAGTTATCAAGTGGATAAAGTTCGTTTGTCCCTTTCTGTCACACCAATACGTCGGAAAGGGACAAACGAACTTTATCGGCTTGATAACTTTAGTGAACGTTTATGAATAAGGGGGATAGTGTTTACGATATGTGTGACCAACACCGTTCACCACTTATTAAATACAGTTACAAAATTTTAAAACGAGCGCGATTTTTCTGCTCTTATTATGTTAATCACACAAAGCTACTATCTAATTTATTTAAAGGTTGGGAAAGGTCGCGATATTTCAGCTTTAAGTATATTGACGCTGAAAAATCTAAGAAAAACCGGGGAAAGCCGGACGGATGGTAGCCCTACATGAATATCTGTATTGATTACATTTACCTACATTGCCTACATCTTTAACTACGTGTTTGATGGTTGTAAATGTGACCCCTGTAAAGCGATGCATTATTAGTTCCTATATACTACATTAACATTTAACACCCTCAACTTATTTTCATATCTTCTATTCCAGTGGACAAAATGACCCACATGGTCGGCTCGTACCCGCCCAAAACCGAAATCCAATCCTACACGACGCCCCCCGAAGACGCCCCGTCAGGCATGATGGCGCGCGGCTCATACACCGTCAACAGTCTCTTCACCGACGACGACAAAAACGTCCACCTGCAGTGGGAGTGGAGCTTCGAGATCAAGAAGGACTGGAAGGACTAAGCTGGGTGAGTCGCTGGATTGAGTGCCATTGGGATATTTTTGAAATGGGATTGAGGGAGATCTGGATACACAAAGCATGGGCTCCACGGCTCGGAGTAAATGATCAGTAGTTCGCCTGTTTCTCTGTTAACCCTATGTAACTGTCAAAAAATTGACAAATTAAACTTTGATAAAAATAGTCGGCGTATTATACTTCCAATTTTATCACTTATCCACATGGATAAGGGCCCGCGCACACGGATGAAACAGTTGCACGGCGACATTTTTTGTCTCTGTCGTCTATCCTTAGACGCACGACAGAGACAAAAAATGTCGCCGTGCAACTGTTGCATCCGTGTGCGCGGAGCGTAAGACATCCGTCACTCTCACACTGACATACTTGCCAAAGCGTGACGGATACTTTATCCACATAGATAAGTGATAAAATTGGAAGCATGATACGCCGGCTGCCTTATGTTAGGACCCTTATCAAGCACAGGCGAGGTTAATCGTACAAATTTTAATGCCGATATATCGAGGGATTAGAGTAACACACATAACGAAACAAATCGCATCCGTGTCATAAATAAATGAACACGCAATGAAATGGTCACTTATGTTACATTTATATGGAATTACCCGAATACCTATGATTAATGTTATGATTTGGATTTGTATTATCTCGGAAACATTCTACTATTTTGTCATGTTATTTCTCGTACTGTTCTAATACAATGGTATTATGTCTAAAATGTGATTTTAACTTACACATTTGTGTCGACTCTTCCGTTCTCCCCTAGCCCATGTAGTTCCATTTTGAAATTATACTCGGTATAATTTTTTTAATATTTTTAATGTATGTTTCCCTTGCGTTACTTTCAAATGCCCAATTGGATACTTACAGCAATCCAGTAGGATTCTTAGATTTGTGTCGTTAAAGATGGCTGACTGAAATATTATATTGAAAATCTTAGTTTCTAAGAGTCACTAGGTATATCCATATTTCATTTATTTTCTACCCTAGAAATTAAACATTTAAATTTCAAACTTGATTATGACCAAATCTAAATAGACTTGTTGAAATTTAGTCAGGTTTGGTCATATCAATACTTATTAGTATTAATCATAATTGAAAACCAAATATCGTATTCTTACTAAGCTAAAGTGTTTAAGAAAGCTTTGGATTCGCTTGTACCTTTTTGATAGTACCTTTATACCTTTCAATACCTAATAACATATACAAGAATAAATAAATATATTATATGTAATTTTCCCTAATTTCAGTAGATCATACATGAGCCTTATTAAAACCAGTATAGGATATGTAAAGATAAAAGTAGAATACGAAAAACCCTATAATATTTTTGTACCTATTAGATACATCAAATACTCACGCCCTAGTATTAGAAGAATAAAATATCGATATGTACTATGTATTTACTTATTCTTTATTCGAATATATTGGGCTAGTATATGGTAAAAGGATGCAGTGATTGATCAAATCACTATAAGAAGCAAGTATTTTACTTTTTGCGAGCTCATCACAATATTATTTTTTATCGTATATACAAGTATTGTAGAATAACCATAGTATAACAATTTTAGTAGTCAGCCTACTCACTAGCGACACAATATGCTATGATCTAGCATTCCTTATAAAAAGCATTTCAAGCCAAGTTTGGTCTCGTGAAGGTACAGTCAGAGAAATAATGTCAAGACTGACGTATGAATGCAAAAGCTTAAGGTAAGAGAACGTTATTTTTCGACTGTACTTGCGGCAAGAGAATTGTCTCAAAGTTATTGATGGTATTATGTATATTCGATTACTGGTGCTACTGTGTAAGCAAGAAATATCTATGTGCTTAGAAGTATAGTTTCTTTAAAGCAAAAAAAAAAAAAAAATAATTTGAACAATTATAATTCGTTAAGTAGAAATAAAAGGTTTAGTGCTTACACAGTTCACCAAAACTGTAGTATTAGACGTATATAAGAACATTGGTGCACCAAAAGCTATATTTTAGTATTTCACAGTGCTTCTAACGCAAATCAGTGCCAGTTAATGTTAATCATGGCAATAATTATGAAAGTATTAACGTATGGAAGGGTTTACGAATTAATGACGAAACTAGTGTATAGATGAAGCATTTTTGAGGCACACTGCATAAAGGTGTTGCCACAACGATCAATTGATTGGCGCGGTAGCGTCTGGCTAAATATAAACGGATTCGATTCTACCATCAATCAATGTGGTAACACCCTTAGCCCTGGAGTAAAATTCGGTCAAGAGCCATTTAGTACATCAATATACGCTGGTATCTGTTATTATAAGCGGGAGGTTTTCTTAATATTAGACCTAAGTGTTTGCAATAAAGTGTATTTTCAATTCTTATTGGAGAGGCTGGTCACTCTGCAATAATTTCTCAATCCTTCATAGTTTGAGATGTACCTATGTGACAGTAGCTCTTCTCTACTACATTAGAATTTTCCATATTTAATGTTCGGGGCCCAGTCAAACTACTGTTGTACACACCGTTCCTGTGACTTAAGATTTGCTCAGCGTTTTTTTAAACTTTACATTCTATAATAAAGTTGTAATTTTGGTCTTCCGAAATCTTGCAATGTACTCCTTTTTTCTGGGCTTCGGACTTAAACAAAAGAGGGTGCTCTACTGTATAACATTTTGTTCACCACTCAAATTCATCATTTTTACAATTTACTTTATATTACAACTTTAAATGTAAGTATAATTATTATAAATTGGTATCATGGTAGAATATAATAGTTTGTGCGATGGCGTTCTTTCCATAGCAGTAACTTACTCAACAATTGATATAAATCAATTTTAAACTATCGGTAGTGTATAACCTCAATAATTCAACCGTTTATAACTCCCATATGGTTTAAATTACTGCTTAATGAACGCCTTCAGTACTTTTATGCGATGTACGGTCAATATGCTTCAAAGACCCAATGCTTGACTCCCTTTAGGATGAGGTATGGCCGCAAGTATCGACACGCTCATAAACTACATTTTATAACAGAACATAAACTATTTAAAAACAGAGGCCTACCATTTGTACTACTTCATACATCTTTTTGCTTGTATTGCCGGGTGCACGAGTTTGAGGGAAATAATGAATATCGATCTTCGCGGTAGGCCCCTCTCGATATCTTGGCGAATTATCCTCCATACCTTTTGACATTTATTTTTTTAAATAATTTAAATGAAATATTTAGCTTAGAATAGACATTCACAGACTAGACGTGGGATCACTTACTTCTTTTAGTAGATCTATAGTTTCAAATATTGGGTCTATTCTTAGTTTGTGCTATATTTTTTACGATTTTTATTTGTTACTTTACTGTAATAAATTAATGATGGATATTTCAATAGATGTGTAAAGTTTTATGGAATGTAATAGTTTGGCCAAAAATAAAGCTTATTTATTCAATTTGAACTGTTTCATTTCATAATCTGATTATAACCAATCTTAGAACATTTTCACATTACCCAGATCTTAAATCGGGAAAATTGTTGTGGAAGGATGTTTCAAGGTAGGTGAAAATATGGCGCCTTTAATGTGTGTGATATAATATAGAAGATCATGTCATTCATGCTGACGCGCAGATTTGACAAATTTAATCTTAAATTAGCATGACAATTCACACAGAAATTTCGGTATTTTCATTATCCGTAAAATAAGTAAACAACAGTATTGTGTTTATAGGGGTTCTTTATTGAACAGTTTGATATTACATATTTTAAAATTAAAGGGTAAATGGAAAAATTCACACCTTCGACAAGACTCGAACCTGCGACTGCATGGCCCAGCCGCTATGACCAACTTGGCCACGGAGGCCAGGAGGATGCGTGCGATTTTTTCCTCAATTACTAAAAAAAGGTTTACAGTTTGACAAAAAAAGAGTAGAAATGGAGCTAACTTTTTTTTATTTATCATAGCTAGAGAGCGGATTTCATGTAGCGATTTAAATATTAATATGGATATGATTAGTGCATTTTTTTTAAATACATGTCATGTGGATTATATTAAGGTTTTACAATCTATCGCATCTACATCGCACACCGCAAACTTCGTTGACTAATTAGATTAAATTAATGTTATTTTCTGTAAATGTAATTTTTCTTTTCTTTAAATGTAATTATTTTTGTAAATATCTACATTTAAAGAAAAGTATTTCATTCTAAATAAAGGAGTTTGTATACTGCCGTCCTATCACTAAAACCCATCTAACCCACAAATGATAGTTTTGAGATATGGGCAAAAAACATAAAAACCCATATCTCTAGGAAATGTGTCGATTTAGTCCAGATTTCTTTTATTCTTAAATTAAAACTAAATTCACGCTAACATTATTTAAAATCAATTTAATTTAATATTGTTTAATTTATTAGAAATTCGCCATTTTGTGTTTAAGTTATGCAAATAATTCCTAAAATATGTATGATTTTACTGTTAAAACACGGTTAAGTATACTTTAGCCGTTTTTTAGGATTGAATAATACATAAAACATGGCTTAATAACGGCAAAGTAAGTTTACGTGTTTATAGTAATCGCACAGACCAACCCCTATAGACATCTATTACAAGACGACTCGCGGTCGCCAGCCTTCCTAGTATTTGCACTGATATAAGCGCGGGCGCTCGCCGTGCCCGATCAGTATCGACCAAGTAACAGACCCGAAAGCAGCGCGTGTTTTTCGCACAAAAAAATTGGAAAAGGGTATTTTGATGCCTTAAAGATGTCCACCTGTAGTGTGAAATGGTGTGGAAAGGTAACAAGAAGCTCAAATTTAAAAACAGACGGCATTACATTCCACAAATAAGTCATATTTATAATTTATTCAGAGCCGGCATAGGTCAACTTACATTGGCCACTACGCGTCAGTAGAGGGACAGTCATACTTCTGTCCCTTTTCATCTGGCGCGACTGCCCGCCGTCCTTGAAACGGCCAATCACAGCGCGCTTAACACATTCCCCGCCCGCTCCTCGCACCCCAAACACTGGTGACTCGTATCGCGAACCAAATATACAAGACTGCCACTCTATAGGAGGTTCTCTGTGAGTAATCGTAACTGAGCATTGCATAATAATCTAAAAACATAGCTTAATAACCGCAAAGACACTAAACAATTTTATACTATCGTATATGCTCTAAAAAAATGCTGTAACCGTTTTTAAGCTATGCAATGACTATAGTATGAATTTTCTGAGATGCACTTTTCGGTTTTGCCCTAATCTGTTAAACAATGGCCTTTGTTTCTATTATTCGCTGCGGTTAGCTGCCGTTTCCACAGCACGTGCTAAAGTCTCAGTGTAGTTAAAAAGCAACTATCATGATAGCAATAAGGTTCAAATCCACAAAAAACCCTTTCGGAGATAACACGTTTTGTCATCTTCAAAAAAAGTTACCTGCACACTGCAAACTGTTTAATAAATTTGAACCTTATTGCTATCATGATAGTTGCTTTTTAACTACACTGAGACTTTAGCACGTGCTGTGGAAACGGGAGCTAACCGCGGCGAATAATAGAAACAAAGGCCTTTGTTTAGCAGATTAGGGCAAAACCGAAAAGTTCATCTCAGAAAATTCATACTATACTAACATCGAAATAATTTGTATGCATTCCTAATCTAAAAGCCCGCTATATGACAAACCAGCGACGATTACTAGGTTTTAGCATTGTCATTCTTTTTAAAAGGAGTTTATCATTTTAGCAATGTCCCGTTTACCTGCAGTACCTGCACTAAGTTTCAAGAGCAATTCAATTTGTTAAATGAATAAAAGACAACTGTATGATATTGTAACCATTTATTTGCATGCATAAAAAACCTCGTTATAAGTTATGTTACAAATTAACATATTTAAACTTAATATAATATTCTAACATTAGTGAAAACTAACATAACATTAATATGAAACAATAAAATTCGCTTTTTACATTGCAACAAATCAATTTGCTATACCGACACGGCGAAAGGTGTCGCTCTTGGATATCCAAAGTTATTCGTATTATTACTATAATACACTATTAAAATAATGTTTTTATTACCGAGTTATATAAGGTTAAAAACGGTTGACATTGGCAGTTCTTACAAAAAGAAACACGGATTTCATTTATTATTCGCCAAGCAAGTGAAAATAGCAATCTTTATTTATTTTATACTTCAAAAATTCAAAATACGTTTAGGATTGTTTGACATAATAATTTTCTCTCTTTCCGCTTGATTCCGTTCTTCTTAAAATTTATTTTTATTTTTTTGTGCGTTTGGTTTTCGACAGTTGTATTATTAATACTAATATTACGAGTGTAGTGCTCTATATCGACGGTGGTTCTACATCGATAAATGGTTATATGTACTTATGTGTAGGTCAGTCCTCCTTTTCTGTATGTAAAACTTCTGGATTTGAAGGGTCTGAATGAATTGGTACAGCAGAATACTTATATATCATACATCTTTTTTTTTCTTCTTTAAACTAGAATCAATATAGAGATCTTTGTTAACAATTTCTGGTAAAATCAGGTGCATCATTGCTTAAAATTGTATTAACTAGGTTAAATTTAAGTCTGTTTCTCTGTTGTTTGTATGAATTGGAGCGGATAAATAAAGATAAAGCTTCATTTTGGATGATACATATGTTGTCATTTTACAATTTTTACATGCTAGGTATAGAGTTCTTCTTCTTTCGAGTCATCACTTGTAGTTTCAATGCGTCTGCGACGGAATAGTCAAAAACCTTCTTTCCTTATATCAAGATGAGAAGCATTTTACGAATGATTAAAGAAGTAAACGTTGTTCGATTTTGTTACAACGAAGGATAAACCCAAATTCGATGATCGTCAGCAACGGTTTTAGCTTGAACCAGTAAAAGGGAGTTTTAACACTTTCGAAACCGGGCTCTACGCGGCGCTACGACATTTTCGCTACATACGGGGAAACCCATGTAATCGGCTACGCTTCTACGAGCGGTGTACCCGACAGTCGGGTTCTTGGTAGCGAAAGTGTTAAAATTGATGTATTTTCGTCAGCATTGAAAATTAAAGCAGAAACGTTCGACGTGGCTAAGTTAGGCAAAGAATTCTGAGGTATCAATCTCAAAAAGTCTTGGAACAACACGATAGAATGTTCCTTGGTAAAGATCGAGTTGAGCAATCCCCTTCTGTTCTACATTTATTAAACTTACTGCTGGTGTGATGACTTGTGGTCGGTTTTTCGGTATTCATTTTATTCGCAGATCTCTGTTATCGTTTGTATCCTGAAGTTCGTAACAAGCCTAAAAGAAATAACATTAATTAATTTGATTTTTGACTGCATTATTAAATCAGCTTGACGGTAATATAATGTTGCGCAAGTAATCCATACCTACATAGGTACTAAAACATTGTAAGGTAAATAAATGCTTACAAAATGTATGTGGCTATGGCAATGCCTACATAGCAATAGGATGGTACAATGTAATTTCTTGACTTTTTTGTTTACGCTTTATTTGTACACAATAGTTTTAACTGGGCTCTTGATCGAATAACTTATGAGTTAGGTATTTACTTGTCGCGGCAAACGTGTGATAATACGTTAGCAAAACGCAAGTTGTGCTTGAAAAAAACCTTAAAAAAAAGATATTTAACACTTACCTGGACCCTGACCTGGATTTTAAGGAGAAAATGTTCATTCACCGGTCACTACAGCCTTCGCACAACCTTATGCGCGCGAGCCGCTCGGCCGACTGTCGGACTGGCGCAATAATTTTGGAAGGTATACTTTTACAACTAGCGGGGTTTTAGCGTAGCTTTGCTGGTTTGTCCTGTTTCAGTGTGGCATTATGAATATATTTTAGTAATAAATTCACCGTAAAGCGCAGTAACTAGGTTTTAGTGATGTATTTGTAACCGAAATTACAATGAAAGTCTTTAAATACACGGTTAAAGGACTTTAGCCGTGTTTAAGCGTAGTATTTTATTTAAAAAAGTGAATGTTATAAAATGTAATAACGCAATTAAACGGCTTTAATGGGAATTTATGAAGCTTATGTCAAGTAACGTTGTTATAGTTATGTATCGTGTGATAAAACTATGAAGATAAACAACTGCTAAGCGCTTTAATATAAGTTATAGAAGACAAATGTGGGTTTGCGGTTTTATACTATTGAAAAGGGTTATAAAATAGTGCACTTAGCGAGGTATGTCGACTCTGTATCTCGGTAACTAAAAATGATAAAAAATATGATTCCAAGACCAGTCGATGGGGAATTCTTTCCTATTTAAGAATATTTATCCAAATGAAAACTGGTAATATGCAGCTTAGAGGGGTTCTAGTGATAGGACGGCAGTATACAGGAAGCGAATTATTTTAATTTTTCTATTTTTTGAGTCGTAATATAGAAGTTTTTACAAGAATTTATATAAATAAATTATTAAAAATTAACAAACATTTTTTTATTTATTAATTATATTATGATTATGTAGGGGGGCGGAATGAGACGCCAAGTAGGTACCAGTGGTTTATTGGTTTTCATACAAACAAATATTATATCATACAAAGTGGGGTAAATACCTAGCTACAAAACATAGGTACTAGTGAGCATAGGGCGGTACGCATCGGCGTTCTCACCCCTTACTCGGCCCCTCAGGGGATGTCCACTGCAAGTCCAAAGGCCAACCGAGTATGAACTTATGGGCGGTCCGTGTAGACGGTCTCGACCCGCGCTCATTTGGTGGTTAACCTTGGGGATAGCAGAGGCCGTCTCCCAAGCTAGACCGCTAGCTAGAGAATGACTGATCGGCGGCCGCGCGGCGCCTTTTATTACGGTTTCCTCGCCGCCCGCGCTCCCCGCGCCGCTCGGAGTTCTTCACGCCCGCTCGGGTAGATCGGTCCGCTGATCGTGACAGGTAGTGATGTGCGAGCGAGAAAGTATTCGGATCCGCGCGCTCGCGCGTGATGTTATTTTGTCTCGCTACATTCTCCCCCTCTGGTACTCTTTGACGTCCCGTGAGAGTACCAGGAATAACAGGATCTGTGTTGTCTCTCCCTCTGGTACGTATGCAGACGAGAGAGTATCAAAACGTGTGTAGATCGGTTTATACTCCAGTTCCATGGAGTTGACGAAACACTGTACTGCTCTGCTTGTGAGGGTTTGTGAGAACCCTCCCCCTGGAGTGAAGCTGGTCCAGTAGTGTTCAACAGCATTGATAACTAAACAACTTCCTTTGCACGTGATACGTTGCTTGCATCCTTATTTCTATTCCAGAAAATATTGTAGGGTAGGTGCAACTTCTTCTTTGACATTGAGGGTAGTTGTCATTCATGGGCCCCACTTGGGCGCTACTTAAGATCGGGGGCGGTACGCATCGGCATTCTCATCCCCTTGCTCTGTCCACTCACGGCTAACCGAATATGAACTTATGGGCGGTCCGTGTAGACGGTCTCGACCCGTGCTCATTTGTTGGTTAGGCTTGAGGCATAGCATAGGCCGTCTCTCAAGCTTCACCGCTAACGAGTGAATGACTGATCGGCGGCCGCGCGGCGCCTTTTATTACGGTTTCCTCGCCGCCCGCGCTCCCCGCGCCGCTCGGAGTTCATCACGCCCGCTCGGGTAGATCGGTCCGCTGATCGTGACAGGTAGTGATGTGCGAGCGAGAAAGTATTCGGATCCGCGCGCTCGCGCGTGATGTTATTTTGTCTCGCTACAATTATTATTTTTGCCCAATATTCACAAAACCATCCAAAAAGGGTTTTACTTTTATACATTTCTTGTGTGTAGAAAAAATAATAAATTATGCGAGTCATATCCATATTAATATTTAAATCGCTACACGAAATCCGCTCTCTAATCATAGCAACACTTAACCGTTCTCATCTAAGTGTCAGAATAGTTGCCACATGCAAAACGATTTACATAGACGGTGGCGCCCCTATTATTTACTACTTTTTTGCCAGACTAGTTCCGATATTAGGTCGGACGCCGAGGCATCATGATAATATCGACTCTGTCTTTATTGTGTCGCGGGCAGAAGGCGGTGAAGCGTGTTGGGACGTAGTTACTGTCCACAAGTTTCAGGGGCGATACTAGCGCCAGGCAACCCCTATCTGGAAGATAAGAAAATAATTGTAAGTAACCTTTCGTAGATTTGTGTTTGAATACCTACTAAAAACTCTCAAAATCAATTAAATTGAAAACTGGAGGACTTGCCTCGCATAGGTAAACTGTGGAATGAACTGCCTGCGGTATTTCCAGGCCAATATGACCTTTAAACCTTTAGGAAAAGAACGTACTGCTTCCAAACTTTCTGGTGGTTCGGGTGTCCAAGGGCGCCCTGTGTGCTTGTTTGCCTCCTATCTCATAAAACATCATACCTTTTTTTTCCACAGGGACTTCTTTTGAATGGTTGACAGTTAAGTAGCGGATAAGATTGCGGCGGAAGTATCCTCAGGGGGCCGATTTTTGATTCTCGGCCATTCGATTTCGTGAAATTCGTTCAATAATATCTCTACTACTAGCGATTAAAATTCTACTAAAAGAATCGAAAACGAGTGGTCATTACAAATAGTTTTAAAATTACTAACAATATGTCATTTTCCACAGACTTTCGAACTTCGAATTCAAAGAAAAAAAATACATGGGGCAATCTACTCGTAGACTGACAGATTACAAACGGCGATGGAAACTACATACTGAAACTTGACTGGATATTTTAAAACTTGGAATATATGTCGATTAGTTGAAATTACCTGCCAGTCGATTTTACCCCTACATATGCCTTATTTCGTTTGTTTTTTTGGTGGCCTAAGGCCCACTTGCACCAACAACTTAACTCAGGGTTAGTCTGTCTGTTACAACTGTCAAATTTCATATAAAATGCTTCCATTTTCGTCGGTGCAAGTGGCCCTAAGAGGCTTGAAAGTACCTGGCATCGACCTTCTCGCATCCACATTCTCAATCATGAAAACACCGCTTTTGCCGAACAGAGCAGACACAGTTTTAGCGGTAGCGTTCCGTGTCTCCTCTGACTCCAGACTTGGCGCGTCAGTGGCGACACCCACCACATGGCTGAGTTGCACGGCTATCCACGCTGCTAGGTCGAAGCTGATTCCTGAAAGGGAATGGGAAAGAGCTGTGAAGTCTGGCAACGTCGCGCCGCTTCATTCGAAGCTGGCGACACATTTTGGGTCAGGCGGTTTAGCTCGACTTGCTCTATCGCGCGCGAGTTCATACTTGACGTCGTACTATATGTATGAACTGGCGCGCACGTAAGCCGTTCTAGACCGCTAGTAGTACCTACCACCCAAATAAAACAGCTGGAAGAGATCCCTTAAAGAGATAAGCTTGCATTTGTACATAATCATTATAATTATTCACTGTATTCAGTATTCAGTTCTTTATTTGCCAATATAGACACGAAAGCCATGCAAATACAATTATATATTATAAATAATCAACAATAAAAAGGTAAGTAACAAAACAATAACAACAAACAACGAGATAATGAAATAATAATACTTACTGTACTTGTAATTTGTTCTGTGCAATAAAGTGTTTACTACTAGGTACTACTAAACATTTACCCCCATAATCATAAACGTTCACTAAAGCTATCAAGCCGATAAAGTTCGTTTATCGCTTTCTATCACACCAAAACGTCGGAAAGGGACAAACGAACTTTATCGGCTTGATAACTTTAGTGGCCGTTTATGAATAAGGGGGTTAGTAGACAGTATAAGTAGAAAAATAATTTGACTTAAAATCTAGCCTTTTCTTTTAATCAGACAGGAAAGAAGTTGAATTAATTGACGATCGGACTGTTAACTGACATTTGAACAAAGTAGGTATCTACATTTAGCTGCATAGCAAACTAGCCCTCTAGAAAACAAAATCACATGCAGGCGGGCAAGGCAAGCAAGCACGCTCGCGCGATAAAGCTTACTCGTATCACGTCAGGCCGCCCCTATCGCACTATTGTAAGTGCAATAGGGACTTACGTACGATGCGATCTGGGGCCCGTTTCTCGAAAGGTACAAGCCTTGTATTACAAGTGCGCGAACTGTCAAATCGTATGGGTTGTCATGGAAACACACTTGTAATACAAGGCTTGTACCTTTCGAGAAACGGGCCCCAGGGGCCTATTTATCAAAACTAAAAATTACAAGTTACAAGCAGAAGTCTCCTTCTAACTTGTCATATTAGACATTGACTACCACTTGTAAATTGTAACTTGTAGCTTCGAGAAATGGGCCCCAGGTTTATCACACTAGTGTGCTACGCCAGGAGAGTGTCAGTTATCTCTGCAACTTACTGTGTTTTTGTTCGAAAAGTGTGCAACTGAATATTTTACCAACTCACCAGGTATCTGACAGAAACATTTGAAATCCAGACCGTACGACGGGTGATCATGCCATCCGAACTTGAACAGCAGTATCGTGGGTCGAAAAGGCCCATTTTCCACGGAGAGGAAGCGGCGAGCATCGTCCAAACTAAGCACGAGATTTGGATCGCTTTTCGCGAGGGAGCTTACGTCTATGACTATCACTGGAAATATGGATCAAAGCAATGAACGGATTTTTGAGGTAAATTATTAGTATTATTACATTTCTCTAATTAACACATTCACTATCAGACAAAAAATAGTTATTTGTTATACAAGGGGGCAAAGTTGTATTTTAACGCCGAGTGTGGAATTGAAAAACGAGGAAGTGAAAGGATTCTATAATTGAACCACGAGCGAAGCGAGTGGTTTGAGAATAGAATCTTGAACTTGCGAGTTTTTTAACACACGAGAAGTAAAATACATTTGCACCCGAGTGTAACACAAAACTTTTCCCCTCACTATAGCGAGGAAACTACAACGCAAAAAATGCGTTTATCACTGCTTCCAGTAGTTCCACAGGTGGTAAATCATCTTAATTACTAGATTCACCTACTTTTATCAATTTTAAAGCAGTTAATTTGACTTTATTCAAGTTCAAATTACTTTACCCACTGGTGGATAAAATGCGTTTTTACCCGCTGGTATTAAAGGACAAAACACGTGATTCCGAGCTAGTGAGGGGAAAATTAATTTACCGCCCGCTTGTAACGACAAAAACTCTGCGGGATTTCCGGCATCTGAGCAATGTTCTCGAGTGCCCACTTGTTGCGAAAGTGTTAAATATACCATTTACTCAGGTACCTAGGCAGTGTGCATTAAATATTTAAATAGCGGCAGTTGGGGCACCTACAAAATAATTACCAGGAGGGCGATTTTTGAATCTCGCGTACGGGATTTTGTCACTAAAATACCGGTTGAAAACGGTGACTTGCTTATTATTTTCAGTGTCAATTTTCTGAATTCGAACGCGTGAGACTCAAAAATCGGTTCGCAGAATAGTAATATTTCCACTTTTAAATTTATAACCATTGATTGCTGTCGTTGTTTGAAAAATTATATTGTATGATTGCCTTTATCCTTTATCAGGCGCTACCCAAACTACTAATGATGCTATCAGAAGAAGCTAATACGTACAGTCAACCAATTAGAATCCTAGGCCACTCTAGAACCCTGTCCTATTGACACTGTGCTTTATTTGCTATAGAAGTCAGTTTGACTTTTACTGTGAGAGGGTTCTACAGTGGCCTAGGATTCAGATTGGTTGACTGTACCTACTAACATCCAACCAAGCAAAGTTGGCATTATACTTACGCCTGGTCAGCAAGTTATTTAGTGGTATGGCTGCCGGCTTCATGGCGTTCCAGCCGTGGTATTGGTAGTGAATAGAAGTGCCCATTTCAGGGAAGCCACAGTTGTAGCAAACCTGCCTGGAAAAGTGTCGAAGAGAACATTGGGCTGCAGCCAGAATAGTATATTACATACACCAAAGAAATGTCCCTATTTGTTGACCTCGGCTCAGTCTCGGCCGACTCTGAAGCTTTCTTGTTTTGCTTCTGGCCAAGGTGAGTAGATACAGTCAACCAATTGGAACCCTAGGCCACTGTAGAACTGTCATAGTGACCTTATAGAACAGATTGTGCGAGATCTCTTACTGCTTGTCATTTTGACATGGTTGTAGAGTGGCCTAGGGTTCCAATTGGTTGACTGTACTTATACTAATTCTGAAATTTGAGTTCGACAGGAGTCAGACTCCATACAAATATACCTGTAATTTTTTTCGTTTTGTTTTTGTTCTTTGCTTTATAATTTCATTTTTAACGAGACAATCTGATAACCTCGTTGTTCTGACAAGGTCTACATAAAAAAACATACAAATTATTTATAATATTGGCCTATTTCGGGGTTCTATACCGGTTAAAACCCGTTGGGAGTTTGGGAGAACCCTAGGTGCTTAGGAAGTTTTCAAGAAATATATTGGTCTTACCATTGTGTTTGCGCTGCGATCTCTAGATACACGTTCTGCATATCCTTCCACCGAACAGGGTGCGAGAGGTCGAATAGATCTATACCTATGGCGGTCGGATCACTCATCTGACCGCTTATAATAATACCCTCGCCTAAATATGCCCTTAGAAAAATTAACAGAAGCACTTTCGTGTTCATCTTTAGATGGCGTATTATCTACTGATGAACGATCAGGCAAACAATAAGCATATTTTAAACATTCCGTCACAATGTGTTTATTCATTGTTTATTGAACAAATATGTCAATTTATTGTTTGTTATTTGTTATATAAACAAACATTGTGGTTATAAACATAGGGTGTTGTTTCACGTACTCGGTAAATCAGTCAGTAGAAGTAGCTCTAGACAGTGAACACTTATACCGTATACTACCTACTGTCAGGTGTCGCACATGCAATGATAAGTACCTACCTAATCTAAGTTTCGTTCATTCCTAATGGAATAAACGATAATGCGCCATATTTCGTGAAATGATAACGCGATATGATACATTCGGTAGAGACAGTTTGAGAAAAGATGAACTCAAGGATGTCGAACCTAAAGAAGATTTGAAGAGAGAAGTGTGGGAGGGCAGCCGGGACTGTAACCTGCAGCTCCAACTCCAGGGAATTGGGCTGAATGAATGCATCATGTGATCGACGGACCGCCTGTTTCCGGCCAGGCGTCCCTACACTACATATACATCTACATGATCTACATATTCGTGGAATGAACTGTACCTAGTAAATTCTACTATGGGAATCTATTCTATGAAATAAAATAAGAGAATTTCACCAAACACTTTTAATATGTTAATGTTAACATAGCAATAATCTTAACTTAAAAATAAGTAAAGAAATAAAGAAAACAGATAAATATCAGAAGAATTTAGAAGTACGAGTATCTAAATATTTTTTAGAAATATACAAAGAAAAAATATGCTACAAACAATTTGATCGCAATGAAAGTTTTGTGATCTTAAGCCAATTTTGCTTACATACAAAATTACTAAGATTCCACTAAATCGCAAGACTTACTATACATTATACATCGAGACTAGGGTTTGCAATCCGGATATTCGAATATCCGAATTATTCGAATATCCGCCAATATTTTTATCCGAAAATATTCGAATAATCCAAGTGAAATTATCCGGATAAACGGATAATTTCTATAAACATTATTTTTTATTTATAAGTAATATATTTAATAGATAGACGTCACTGAAACCAATTTCGATCAATTCTTAATACGGACAATGTTATTGCTAACAAGTTAACACCTATTTATCTTCAACTTCCCTTCCCTTGGTCCCTTGTTTTTTTGAAATTGAAATTTAGCGCCTCACTCCGAATTTAGCTGTTATCAGTTCCATGGCAATTTAGTACGCCAGAATTCCCTCCACTTCACTAAGAAATATAAGGTATTTTCCTTTTAAGTCCTTAGTTACATTCATACACAAAAATCGGTCTAATTACTACTTATACTTTGAAATCTTAGTCGATCTACTGATCAGCTTGGAAACTAAAACCCATCAAATCGCTGCCGAGCAATTTGAGGCGTTTTGGATTTGAATATTTAAATAAGTTCGCCTTCGTACCTCCTCCTTCTTCATTTTTTTAAATTTTATGTCTTGTATATTTTATGTTGGTGGTACAATAAAGAATTTGTTACGTACTTACTTATTTATCACCTCTCCCCTTCCATTGGTACTTTGGTACCAGCCACTGTGCAACTAAGGTCTAAAATGATCCACACCTGGATAGGAAGTGTCTTCGACTAATTGGTCTTCTCTTTTTTTGGTTACTCTGTTTTGAACGAGTACCTGTGCTCAGTTGCTCATTCCTATTCTAAGACCCTAACCAGGACGCTTTTGTTTAGAGCCTATTACGAAAAGAGTTTTCAACTTTTTATATTAAGTATCCGATCCGGTCCAAGATGGCATCTGGTACGGGCGTAGGCATTTGTGCAAATGACTAGTGACTACAGTGGTAGTATCAGCATGGGCAATTATGCCACTGTCTTTTAAGCCGAGACATATGCAATAATTACCTTTGTACATAAGAATATAGTTAGACAAACCCAAGGAAAGAATATCTATATACTCAGCGACAGTCAGGCGGCACTCAAAGCCTTCACATCGCCCAGAGGTGACTCTTGACTGGTATTAAACGGCATCCAAGCTCTTAACAAGCTTGGAAGGCAAAACAAGGTGCGACTGGTATGGATACCGGGGCACGAAGGCTTCATTGGCAATGAAAATGCTGATGAACTTGCCAAGGCCAGGTCTGAAGACAACCTCACAAGGAACCATTAAACCGGCTATGAAGGACCATACCATACAAAGGCTAATCACCAAAAAGAGTGGGATGCCCTGGTAGGTCTGAAGCATTCAAAGCTCTTTATGCGGAGGGTAGAATCTGGATGGAGTAAAAAGCTAGGAAAGCTAGGCAAAAGACAACTCCAAATTATAACGGGGTGTTCACAGGCCATTACGGGATCAAAGGAATGTTGGCCAAGATGGGACACGCTGACTACACAGATTGTCGCATGTGCGGCGAAGAGGAAGAGACCGTCAGACATCTAATGTGTGAATGTCACGCCCTCGCCAGACAAAGAATGAAGAACTTTGGAGCAGGCTACCTAGTACCAAAGGACATCAGAGAGCTACCCATGAGCCTCATCATCCGATACGTGGAGATGGTCGAGAAGCTCCTGAATAGCTGAAGGATCTTAAGATCTAAGGGGGTAATTGCACAAAAGATCCCGATGGGTCGAAGTGTATCCGGAAGGGCCCCGCAGATTTAAGATGACTATCCGATCCGATCGAGCGAAGGACCGACTCCTATACATTCTCGAAATCATTCAAGGCGCCATCTTTGATTTTTGCCTTTGACATCCTTCCTATATCCGATATCGGAACGGATAATATGACAACGCTGTATCGCCTATAACCATCATCATATCCAATGATGTTGTCTAACGTTCCACTCTACACAAGCCATCCTCTCTACCATCCATTTCCAAGGTAAAGGTGTTGTAAGAAAAACTTCTCGTTATATCCAACACCTAACTAATCACTACTACTAACTGTCTTATATCGACAGCTCACCATCTGATTGCAAGATTCTAATCATAAAACTAAAGATAGAGAGCAAGGTGTGTTTTAATTTCTACAGTTTGCTGATTTATGCAAAAAATAAATAAAAATGTAGGTAAATTTCGCATTATGGCGCTCATCTATCTCAGCCGTTATCAATTCCACGCTTATACGCACCTGTAACATTAATTTTGTTCCATTTAATAAATTATCCGAAGTTATCCGAATTATTCGAATATTCGAATAATAAAAATTGTATTATCCGAATTATTCGAATATTAAAAATCCACCGGATAATGCAAACTCTAATCGAGACCCCTTAATCGACATTCCCAATAAGGGTATATATTGCACTAGTCAAAGTAGGTACACAAATCTTAAATTAATCGTTGGTTTTGAGTACACATTAAATATGGAAGTTTCAATATAATCCTGAAGGCATATCCGCCAGCTTATGAACGCCATAACCAGAAGACCCCATAGGGGACAAAGTCCGCTTTAAATCGGAATGGCTGTGTGTTCCAGTCATCACTAGACTAGTCATGCTCGCTGGTGCATCTCTCATGATATGGGGCCCGGAGTAGAACCCGGCGTTAACATGACCACGCTTCATAAGAAACGAGTTATTATATGAAGACGCGTTTTCGAAGGACCCAGTACTCAGTTTGGGATGAGGCAGGTAAAATTTCTGCGGAGAATCTGGCTTGTTGATTGGCTCATCCTTTTTGCTCGAGGATTTTGATCTCGGATGAACAGCGTTTCTTTTGCTATTCGATCTCGTTACTGGAATCAAGGGGCTTTCTTTGCCAGCGTCGCTACTGGTTCTGGAGCAGGACCGCTGCCTCCTTTCATAAGGCCACACAGGTTTCTTCGGTTCATCCATCATTACGATATCTACCATGGAGTTCAATCCTTCATCAATCCTATCCAAGCTTTTAGTCAGTTTCTTGGACTCGATCAAGCTAACTATTTCATCCACCCGACTACACTTAGAATTAGATCTTTGAAGGGCTGTTCCATTTCCAATATGCGAATTATTTGTTTCGTTATAGAACATGCTGTCAATATATTCTCTCTGCCTGGAACCCTTCTCAGATGTTTGAAATGACCCGGTTCTTTTAACTGACGGTCTTCTACTTTCTTCTCTGGATCTTGTTCTAGAGCGTTTTACTCTATTATCTTCTTTTTCTTTCTCAGCTATCGAGTTAAAAACAGCCCGGCATTCGTGAAAATCGAAACTTGAAACGGAATTTTTCTTCACTATGGGATTTTGGCAGCGTGATGCACTGAGCAAGGAATCCGAGCCTTCGTCGCTGGAGAAGTATGTATCGTCGTACAAATCAGGAGGCTTGTTGTAAAGCAGACCCTGGTCAGCCGGTGGGACAAGTAAATGCATCAAGCTCTTGGCCTTTCTTGGTGGATGTGGGAGTATTTTGCTGGGTATAATTTTAGTCTCTTCGTCATCTTCATTACTTTCATTTAAAAATTCCGTACTACTCGTAATCTGGATGCTGTGTTTTGTGCTGGTTATTGAATCTTCCTTCTCAAGGTGTCGATGCTTCTGGCATTCCATGGCATGAACGGACACATTGATTTCAGAAGTTTCGTTGCATCTGGACGATTTGTCATCATAGGTCCTGTTTTTAGCATACTGTTCAGATTCCGCGTCATTGACTATGTTTCTTAGTTCCTGTATGACTTCATCTATTGTTGTTTCCTCTTCATCATCTGATGACTTTTGGGTGTCATGTTTTTTCGTAGATTCTAATTTCTTGTGCAGGTTGCGCTTATTTCTCATTATATCGTATGTTTCCTTTTTGACGTTAAACACTTCGTAAACCATAGATTCTCTTTGCGCATCGCCTTCAGGACTCAGAGATCTTTCCGAAGAACTTATTCCTTCGTCTTCAGGGGGTGATGACTCATCTGAAATAAACAATAGAATATATGTTTATAAAATTTCTTTACCCACTGATAATGCCTAGATTAAAAAAGAGTAGGTATCTACTAGTATGTAATATTTTATTGCCATTTTAAGGAATGTAAGAGTCGTGATGGCTTCTGGATTTTACTTTAAAACAGACTGTGACACAGGTAAGTACCTAATTAAATGTTTTTGTTGGGAACTTTTTACTTATACAAAAGTTGGGGTAATTAAGATTTTGAAACAACTACCTACATATAATTGTGCGCTCATCAGTCTTAGCGGACAAGAAAGTTCGGTTATCTAATACATAGTTGTTGAAATCAAAACTGACCTCTATTTTTGTGAACCGTGTTTTTTTTCTTCACCGCGTAAGTCTTCTTGCGGTTGGAGTTGCCGTGTTCGGAGCGTAACGTCGACACCTCTTCTTGAAGCTCGCAGCACTTTTCCTTCAGACACTTCTCCAATGAGAGCAGGATTCCTTTTTCTTCTTGAAGAATCTGTAAAAGGTAGGTAAATAAAATGTTAAAATCATACAAATTCGATTAAATTTACCGTTAAATTTTGTATTGGCACAAAAGTTGTTGACTGAAAGTTGTTGATTCGAAATCTGTTGTTGCTTGGGTTTACATTATTGAATACTAGCTTTTGTCCGCGGCTTCGCTCGCGTTAGAAAGAGACAAAAAGTAGTCTAATGTCACTCCATCCCTTCAACTGTCTCCACTTAAAAAATCACGTCAATTCGTCGCTCCGTTTTGCCGTGAAAGACGGACAAACAAACAGACACACACTTTCTTATTTATAATATTAGTAGTTGGATAGTAACTTAATGAATTCATAATATCATCATACTGCATGTCCTGACCGATTTCGACCACGGCGAATGTTTAGCACTGATTAGTTGAAGAAAGTGACGTTAGCTAACTAATATGAGTCCATTAATTAATTAGTACCTCCTTAAAGCTGTATTTACTCAATCATCAAAAGTTATATCAGTATCATTAAGTATATCAGTAGCGTGGAGTTTAGGCCTCTCTTCGAGTACTTCACAACAGAACTTTTCTGGATGTCGTCGACCGAACAAGCCAACAGATGCCAGGCATTTCTTACGTTTAACGGTCTTTAATACTTTTCTTTATCTTCTCCTCACTGACCTTAACCCTTTTCTCGAGCAAGTCCAGCTTGTGCCTGAGATCGTCCTTCTCCCTCTGAGCCTCGTGTGCCTTCTCGCTCAGCGTGTCGATGTCGATCAGCTGTTTCTCGTAGCTTTCTATCTCTTTCGTCACTTGCTCGTTTATGCTTGGCAATTTTGTGACAAGCTGGAATGAAAGACCAATCTTTATTATTTATACAAGTATGGGTAAGTGGTAAGTTTAAGATTTTTGCATGTATTTGTAATTTAATTTTTATAGTATACTTTATAATTTGTTGAATATGGATTTATGTATCTACCTCTTAATTTATTCTGAAAAATCTTCAACAATGTGCGTTATGGCATAGAATAGGTACTAACAAAATTTCTAGGATACCATTTACTTCACACCCAAAAACTTTAAATGTCACAATTATATGAGGAATGTGGAAAACGTCGATGACATTTCACAGGTTTCTTTGAAGTTATAAAGATGGTATTTACTTATATAAGAGGCAAACAAGCAGTTCAATAGACAGATCGTAAAAACCTTCCGCCATGGACACTCAATACAATACTAGGACGCTCTTTTCTTGAAAGTTTGATGAAAAAGGTCATGCCAGTCCAGATATTACGAGTAGACATTTTAGTAGTAGAGAATTGTTCATTGATTTTTATTTGGGTGGTAATCAGGTCATGAGTTCCTTTATCTTTTGCAAGGTTAAATTATTTTTCTAAATGCTAATACTTCCATTGACGATACATACCACATTGCTTACCTTCTTCAAAGTGACGATATCGAACCCAGCTTGCTCCAACTCCGCCTGTATATACAGCTTCCTCTGCGGAGTAGGGGCGCTGCAGAGCAGAGCATTGATGAAGGCCAGGCCTGCTGCTTGCAGGTCTCCTGAGCCTCCGGTGCTCTGGAGCATGCCTACGAGGAATCTGAAGCGGACGGGCTCGCCGTAGCGGAGGCGGAGGGTGGATAAAGCTTCGGAGACCATGGCGTGACCGATGGCTGGTGGGTAGCAGGATTTTGTGAGCAGCTGAAATAGAGATGGTTATTGTTGTTAGTTAAAACAGGTTTTTTAAATAAAATCTAATGTGAATTACCATAAAGGAACCTAAGAAAATTTGCCGTTTCATTGTCAAAACACTGGACAACAGGACCTATATTCGTAAATTCGGACCAAGCTCTATGCTTGACCTTTTGAGGATGTGTAAGTAGGTTGGTAAGCATTCTAACCACAAAGCTTGTGTCAACGTAGCGAAGTCAACCTAGTCTCTTCAAATTTATACCGAACATCATAATCAGAATATCTCGAGTAGGTACCACAGGCTCATAAGGGTTGACCTGCGACGCTATTAGTGCCATGGAATTTTTGACCATGACCAATTGACACAGTGAGTATACTTACTTGGAGCCACCATAGTCAATCAAAGTCTCTACAGCAGTTCTCGAAACTTCACTAAGAACTAGGACTCACCTGTAAAGCGAGAACTCTTGACTTGTTGACTGTGGACATGATACACACAGTCAGTGTGTAGACGCCGTTGGAACCGGCCACCAGCCGCCTCACGCAGTCAGGATATCGGCTGCAGCAACTCCAGAGACATTGCCTGAAAATCAAAACAATTATGCTGATAAAAGAAAGAGGAGCGGACGTTCTCATAAGTCTTTTCAAAGGGTTTGGGCCATCATTGGATAGTCATAAAAGTCATAAAAGAAATAAGGATAGTCTTAAAATTAAAAGCCATTCCCCCTCAAAGCACGTCACGTGGGCTAACGGCTTGGATGCAAACTCTTACATGATACCGAAGAATATAATACAAGCAAGCAAATTCATCTAGCAGCGGCCGACTCCGTGCTCGCCCCCTCCCCTACTTGACTGAGCTAGACATGGCGTAGGAGTTTCAATAGTAATGTCACGCCATCTAGTAGCTCGGCAGGAACTTTTACACAAAACTTGCCATATACTTACAAGCAAGCTAATTTATCTAGCAGTGGCCGATGCCTTACTGCGGGCGGCACGCACCTCTCGCACCTTCCCCCACTTGACGGAGCTGGGACGTTGCGCAGTAGTTTCAGTAGTGATGTCACGCCATCTAGTATCTCGCAGGCGAACTTTTACATAAAACTTGCAGTATACTTACAAGCAAGCTAATTCATCAAGCAGCGGCCGCCTTCGCACTGCTGGCGGGCCTCTCGCACCCTCCCCCACTTGACTGAGCTGTACATTGCGTAGGAGTTCCAGTAGTAACGTCACGCCATCTAGTGGTTCGCAGGCGAACTCTTGGACGAAACTGAAAGAAGAAAAATGTAATTGTAGAAGTTTATGTACTTTTTCAGGAAGTTGGTAAAAGTAACCCAAGTTTCTTTGTGTTACTAAAATTTGTAACTCAGAATTTTGTATGTGTCTTTCTATGTTGCGTGTTATGTATGCATGTTTGTGTGTGTGTGTGGCTGCGCCCACTCCCGTTACGTACATGTAATAAACCAGTGCGATAAGAGCAGCCCGTGGTTTCACTCGTGTCCTCGTACTCGTCACTGGCGACGATCCGGTTAATTCCCACGTGTTTCGCGATAAATAAAATGTCGAGTGCTAATTTCGGTGTGTTAGATACTTTTGATCATAATGTTCAAAGTTGGAAAAGTTACAAAGGCCGACTGCAGCAATATTTTATCGCAAATGACATAGATAATTCGAAAGATGCGACAGGAACAAAAAGACGGGCCATCTTACTAACGGCACTCAAAGAAGAGACTTACAAACTCGCAGCGGATTTGGCCCTGCCTAAAGAACTGGACAGTGTGCCTTATGAAGACATTATAAAACTTTTGGACGACCATTTCACACCCAAGCGCGTTGGATTCGGCGAGCGTCACAAATTCTACGCCGCGGTACAACAGGCCGGCGAGTCCCATACGCAGTGGGCCGCTCGCTTACGTGGCCTCACCGCTTATTGTAGCTTCAGCAACGTAGAAGAGGCATTACGCGATCGGTTTATAATGGGTTTGCTACCAGGCATCGAAAAGGAAAAATTGTATGCGCAAAACATCTCGGAGCTGACGCTAACGAAAGCTGTCGAGTTCGCCGAAAACATTCGCTGCGCGCGCGCCGGGGCCTCTGCAGCTGGTATGACGCCTTCGTCGGGCGACGTCTTCAAAATCGGGTCCAGTAAACAGCAAAATAAGGCTGACGGGAAAGTGAAGTGTTCAACTTGTGGCTACACTAATCATAAAGTGTCGGAGTGTCGGTTCACTAATTACGTCTGTAAAAAGTGCAAAGTTAAGGGTCATTTAGGTAGAATGTGCCCTAGTGTTAAATATTTAGATGTTAATTACGATGCCGAGGACGATGACGGTAAGTTGCACAATATTCGCTCTGTTAAGGGGAAACCTATGGTCGAAACTGTTACTATACATGGCAAAAATATTCAATTTGAAGTAGATACTGGGGCTGCCGTTTCTGTGATATCTCCAAGTTTTTATAAAATGCATTTCAATTACATTCCATTGTCACCTCCAACGAAAGGCCTGCATGGTTACACCAATAATAAATTGCCGTGCGCGGGTATGGTGCAGTTGCCAATCGAGTATTGTGGAGCTACCCATACGATAGATGTACATATCGTATATAACGGTTCCGCTCCAATACTAGGCAGAGATTTTATTTCTAAATTTAATTTAGAATTGGCCCCTACCAGTACCTACTGCAACAAAATTAATGCCGTTGAACAACGTTTTCCACAGCTGTTTTCAGACAACTTAGGATGTTTTAACAAATATAAAGTTAAATTAACTTTAAAAGAAGGTTCTCAGCCAGTGTTTTTTAAGGCACGTCCTGTAGCTTTTGCCTTACGGGATAAACTAAGTAAAGAAATCGATAGGTTGGTCGATTTAAACGTCTTAGTTCCCGTAGAACATTCGGAGTACGCGTCCCCCGTGGTACCTGTACTAAAGCGTAATGGTTCCGTAAGATTGTGCGCGGACTACTCGGTCAGCATCAACAAGCAATTAGTCATAGACCAATATCCGTTACCGACTGCTAACGAGTTATTTGCAAAGTTACATGGAGGACAAAAGTTTTCTAAACTAGA
Source organism: Leguminivora glycinivorella (assembly GCF_023078275.1). NCBI lineage: Eukaryota > Metazoa > Arthropoda > Insecta > Lepidoptera > Tortricidae > Leguminivora > Leguminivora glycinivorella. The sequence continues at coordinate 17,473,860 of NC_062984.1, forward strand.
TTTATCAATGGCTTATAATCAATTGATGTTAAGCGAAAAATCTCAGAATTTAACTTGTATCAATACACATCGAGGTTTGTATAAATATACACGGTTAATTTTTGGGCTAAGCAGTTCTCCTGCAATTTTCCAACGCACAATGGACGAACTGCTCGCGGGCATGGAGGGCGTGCTGTGCCTGCTGGACGACGTGCTGGTCACGGGCCGCGACGACCAGGAGCACGTTGCCAGGTTAAACGCGGTCTTACAAAAGTTACAGGACGCAGGACTAACCTTACAAAAGGAAAAATGTGAATTTTTTAAGAGTGAAGTTAGCTACCTAGGGTACATTATTAACAAAGACGGGTTGAAAAAATGTACTGATAAGGTAAAAGCCATTGTTAACGCCCCAGTCCCTAGCAGTGTACAGCAACTTCAATCCTTTTTAGGGTTAGTTAATTATTACAGAAATTTTGTTCCCAGTGCGTCTAGCATTTTAAGCCCCCTGTATGATTTGCTAAAAAAGAAGTGAAATGGACTTGGACCACGGCGCATGAAGAGGCTTTTCATAAAATTAAACAATGCCTGGCGTCTGATCAAGTCCTAGCGCACTACAACCCTGAAGCTCAGCTAGTTCTGACTGCTGATGCGTCACCGTACGGACTTGGTTGTATTTTATCGCAAATTGAGTCGGACGGCCAGGAAAGACCAATATCCTATGCGTCACGCACCCTCAATTCCGCGGAGAAGCGCTACTCTCAAATTCAAAAGGAAGCTACGGCCCTTGTCTTTGCAGTACGTAGATTTCATCAGTATCTGTACGGCAGATCCAAACCCTTCATATTACGAACGGATCACAAACCCTTGATTTCAATATTTGGGCCGCACCGGGGAATACCGGAAGTCTCCGCTAATCGCCTACAGAGATATGCTATTTTTCTAAGTAGTTACAACTATAAAATAGAATTCGTTCGTAGTGCAAATAATAGCGCGGATTACTTGTCTCGGGCATGCGCGCCAGAAGGGGAGGGCCGGGGAGCGCGGGCGCAGCAGACACGTGCTGCAAGCCCGGCGCTGCCGCCGTCGCCGCCGCGGAGACGAGCGAGCGCGCAGCATATGTGTGTTTCGTAGTAGAAGGTAGCTTACCGATAACGCTACAAGAATTACGCGATGAAACACACAAAGATGTAACATTGTGCCAAGTTATTAAATATACGCAGCAAGGGTGGCCTAAGAAAATAAATAATGTAAAATTAAAACCATTCCATTTATGTAATACGCAGCTGTCAGTGGAAAATGGATGCTTAATGCGTGGGCACAAGGTCGTTATTCCTGAGAACTTACGTTACAAGGTTTTGTCAGAATTGCATGCTTCTCATTTAGGAATCGTGAAAACTAAGGCAGAAGCCCGTTCCCGATTCTGGTTCCCAGGTATAGACGAAGCTATCGAAACGTTAGTAGGTACTTGTGATACATGCATTCAACTGCGGCCGGCACCAGCGCGCGCGCCACTCGCGCACTGGAAATTCCCGCCTCAGCCATTTTTCCGAGTACACATTGATTTTTGTGGCCCAATAAACGGTCGATCATACTTAGTGATAGTTGATGCTTATACTAAGTGGGTGGAAGTCTTTGACATGAACAGTTCCACTACTTCCACCGCCGTCATAGATAAGTTATATGAATACATGTCTAGATACGGCCTGCCCCACACCATAGTAAGTGACAATGGAACGGCATTTTGCTCACAACAATTTGTTGATTTTTGTTCATTGAACGGAATATCACATGTGACGTCCCCCCCCTACCATCCGCCTAGCAACGGCCAGGCAGAATGCTACGTTAGAGTTTTTAAGAGGGGATTAAAATCTTGTTTACTTTCGAGCACCAATGTGAAAGAAAACAAAATCAAATTACTTAAATATATGTTCGATTATAGAAATTCCATACATTCGACCACAGGGTTCTCACCTGCACAGCTTGTTTTTGGTCGAAAATTAAGATCTCGACTAGATTTATTAAATCCCGTTAACTTGCCGCCGTCGTCATCGTCTGTCGCCTTATCTGATGTTGTTGCAAAAAAACAGTACTTGCAGAATAGTAAACAAAACAGGAAAAGTAAACCAGTTTTCAAGCAAGGTGATTTAGTGTTATATAAACAGTTTAAAGGTAATAATAACAAATACATTTGGAGTAAAGGCGTAGTTATAAGGAAAGTAGGGAAAGTTTTATATAAAATTAAAGACTTTTCTTCCGCTTCAATAGTAAAAAGGCATACTAATCAACTTATGCCAATAAAAGGGACGATTACCAATCAAAATACAAACAAGGATAAAAACATACCTACACCGCCGCCGGTACAAATGTCGAGATGCATCGACACTCCGCCGCCAGCGCCGTCGCCACCGCCGCCAACGCCGCCAGCGCCGTCGCCACCGCCGCCAGCGCCGTCGCCTCCACTGCCGGCCCCGCCGCCGCCTCCGCCGCCGCCTCCACCGCCATCGCCGCCTCCGCCACCATCGCCCCCGCCGCCTTCTCACCCAAACTTGCCACTAACGTCTCTGAGTGACAGCGTGGATGCGAGGCCGGCTTCTCCACCACTCGATGACCAACACGAGGCTGTATATTCTAGGAGTACACCGTGCCACTCACCATCCCCTTCCACGGGGCATTCACGAAGCCCATCATATTTCTATATGGGGGAGAAAAGGGATAATCGAGATCCAGAGACTTCTGAGCCTGCAGGGCAACCTGAGCACCCGGCCCCGCAGATGACCAGTGCCTCGGATGAGGATGACTTCCAGGAGGCGATCGAAGAACCGCAACCAGGCGACGCTCTTAGGGACCCACCGCCAACGGTGAACCCCAGAATAAGATTGCGTAACCGTCCCAAGGTCAATTATAAAATATAGTTACCATAATATTGTATTTAGAGATAGTATCGATGCTAGGGGAAGGAAATGTTATGTATGCATGTTTGTGTGTGTGTGTGGCTGCGCCCACTCCCGTTACGTACATGTAATAAACCAGTGCGATAAGAGCAGCCCGTGGTTTCACTCGTGTCCTCGTACTCGTCATTGCGGAACCCTGATTCAGCTATTATTAACTTCTGAGTGGCCGTGGTTTGAGAACAAAGTGCAAAATACGGGGATGTACATAATTATCTAGCTATATTTTTATATATCGTATTAAAATCAAGAACGTGATCAACTTTTAAGTACTTTCAAAGTGTACCTAATTATAAAACTTTTATAAAGGATATTAAACTTTCATATCTTCGCAGTATCAACAAAAACCTGAGTTGCAACATTAATTAGGCATCATAATTTTATCTCCATTATTGCGTGGCGCCACTGAGCCATTCCCCTGTCATAAACGCGCTTATTAAATGAAATAAAACAAATTAAAGTCGAGAGCGAAAAACTACTCATACAGGATGGACGGCTAAATGGGACCTCGGCTGCACAAGGAGGGTATTCTGAATCGTTTTTTTTCGCCAGGCATTTCTGACAGCTAACTTCAAAATCCACCAATTTGTGGATTTTATTTTTGTCAGAAAGTCCGGGCACTTTAGTATCTTAGCCAGTCAAAAAAAGATTATGAATAGGTACCCTCTTTAAATATTACAGTGCCCGCGATTAGAACTTTGTTTACTTTTTACGAAAACTACTAGACTTTTATCCCAATTCACTTCTCAAAGTTGGACCTAGATTTAATTTGTGCTCTGCAGTGTGACATATTTGGTAAGACTTGAAGTAGATTCAAAATACTAAATTAGGTATTCTTAAAAAACGCTCTTTTCAGTTTAAGCTACTGTGGTGTACATAAATGTAGATTAAAGCTACTGTAGAGCATATCTAATAAAGAATAGAGTAATAACAAAATATATAACGTATTTATTTATATGATATAACGTCTATATACATATCTTTATTTATTTAATTACAATGGATATCAATAAGTATGTATTTATCAATTAGCAATATATGTCAATAATAAAACTTATTCTAAACATAAATCAAATCTTACAAATTAACCTAGCAAATCTTACAACTAAATATCGGGTCTATATTAATTCGCATAACTGAAAATACTCCTAATATGAATTGGCATACCGTTTATTACGCATAACGTTTAATACATTATTTCGCATAACAGATTTCGTATAATGCTAATGCGCATAATGTAAATTGTTATAACGATGAATTGGTATAAGTATAACAAGCATAACTTTGTTTCGTAGAATGTTTAAATGGCATACAAGAAAATTATATTTTCCCCACACTAACGTGTAACGGCTTACTTTTCTGTTCGAAAACAGATAGCAAAATTGCATTTTATCCACAAGAGTGCAAAGTAATTTCATACAAATTTTAACTTGATGTCTTAAGTTAACTGATAGAATTTTACCTATAAATGATGATTTTGAATCATAAATATTGAAGAAATCGATGGATTTGATTTAGTTTGATGTTTTATAGTCAGTATTTTGTTCGTGTTGGGGTGGTGAAAATGTTTGTGTTTCAAACTCGGTGGCAATGTTTAACGTGCCGTACGAAGGTTAATGTGCCTTGAAACCCTCGCAACGCTCAAGATTCCACTTTTTGAACCACTTGCTACGTTCGCGGTTCAATATTGGAATCTTCCGCTTGCTCGGGTATCAGTATTGGAACGTGCGATTTGCGAAAATCTGAACGATGAAATAATATTATTTAAATACTATCCATTTTCAATTTCTTTAGTAAGGTACAGTGGGGCAAATCTAGACTAAAAGGCAATTGTAACTAATCAATTTTTTCCATTATTACACTATTTCCATTATTCCATTATTACATGTACCCACTGAACACGCTTACTACATAACTGGTAGATACTCTATTTTCTGAAAAACACTTATGAAAAACGAAAAAACTTAATAAGTAGGTACCTAATGTATAAATAAAATAAAGACTCCTTAACTCAAATTTTTTTAATTTAAGATTAGCAGATAAGTTCGTAAATGCATGTATATTTCTTAAAAATAAAGTTTTTTTTAATAATGCAAACATTGTAAAAACATGGAAGACATTGACCACAGTTACATTTGCCGCCCACTCGAGATTTGCCCCGCTGTACCTTACTTACCCCTATTTTTTTCATGCTTAATAAGTGAGACAGTATAAAATTAAACACTCAAAATCGAGCGCTCGAAATTGGAAAATCAGCCCCTGATTGATCCAATCGCTTGCTCCATACAGGTAGTAAAAGTATGGCAATTCATTTTAGGATAATTAAAGTTATACGAAATAATAGTATGCAAATTTCAATTATGCAGATTCATTGTTATGAGAAATAAGAATTATGCATTTTTAATATTATGCTTATTCAATGTTATGAACAATTATGTTATGCCAAATCTGTCATGCGAATTCAAATTATGCGAATTAATGATAGGCGAAATAGAGGGCACCCCTAAATATCAGCTAACACAAACAAACATTAATTAAAAAAAAAAAAAACTAAATATAAAAAACTTCCCCCAATTCATTCGCCTGCGGGAAACCCCCAAAAATGCTGGCGACATTTCCCCTCTGAACTGCCAACCCTATTCTCTGGGCAAAGAAAGAGCCAGCCCTGGGGTCACCTGAGACGCCTACCAGCCGAACTGACACTTCCTTCACGAATTTTTTCGTGTCAGTCGACCACGGACCCAGTGTTTCCACTGCAAGCGCCACAAATTCGTATTCGTCCATTAAGAACGAATACTTGCGTCGCTTGAGTGTCTGAGCCTGGTCCGCGGCAGACCCAGGCTTCTTCGTAGACCCCTCAACGTGGGACGGGGCCAGCGTATCGACGCAGGTCGCATCCCACGCTAAGGGGCGACCAAGGCTCCATGGCACCAGAGTGCAGCCATCAGGCCTTTTGCCATCCGCTGCTGAGAGGCCTGATGGCTCCAATGTCGCGGGAAGAGAGGCGGTGCTGAGGGCGCGGCGAATTAGATCATTCAGAGAGGAATGCCTGTACATGCGACCGGCGCTCATTCTGCAATGAAGACCATGCCGTCCCATAGTATCCACCGGCTGGTCACAGCGACTGCAGGCGTGAGCCTCACAGATTTTCATGCCCAGCCGAAGAGAAACCGTGATCTGCAAAGCACTAGGCTCCAGAACCGTGCCAAGGTTGCGAGACGGGAGCGCGTGCAACCAATAATCCGACTCTTTTTCAGATACTGCCAAGAGTCTGGCTCGCTCATGGTGGTCCCGGGACTCCTGCAGAAGTCGCTGGTGCTGCAGCTTGACGTTAATAATGTCCCATGCCGCCTGACTGGACTTTTCTTCTGGGATTAGATCGACAGAATGATCTGCCCCCCAAGCAGCTTCTGCCTCTGCCAGGCACACCACCTTCACGTCAGCGGTATTTTTTTAACAAAATATTAAATAAAGAAGTTCTTAAATGTTCCTGTTATTTTTAATAAGTTTTATTATTCGTATAAATAAATTATTAATAGTTTTTCTATTTATTGAACGAGTTGGTTTCATATATATACTAGATAAGACTTTACTTACATTACTCATTGTATAGTTTTAAGCATGCTTTGTATTCCCACCCTGTATACAATGGTCTCAGTGCACTTTTAGTGTGGAACGCCACCATTAAAATTATTAATAGTTTTTATATTTATTGAACGAGTTGGTTTCATATATATACTAGATAAGACTTTACTTACATTACTCTTTGTATAGTTTTAAGCATGCTTTGTATTCCCACCCTGTATACAATGGTCTCAGTGCACTTTTAGTGTGGAACGCCACCATTAAAATTATTAATAGTTTTTATATTTATTGAACGAGTTGGTTTCATATATATATACTAGATAAGACTTTACTTTCATTACTCATTGTATAGTTTTAAGCATGCTTTGTATTCCCACCCTGTATACAATGGTCTCAGTGCACTTTTAGTGTGGAACGCCACCATTAAAATTATTAATAGTTTTTATATTTATTGAACGAGTTGGTTTCATATATATACTAGATAAGACTTTACTTACATTACTCGTTGTATAGTTTTAAGCATGCTTTGTATTCCCACCCTGTATACAATGGTGTCAGTGCACTTTTAGTGTGGAACGCCACCATTAGGCCGGAATGGCACGATGCAATAATACTGCCATATAATTTGGCGGCATAAGAAATATTTCTGTCACAAATTACCACGGAATCACTCGTCCTGGCTATTTGAGATGTAAAAAGTGTTGAGGTATGGTTTAAGTTACAAGCGGAAATTATCTGAACCTACAAAATCTGTAGAATATAATTATAGAAAACTCAAAGTACATACTACTCTTGACAGATACCAGCTTTGTAGTAGAAAGTTGATTCTTTTTCAGATTAAGTATATATATTTTGATACATAATCAACCTTAAAGCAGAATGGATTTACCCGACTTTGAAGTTAAGCGACACAAAGATTAAAAAGATCTACATTTATAAAACTTACTGATGAACACCATTAAATAATTTGGGATAAAACGGTTCGACACGTCAGTGTCCATTTTACCATTACCTCCAATATCAATCGAAAGCCCTTTTGAAATCATCGGGCTGTACAAGTACCTACCTACAGTCAAGATTGTGTAAGGAAATAAAGTTGCTCAAAAGTAGAGCTCTTATATTATTTACGAGTTAAGATCAATGGGACATGTTTCTTCTGTGATTCTGTCATCTGGCTGGAAAGCCTCAAATTTCAGGCCGCTGCGCTAAACGAAGTTACCGCCACCCGGCTCCGTTGAACAGAAAAAAAATTAGTAAAGCCACCCTGGCCAGGAATTAAGAAAGCCTCAGATCACATGTTGTTTGGTTCCGCCTCGGCCACATGTGACCTGAGATATTTCTTATGAAAAACTGTTGAAAATTTTAATGTAAGTACCCAATGTTTGACGCTTCCGATTATGCCCTGCGCTACACCGCCACGGCTAAGCTAACCGCGCTCATCCGAGTGAGATGTAATTAGGACCGCCTCATTATTAGAAACGCCACTTTATAACATAATGCACTTCTTTTTATAATGCAGTTTTAAATCGGCTAATCTTGGCTTTGTTGTGCTCTACTTATATTCGCAATAAACCTATGTAAGTATTGCTTGCAAACGTTTTTGCGAGTAATGCAAGAACATTTTAAATTAAAGGCAAAAGGGAATAATTTACACCTGCGGCAGGACTCGAAACCTGCGACCTCTTTGAATATCGGATCAATAATTAATTGTTGTGTTCCAAAAAGTTACAGGTTTGACCAGAGTTGTGAATTTCCCATTTTCCTTTGATAAAAAGTTGACATGATGAAAATTATTCCATGCATAAGCACGGATATCTAAGTATATACCTAACGAATGGAAATTTAGGGTCAGCTGTACGTCAGTGACAGGCAGGAGGCTGCGCAGGCCCCGTAGCCGAATGGCATTTCTGCGACGCGAAACGAAATCGAAACGCAGCAGAAAGGTAATCTGGCTCTGTCGCGCTAATACGCAAGAGCGATAGAGATAGATAGATAGATAGAGCGTTTCGTGAGAGTTTGTGCAATTTGGCTACGTACCCAGGATCGGGACAGGTGGCGTGCCCTCATTTTGGAGGACAAGATTCGCTTTGGATCACTGAACCAATATTAGTCATTTACTCATGGAAATAGTAGAGCTCTGCAGTCACTTATTCAGTCGTATAAGTGCATTTTTTTAAATTTTGGAACCCCCCAATTAGCATAAATTGTTAACAAAAGTAACTCACTGTCAGTTTTGTGACGATAATTAAGCATGAAATTTCAATAAAAATATTGTTTTTGTGTTAACTAGGTACATGAACTTTTAGCGATAATTTACATTCAGAATGTGAAAAAAGTAAATTTTTAGACAGATGCTTAATTGCCGTCACAAAACTGACAGCGAGTTCATTTTTGTTAACAACTTAAAACGCTAATTGGGGGACCCAAATTCTGAAAATGCCCATAATATGACGTCTATAAGTATCTGTAAGTTTTAAATAAGTAGATATGTAGAAGTGTCATCATAAAAGTAAGGGATATTTCTGTGTTTCACTTCTATCTTATTCGAGTGGTATAAATATGTTCGAATATATTATACAAATGCTATTAAAAGCACTGAGTCGTAAAAAGTGAGAAGTTAATAACTAGCTGAAAATTATACGTGATAGCTTTTTACAGATTAAACCAAGGTAAAATAGTTATAAATACACTCTAAATAATTGCCTCATTTGGCAGTAAATTGATAAAATTTACGATCTTAAGATTATTCTTAAATTAATGGTCTGTGCAAGTATGCACTAAGTAGTCTAAATAGGTATGAGTTTACGCTTTATAATGCAAGTGTGTAATATAAGTAGTTGGCTATTCAGGGTACCTAGCCAACGTCACAAATGATTACTCTTTGAAAGCGTCTTGTTTGTAGCTACCTATCGCTCTTCTATAGTGATTCGATGCGCAAAAAGTTCCACACTCGCGTTCGCGGCGTCGCGCCGTGATTCGCGCGCATAGTCTGGAAATAAAGCCAGGGTGGCTAGCCGAATGGCACAATCGCTCACGAAACGCTCACGAAACGAAGCGCTAGTAGATATCTATCTCTATCGCGCTTGCGTATTGGCGCGACAGAGCCAGCGGCGTATCGCTTTCGTTTGGCGTCGGAGAAATGCCATTCGGCTACGGGGCCAGGTCAGACCTGTCCCACTCGCGCGTGTAGGTATCGAATCGTAAGCACTAATATGTATTCTGTGGCCAGGTGCCGTAGCCGAATGGCATTTCTGCGACGCGAAACGAAAACGAAACGCCGCGAAAGGTAGTCTGGCTCTGTCGCGCCAATACGCAAGGGCGATAGAGATAGATATATACGAGCGTTTCGTTTCGTGAGCGTTAGTGCATTCGGCTACGCACGCTGACTGCGTTTCGATCGCCCTTACAACCCGGCCACGACATTGGTCTAAGCGCGACAGCGGTGAGCGGTAGCCATACGTGCGAATGAAAAGTCTCATCGCTGTGTCTCGCTCCAAAGTATGACTGCCGCTCACCGCTGTCGCGCTTAGACCAATGTCGTGGCCAGGCCGTTAGCGTCATCGTCAACGATTGTCACTTCGGCTAGGCCGCCAGGTAGCAACTTAAGTAAGGTTTTTGTTACGATAATAATGTCATAAAATTAAGGATTAAGAGCTACTGTAAGATATTAAGTAGAGTAACTTTACTGTAGTTTTATACACCGCAATTTTATGCGTATAATTATATTTATATTGAGAAAAGTGTGACCATAAGCCCTATTGACGGGCACACTATGTTGCCGAATAAATACCTTATTATGGCCCACTTCACCCACTTGCTCCAATCACTTAACCCAGGGTTAGTGGGCTGTCATCTGTCAAATTACATATGAAATGGTGGGTTAACCCTTCATTTTCATTGGTGCAAGTGGCCCTAATAGAGTTTAAAGTACCTAAGTGTGTATATTGCAAATAAAACAGTGGTAGCCCATCGTTTTTTTAGGGTTCCGTAGTCAACTAGGAACCCTTATAGTTTCGCCATGTCTGTCTGTCCGTCCGTCCGTCCGTCCGTCCGTCCGTCCGTCCGCGGATAATCTCAGTAACCGTAAGCACTAGAAAGCTGAAATTTGGTACCAATATGTATATCAATCACGCCAACAAAGTGCAAAAATAAAAAATGGAAAAAAATGTTTTATTAGGGTACCCCCACCCCCCCTACATGTAAAGTGGGAGCGGATATTTTTTTTCATTCCAACCCCAACGTGTGATATATTGTTGGATAGGTATTTAAAAATGAAGAAGGGTTTACTAACATCGTTTTTTTTATAATATTAATATTTTCGGAAATAATCGCTTCTAAAGGAAAAAAAAGTGCGTCCCCCCCCCTCTAACTTTTGAACCCTATGTTCAAAAAATATGAAAAAAATCACAATAGTAGATTTTTATAAAAACTTACTAGGAAAATTGTTTTGAACTTGATTGGTTCAGTAGTTTTTGAGAAAAATACGGAAAACTACGGAATCCTACACTGAGCGTGGCCCGACACGCTCTTGGCCGGTTTTTTGATAATATTAATATTTTCGGAAATAATCGCTCCTAAAGGAAAAACAAGTGCGTCCCCCCCCCCTCTAACTTTTGAACCATATGTTTAAAAAATATGAAAAAAATCACAAAAGTAGAACTTTATAAAGACTCTAGGAAAATTATTTTGATTTTGATAGGTTCAGTAGTTTTTGAGAAAAATACGGAAAACTACGGAACCCTACACTGAGCGTGGCCCGACACGCTCTTGGCCGGTTTTTTGATAATATTAATATTTTCGGAAATAATCGCTCCTAAAGGAAAAACAAGTGCGTCCCCCCCCTCTAACTTTTGAACCATATGTTTAAAAAATATGAAAAAATCACAAAAGTAGAACTTTATAAAGACTCTAGGAAAATTATTTTGATTTTGATAGGTTCAGTAGTTTTTGAGAAAAATACGGAAAACTACGGAACCCTACACTGAGCGTGGCCCGACACGCTCTTGGCCGGTTTTTTTATTTAGTTTTTTCTAAAATAAACTTGCATGCTACTTGCATGGTGTTAACGAACATGGACACATAATTTAAGCTTATTCACACTTACAAAAATATCAAGTTCTGAAAGAACCGCTCCATCTTAGTGCGTTTTCACATTATCCCATCCGATATCGGATGTCGGACCGATATACCATACAACAACAGGCGCCATTTTAGATTTTTTCTATTGAAATCCTTCCAATAGTTATCGGATCAAATAATGTGAAAACGGTCTTATAAAAGTTATAAAGAATCAGGCCATATTTTAGGTGCCAGTGCCTTATACCAATTCACAGGTATAGGTTTAACTAGATATTCCATCGCATTTTACTGAAGCTATTAAACGAAGTATTTTACAACGGTTGTAAAATAATAGCTAAGTGGTCCATTATGCGCAAACCATAACAATTAATAGTTTGTAAAACCATTTTACTCGAACGTAATAAAAATAGCTAAGTTTAATAAGTTTTATAGCCTAAGAGGTTTTATAGGGCTGGGAAAATTATTGATATCTAAGTAAAACATCGGATATTTTAATTATAAATAAGGATTAGTACCTCCGAGAAAAGATACATTTTCTTTTGGGTTGACAAACTAGTGTCGATGTAAAAGAACCTAATCAATTTCAAAGGCACTACTTGCTAGGTTTAGCGGACACTGGTAAAAAGACGTTTAAAATGTTCATCATCATTATGCCAAAAATTATGGAAACCTTTTAACTGCATTTTTTGGATCCACCACTTTCGCCCAGAACAGTGACATTTGGTGCAGTGGAATTGCTGATGATGGTCAGAACCGAACTCCTCAAATCTGAACGGCACGCTTATAGTGACTTTGGTATTTTAATAAGAACAGCATGCACTTTCGTCCAGAACAGTGGCATTTGGTGCAGTGGAACTGCTGATGATGGCCAGAACCTAAACTCCTCAAATCTGAACGGCACGCTTATAGTGACTTTGCCATTTTTATAAGAACAGCATGCGCTTACGTCTAGAACAGTGACATTTGGTACAGTGGAACTGCTGATGATGGTCAGAACCGAACTCCTCAAATCTGAACGGCACGCTTATAGTGACTTTGGTATTTTTATAAGAACAGCATGCACTTACGTCCAGAACAGTGACATTTGGTGCAGTGGAACTGCTGATGATAGTCAGAACCGAACTCCTCAAATCTGAACGGCACACTCATAGTGACTTTGGTATTTTTGGAAGAAAAGCATGCATTTAGTTCAGAACAGTGACATTTATTTAGTTATGTTTGTTAAGCATATTGAGTTTTCAAGTCAAAGTTTGTCAAGCTTCGATTTCTTATAATGTAATCGGATTCATGAGGAATTGAGGAAACTCCTCAAACCTTAACGTTATACGTATATTCATTTGTGTTGCCATATAATAATTAAAGCATTAAAAGCAGTTTTAAGAAATACTTACACATTTCTACATAATCCAACATTCGCAAGTAGCTTTCACCAGAACCCGAAAGGCGACGGTTTTTTTTTCTTAAAAATTATTTATAATATATTGGCCGTGCGTACGGAGCCCAGTCCAGTTACCGAGCAAAGGGCGTACAGCCGCCCTGCTCACAAAAAAAAGCCATATCCAAAAATATAATACATTTATTGGCTTTATTTGTGACTGGTTCTTTAATTCATAGTCAATCCTTGACTAGGTAAAGTGCGCCCTTTTTGAAGGAATTAGAAGTACATACAATTATACGAGTATGATTAATTGAATAGTATGATAGATAAAGATAGGAAAAGAAGGTTTTACCTTGGGAATGAAAGTCTAAGATCAGCTCGTAGCTTTGTGAGCAGCTCACTCGGTGTCCCGAATTGCCGCAGGCTCATCTCTTCGCCCATACCGAGACATGGATTTCTGAAAAAAGAAGCAAATTACAACTATAACATACACGTATATTGTCGTATATATACTACAGATAGTAATGATGAGTACACAGCATTCTATTTCACAGTCTATTTTTATTATGCAGATTTTTTTCTACTTTTTCTACTCATGAGCTCTTTTGATCCTAATCGTGATAAGAGAAAGAAGTGTTCCAAATTGATCATTTTTTCCACTGAGTTACACTCAGGAACATGAGACATTTTCTCCTGGGGAATCGAAAGAACGCATGATGCTGGTATAGAAAAATTATCCTATCAATAACATTCCGAAAAATGTTATATTTTTCTTGCTACTTACAATAATAGTTATTTGTTTTACAAGGGGCAAAGTTGTTGTTTAACCGCACGTGCGAATATTGATACCCGAGCAAGCGAAAGATTCCAATATTGAATCACGAGTGTAGCGAGTTGCAAGGGTTTCAAGGCACGAAGGTTATACAAACTTTGCCCCCGACTGAAACACAAATTTTTCACCACACCAACACGTACAAAATACTGACTATAAAACTATACTCTAAATTAAATCTATGAATTTATTCGATATTTTTAATTCAAAATCAAATTTGTAGGTAAATTTTACCTGCCAGCTCAAGATATCAAGTTAAAATTTGTATAAAATTACTTTGCACTCTTGTGGATAAAATGCCATTTTGCTATACCAGTTGGTGTGGTGAAATGAAATTATTTTGTGAGTAGCGCCAACTATAATTATGTATGCACGTTTTCGGTGATATTGTAAATAATTTTCCCAAATATGATCCATGATTATTTTAATAATACGTGCGAAGCACAAAGGAATACTTTCTAATTCTATACTTGGCCGAATATAATGAAAAGAATTTGATTGTATCATACTTTTAAGGAAAACTATTCAAATGGAAGTGACTTTTACTTTTGCGCCTATAAGTAATTTACTTTTCAACGTATCAGTAGAATCGTAATAAGCGCAATGAAAAGTATGTAGATACCTACTACCTACATAATAGGTTCAGTCAGCACTCAGCATTAAGGGCATTTTCAAAAAATGTGACATTAACTCGATGTCACTTTTGTGACGACAGTTAAGCATACACCCATGGAACACTGCCCATTCTCCTTTCAATAAAAATAATGCTTTTGTGTTAATTACATAAACTATAAGCAATTACTCTACATTTAAAACATGAAAAAAGTTGGTTTTTAGACATTTCATTTTTAATTGTCGTCAAAGACAACAAGTTAATTTTTGTTAACAACTGTCACTAATTTTGGGTCCCAATTTCTGAAAATACCCACAAACAAACGTTTAAAAAGCCAAAAATACATATAGAGGGCATTGTCTGTATATTAAAGTTGTGTACACATGTTTTTTTCACTTTGGCTATGTTCATATTTATGTTGCTGACTGTAGGTACTTCCGAGTTGCGGGGCCCCTACGGTAATAACTAAACAGAATAGTAATTATTATAAACAGAACTGGAGCTTTCTTACACATTGCACATATTAAAACTGACGTATCGTCTTGATTTTTCGTTGATGTTGGAAAAGTTGTGACATGTCGAAATCTTATACTTTTAAGAGGGGGTCGTACGAAATCCTCGAAAAGTGCATTCGGCGTTTAACAAATGCTGCTCACATTTCTAAATTAAATGAAATAAAATAAATGTAGTTATTATCTTGAAGAGTGTGTCTACAACTTTTGACTATTCACAATCTCCAATTATTAACGGTGTAATAACTAAACCCACACAAAGTTGACGTAAAATGAGAAAAACGTATGTCGCCGTTTAGTAAACTTTGTTAAAAAAATTCAATACTCTAGTTATAACATTATGTGATTCTGAAAGCCAGATAAATGGACTACAAGTTTTGAGGTTTTTTATATTTTTCCTCTCAAAGGCAACAAAGAAATTTTACCTTAAATTTAAACTATCGTAAAATTTCCATACATTCGCCATTGCTGTCAGAATTCTCCTTTCGATTAGATGCCGTGAGCGGCTCATCGGAGGCAGACGTGTCGCCGGTCGCTCCGCGTTGACAATTAAATTTGACAAATATTTTGACAGAAAATCGTGTACGTACACGAAAAACCATACCAGTGTAAAACTGTGCTCAAAATAAATAGGGTAAGTCGATAATGTCAGGTGGAGATCCAATCTCATTTAAAGTGTAAAGGTGCATGGCTTGTGCATCAAAAATAAATAAAAATATATCACATTATTAAAGAAAATAACGAACACAACCGAATGAGTATAAATGATTTCATTCTAGTTCGGTTAAATTGAAAAGAGTTTCATGTTTTCTTTTACTCATTGGAATAAATTTTCATTACGCTGGTATTAACAGTACGTCATTTTAAAAATATATATGACAGCACCTACGTCAAATTCTGTCAACCAGGTTGTGTGTAAACAATTATAATTTAATTTATTTTTACATATTTAGATACTTATTAATCGATTCTTACTTAGAATAGAAGAAAGGGAAATGCGGGCGGGTATATAAGTACCTATTTATTAAATACAATATTCCGTATGGTGTGCTTCTGGTTCAAATTTTTATATAAAAAAGTTTTAATTTCATTAGAGATTACCCTGTGCATATAATTAATATTATACCACGAACACGTAAGTAACCGTAAGTTCATCGTCGTCGGCGCGGCTTAGCCATACAGTTGGCCCGACGCTACGATCGCGAGACGGTAGATGTGGGAGGGTCCTTATTCGTCTAGAGCCAATTTGGCCACAAGTCGTCTCCTTCACGATTTTCGTCGACATCTCTTCTAAATACCTAAAACAGGTATGGATATGTTCCTCGTTCTCTCCAGATTACGAATTGACCTGTTTTAGTTTAAGGGAGGGGGACGGGTCGAGAAAAAGGGGGGAAAGATGGCGACCGACCATCATAGATATTTATTCACATCTCGAGTCCTATGGCACCAATCTGTTCGTGCGAGGTGTCATTTGAAAGCTTATTAAACCTACTTTAATTGTTTTCAAATAACTATGCTCATAAAAGTAACCGTTTAGGAAATATTTGAAAATATGTGTTTTTTTATCGCGCATGAATTGCACAAGTACTAGTAAAAAATGCGTCTAACTCAATAAACAATAACTTTACCGCAATTGATGTTATTATAAAATTTTCGCGTCTATTCATGCTCTTTCTAAAAATATAAGTTTCATTGGTATATGATAATATATAACCATGTAATTAAGAATTTTGTTTGGCAGGGGTTATCCTCCAGGTCGCATAAACGGGCGCTGACCGTAGTAAAGTATTCAATATTTTTGAGGTCTTATTTTACGGATCCATATGTGAGAGGTATCGTTTGAAAGATAATTAAACCTACTATAATTGTTTACACATAAATATAGTATTAAAGGTTGTTGTTTACATAATATTTGAAAATATGTGTTTTTTATCGAGCATGAATCGCACAAGTACTGGTAAAAAATGCTTCTAAGTCAATAAACAATAACGTTACCGCAATTGATGTTATTATAAAATTTACGCGACTATTCATGAGATTTCTAAAAATATAAGTTTTATTGGTAAGTGATAATATAACCATTAAATTACGAATTTTGTTTCGTAGTGGTCACTCCGCCGGTCGCATAAAAATGAGCGCTGACCGTAGTAAAGTATTCAATATTTTTAAGTTCTTATTTTACGGATCCATATGTAAGAGGTATCATTTGAAAGCAAATTAAACCTACTATAATTATTTTTGAATAACTATAGTTATAAAGGTAGCTGTTTACAAAATATTTGAAAACATGAGTTTTTTTTCGAGCACGAGTTGCACATATACAGATAAAAAATGCTTCTAACTTAATAAACCATAACTTTACCGCAATTAATGTTAATATAAAATTTACGCGAAATTTCATGCGCTTTCTAAAAATATAAGTTTTATTGGTGTATGATAATATATGACCAAGTAATTACGAATTTGGTTTAGCAGGGGTCACTGCGCCCTGTCACGATATTGGGTGCTGACTGACCGTCGCCAAATTTTCTACGTTACTCAGATCCTATTTTACTGATAAATTTGCGAGAGGTATCATTTGAAAGCATATTATGCGTACTATCTTTATTTTTAATATTTCAAGTCGAAACTGTAGAAGTTTACAAAATATTTGATTAGTAATATGTGTATTTTACTGTGCATGAATAGCATTGGCATTGATAAGACACGCCTCTAGCTTAATAAATTATAGTTTTCCGCAATTGAAATAATAACAAAATAAACGGAAAATGTATGACTTACACAAAAAATAAGTTTGGTTTGTATTGCATAAACAATTAATTTGAATTTGTTCAGCTCACCTACTGCGCACCATCATAGAAATGGATGTCCACCGTCGTTGCCTTTTTAGGGTTCCGTAGTCAACTAGGAACCCTTATAGTTTCGCCATGTCTGTCTGTCCGTCCGTCCGTCCGTCCGTCCGTCCGTCCGTCCGTCCGCGGATAATCTCAGTAACCGTAAGCACTAGAAAGCTGAAATTTAGTACCAATATGTATATCAATCACGCCAACAAAGTGCAAAAATAAAAACCGGCCAAGTGCGAGTCGGGCTCGCGCACAAAGGGTTCCGTAGCAGCAAATATAATAAACCAATAACTTAACCAAAATTACAGTTAAATCAACCTATCTCAAAAACTATAAGAGATACTTTGATCAAACCAAAAATCGTTGAAAGAGTTAATTAGCATGCATCACCTCTATTTTTTTTAGAATTTTATACCCCGTAGTTATAAAAATAGAGGGGGGGGGACATACTTTTTACGACTTTGAGAGCTGATATCTCAAAAACCGTTCACTTTAAGAAAAATGTTTTTTAGAAAACTTTATATCATTTTAAAAGACCTTTCCATTGATACCCCACACGGGTATGTACATCGAAAAAAAATTTTCATCCCTCAGTTACATGTATGGGGGGCCCCACCCCCAATTCTTTTTTTTACTATTTAGTGTCATAATTTTGTAGCGGTTCATACAACACATATTCCCATCAAATTTCATCACTGTAGTACTTATAGTTTCCGAGTAAATCGGCTGTGACAGACGGACAGACGGACAGACGGACAGACGGACAGACGGACATGACGAAACTATAAGGGTTCCGTTTTTGCCATTTTGGCTACGGAACCCTAAAAATGGAAAAAAATGTTTTATTAGGGTACCCCCCCTACATGTAAAGTGGGGGCTGATATTTTTTTTCATTCCTACCCCAACGTGTGATATATTGTTGGATAGGTATTTAAAAATGAAGAAGGGTTTACTAAGATCGTTTTTTGATAATATAAATAGTTTTGGAAATAATCGCTTCTAAAGGAAAAAAAAGTGCGTCCCCCCCCCCCTCTAACTTTTGAACCCTATGTTCAAAAAATATGAAAAAAATCACAATAGTAGAACATTATAAAAACTTTCTAGGAAAATTATTTTGAACTTGATAGGTTCAGTAGTTTTTGAGAAAAATACGGAAAACTACGGAACCCTACACTGAGCGTAGCCCGACACGCTCTTGGCCGGTTTTTTCATGATTTTTCAGATTTTATTTCACTAATCGTATATTCATAATAAATATAATCTATCACGTATCGAATTTACTTATATACTTAATTGATCAGTAAAATAAAATCTGTAAAATGATGAAAAAATTAAGGCAACGGCGGAGGACATCCGTTTATATGACGATTGACCGTGCGCAGTGGGTATGGTGGACAAATTAACATTAATTGTTTAAGCAAAACTAACAAAACTCATTTTTTGTAAAGGCCATACATTTTGCGGTTCATTTCGTTATTATATCAATTGCGGAAAAATATAATTTATTGAGCTAGAAGCATGTTTCACTCGTATCAGTGCGAATGCTATTCATATACAGTAAAAATACACATATTGTCAAATATTTTGTAAACTTCTACAATTACGACTAAAATTATTAAAAAGTAACGATAGTACGCATAATATGCTTTCAAATGATACCTCTCACAAATTAATCGCTAAAATAGGATCTGAGAAATACATAAAATTAGGCGACGGTTAGCACCTATTTACGTCACGGGGGTGCAGTGACACCTGCTAAACCAAATTCGTAATTACTTGGTTGTATAATATCATACATCAATAAAACTTATATTTTTAGAAAGCATATGAAATGTCCTGTAAATCTTATCATAACATTATTTGCGGTAAAGTTATTGTTTATTGGTCATGCACCAAGATACAATCTTAAAAATTATGAAAACGGCAACGAAAATGGTCATCCATGTATCCATGTATATGACGGTGCGCAGTGAGTATGATGGATAAATTAACATTAATTGTTTATGCAATACTGACAAAACTTATTATTTGCAAAAGGTCATACATTTCGCCGTTTATTTTGTTATTATATCAATTGCGGAAAAAATATAATTCATTGAGCTAGAAGCATGTTTTACTCACATCGGTCCCAATGCATATTTTCAAATATTTTGTTAGCTACTACAGTTACAACTAAAATTATTGAGAACTAATGATAGTACGCATAATATGCTTTCAAAAGATTCCTGTTAAATAAAATAGGATCTGAAAAATATAGAAAATTTGGCGACGGTCAGCATCCATACGTGGCCGGGCGCTGTGGCCCCTACTTAACCATATTTGTAATTACTTGGTTATATAATATTATACACCAATAAAACTTATGTTATTAGAAAGCGCACGAAATTCCGCGTAAATCTTATACTAACATCAATTCCGGAAAAGTTGTTGTTTATTGATTAAGAAGCATTTTTTACCAGTAGGTACTTGTGCGACTCATGGTCTATAAAACACATATTTTCAAATATTTTCTAAACAGCTACCTTTATGATTATAGTTATTTATAAAAAAATATAGTAGGTTTAATTAGCTTTGAAACGATACCTCTCGCATATGGATCCGTAAAATAGGACCTCAAAAATATTGAATACTTTACTACGGTCAGCGCCCATTTCTGCGACCGGGCAGAGTGACTCCTGCTAAACCAAATTCGTAATTACATGGTTATATATTAGCATATACCAATGAAACTTATATTTTTAGAAAGAGCATGAATAGACGCGAAAATTTTATAATAACATCAATTGCGGTAAAGTTATTGTTTATTCAGTAGACGCATTTTTTTCTACTACTTGTGCAATTCATGCGCGATAAAAAAACACATATTTTCAAATATTTCGTAAACGGTTACTTTCATGAGTATAGTTATTTAAAAAAAATTAAAGTAGGTTTAATAAGCTTTCAAACGACACCTTGCACGAACAGATTGGTGCCATAGGACTCGAGATGTGAATAAATATATATGATGGTCGGCCGCCATCTTTCTCCCCCCTTTTTCTCAACCCGTCCCCCCCTCCTTAAACTAAAACAGGTCAATTCGTAATCTGGAGATAACGAGGAACACATCCATACCTGTTTTAGGTATTTAGAAGAGATGTCGACGATTTTTTGTAAAAGAGGTCGTTTGGTCCCTGACTACATAATTATCTATCCATTGTTAAAGCAAATATATATCTTACGGGCTAGAAATCATTAATATGTAATTAAAGTGCAATAACAAACCCTACCTTAGTTGCCTTAGAGCGGTAAATTGTATGAGGTGATTTGACATCTCACGAAACACGTGCAGTATTATATTGTCATTGCATATGTCTGTCTCATCTGTTCTTAAACTATGACAACTAAACTTATTACAAATCTGATATCAGAAGCCTTTTTTACAAGCTTTTATTCAACTTGCCTTGTTAGTTTGGGTCAAAACGTAGAAGCTAAATTTGACCCACTTTCCGGTTTCCGATTGAGCTGAAATTTTGCACACATATGTAAATCACGTGACAATGCAATATTATGGTATCATGGAGGTGATCTGATGATGGAGCAGAAAGGTGGTCAGAGGAACTCTGTTATGAAACGTCGTATCCCCATTGAGTAAGGGGTTTTTAGAAACATCTCGGAGAGCAAAAGATGATTGTTGAAAGAAAGGTACAGTCGGCTAAGGTAAAGCTTGTGCAAAAAATGAATTTTTTGCAAAAAAAAAATATTATAAATTGGGAGGTGTAATTTTTTATTATCTCTGCATTTCATTGAGAAGAAAAACCGGCCAAGAGCGCGTCGGGTCACGGTCAGTGTAGGGTTCCGTAGTTCCAGGGAAAATAATATATTTAGTTAGGGGCATGAAAATGTCTGTCAAAGTTGGCATTTAAATTTATTGTATTATTTACTCATTTTAACTTTATTTTTGTGTAAAATTTTGCTCAGAATTGTGTATACCTTTGTAGAGCATTGAATGTAGTGTATACCTACACTTCTAAAGTTTATGTTCCATACATACTACAATTTTCTTTTCATTGACAGACGATTTCAATTTCAATTTCAATTTGATGGATAAATATCCGCGGCCTGAGGGGTGAATAGGATCAGGAATGGGGGGAATCGGGTCGCAAAGGGGGTGAATAGGTGTACGAAGGGGGTGATTAGGGTCGGAAGAGGGGTGAATTGGGATGTGTGGTCAATGGTTGTCAAATTGTATAAAAGATATATAACTTACCTAAAGTGATGTTTTTATGAATGACCTCTCTGTATATGGATGCAATTTATAAGTCAATGTATTGCTTCGTAGTTAGACTAGATACAAGAAATCAACATTTAGAAATGTTAATTACACTTCTGTCAACCTCCACGTTTCACCCATGATTGCTATAATATAAATGGATTACTTTAAAATAAAAATCATAAGTATGAAACTATACAACTATGGAAGAAATAAAATTATTTTATTGAATAATTTTTGATTTGTTCTTTTTCAAGTTTATATAAATAATAAATTCTCAATTTGCTCAAAGGTTGAAAGAGACACCTTATAGGGATAAGTTCGCCTTTGTACACCATAACTATACTGTATTTATATGTCCTAACTTGTCTTATGTACAATAAAGTGTTCACATACATACATACATAAATTGAAATAGATATCATACACGAAAGAAAAAACGACAAGGCCTACTGATGGCCGAGCCGGGAATCGAACCCGAGTCTTCAGCTTACGCAGCTAACGTCATTACCACTAGGCCACCCGCCCGCCGTGTGGTACCCAACGAAATTTCTCTAGTGTATGTTATCTCTGATAGGCACATTTTGACCACCTCGTATATGAATCTTATAAGGTCCATTTGCACCAACCACTTAACTCAGGGTTAGTGGGCTGTCAACTGTCAAATTCCATGTAAAATAGTGGGTTAACCCTCAGGTTAATCCTCCATCTTCGTTGGTGCAAGTGGCACTTAGAGGATTACGGTATAGCGAGAGACATGGCGGGTTCGATTCCCGGCTCAGCCACCAGGGGGCCTTGTCGTTCTTACTTTCGTGCGTGATATCTATTTCAATGTATAAGCATGAAAACTATTGAAATATTTTCAAATAAGTAATTTTTACTGATAAACTTTTTTTTTGGCATTTAATTTTGTAAGGTATGCTCCCAGCCGAAGATCAGCACTGATGAAGAGGCACCAAAGAAAACACGTCCGTTCCATACAAGATTTATTAGCAGAGAGCGAAAATATATACCTATCCACAATCAGTCGGTGCCTATAATTACTAAACTACCCACATATGTCACAAATTTATTTCAAAAAAACTTAATGTCATTATCAGTTTGCCGTTAATATTTGTGGGGTTTGAAATTGGACCAGAAGTGATATTAAAAAAAACTATACATTTATAACCTTTTGAATTTTGGAAGTCGGTTAAAAAATCTGGCCAAATTAGAATCTTTTTTCGCACAATTGTAAAACTAAATTATCTTTACTAGTTACCTCTAAAATACTAAATGAAATGACATCTATTGCGACTTAAGTAGTTTGCATAAATTAGTAATCCAATTCATCTAGAGACGGCGCTGCAATTTGGGCTACTTAGTACATCGTTTTCTAAAGATTTTGGGTACATGGGGTCGGAACGGGTATGAACTACCGTAATTTGTGCTGAATAAGACCAAAACCGACTTTTGAACGTCGATAGCACTTTTTTTATATGTTCCATGCTAATTTTTTACACAAAAAATCTTCCAGCGGTGTGAACTTCGGTTTGTCTTTGAAAATATGTCGTTTTATTTAGTAATTTTCGCTCACCTTAACGTTGGGGTGAATAGGGAAAAGTGCTAGGGTTGACCCTTTTGGACTACGAACAAAACCTGACTAACTAATATGTTATGAGTAGTCGGTTATGTATTAATAAAATAAATTTATCGAAATCTACACATATGATAACCTTAAACCAACCTTTATAAATGGTGCTCTGACGCAGTGAACAAGTAAGTATGGTTGTGGGCAGTGCGGATAACGTGTTAAAATATAAGCATAGTTTGTTGCTATTTTTCATGTTTAAATAACTTCTAAACTAACGTAGTGGTATTCAAGTAAAAGGTTCACAGTGAATATTAAGTAGCTTGCCAGAAACGTGTTTCTGCTTAGCTATACCTACCATTGTAAGTATTGAGTTTTGTATCATAAAGTCAAACTAGGCATTTATTACTAATGATTTACTCTGTGGGGTGCCTTTGATCACTTGCATGGGGTAATATTGACCATAATGACACATAGTTGATTATTGTCTGATTATGTCACGGTACTTGTTGAGTTGAGGCAGATAATTTGATCTCTTCGTGTGATAAATATTGAAACAATTACAAATAAAGTTGGTTTTTCGAAGATGGTAGGTAATTTTTATTTTTGATCAAAGTAACCCCAAAATAGCGTTAAATAGTTCTAATATTTGACTGTGCGAACCGTTTTTTTATCTTTTCTTGAGATAAAATACTTTTGCAAGGGGTTACATTCGATTACCATTTAAAAAAAACATAGGGTATCAAAGTAACCCCAATGTCAGTTTAAGTTTGATCTCATAGTTTTTTTTCTGCGTACATTATTTTGTTACTTTTCTAGATTTTTAGCAGGAAAAGACTAAAAAAGTTGATGGCCCCATTTTTTTTCTTTTTTTACATTTAATGGATAAAAATACCCATTAAATGTAGAAGCTAGCTATAGCTACCCATTACATGTAGAAGCTAGAGAAGTTTAAATTCCCAAATTGGTCAATGTAACCCCAGTTTACGGTAGACACCGTGAATCTATTCTAATAATTCTTTTTTTATTTGAAAGAAAAATCGTTACGATACTAAAATATGCAATCTAAGATAAAAATGCTTTTCATATATAGTTACAAACTTAGTTCAGAATTTTTTTTCGTACAACTTTTATAAATTGGTCTACCTATCAAGTTAAAAATAATTTTCCTAGAAAGTCTGTATAAAGTCCTGCTTTTGAGATTTTTTCATATTTGAGAAAACAGCCCTTATTGCCTGAAATACGGCAGTGATATTGACATTGACATTTAACTTTTTCGTATTTTGACTGCACTGTTGTATTTTTTGCCATGCTAATTTGAACCTTATCTCTGAGCGATGTTTTTTTAATTTTCAGTCACGTCACAGATGTTTATGACATAACATCTAGGTATTTAGCCATTTAAAAGAAACTTCAAGGGACTTTACAGACGTGGCGACTGCAACTGGTACAGGGTCTAAGCTATAATTTAAAATTATATTGTGATTTTTATATGTTTTTTGTGTTTTATTTATTACTAAGTATGAGTTTCAACATTTTCAACTCAAGAAACTGAAATTTAGAGAAGAGACTCGGAAATTGGGTAAGATAAAGAGTCTGATGCAGATGGCGATGGCGGTATTGGGATAAGATAAGATATGCGTCGATATTCCCTGTCTTTCTTTGTGTCTCTGACTTGACTGCTGCTAGCTGTACTCTATTCATTAGGTCTTTATTTTATACACATACTTTATTTTGTATCAAACTAAATGATAAAAAAACCTAACGACCAAAAAGAATAAAGAAAATATCTGATAGTCTTTAATACAACCCGCATATACGTAATGAACAGCACAGGGCTCTGAAGACCTGCAGGGCAATCATAGTCGCGCGATAAATGATAAAACATCGGACCGTCCCTATTGCACTTACAAATAGTGCGATAGGGCTGAATGTTTTATCATTTATCACGCGACCATAATTGTCTGCCTGGAGGTATCGGCCTTCACATACGACTTTGAATAATGTTTGCGGGGATAGGCAGGCTGACGATTTTTAATCTAAGTAAGTATAGAAAAGTAACGCAAAATGAAGTGCAAAGTAATTTGAAATACACCTAGATAAACAATCAACTGAGTAAGGAACGTTATCTACATATTTAGGTAAATTTAAGTCACATGAGACATGAACAGAGAAGGAAAGCTAGATGATGCGAATTTTTTCTCTGTCTTCTTGTATGCTACCTTTTTTACAGTTTAATTTCTCAAAGGAGGTAAGTAGTTGACTACAAACTCAAAATAACACTCTTGAAAAAAATTAAGGGTCACTGACCTTTCACAGTAAATTGAGGTAGTGTGAGTGAAGGGTGTTTGTGTGTGTAATGGGGTAATTTGACAGATTCTGAAAATTCTCCCTGCTCTACCCCCTCTTAAACGAGCAATTGTTGTATATTTATTTATTTATTTATATATACCGACGATCTCGGAAACCACTCTAACGATTTCGCTGAAATTTGTTATGTGGGGGTTTTCGGGGGTGAAAAATCGATCTAGCGTAGTCTTAGATCCCGGAAAACGCAAATTTTCGAGTTTTCATGAGTTTTTCTTTCGCGTTTGTAAACGTAAAATATGGTAGTTAATTTCGCCGCGCGCGCATCGATTCCGCTTAGCTCAGTCGTACGAGGTCGGTCTAATGTACGCAGATAGATCGTAGGTGTCAGGGTTTCGAATCCCGGCCAGCAATTAAGTTTTTGTTTTTGTCTTTTTCAATTCATGGGTTTTGGTTGTACTAAATGAACACTTGAACAAACGTGATAAAATCAAACCGTGATAAAGTCGAACATGTTGAATAAGGCCCCAGGTAAGTGGATAGGACACGGACAGTAATATAATTTAAACACGAGCAACAAAGTTAGCTGACGAATGAGATACATCCTTAGAATGAAGGGTTTATTACCCAGAGTTTTCCTGCTTCGCCGTAAAAGTGCCGTTTCCTGGAGTAACATCGTTTTGCACAGAACCGGATTCATATTTTGCGACTTCACGCTGTAATTAAGGTTTAAAGGCTTGGACACCAAAATCAGATAAATGAGTTGTAGTTTTCAATTAATTTTTAAAATAATTAATCTTAGTGCACCATTGCATACCTAAGGAACTATCTGTTATTCCTGTTCTAAGGTGTGTCAGGTTTCTTAACCAAGTAAGTAGTAAGTGGCTCAGAAATGTAAATGATGATCCAGGAAAAAAGAAAAGCAACATAAGGTACTTGAGTTCTTTGCTACCTTGGTCAAGTGGTCAAGTAATAGGGTTCATGCTTTCCTGGCTTTTGCTCGAGCTTGTACATGCTGCCGCCGGCAATCTTCTTGTCCTAGATTATTTATTTGAAACACAATCAGGTAAAAAGAAAGCCAATTACCTGGAGTCTTAGCTACCCTGGTTGGGTAGCGCGTATGCTTTCCCTGACTCTTGCTCCAGCTCGCCTAGGCTGCCGCCGCCAGTATTCTTGTCCTGGAGTATTTGAATCACAATCAGGTAAAAAGAAAAGCATATTTACCTGAAGTCTTTGCTGCCCTGGTTGGGTAGCGTGCGTGCTTTCCCTGGTTCTTGCTCCAACTCGTACAGACTGCCGCCGCCAGTCTTCTTGCCCCATTTTTTAAGGGACGTTGCATAGTCTTCTGGATTGTATATCGGCGGCCTTTGCTTTTCCTGAAACAAGATATTATATCGTTACAAGCAAAAGCTAAAAAATACTGCACGTTGAGCGGTATTTAGATCTTACGATATTTTAAAAGGATCAATCAATAGCAAATTGTTGGATCTTAAATGTAATTATCCCGGCCACATACTTATGTACATGCGTTTTCCAGCCAGTCTCCAGCCTAATGTGTTAATGTTATTTCTTGTCAGTTAAACAAAAAAGCACATACATAAGCGTCTAGAATACCTAGCCTAGCTAACATGACACTTATAGTCGGTCTATGTATAACTGCATAGAACTGAATAATGATTAGACCCATCATAGTACAATACTCGCGTTCTCATACTGGCTATCTGATGTTAGTCAACATCAGCAATAGTAAATTGCAAATTTCTCCAGTACCTGCACAAATCATAACAAATTAACTGGGAACTTCAGCTCAGCATTCGTTCACAATGCTATGACAACGGAGAAAGCCGTTTGGAACACCGTTCAAGAATTTTAGCTATGTGAAATATTTAGACAATTCGCAATAAAAAACCTGTTAGCGCGAATCTGTTTGTATGTTATTAGCGCAAATTAGTTTATGAGTTATTGTTGAGATGGAGGAGAAATTGGTAATGTTCTTTGATGGAATTAAAACAAAAATATTATACAGGCTGTATTTTGATAGCGGGTCAGTAAGGGCAGCTATGAGATCCCGTGGTCCTACGCGAAAATGGTCTAAGGAGACCTTCCCTCGATTTCAAATTGATGAAAAATGCCATTTACACATTTTTGAAAAAAACATACAGGATGCGAGAAAACAATCCATCCCATTCCTAGGAACACGATAGGACCACGGGATCTCATAGCCGCCTTTACTGACCCGCTATCAAAATACACCCTGTATAGGTTAGATGAGAAGAGAATGATGTACATTTTCTTTAAAATATACATAGTAAGTAGGTACCAAAGGTTGAGATTGTTGAAGTATGGATATACTAGTATAAGGCATTGTTTGGCGCTGAAATATTATGTATGAGACAAGGAAATCTAAAAATGAAATGCAGATGAAATTAATGGTGTCCAATGTCCATGGAAGGGAACAGAAGGTATATAGTTCAGAAGTGGTACATTTGCAACTTGTAAATTTCACATCATCGTCATCATTGACTTCAGAAACATCTCATAAGTACATTGGCGCAGCGGTGTGACTCGCCCCTAGTCAAGCGGTATGTGCAGCTACACTCACCTGTAGCTGTGCTGCCGCGAAACTTGTAAATATATTAGGTTTTTGTTTGTTTCCGTCCTTGTATCTGTTTTGTTTAATGATTGTATCTTTTCTTGTTACTAACAATAGATGTATAGGTTGTTGTATTTACTAACCCTATGGACTTGATGGTTCGAAATAAAGTTATTTATTATTATTATTTCTTTTCCAGTTCTCGGGACCATGGGGTCCCGGACTTTTGGGAGGCGTGCGTGGGGCCGAAGCCAACAGCGCAGAGGCCCTTTAAGACAGTTTAATTTAAAGTAATGTGACACTAGCCGGCGATTGTCCCTGTCCGCACTATAGAATGCACCCAAGGACAAGCCCCGGTTTGTGTAAAACTATTGCAATGAAAAGAAACAAATTGTACTGGGCTATTGGGTTGAGATGTTAGTGTGCTAGTGACCGGTCTATGGAAAGGTCTATGGCACCTGCCTTGATCATATATTTTAGAAACACGAAAAAATAGGCAGGCGGTGACTCGCCAATTCACTATATGGGTCCCCGAAAACGGCCGCTCGCACGGAGCGACAAGGGGACAACATAGCGTGAGCGGCTCAGGGTGTGGAGAGGTGTGCGCCGCTTTCTACCCAGTCTGTACGAAACAGCCACTGTGCCAACTCGCGTCTTATGCATATTTCACTTCCACCCTGCAAGCATATAGCTCTGGCACCCCACTCTGGACGGCCGGTTAAGGCAAGCCAGAGGTGAGAGTCCTGCGGCCCCTGCTCAGTGTTCACTCCGGCCGGCCAGTGAAGGCAAGCCGGAGGAGGGGCCTGACCGACTCTCGGGGGCATGGGACCCAAGGGACGCCACTTCCCATTCAGCTCGCCACAAGCTGCCCTGGGGGCTTATTATTATTATTATTATAAGTACTTTTGTACGGCAATTAAGTAATAAACATACAAGTTCAGATTTCATAATTTTAACTTTTCTTTAGTTTTTTTGCGAAAAACTTTTGATATGTTCTCGAGCTTATATTTTTTTCTGCAGCACCTGCATAACACTCTAACGTGCGTAACACCACGGACCATATAACACGGGACAAACAAAGCCCATACAAAAAAGCGTACCCCAGAAATGTATGGGCATTTGAGGCTTAAAACTAGATGACGCTCTTCGCAGCCTCGAAGTGGCCAAAATCATATGTTTCCGAAATATTTTAGCGTGTTTTTATTTTTTATAAAAATAAGTGGCATGCTTGTTTATTTTAATATCATAATATCACGTCAATACACATTAAAAAACTAATAATTTGTAAGCATCATCAGTGTAGTTATGATCGTATTTAATAGGTGGCGAATTAGCGATTAAGACTGTAAATCCTATATAGATAATCCTTGGTAATACTAAGATAAGATTTGGAAGCATATTAAGTAAACGTTCCATATAAGGCCATTTTATGGTGACATAAAATAATCACCCATTGGACTCCACGCCCACAAAGTAAACACCTCATTTTATAACCTCACGTAACATGCCAAGTGTTATGTGAGAAATTTGAATAACTTGTGTCATTAGCCGGTAGCCTTGACTCATAAAACTCGGATATTTTAAACATTCACGGAAGATGAGGTCTTCGAGAAAGTTGCTCTACTGGGTTGAGATTCAAATAATAGTTTGTTTTAAGTGATTTTTACAGGTCTTTAAGTATTACAGCCAAGATCCACACTTTGGTTCCCATCAGTGAAACACGAATTTGTACAGCACCTGGACGCAAGAAAAATGCCTACTAACTGTGAAAAATTAACATGAAATATTAATATATTACATTAATCACACATCGGATATGTACTACCTATTCGCAAATGGCAATTTTACCAACCTCCATGAGGAAACTCAAAAGCATGAAACTATTTGGTCAGTCTGTAGTTTCTTCTACATATTAATAAAAATATCGTCATTACGATCTGGGGGGTTACCATGACGTACTATAGACGTTCAGTTTAGGTTGAGAGAAAGGGACACAGCTATAGCAGTTACATAGCTCCGTCCCTCTCTCTCAACCTAAACTGAACGGCTGTAGCACGTCATGGTAACCCCCCTGTGGTGAAAATTATTTAGGATGACTCACACTAGTGACACTAGAACAGAATGGAACAAGGTAAGCCGATGTGCCAAATTCTCTAGCAGTCAGACGACATTCGTAGCTCGAAGATCACTTTCCATAGAAATTGACACAACGTCAACTGCGTTTATAGAAACGTAAGTGCCCTTAAAACCGTTACCGAAACAATGCAATTCATCCGCAACAAGTTGCGTTATTATAAATAATACATGAGTGCGGTAAGTGCTACACTAACAATTACTGTCAAATTAGCTTACGACAAAAGAAAGCAGGGTTAATGAACGGAACGGTGCGCGGGCGCAGCGATGGGTGTGATCCGTCTTGGATTGACGTTGGCGGGTGCACATTAATTTCAGCGTAGCGCAGTCTAGGAAGTTAGCATGTATACTTAAGTACCTGTATATATTTTGACGTTTAAAATTGCACATGCAGCGATGAAGCTTCGATAAAGATGAAGCGGTCGTCAAGGTGCGATTAAAGCTCTTAATACCTTACAGATGTAGTGCGTAAAAGGTTTCCTTCGGAAACGTTCGTATTTCTCATGCTAGTTCAGTCAATGTCAGTACATCTAATACTGACACTGACTGAAATAGCTTGACACGTTCGTGCGTTTCCGTAACAATACGAAGGCAACTCTTTTCGCACTACATCTGTATAAAGGAGGAGTTTGCCGTATCAAAATGGCGCAAAAAGGTGTTATTACCTATATTTGTATTTTTTTTGTATCTACTGATCGTCAATAAGAAACATATTAAACGAATTCTGTAATTATCAAACGATACGCTATCATAATACGCTTTCTGTTCTTATTAGGATTATGCCTAATGATACGTAACCAGTATGTTTCTAATATACGGATCTAGTTTGGGTAATTCTAATACCATCGCCATCTAATATATCGCAGCGGCCAAACTCCCACAAATATCGGAACACATACATTAACGCTTTGGTAATAAAGGCGCGTTTAGATATTTATGAGCTCCTTGCCCGCTCAAATGTATTTGACAGCTGTACAACGATTACACTGGTACATCTTTTGTTACTGATACTATCGCGCAATGAAGTGGATGTAATAAGAAGATTATCAGGGTTCCGTTGTCGAATAATGTATGTACTATCAGCTGCAAGGGTGCATGGCGAATTTATCAATGAATTCATTCATAATTTCTCCATAAACTTTTGCAGCTGATAGTACAGTCAAGAGTAAAAATATGGGTGTTACACATCTTACTCAGAAATA
The DNA here is from genome assembly GCF_023078275.1 of Leguminivora glycinivorella. NCBI lineage: Eukaryota > Metazoa > Arthropoda > Insecta > Lepidoptera > Tortricidae > Leguminivora > Leguminivora glycinivorella. The sequence continues at coordinate 17,505,683 of NC_062984.1, forward strand.
TGTCCGGTGTAATAAGAGCGTGGTACCATATTTATGAGACGATTTTTTCGGTACTCATTTTTGCACTTGACTGTATGTCAGTTTTGTCGATATATGTACGTTATCAACTCACAACTGTAATTACCAAAAGGAGTAGACAGAGCACATGGAACCGTTCAAGCTCCAGTTCCACTATTAGATATTAAAGTGTTCAAGAAAACGAAATTGTGATATTGCATTGACAGGTTGCTAAATCCACAATTTAACGCACAATGAAAAGTTGTCACAAAAAAGTTTAAAAACATTAAACTTAATGAATAAGGTGTGTGTATTCTTGTCACAATATTTAGTCTCATTATACTTATTATCATAAAATTGAGTTTCAAGCTTAGCAGCTGTAGGTACAATATTTTAATGTACTATAAGTAGAGATGGTGCTTTTTTTTACGCACTAGTGCGAGAAGTGGTTCATTATACAATTATAAATATGTCAGGTCGAAACGCCAGAGATCCATCTGTACTGAAAAACGTCGTACGATACACGTGCGTAAAGGAAATTTGTAACTCGTGTCCATTTAAAACACTCCCTTCGATCGTGTTTTAATTGATCGCCACTCGTTCCGAACTTTTTTTTCGCACTTCGTATATACAAAGACATTTATACTTCGTATAGACGGATAAAGTCTAAGAAAAAAACGTACCTCAAAGCCCTAGAGAAAAAAGTACGGTGGCCTAGATGGCGTTACACCTTTGGGGAACGCTCGGCTAGATGGCGCTAATATTACCTAATATTTGACATTTTAACACATATCAAGCTAACAATTTGGGCCAAATTGTCAAAACTGAGGTTCAAAAGTTTTAAGCTTGTGTCGAGAGATGGCAGTTTATGCACTCTGACTACACAAAATGTTTTTTTGGAAGTAACTCTCTAGAAACTCGATCCTCTTTGGTATTAGTTAAATAAAGCGTAGGTATTTGTCGGTTTACGGGCAAGTGAAGGATCTGTTACGTTAGTACATACATACAATCATACATATAATCACGCCTGTATCCCATAAAGGGGCAGGCAGAGCACACGAAACTACTCAAGTTTCAGTGCCACTCTTGGCAAATAAAGGGTTGAAAGAAAACGAAACTGTGACATTGCAGTGACAGGTTGCCAGCCTCTCGCCTACGCCACAATTTAACCCATAATATCCCACAGTCACAGTATAATAAATAGTACTATCGTACAGTATGGCCACTCCCGCTCCCCGCTGAAAGTGCCGCCCACCCCCTCTCGGTTACCTCACAGTTACCGCCTGTCAAAAACGCGAACAGTCGACCTGTCATATTTCACTCATACAAGCATAGTACGCGTTCACCTACACGAGCGTAGACTGTGTGCTAGGAATGCGCCTCTTTCATATATTTGATCGCCAGTGTCCGAGGTGTGCCACAGTCGCTTTCTACGACACCCACGGGAAGAAAGGGGGTGGTGAAATTCTTAACCCATCACCACACGGGTTACGTTACGTTAGGAACTTATTAATAATCTGTGACAGAACCCTTCTATCTCTTTACTCGAGCCAAAAGTAATTTTTGACCGGAAGCTCATACTAAGACGTATTTAATTATATATTCACCGTACTTTAATAACAGTGGATGGGTTAAGAGAAAGGCCGATACTTATCTCGGGTACCTAAAACAATTTGTCATTATAAAGTAGCCTGCGAATCCATTTATCTTGGTATTGTTACTTTATTTTAGTATTTGAATGGGCTACGATTTGTTAAGACTTGTGGTGGTTGAGTAATGGTTTGAAGTTTGGATAACAAACAGAAAAACTATTACTACGATTACAAATATTTAAGCTTTGAAAACTACTTTAGTCTTAGGGTAATGCGGAAATCTCATAGTGTTGTGTTCCTGCCGGTTAGTAAAGCTGACAGAGCTCAACAAGGGTGCGGTGAGTGCGCGGATCTACGGAACTAATTGGTTCCGTCTATTGTCCTTTGAGTCGTCGGAACCCGAACCCTCCTTAGAACTTGTGCGCTCCTTTTTGGTGTGTACTTAACACAGCAAAAGGGAGTGTACAAGTTTCTCATGGGTTGGCAACGCGCATGTGACACTCCTTGAGTAGCAGGCGTCCATAGGTTACAGTGACCGTTTTCCATCTGGTAGACAGTATGCTTGTTTGCCACCGACGTATTATAAAAAAAACTCTGTAAAAAGTCAAAAGTTATTACTACACATTTTTTTTATCTCAATTTTGTTTCTTTTTACGCTTCGCGGGTTCATTGCTCCAAAACTGACCCTTCTTGTACCAGTGCAACCGTTTGTCGTCACGGGACAGCGCCTCCTTTTAGGGGTCTGCTTTGATAAGATATTTTTATAGATAAAGCTATGAGATTCTTCAGTCTTAAAGTACAAATTCGTACATTAAGAAGTTTCTTGGAATTCATTGGAATTAATCTGCAGTTCCTTTGCTGCACCTGTTTTTGATGAATTTAATGAAACATCAAAATGTATATAAGTACTTGCATATTATGTATATCGTTGTCTGAGTACCCACAACACAAGCCTTCTTGAGCTTACCGTGGGCCTCAGTCAATCTGTGTAAGAATGTCATATAATATTTATTTATTATTTATTTATTTCTGATTGTGTTAGCTGAAGTAACTGATGTATTAGAAATTTTAATGTATTGGTATAGTCACCAGCATAAATAAGTGATGATTTCTGTACCTTGTCATATTAACGTCTTGTTTGAAATGTCATACGAAATTGTCAAACGATTAAAAGCGACAAGGTACAGAAATCATCACATCTTTTTGCCGGTGACTGTACCATTGTTTCCATCCTTACCTACATCTCTTCTCTAGAAAGAGAATTTGAACAATCTAAAGATTCTAAACGAATATACAGATATACTGAATTCTCAAGTAAAGTCAAGGATGTACTACGTTCTTACCGGTATGATATAAAGAACAGCCGTTTTACAGCGAAGGAATCCACCGTTAATTTCCTTGGTATGTTCAAATTGTTACCCATCCGTTATAGTTCCGAGTTGAACGCTCGGGAAGAACAAATACATAAGAACCGCTTCATAATAGAAGCAACAAGTATAAATGCAGCAACAAGCGTTTAAACAGTATGACATTATCATGCAAGGTGGCCATATTTTTTTTCAAATTTGCCCACCCCACTTTTTTTATAAGATGGGTATTTATTGTACATGATTCATACTCAGCATCGCCAGGTCTTTCGATCCTGGTAGGAGCAAAAAATGTCCCAAGATTTCCATACATTTTTCAAACCTTCCATTCCGTTGTCGCCATACAAAATGCTGAGCATGAGAAAATGGTAACGGAATGGGAAAAAAACCTTGGGACACTTTTTTCTCCTATTAGGATTGAAAGAGCTCGCGATTATTAGTGAAAACCACATAAAAATTTCCAAACCAAAAAAAATATTGGGGTAGATATCTATGAAAAAAATGGCCCACGGGCTCATCATCATGACGTAAGTGTAAGTGACATAATAACTTATATTTTTCACGCAAAGGTGCAGTAAAAACTGTGCTGCGTCAATATTAATTTATACTTAAAGTTACGACGGATTGTTGACAAAATAAAATATCGGAAATACTTATTTCGACAAGAAATAGAAGAGCAGGAAGTTATGTTACGTTTCATAAAAACCGTAATATTTTAACAGGGAAATAATTTAGTTTATAATGCTTATCATTTACGTGTTGAATTAATTAAAACTATAGGAATCATATTTGATTTATTGACTTGCGTGCAACTTGCTGTTACATTTTCCTAATTAACAATGGCACTATTTTATTGATTGACTAACCTACCCACTTACGTACCTAAATAATTCGTGAGTTGAACATACGACACGAATACCGGGAATAACATATTTTACCGAGAATAACATATTTTACTACGTAAGTACTGACGGAAATAATAAAAATATAGCACATAGACAAGACGCACATGTAGCTATCGGGAAGCGGTCAGATAGCAAATGGCTACTCTCTTCTTCCTTCTAGGATCTTCTTCAGATCCATCAGCATCGAATCGCTTTTAGCTGGATGATTTTGGACACATACGCATCGCAAGTTTAACTATGACGTTACATGTTTTTAGTGCATAAAGCGTGCTATCATATCTTTTGATCTGCTGAAATATCCTGTCGTATGCTTTTTATCTGCTAAAGTAGGTAGTATGCTATCGCTAAGTAGGTATAGAACTATAGATACTATGCTATTCTTATCCCACGTTATGTGGGGTCTGCACAATTTGGTTTCCTCTCCCATTCTCCTCTATTTATCGTCATCCCAGTACTTACTTATTTCTTTCTCATATCTTCTTTCACACAACCCGTCCATCGTTGTTTGCGTATACCCTTCCTTCTCCGTCCACCAATTCGTTGGTATACAGATGTAGTGCGGAATGGTTTCCCTTCTTATTTTTCCGGAAACGTTCGTACCTATTTGTCATGCCAGTTCAGACAGTATCATTACTAATGATCGTTATCAAGGTGCACTTTTCGTGGAAAATGGTACGGTTGGCAAAAAAAAAACAAATACATTTAAATATTCACTTTGTTCTTAACTACAAAATAAATACTTACCTTCTTAGGATTATACCTCTACGGTACAAAGCCTTTTCCGACGAATATATTTTTAAAACAATATACGCCAAATGACATTAATTATGTATGTCATAAAAATGCATTACGCGAAGTGTATAATTATTATTTTAGTCCAAATAATCAAATGCACTCTAGATACGACTAATTATCTAGAATTGTTATTTAAGTAGTTCAAGTCAAAAGTAGTGCACGATATAAGACGAGCACGGAGGAGTGTAATAAAGTGTTCGAATAATCCCAGTACAGTATCTTAATTCACACAGTATGGATATGACACAATACCTAGATTTTATAACAACCTTCCTGTAACTTCTGTCAACGTAGAAAGGTCATTTAGGTATTTAAAATGGATTTTTCTAATCGACGTGAACGACTGACAGCCAAATCTGCTGAACAAATTTTAGTTATTTATTCAATGTAATTTGGATAAGTAATTATAAATATGTATATATTTCATAATTCGTTATAAATATGTAATGTTTTAAATACTTGTGTATTTGTTTTTTTGCCAACCATACTCTGCCACCAATACAGCACGCTGATAACGATCTTTAATCATTACGTCTTGTACAGACTGACTGAAATAGCATGACACGTTCGTAAATTCCCGTAAAAATACAATGTAAAAGCTTTTCGCACTACATCTGTATCGAGGGTTTACTGGTGAAACCCGATAAATCGAGTTAATTTGTCCTTGAACATTGTGGAAATTGCACATAGTTCGAATTTGAAAAACCAGTTTGCTCAACTTATCGGGTTTCACCAGTAAACCCTCGGTATATGGGATTCATCCTTCATTACAATAGTGAAGGACTACTGTTAGTAAAATATTTACTGTGCCATACTTGTTGTAGGTAACCGCGGTGGCCGCAGAATTCTCACCGCAGCAATTAAAACCAGCAGGCATTTAATTAATTCAATTAAAACAAACCGCATTAATTCAATTAAACCAAACCACAGGGCGATACGCGCGTAATTACTAAATAGTGCGAATTGTAAAAGAGACGAGTGAATTTCTCTTATGTGATACTGTGTAAGTCAGACGCTACAGGAGCGAACATACTAAAATGGTAAGGAGCCCCCTTTCAATTTGGGAAATTTAGTAAAATATACTAGTGTTATTAACTAGATTTATCGAAAAAAATAATTGTCCATTACGAACAACTCAGTTAAAAGCTATCGCGAAAAAATCTTTAAAATCAAGGTTCCGCTCTCGACTGTTTCCTTCTTCAAAACTTAATCAATCGGAACAAAATTTGAGAATCTGAATAACAATGAAGTAATCTGTGTCGGACCGTTTAGTTTTTTAGCTAATTGTTACCAATCATGAGTATCACCTTTCTATGCGCTATAATGAAAAAGGCCGTTTTTGGAAATTTTTGATGGGCTCTAGCGTCTTTAAAAATAAGAATATCAAAAAAATCCAAACGATCCGATACAGATAATAATAATAATAATCTGTGTTGAAAAAATCATTGCTCTACCTTCAAAAACCAGGGAGGAAATAGTCGAGAGCGTTTGTATGGAGAATTGACCCCTCCTGTATCGTCTTAGCCCGTCATCCAATTTGTACTATAGTTTCAACTATGAAATATACTTATGTACTTCTTTAAAATAAAGCCAGTGGTAGCTAAAGTTAGGTGTAGGTACCGAAACTAAAGTATGTAGTAGATGAGTTTTTCAATCATGTGACTTTCAAGTCAAAGAACGAAAAAGAAAATAATTAGACCAGTTGCTTATTATTGATGTAAGAAATACAGTAGACATCAAGCACATGAAACGTTAATAAGCTTTGTGATATAACCTTGGTTTTAGGGTTCAATACCCTTAAGACAATAGAGATTAGGTAGTTACTCTCCCAATATTTGCCAAAATATGATCTGACTATAAAGTCGGTCAGGATAAAAAATCGAGGTTCACGAAGTTTTAGTCATCGGTCGTCGCTCTTTAAAATATAAAATAAACTTCACTAAAGGTAGGTAGTATAAAATTCTGTCCACATCGGTATCACACGTGGACATGAGATTAAATAGCCTGTTGTACTCAACTTGGTGAGTAGTTTAAGTTGATAAAACGCATTAGGTGCAGGATGCAATCAGGCATGCGCTAAGATGCCGCAATTTTCACTTAATTAAGTGTTATTCCCGCTATAAATATTCATGGAGGACTCGCCTGCCAGGGCAGGGCTAGACAAACTTTTTAAAGTGAGAAAAACTTCAGTAGTAATTACTAACTTCGGGAAGTTCGAAAAAACTGTAAGTATAGGTGGCGCAAGAACTTTACTATCGAAGATTTATTTTATTACTTAGGGCTGATTTATACGTTACGAGACCTCGCAAGCTAGGTATTTCCTTTACAATGCAGTTTTTTTTTGGGACACCTTACACAGATCAACCTAGCCCCAAACTAAGCAAAGTTTGTACTATGGGTGCTAGGCGGGGATATAAATACTTATATAGATAAATACATATTTACTTATATACATTAGAAAACATCCATGACTCAGGAACAAATATCTGTGCTCAACACACAAATAAATGCCCTTACCAGGATTCGAACCCAGGACCGCGGCTTAGCAGGCTGGGTCACTACCGACTGAGCCAGACCGGTCGGCCTACAGAATTGGATGTAGCCTCAACGGTTCGCAACGTAACTAAAATCGCATGCGAGTTTGCGCGCCGTCAAAATGGGCCCTTAGGCACTGGTCTCACACCAATAGCAATATCGGCGGTAGAAACGAACAAAAGATATTCGCTCCCGTGTAAATAAAAGAGAGAGCGAGCGATTTATAGTACCTACATCGCTCGGTGACTAACTATAACTCGCTCGCGCTATCATTGCGTCTCTTTTATTTACACGGGAGGGCCTATTTTTTGTTTGTTTCTGTCTCCGACAGCTCATATACTCTGACAAACAAGTTTGTCAGTAAATAAGAACTAAGAAAACTGCAGGTATCCTTTTCTCTAGCACCCTAAAGAAAAGCATGCATATAGTTTTCTTTTTTCTTATTTACTGACAGACTTGTTTGACAGAGTTTAGCTTACTCGCCGCATTTGGCGGGACCAGTGTCTTACAGAGACGAATATCCCCAAAAAGCCGTACGCGGCTCGCGAGCCACGGGTTGCCGGTCCCTGCTCCAGCTTGAGGCGCGGAAACAGCATTTTTCACATTCCGTCGTCACTATGTTGATGTCTCGTGCTATAAAAGTGGACATCAAAGACATTCGGAGTTTCACTTGCTAATCAAGTGTCTAACATCTTAATAGGGAATAAGATCTTAATAGAGGAGTTACTCTTGTCTATTTTTAGGCTCACGTTTAACTAGTTTCTATTAAAGTAGTTTTGTCCGCGATTTTGTCAGACCTTGTCTAATAGTTATTTGTTATACAAGGGGGTAAAGTTGTATTTTAACGCCGAGTGTGGAATTGAAAAACGAGCAAGTGAAAGGATCCTATAGTTGAACCACGAGCGAAGCGAGTGGTTCGAGAATAGAATCCTGAACTTGCGAGTTTTTTAACACACGAGAAGTAAAATACATTTGCACCCGAGTGTAACACAAAACTTTTCCCCTCACTATAACGAGGAAACTACAATGCAAAAAATGCGATCACTGCTTCCAGGAGTTCCACAGGTGGTAAATCATCTTTATTACTAGATTCACCTACTTTTAGCAATTTTAAAGCAGTTAATTTGACTTTATTCAAGGTCAAATTACTTTACCCACTAGTGGATAAAATACGTTTTTACCCGCTGGTATTAAAGGACAAAACACGTGTTTCCGAGCTAGTGAGGGGAAAATATATGTCCGTCCTTGGTCCTCAAATTATTTCACATTTATATTAAAAAAAAAATACCTAAATCGATTCATCTACACTTCTGGATTGATTTAGACCTGAAAAATTAAAACAATGGACACATCAAAGTCTACTCAAAGGTGCCACTGCATCCCTTACAAATAAGAACGAGATTTGCTTGTATATTCATGCGATAACCTGTCAAACTGTCCTTATAGCAAGTCACAAAGTGAAAATTCTGGCAGCATATCTGGGCATTTTCAGAATTTGGGTCCCCCTAATTAGCGTAAGTCGTTAACAAGAATTAACTCGCTGTCAGTTTTGTGACGACAATTAAGCATAAAAATTATGTTTACTTTTTTCGCACCATCAATGTAAGATTATCGCTTAAAGTTTATGTAACTAACACAAAAACAATATTTATATTGAAATTTCATGCTTAATTAAAGCTCGGCCACACATGCGCGTTTTGATAGCGTAGGCGGAGCGTCAGCGGAGCGCAACGATAGCGGTGCGCCGGACGAACGCTGGCGTTGCGCCCAGCGGACGCCAGCGGGAACTAACGAGCGCAGATTGCGAGCGGAATGCGCGCGGATTGCGAGCAGAACGCCAGCGTTCCGCCGGCGCACCGCTATCATTCCGCTCCGCTCACGCTACGCTATCAAAACGCTTTATGTGTGGCGGAGGCTTAATCGTCACAAAACTGACAGTGAGTTAATTTTTGTTAACAACTTTCGTTAATTGGGGGTCCCAAATTCTGAAAATGCCCATCTACTTGTTCTTACGGGAAAGACCATGGAATGCCCCTATAGCCTTACGATTCTACGTCTAGTACCTACTGAAGGTCTTGCCACTGATGATGATGAATAAATGGCGGCGGGTTGAGAATGCAGCACAATGGAACAGCAAATCAGCTGTAATTTGCCACAGCACGGCTTAAGGCGAAGACGTTTCGCACTCGACTCAAAAATTTGCGAAATGGAAATCATTTGCTTCGATTGAAGGTTATACGGCAACTTTATTTAATTTAATGGTACCTGAAACACAACAAATACTAAGTTTCTGAACGAAACAATGTGTAATTAAAATCAAAATCAAAAAATCAAAATAGATGGAAAGTAGATCAAATTCTACACGTATATCGTTGACGTTGTATACAACTTGTATCCACGCAAGTGGTAAATACTTATACAGTCACCGGCATAAAGAAGTGATGATTTTTGTACAGATGTAGTGCGAAGAGAGTTGCTTTCGTATTGTTACGGAAACGTACGAACGTGTCATGCTATTTCAGTCAGTCTCAGTACTAGATGTACTGACATTGACTGAACTAGCATGATAAATACGAACGTTTCCGAAGGAAACCCTTTTCGCACTACGTACCTTGTCGCTTTTAATCGTTTGACAATTTTGTATGACATTTCAAACATGACGTTAATGTGACAAGGTACGGAAATCATCACTTATTTATGCCAGTGAGTGTACACCCGTTTAGGTTTCGATGAGAATTGTTCGCAATTGCTATTTCGTTGTTTTTAAGTGGAATTCCTGCAAGAAGGAAGGTAGATACTCCTTACTACAATTCTTACAAGTGGATGAAAGTGAAGCTAGACAGACACAAGTGTAGTGTACATTATTTGAAAAACTATAAACTCAAGCGAAGTTATGGGCTCGCGAGCGTGCGAGTCATGCGGCCTTAAATCGGATACCAATTACTCGACGTCGCCCTGAGTAATGGTAGTTTTTGATGAGACATCGTCTAACAAGGGAATGCCGCTATTCTGACCCGTGGTCCTTTAAGACGATACAGGAGGGGTCAATTCTCCATACAAACGCTCTCGACTATTTCCTCTCTGGTTTTTGAAGATAGATCAATGATTTATTCAACACAGATTGTTATTATTTTTATCTGTGTCAGACCGTTTTGATTTTTTTGATATTCTGCTTTTTAATGACTCTAGAGCCAATCAAAAATTTCCAAAAACGGCCTTTTCATTGTGGCACAAAAAAAGGTGTGATATTCAAGATTGGTAACAATTAACCAAAAAAGCTAAACGGTCCGACATAGATTATTTCATTGTTATTCAGATTCTCAAATTTCGTTCCGATTGATTAAGTTTTGAAGGAGGAAAGAATCGAGAGCGGAACCTCGATTTTAAAGATTTTATTGAAATATCTTTTGACTGAGTTGTTCTTAATGGCCAATTTTTTTTCGATAAATCTAGTTAATAACACCTGTATATTTAACTAAAATTCCCAAGTTGAAAGGGGGGGCTCTTTTCCATTTTAGCATTTTCGCTACCGTATCCTCTTAATAGCTAGGGCCCCGTACCTGTGTGTCTAGCCGAATGCACAAACACTCACAAAAAGCTCACTATAATATTGCTTTCGTACTATCTCTATCGCTCTTGCGTATTGGCGCGACAGAGCCAGACTACATTTCTGCGGAGTTTCGGTGGCGTTTCGCGTCGCAAATATGCCATTTGGCTACGGGGCCTGTCTGGGATACCATGTAGTTGATTAACACGTTTACTACGGGTGGGGCTCGACAGACTAGATTACGAAGATGATTAATTACAATTTACAATCATTGTTATTTAGTGTACCTACTGCGAAGGTAGTAAGATACATTAATGCAGTTCACCTGATGGTAAGTGGACGTCTGAAAATTCAGTGGCCTCTTTCACTACAGTGTCAATCAATGAGACTTGACAGTGTGAATTTTTGACCATTTCTATTTCGCTAAGTAAGGTTATCATTCAAGGAGGAGATAACGTGAGGCGTCACGAGCAAGCCTTTAACCCCCGCCCATTCGGGGGAGCATACACCTGCCGTGTGTGCGGACGAGGGATCCTCTCTCTAATTGGGCTATACAGCCACGAACGTAAGTGTCGCAAGGATGCTGCTTAAATCATCTGTTATAGATGAAAAGGCCTATTATTAAGTAAGGTTAATACCTAGTTTCGTCGATACTTTGTAGGTAGTAGTCAGTTGTCAGTAATCAGTTATTTTTTGTGTCTTGTCTCCACTATCCGAAGGTTGTCTGGAAAAAATGCTCTTTAGCGATAAGACCGCCTGTTGTCTAGTTATGTGTTTAATTTTTTTAATGTCATCTTGTTATATTTGTGAGCAATAAAGAATATTTATATTGTATTGTATTTTAGTTGGAAAAGCAATGTGCATACAGTAGCAGTGAGGGCCTGGCCACATGGGCGCGTTGCGGCGACGCACCGCAAAAATTCTGCGTTGCGTTGCCGCGCCGCCAGTTTTTGCGGCAGGAAATCTGCGGCGCGGCACCGCGACGCAAGAACTCGCGGTGCGTCGACGCACCGCAAAAACTCGCGGCGCGGCACCGCAACGCAGAATTTTTGCGGCGCGTCGCCGCGCCGCCAAAACTGGCGGTGCGTTACCGCTGCTCGCAATTGTGAACTGTTGTGTTAGAATTAAACTTCGTGTCGTTTATATTTAACCCTTCTTTACTTGGTGATGGATTTTTTTCCAAGCATCACGAAAATTGAATCAATAGTAGATTTAGTACAGTTTTTCACGATAAAATACTAAGCAATATTCGAATTTTTCAATATGCTATTAAAAATCATCTTTTTTAGTTACGTTGTTTCATATTTAAAAAATGGTGATAGATTTTTTTCATTATTTTTCCAGTGCTCAGCATATATACCACCATGGTGTCATATATCTGTAAATTGTTAAAAAAAGTAAAATCATGCAATTAAGGGTTTATTGACAATGGAGTGCCTCTCTAATTTATATTTCCGCAATGGGTACATCGATGGGTAGATTTAAATAATAACATTTTTAACCCCCGACGCAAAAAACGAAGGGGTGTTACTTATAAGTTTGACGTATCTGTCTGTCTGTCTGTCTGTCTGTCTGTCTGTCTGTCTGTCTGTCTGTCTGTGTGTGTGTCTGTCTGTGGCATCGTAGCTCCCAAACGGATGAACCGATTTAGATTAATTTTTTTTGTCTGAAAGCTGAGTTAGTCGGGAGTGTTCTTAGCAATGTTTCATGAAAATCGGTCCACTATGTCGGGGTCGGGGGTTTTTTCAAAATTTAATTAAATAAATAATTTTATGACTTTTATGTAATTCCCAAAAGATTTGACAATTTGTAAATACATAGGTAAAGAAAATATTCGTTCTATCTGAATATGACGATAGGTACCTACGTTAATAACTCAGCTTTCAGACAAAAAAAACTAAATCTAAATCTGTTCATCCGTTCGGGAGCTACGATGCCACAGACAGACACACACACAGACAAACAGACAGACAGACAGACAGACAGACAGACAGACAGACAGACAGACGGACAGACAGACAGACACGTCAAACTTATAACACCCCTTCGTTTTTGCGTCGGGGGTTAAAAATAGAGCGCTTTCGAACTACGTCCGAACCGAACCGAATCCGATAAATTCGTGAAAATAAAATTACGCACTATTATGGACTATGGACGGAAATCTGGCAGGATTTTGGAGTAGGCCCTTGAGGCAACCTGCTAAGATGCTTCTCTTATCATAGTCAACCTCAGGTCCGCAAGCTGGCAGCTGGGGAGCGGGGCTAAATCGACAATCGATTATATTTTTAAGACGATACAGGACGGTTCAATTTCCATACCAACGCTCTCGACTATTTGCTCCCTGGTTTTTGAAGGTAGACTGATTTTTTCAACACAGATTATTCTATAAATTGAAATAGACATCATACACGAAAGAAAAAACGACAAGGCCCAAGGCAACAATTAGTGCTTGCACCTCCTATATGAATCCATTTGCAGCATTACGATATAGCGAAAGACTATTTTTAACCCCCGACGCAAAAACGAAGGGGTGTTATAAGTTTGTCTGTCTGTGTGTGTGTGTGTGTGTGTGTCTGTGGCATCGTAGTTCCCGAACGGATGAACCGATTTAAATTTAGTTTTTTTGTCTGAAAGCTGAGTTAAAGTAAAATCCATAAACCTACGGACCAAATTGACAAGTAAGTGTGAACGAATGTTGCCACAGTTTGGCCAGTGTCGTTCTTATCGATATTAAAATTATGATTACATCGTAGATTTAAGGTGCATCCAGACGGGACAATGAAATTGGCAATTTGATCGGCTAATCAATATACCAACTTTTTCTGTGATTTCGACAGATCAAAAGGTCTGTAGACCTCTAATTAGAAATATTTTTTTTATTTCGAAGCAGCAATAATATTATTCGAAAATTATATAGATATTTATGACATACTTGCCATAGCGTGACAGATAATTGATTATCGTCGGACATGGTATTTTATTTTTTACCTACAGGCTCGGAAACCTTTTTATGTTTTAAAACTAGTGGGTAAAAATGCATGGCATCCATCCACTACCTCGAAGATACATAGAACAAACCAAAATGAGTACCTCTTATTTGAAACTAATATACTTATTCTTGATTTAAACTTGTCTGTTGTATGTACTTTACAACTTGTCGATATATTGTTATCGACATATACCCTTCCCTATTTTAATTTTGCTGTTCCTGGTATCATTTTTCCTGTCAGTCATTTGTCAATTTAGTCCGTAGGATTATGAATTTTACTTTAGTCGGGAGTGTTCTTAGCCATGATTCATGAAAATCGGTCCACTATGTCGCGGTCGGGAGTTTTTTCAAAATTTTAATTTTATTGTTAGGTTATTAAATAACAAATCAAAAAAATATTCAATAAAATAATTTGATTTGTTCCCAGTCAGATTGTTATTAATTATTAATCTTATCTGTGTTGGAACGTTTTGATATTTTTATTTTTAAAGACGCTCGAGTCAATCAAAAATTTCCAAAAACTGCCTTTTTCATTATGGCGCAAAAAAAGTGATACTCAAGATTGGTAACAATTAGCCAAAAAACCAAAACGGTACGATATAAATTTGATGAAAAACGTGTGACCTGTGCCTTTAAAAAGTAAAACAGAAAAACGTACGTCGTTTTCGTACGTGTTTTCACTACGATCAATATGCAAATGGATAATTTAGTAGGCAAGTTTTATTTAAATCGATTAAATCGTAAATAGTGGCTGGCAGCTAAAAAAATGTTCAACTTGAAAAACCTAGGTACGTTTTTTCGCTAGAATCTACATTTTAGTAGGAAATTTTCTTAAAAATAGATTAAAATTAAACTGGTACAGATTTTTTTAATTAGCCCGTTATAGTGCCCTACTGCTGGGCAAAGGCCTCCCCTTGATTTCCTCAACTCCCTCTGGTGTTATTTTTCCGGCCATGCAGTCACTCATAAAGGCGTCCAAGTCCAACTTACGAAAAACTAAAAAATGTTTACAACATGTCGGTGTGTACCTTAAACAAACCATGAAAAAAAAACCGCTTCCTAAAAATAAGCGCGTTAGAAAACACGGAGAAAAAAAAAAAATAATTTTACATTGCAATAATATTGATGATTAGATTTCCTACCTAAACCTTTGAAATCAGATTTCTTAAGACGATACGATACAGGTCAGTTCTCCATACAAACGCTCTCGACTATTTCCTCCTTGGTTTTTGAAGATAGAGCAATGATTTTTTTCGACACAGATTATTATTATTTTTTTCTGAGTCGGACCGTTTTGATATTTTTTGCTATTCTTATTTTAAAAGATGCTAGATCCAATCAAAAATTTCTAAAAACGGCATTTTTCAATATGGCTCGAAAAAGAGATACTCAAGATCGGTAACAATGGTCCAAAAAATCTAAACGGTCCGACACAGATTATTTCATTTTAAATTATTCAGATTCTCAAATTTCGTTCCGTTTAAATAAGTTTTGAAGGAGGAAAAGAGAGCGGAACCTCGATTTCAAAGATTTTTTCGCAATATCTTTTAACTGAGTTGTTCTTAATGGAATTTTTTTTTCGATAAATCTAGTTAATAAAACTAGTATATTTAACTAAAATTCCCAAATTGAAAGGGGGACTCCTTTCCATTTTAGCATTTTCGCTCCCGTAGCGTCTTAATGTATTGCAATAATCTAAACATCCAAATTATAGACTAATCAATTATTTTTGTTAGTAATTAAATTCCGTTAGGCCGTTTTCACATTATCCGATCCGATATCGGATGTCATAAGGATTTCAATGGAAAAAATACAAGATGGCGCCTGTAATGTATGGGATATCGGTCCTACATCCGATATCGGATCGGATAATGTGAAAACGCACTTACGATTCATTAAGTTTTGAAGGAGGAAACAGTCGAGAGCGGAACCTCGATTTTAAAGAATTTTTCGCAATATCTTTAATTTATAGTCATACTAGTTATGAAAAAAAAGCTGCACTTTTAGATGGAAGCAAGCCGCTTTGCATGGTGATAGTAGACATCATAGTAAATAATTTTTTCCGAAGATAACGAAATGTCATCCCTTAGGAAGCCGAGCGTAGCGAGGTGTTTTATGAAAATGAAAAAAATTATATCTTTTGATCATGTCGTCCGATTTTGACAAAACGTATCTCAAATGAAAGGTATTGCTTTATGAAATTGAAAATAAAAAAAGCAAGAAAAATAATAAAAAAAGTAAATTTACGTATCGCACTGAATAACTTCAAAAAATGACAGACAAAATGTACAATGTCGATATATGAGTTTTTTTTAAATCAAAGACAGATAAATTCATAGTTGAAAACTAAAGACCGCATCGAAATCGGATTAGCATTTTTTAAGATACAAGTTGCCAAAGTTGGGAAAGATCGCTTTATATGGCCACTTTGAAATTCCTTTGCCAGAAAGTCAGAAATAATATATTTTTCTGACACAGAAAAATACACAGTAACAGTACACATCAAAATAAAATAAAAAAATCCGAGGATATCATAATTTCATCCCTTAGAACGACGAGCGTAGCGAGGTCGGTTATGAAAACCACAGAACTAAATCAAGATAGAAGGAAAATGCTCGGCGATTAACAGCGAAACCGAGCGTGTAACGTTTTGTGTCGAGCCTATGACGTCACGAGTGTACTTTAGTGATGGGAACGTTGTCGCCGCGTAACCCATTCGATTGATTGTGGAGGTTGTGTGCGGGATGCCCGCCGAAGTTAAAAATATCGGATGTTCATCTTCGTTGTGAAATGACGTAAGTATATACCTGTATTCGTGTGATGACAAACAATTCACTAGTAGGTATATAATTTGCCTAAGGCCAGGAACAAAGATTTTAGTAGGTAGGTATTAATACTAGTTAATATTTCGTAATATTTTTAAGAAAATCGACCATGTACTCACTTCATTATCCTCATGTTATTTGTTATAAATAACAGTAATATATAAATATTGTAGTAATATATAAATATAATTAACCATTAACACATTTTTAGAGTTATTTTTATTCATAATAAATATAGAGCGTATTATGTTTGTACTTATTTTTCTGCCGACCAAAAATTCAACGTTAATACCGTAACTGTAACCTATTTTAAAGTTAAATTTACTTTTCACTCGTACTTTATATGTATAGTTTCATAACAATATAAAAACATAATTATAATTTCCACTGCTTCGCAAAATCGATTTAAATCGAATAAGGAAATCGCAGTTCCGTGGTGCACCACTATTCTTAAGTTCGACGTGAGTTCGACGGACAAAATAACAAATCTACCTTCACTTTGTCTCGACAGTTTGAATAGCCTATTTTTATATCGCTTGTTTTAAACGCACGCCAAGTCGGACTCGTCAAATTAAAGCCGCAATGGAAAACTAGTTTGACGGCCGTACGTCAGCTAATGTTTTGATGATAAAAATAGGAAAATCGTGTTTTTTGTTTAATAAAAAATATTTTAGGACAAATGTTACTTACTGATGATAGGAAACACTGTTTAACACTCTTGCTTTTATTGTTGGTGTTTGAACAGTTAATTATCGAATACCGACCCATTTTGTATTTTTCACTGTATGTCACTCGCGGGCAGCGGTCGGGAGCAGACTGACTTGCGCGGCGAACAATGTTGCTCGCTATTTAACTTTTCCGCACGCGAAGTAGATACACTTTTTCCTTCTATCTTGATTTAGTTCTGTGATGAAAACCGAAAAAAAAATCATTTTTTTTTGTACGTTGTCCGATTTTGACAAAACATATTTCAGTTGAAAGGTATTGCTTTATGTAACTTAAAAAAAATATTGAGAAAAAAAATGGAAAAAAAATGTAACAATTTTTTTGAAAAAAACTTAAATTTTCGTATCACACTGAATAAGTGCAAAAAACGGTACACACGATGTATAATGTCGATATATGAGTTTTTAAAGTTAAAGACAAATAAATTCATGATTATAAACTAAAACCGGCCAAGAGCGTGTCGGGCCACGCTCAGTGTAGGGTTCCGTAGTTTTTTGTATTTTTCTCAAAAACTACTGAACCTATCAAGTTCAAAACAATTTTCCTAGAAAGTCTTTATAAAGTTCTACATTTGTGATTTTTTCCATATTTTTTAAACAAATGATTCAAAAGTTAGAGGGGGGGGGACGCACTTTTTTTTCCTTTTAGCGGCGATTATTTCCGAAAATATTAATATTATCAGAAAATGATCTTAGTAAACCCTTATTCATTTTTAAATACCTATCCAACAATATATCACACGTTGGGGTTGGAATGAAAAAAAATATCAGCCCCCACTTTACATGTACGGGGGGTACCTTAATAAAACATTTTTTTCCATTTTTTATTTTTGCACTTTGTTGGCGTGATTGATATACATATTGGTACCAAATTTCAGCTTTCTAGTGCTAACGGTTACTGAGATTATCCGCGGACGGACGGACGGACGGACGGACGGACGGACGGACGGACAGACAGACATGGCGAAACTATAAGGGTTCCTAGTTGACTACGGAACCCTAAAAACCAAATCGAAATCGGATCAGTAGTTTTTAAGATATAAGATACTTAAAGTTGGCTTAGTTTGTTTATATGGTCGCTTATAAATTCCTTAGCTAGAAAGTCAGAAACATTAACATTTTTCTTACAGCTAAAAGTATGCATTGGTAAAAAACATCATAATAAACGATTATTTCTGAGGATATAAAAATTTCATCCCTTAGAAAGCCTTATAATGACGATCCAATAAAAAAAACAGTTTTTTTTTTGTTTTTAGTAACAGACCTCGCTACGCTACGCTTTCTAAGGGATGAAATTTTTATATCCTCAGAAATAATCGTTTATTATGATGTCTTTTACTAATGCATACTTTTAACTGTAAGAGAAATGTTAATGTTTCTGACTTTCTAGCTAAGGAATTCATAAGTGACCATATAAACAAACTAAGCCAACTTTGGTAGCTTTTATCTTAAAAACTACTGATCCTATTTCGATTTGGTTTTTAGTTTATAATCATGAATTTATTTGTCTTTAACTTTAAAAACTCATATATCGACAATATACAACGTGTGTACCGTTTTTTGCAGTTATTCAGTGTGATACGAAAATTTAAGTTTTTTTGAAAAAAATTGTTACATTTTTTTCCAATTTTTTTTTCAATATTTTTTTTTAATTTACATAAAGCAATACCTTTCAATCGAAATATGTTTTGTCAAAATCGGACGACGCACAAAAAAATAAGATTTTTTTTTCGGGGATTCGTAACCGACCTCGCTACGCTCGTCGTTCTAAGGGATGAAATTATGATATCCTCGGAATTTTTTATTTTATTTTGATGTTTACTGTTACTATGTATTTTTCTGTGTCAGAAAAATATATTATTTCTGACTTTCTGGCAAAGGAATTTCAAAGTGGCCATATAAAGCGATCTTTCCCAACTTTGGCAACTTGTATCTTAAAAAATGCTAATCCGATTTCGATGCGGTCTTTAGTTTTCAACTATGAATTTATCTGTCTTTGATTTAAAAAAACTCATATATCGACATTGTACATTTTGTCTGTAATTTTTTGAAGTTATTCAGTGCGATACGTAAACTTTACTTTTTTTATTATTTTTCTTGCTTTTTTTATAATATTTTTTTTTTCAAATTTTTTTTTTTTCCATGTCTGGATAAAGACTGATCGTGAAGTTCTGCACTGTGTATAGTTATCGAGGCGCGGCGACGCACCGCCAGTTTTGGCGGCGCGGCGACGCGCCGCAAAAATTCTGCGTTGCGGTGCCGCGCCGCGAGTTTTTGCGGTGCGTCGACGCACCGCGAGTTCTTGCGTCGCGGTGCCGCGCCGCAGATTTCCTGCCGCAAAAACTGGCGGCGCGGCAACGCAACGCAGAATTTTTGCGGTGCGTCGCCGCAACGCGCCCATGTGGCCAGGCCCTGACAACTGTTAAACGAAAATTGTCACAGTGATGAAACAGGCCTTTTAAACCACATACGTCACGAGTAGGAACAATCCGAACAATATTCATTTCTTGTAGCCGCTATTTTATATGCGACGAAAAACAAGTTCCTACAAAATGCATTGCCAAAGTACGTTACGTACTTGGTAGTCATTTAGTCAATGAATGCATATAAATTATAGCTACGAAATTGCCAGTTCTCATATAATAAATTAATCGCAACATTTCGATCGAATCGGTGTCGGAATCACAACAAAAACTCCCGACTCCGATAGGAATCGAGAGCGTGGGACTTGAATACATTACAAATTCGAGAAAAACTTACATTCTCGACTTCAAATAATCATATAAATCAATATGTTTACAAAGCTTATGTTACCTTATTCCGACTATCGATTATTCTTGAAGCTGTTATATCAATAGTTCGAAATAACAACTCTAATCGATGTGAACTAAAGTTGATCTTTCAGAAGAGCTTGAAAAAGTGAAGAAATATATCAATTGGTGGGATTTAGATTCAATGATATCATCTATTAGTCTAATTTTTATTGTAATTGGAAGATTATCTATTGTAGTCGAGGTGTGAAGCTCAGTTTACCATAACTATTGTGGTGTCACTGTTTAACTTATGGCGTTGTCAGTGAATTGAATTGTATTAGAGTAATTGTGTGGAAATGATATAATTTACTTACTGGATAAGCTGTGTGAGACCCGAGATTCTTAGCACTGGTTGTTATAATTAAATGAATGAATGTTATTGCTTACATTCAAACATTACATACAACTACATTTGTGTCGCTTAACTTCAAACCTGGTAAATCCATTCTGCTTTAAGGTTGAATATATAAAAAATATAATTGATCTGCGAGATAATCAACCTTATAGCAGAATGGATTTACCTAGTTTTGAAGTTAAGCGACACATTTTCCGTATCGTTTTCTCTTTCGAGCAACGTATTTTGAACTCGTGGTAGCTATACTAGTGATGTTTTTATTCCTATTATAAGACTAAGTTAAAGTTCCAGTGCTCGACACTCTAATGTCCTGTAGACAATAGATGACACTATTTTGTCAATTTTATTGACAATGACTTAAAATTTAAATTAAATTTGCTGAGACACTGTCGAGAGCCGGTACTTTTAACTTAGCTGTTTTTATTTTAATTGTAAAAAAAAAGTTGGACACAAAAACTACATAACAACTGTTATGTTAACCCTTTTTAAAAGCAAATAAAGATTGTGAATTATGTATTGTGTTAATTTTTAGCATCCCATGTACCTGCCTGTCTGCAAATGTGCATAAATATTATATATAATTATATATATATATATAATAAATAAATATTATAGGGCATTCTTACACAGATTGACTGAGCCCCACGGTAAGCTCAAGAAGGCTTGTATTGTTATTATGATACCTTACATGCAGAACAGCCGCTTACAAACCATTAATGTGTAAATCATACATTGTACTTTTATCCTTCCTCATTTTATTTATATTCTCTTTATTCATTTTAATTCTTAGGCTAGGTATTTTTATAATATGATTATAAAAGTAAAATACAAAACCACATACAAAACAATACAAAATATATAAACACATTATAAAAAACCTAACCTAGGGTGCCGCCAGCAGCGGGGCAGGGTCCAAGCTGCCAGTGGTTAGGGCTGCAGAGAGAGGAACCGTCGGACTATCCGCGCCGTGTCCAAGATCACCGCCTTCTGCATCTGACCCTTGATCCAACCACTTAGCGAGAGTCTCTCGAGATGTTGGTCGAGGCTCTTCGCTATAAGACCGTTATTTATATTATTATTGTACATAAATATGTAAATAGGTATAATTATTATAACTACATGTATACTACTAAAGGTGAACTCTCTGTGTATATGTATGTGTTATTGTCTATAATCATTAATCAGTCAATTGATAACCTTTTAGTACATTACGATATTTACGTGACAAGTGTGGAAAAGATAAAATAAGGAGCGATAAATAAAATCGACGTTTTATATCGACTAGTTCACAGAAATCGCGAAGCGTCTGGTTGAGGTAACTGGGTGGCTAGCCGAATGGCACAATCGCTCACGAAACGCTCACGAAACGAAGCGCTAGTAGATATCTATCTCTATCGCGCTTGCGTATTGGCGCGACAGAGCCAGCGGCGTACCGCTTTCGTTTGGCGTCGGAGAAATGCCATTCGGCTACGGGGCCTGGTGACCGAAGAGCCGAAGAACCTAACCTAACCTAACAAAGTAATACAGCTACCGGAAAACTACAGCAGTGCTCTAAACCACAATGTAACTTCGGAGCAGTAAAAGCTGAACATGTTAAACGTCTTAAAATGAGCATAGACAGCTTACCACAGACCACCTCAACGAGTTGACGAAGATCGTAAAACTATCGAGGTTGTAAACACTAACGTTTATTTCAGTTCTCCCCACAATTAAAACTAAGGCCTGTAGCCAAGAGTACCTACAACTGTTGATGTCCCACTAATACGGAAAAGCGATAGAGAAAGAGATAACTGGGTTAAGCCAAGGAGTGCCAACACTCTAAAAAATGAAGACCAACTAAGAGCAGTTTTCTCTTAGTTGACGTTAAGTTAATTACTACAATTACGATCTTATATAATTCAAATAAAGCTGATTACTAAAAACAACAAGGGATTGTATGATTGAACTAATAACTTAGGTGTTTTGTTATTCCTAAGCATTGTACACCTTGAATCAATTATGAACTTGTTAGGCATAACTATGTAACATAGGTTGATTCAATCCTTAGTTGAACTTACTAAGGTAATTTAGTTAACATAATTATTTTTCATGGAATTATTGAACAAGATCTTAATCGATTCAGTTACGTTGCAAAAGTAAGAGCAATCAAAATTACCTTATTCGATTTGTCTAAGATCTTATCAGGCTCGTATGGAATCAAGATGCTTGACTACGACTATCAAAATATTGATAGGAGCAACCAAATTTTTTTTAGAGTGAACGTGCTATGAACAATCGTCACTCTTAGTTAGAGACCCTGGGGGCCGATTTTTTAATCTAGAACGCACGATAGTCTGGAAAACGGCGACCAGCTATTTTTGAAAATTGAGCGCTAGAAATTTGAATATGTCATATGTCAATACACTTTTGAATATTTCTTTTTTCTATTCTCTCAAATTCAGTGTTACAGGCCAGCATTGCGTGAAACTACATTGTGTTTATTTATAATCTAGAAGACGAAGCAAAGAGGATAATGGTTATAGTGACATGTTTATTATTTTGTCAGTGAATTTCAAATAGCTAGTAGTGGAGATATTCCTAAACGAAATTCGCGAAATCAAGTGGTCGACATTCATAAATGGACACCCTGGGCGTAGTGGGTGTTAGGCCAACTTATAAGTACTAGGTATCCGTTGTTGTAAAGCCAGACTAAGCTAAGTTATCACTTATCACTTATTTTGTTTGATAGGGCAGACGTCAAATCTAAAGATACCTAAGATAAAATAAGATAGTCCTGCTTCACAATGCGGTGTCTGTGTATTCTGCGCGTGCGCAACGCAAAGTGCTATATTGTGTCTCTGGAAAGTGTCCTCACAAGTGGAAACCACTTCATAAATCTTCTTGTAAATCATTCTAACGCTAGTGAAAGGCACTTTTAAAATAGGCTGTGTTTAAACAGCCTTTTAAATGACTTATGCAATGTTGACTGACTGAATGTGCCGTTTTATCTTTGCGAATGTGTTTTGTGTGTAGAATTTTACTTTCTTCTGAACTGAAATGACACTGCTTTGATATTAAACAAGTTACAATCGTTTGTATTATCGTTCGCGGTGTAGCATGCATTCTCAATTTGGTTGCTGGATTTTTATTATTTACCTATGAACTTTTTACATTTGAAACTTAACTATATTTTTGTTGTGTCAAATGTAACTATCAATAAGGAATCGGGGTTACTCCTGAAATCTTAAACTTCATTTTGGTTTTTAATCATTCATAATAATTTTATCATTTAAAAGCAGCTGTGTTATAAATTTTCAAAATGGTGTGTATTATTAAAGTTTCCTATAGGTTTTTTTTTATGAGGAACAGGTAAACCATTTGACCACAATCTCACCTGATGGAAAGTGCCGATGCAGTCTAGGATGAAGCATGTTTACTTAAAAAATGTCTATGCTAAAAATGTTAATGCTTTTAATTCGTATTCCTACGAATAATAATTATGCTTCCGTCACAAATAAACTTCATCAAGCTACTTTCAGCCTTTCTAATTGTAACTTTATATTAGTAAAAGTATGAATTACATCAAGTTCAAAGGTACAACGGTCAGTACTTAAATAGGAGCTTTCGCTCGAGAAAACTATTAATAAAACAGAAAATTAATGGGGGTCTTACTATTAACTAGAAGACATTAAGAATTTAATGGGCAATCTAGGAATTGATGTAAACAGTTAACTTTGATGGTGCAGTACCGTCATTTGACACAAAACTGACTGAATTGGCTTGGCACAATGTGGTTTAAGATCAACTGTAATTTTTCGAAATGGACTGTCTCGTTGTAGGACCTAGGAAGAATTTAATTCATAGATAATCCGTTGGTAAACTTATTGGGTGGAAATCTCTTTTTTGTTCGCAATATACTAAAAATTGTTTAGCATGCACAAAATGTAGTGATATGTACAGGTGTTTTTTTATACATGCATACATAGTTCGTTAATTTTAAAGGTGCACAGCATTTGTGATAATCGGTGGCTGTTATTTTTGAGGTTCATTCCTGAGCTTAGGTACATTACGTAATTTTTCAAAGAGACTATAATAGTATTCTAAATGATTCCACATTGGTCAGTCTTACCTTGGAGATCGGCTCCTCACTCCACCCCCCGCAGCCTGCCATGCCTTCCAGCAGTGTTAGTTCACTGAAACAAAACAAACCATCTGTTACTCATCACTTTTACAAATTGTTGAGGTTTGGAATTTGTTATGATAAATACTGAAAAAGCTGGAAAGAAAAAAAAGAAAGAGAAGAGTCATGGAATATATGGGGTGCAGGATCATTTCAAATTCGTTAGTATCCTATACTTAATATTATAAGGTGCATTAGGGTAATTCCGAATGTCAGAAATGCTATGGTAATTCCGAAAGGGGAATCTTGATATGATGGAAATAATGGTGATTTTTCTGCGACTTTTGTAATTAGACGACTTTCGGAATTACCCTAATGCACCTTCTTCTAGTGGTTAGTGGTTAGTGGTGATTCTTTTAGTGGTTGTACATTTTTGAATTCGTCACTCATCGTTAATTCGCTTCTACTCATTTCCTCAAATGTTGACTGGAAGAGATCCCATTAAGGGATAAGTCCGCCTACATTGTATATTACTGACTCTGTAACTGTGTCTCTTTTGTTTCCTTTATGTACAATAAAGCTTATACATACATACATACATACACCTTAAATGGAAAAGTGTGTGTGTCTATTTGGCAAACAAATCGTCTTTCAGGGTAAAACGTAGCGACAAATTGACGTGATTTTTTGAGTGGACATAATTGAATGGATGGAAAGTGACATGTAATCCTTTTTGTCTCTTTCTAACCCGCCACATCCCTAAACTGGGGGGTGGAAGGTTCTATGGAGCATTCCGCAATTTTTCGAATATAACGCGAGCCAAGCCTCGGGTAAAAGCTAGTATGAATATATTCTGTCACTCTTTTGTGTATGCACAGTCTTACAAATTTGACGATCGCTCACCTTGATTGGCACCCTCAGCTTCGCTCTTATATAGAATAAAATAGAATAGAATAGAATAATGGTTATTCAGGCAACATACAAGAACAAATAAAGTACAAAGAAACAGTTATACAATCTAGAAGAAGAATACGATACAGACAGATGAAAAGAATATGTGAAGTTGAAATGGTCTCCACTCAGCAATGCAGTTGGCACGACTAAGCGTTGCCGGCGCTGGTATTCTGTGGAGCCAGCGAGGAGTGCGGGACAGCATATTGCGCGACTTAGTAATACAATTAGGCTAAACATACATACATACGTATATTATAAATAGGGATTATATTAATTTATAAATATTTCCAAGTAATAATCATAAATCATAATATTTTATATTATTTGCTATAGTAGTGTTATTTTAAAGCATTGAGAAGAGTTTTTTTACCGCAGTAGTCATAGATAAGAGTACCTATAAGTTAGTTGGACCTTTTGTATTGTCATAATTATCTAAGGTACAGCGGGACAAATCTCGACTGGGGGACAATTGTAACTGATCTATTTTTTCCATTATTACACTATGATGTTGAGTTCTACATGTATACACTGAACATGCCTAACACATATAACCGGTGGACACTCTATTTATAATGCAAACATTGTACTAGTAAAACAAGGAAAAAATGGACCAGTTACATTTGCCCCCCAGCCGAGATTTACCCAGCTGTACCTTATCTTTTACAAAGCTACACAACAACTGTCCTTGTATTTTATCATTTTCATTTTAAGTACTATACCATCTCAATCATTAAATTTTATTTTACAAACTTTATGACCACTTTGCATTTATAAAAATGGAGGTACTTATGCGACCACATTTTTACTATAAAAAGCACGTCTATATTTATACAGGACCGGTCGCAGTTGTCACCCGTCGAGTTGAAATATTACTATGCAGATTACAGATATATGCGTGGAAAGTGAGATTGTCACTTGATAACTGGGTATGGCAGATTATCTTTAACCATCTTTACGTGTAAGATGCCCAAATGTTTTTGATTTGTTTACAGAGAGGCTGAGAAGTAAAAGGAAGATAAGCTGACGAAATGATAGTTAAATTGGCAATTTAAGTTCAGGGTCATTTCTCCGACAGTCGAAGTCAAAACGGTAGTTGACTTCGTAGCCAAGAGTGCAGTCGTTTACACACCACATTATATCGTAGTTCTCTTTCTGTATCACTCTTACGAGTTGTTGTGGAGGAGCCAGTTGGGTATCGTTCGCTACGGAGCATCAACGATTGTATCTGCTCTTGGCTACAAACCCTAGCAAGGCTGCGGAGTAGTCCTGGTATCTAGGACCTAGGTGGTGATACTGATGATGGGTCTCATCAGCTTAGCAACTGCGTATGCGTATGCGTAGTGCCTTTTCCCTCTTAAAAATACCAAGTTAGAGCTGAAACTACAAGTAGGGGAAGGTTGCTATCATTGAACCACTTACAACTTCGCTGATTATGATTAGATTTTATGTCAAAAAATAAGTCGGCTCACAGATGCAAAAGCAATAGTGTCAACGACCTTATTCCGTTGAAATCAACCAAGAAACAATCAAGAACAAACACATTTTTAAACAACAAATCCTAGACTGATTTTCTTTTAGATTTGAGGAAAAAAGTGCAAGTAATGGAATACGTCATTAAGAGATTAAAAGAAAACAATCATTGGTTACAAATAAATCAATCACGATTTCTCTAATCAACTCATTGTCTTCGTCCAACAACCGTTTACTTCTACATGTCCTACGTTACCATAACTGGCAACCCGTCTAGTGGTCAATCCCGGGGACTTGTGGCGTGAGTGCGCCGTAAAAATGTCACTACAGCCGACAAGCCCTATAAAAAGGGCCCCGTTACTGCCACAAATGCCCGGCTAATTTTACGAGTGCCGTCAAATGCGGAACTAGTCGGTTTATATAAAAAAATGAAGTGCGAGTCTTTCTCGTTTATCGAGGTTCCGCGGAAAGAGTCCCAATGGATGTATACCTACTCATGAGACATGGCTCGTTTGAATGGGAAAACTTACAGCTACTTTCATTCATTCTCCTTGCGTTATCCCGGCATTTTCCACGGCTCATGGGAGCCTTGGGTCCGCTTTGACAATTAATCCCAAGATTTGGCGTAGGCACTGGTTTTACGAAAGCGACTGTCATCTGACCTTGCAACTCGGAGGGTAACTAGGCCTTATTGGGATTAGTCAGGTTTCCTCATGATGTTTTCCTTCACCAAAAAGCGACTGGCAAATATCAAATGACATTTCGCACATAAGTTCCGAAAAACTCATTGGTATGAGCCGGGGTTCGAACCCGCGACCTCCGGATCGAAAGTCGCACGCTCTTACCGCTAGGCCACCAGCGCTTTCGCAAAACTTATAGCTACTTTATCCATACTAATCCATACTAATATTATAAATGGTAAAGTGTGTGTGTCTGTTTGTTTGTCCGTCTTTCATGGCAAAACGGAGAGACGAATTGTCGTGATTTTTGAAGTGTCTCCACTTAGTTGAAGGGATGGAGAGTGACATAGGCTACTCTTTGTCTCTTTCTAACGCGAGCAAAGCCGCGGGAAAAAGCTAATTGTATTATAATTTTATATCAACTTTGGATTACTTGCAAGAACTGTGATACATTACAAAATACTTGTTATGTAGCCGGTTGTGATGTGATTTAAGTATATGAAAAATCCTACGAAACTTTTTTTTTTCACAAATTCGCAATATACGGCGCGGCGCGCACTCGACGTGTGAAGGCGGGGTCGTTAGTCTTTGAAAAAAATTCTCAAAAATGCTCCTCTTCTTGACCAGAATTTAGTAAATTTGTTTTTTATCATGCAGAAAAGTGTACGAGCGAATCTATAGAATTTAAATCGGGTAGAAACCGAAATAAAAAAACTTAAAATGCTTCTTATTATGGGTCAACCCATGACCCACAAAGGACAGCAATATGATGATAATATCCTACAGCGGTACGTACCCATACCGTAATCACATTGATATTACTTCCACGACCAGGGCACCATACTTCTTGGTAACCATAAGCCTTTGTCTTACTCGGCCGGGTAGTTCAATGGCTAGGCGACATAGGTAGTTAGCATTTTATTTGACAAAAGTATGATTGTTTGACAAACAACTGTGGAGTTGCGTAGATCATCAGGCGGGCCGTAAACTTGTTTGTTATCGACGTAGTACAAAAAAGTACTTAAATACCTATTGTTGTATTTAGACCTAACATAAAAAATGTAAACTGACGTTGACAAAATGATGCCAGGAATCCTGGGCGTAAAATTGTTTTCTCTTTTTTAAGAAATGTGTAGATAGGTATTTTTCTCCACGTAAGTACCCATCCACTCACATACAAATCCCAAAATCCCGGCGGGCAAGGATGGTCGCATGATAAACGATACTATAACGATACGTCAGGCCGTCCTTTTCGCACTATTTGTAAATGCGATAGGGACGCACCGATGCGATAAAGTTTATCGAACTAGTGTGGTACGCTTGCTGATCATAATATCATTTCACAGCACATTTGTGCACAGCAGGCTAATTCTGAATAGAACATGTACATATTATATTTCTTTTCTTTTCCTTTTTAACTAACTTAGCGTGTTCTGTTTATTATTATTCTTTTTATTTTATGTTTCGATCACAGTCTGTTGTTATTTTTCTAATAACGTTTTCACTTTCCTGTTTGACCACTTTCTTGTATATGATTTGTATTTCTTCTGTCTGTTACCCTCCGTGAATCTTTCTCATTTGATGGTCTCATGTCTCATCGGAAGATCAGCGCTGGAAGTCACGCTGAGATGAGGCCATTTCGTGGCACTTCATTCCATTCTGTTTTGCTGTTATTATGTGTATTTTATCTTGCCTGTGTTCACAAATAAATGTTTATTCTATTCTATTCTACAGCCTGTAGAAACAGGCTTTTAATTAAATTAAATCGTGCATTACGTGTGCTTCTATTCCTGACGTGGGTGTACGTTTGAA
Source organism: Leguminivora glycinivorella (assembly GCF_023078275.1). Classification (NCBI taxonomy): domain Eukaryota; kingdom Metazoa; phylum Arthropoda; class Insecta; order Lepidoptera; family Tortricidae; genus Leguminivora; species Leguminivora glycinivorella. The sequence goes on from NC_062984.1 coordinate 17,535,143, forward strand.
TTGACCGCCCTGTTACTTAGTGCGATTGACATATTCGTAGATATTAATATTATAATATACAATAAATATATCTTTAAATGGCGCCTACATTTTTCAATAAATACCGTACCAATTCCCACGGGATACCTCAACTCTATTAAATATGCATCTACCCCGCCGCGGCATATTTCACGAGCGCGTACCGTTACCACGAGTACCGAGCGCCGACACGCACGGACAAATTCATTGTTGTATTTGTCTCTGCTATCACGACTGTTGGATCGTGATCTTGCTTGGTTTGTTTTGAAAACAGAGATTTAAAAAGTAAGGATATGGCAATTCGTACCCGGCCCTAATACCCCTAGCCAACGTCAAAATCGCTTACGCTTCTTAAACGTAGGTATCGTATCTCAGGAAGAGCGATAGGGTGAGCTCCCTATCGCTCTTCTGTAGTGGCACAACATAGCCCAACTGCGTTTTGATCGTTACGTAGCGTTAACGATTGTCACTTTGGGTAGGTCGGCCGATGCGACCCGGTTTGACAACCGGTCCGGCGTAGTTGGTAGTGACTCGTCAGCCTACTAAGCGATGGCACTGGGTTTGAATCCCGGTAGGTAAGGGCATTTGTTTTTGTGACGAGTTCACATATTTATTCATAAGTCATGGGTGTTTTCTATAAATTCTAGGTACATACGAGTATTTACGTATTTCTATATTACATTCGTTGTCTGAGAACCCAAAAAAAAACTCCTTGGGCTTACTGTGAGACTTGATCAATGTAGCTAAGAATGTTCCATCATATTTATTTATTTATTCTTGACTCAATATCCTTGATGAGCCTTGGTGGAACATCACAACGCGCTTGATTATTTGCCAAGTCCTTACAAAATTAATATATAAGTCAATGTTTCAAAGATTGGGTGTAGGTATTCTTTAGATTGAGTAGGTATTTTGTTTTTGGAGCGTTAAGAGAGACGTGCTTTAAGTTAGTGGTTTTGGTGACAATAAATAGGCTAATAGTATTGACACTGTTAAGGTTTGTTTTCAATGATTTCAATGATAAAGGTTTTTGTTGAATTGCGTTTTGTTTTGGGTTGTCGAAATAATTATTTACGCTTTATGTGCTGAATATTAAATTAAAAAACGGTGACTTAAAAAAGTGACTCACAATTTCATTGAGTAGGCCGATTCGCATTAACGATGTTTTTTTTTAAATTTGTTTAGACGATTATATTTTTATTTACAGTCGTTTTGGTGTAATCGATAAATTAGCACTAGGTACTTATATTACGTCTCTGAAGTCATAATTGTTTTAGCTCCATAATGAATTAATGAGTATAATGTAATGAGTAGATTATGAAAGTTTTGAGGTGAGGAGTTTTCAGCAATGTAAATAGGTATTTGTTATACAAGGGGGCAAAAGTTGTATTTTAACGCCGAGTGTGGAATTGAAAAACGAGCAAGTGAAAGGATTCTATAGGAGAATAGAATCCTGAATTTGCGAGTTTTTTAACACACGAGAAGTAAAATACATCTGCACCCGAGTGTAACACAAAGCTTTTCCCCTCACTGTAGTGAGGAAACTACAACGCAAAAAATGCGTTTATCACTGCTTCCAGTAGTTACACAGGTGGTAAATCATCTTTATTACTAGATACACCTACTTTTATCAATTTTAAAGCAGTTAATTTGACTTTATTCAAGGTCCAATTACTTTACCAACTAGTGGATAAAATGCGTTTTTACCCGCTGGTATTAAATGACAAAACACGTGTTTCCGAGCTAGTGAGGGGAAAAATCTGCTTTACACACTAAATATAAATAAAAACACAACAAAGAAAACACTAACCTGTAACAAACTTAATTGTTTCTACTCAAATTAAAATTGACGTAACGACTTACCTACTCATAAATCAGACCATCTAGTGGACTCACATCCATATCTATATCTAAGTCTTCCATCCTCAATAACTTCAATAACACACATTACCATTACACTGTGATTATGCCCGTTTAACATTAACGTAAACATTAACTCATACCTAATAACTCATCTCACGCAAACACTGCACAAAAATAGCGGACTGTGGTGTAAACTCAAAACGTCATCTCACCACTTCCATTTCACAAAGTCGTATAAGACTATGAAAGTCTTAGACAGTTACGACTTTTTTTAAGTAAGCGAGGTGGAATATGGAGCCTAAGGCGTGCGCGCAGCGGATAAGTAAATTACGAGTAGCCGCAGATAGAGTCGTGCGCAGGAGTTGGTAGCGAGACCGCCGCCGGCCGCTACGGTACGCGGTGTGGCGCAAGTAATCAGTAGAAGCGGATTTAGGCGGTCAACCTTTTTTTTTACTTAAACACCACAAATTACATATAATATTTTTAAAAAGCATCGCTAAACCAGCGAAGTTTGTCTCGATACTCCATTCCGCAACGTAAAAAGTAAATAATAATAATAATAATAATAATAATAATAATTTATTGTCTTGAAACCTAATACAATGAAAACTAAACTTATACTAAGTTACATTACTTGTTATTACTGTTATTAGGTTTGTATCAGCTTTACTACTTAGGAGTCTCTGTTTCCTGAACTAGGTCTAAGCCTGTGACTCAGGATGCAGTGAATCCCCCGAGGAAAGTGAAAGAAAAAAAAAAAAAAACACAGAGTATATCTTATTAGGTATGGATAAAGAATGATGAAAAAAAAAAAAATATGTGATACTATATGTATGAACAAAAGGAAAAAACAGAAAATAAAAACGTATTTAGATAAATGCCAAGTGAAATGATCCGAATCAGAAACGCGCAAGCGTGTGTGACTCGTGAATGAATGCGAGAGTGTGTGTGTGTGTGTGTGTGTGTGTGTGTGTGTGTGTGTGTGTGTGTGTGTGTGAGTGTGTTTGGAGAAACTTTCGGAGCTAAAGGAAAAGGAGAAGGGATACATTTTGGGAGGAATAGGTAGTTATTTGAGAGCGTTTAAAAGTGACTCTGTTTCTTGATAGGTCTGTGATTGTAGCCATGTTTGTAATTTGGTCTTGCAGTTGTAGCGATTTAGTGGGTAGATATCTAGTTGTTTGTTTGTTTTGTTGTAGATGCGTGCACTCATTGCTATGTACTGGCGGGTGGCGAAAGTTGTCCTCTGGAGTACCACTGGACAGACAGTTTGCTTACTCCGCTTGCCGGATGCTTTCGCAGATAACTAAACCTGGGCACTATTTTTCTGTGCGAATTTTACCATCGACAATTTTTAAGTGTTATGGCTCGTCATTGATTCCACGAACGTCAAGGTTTAGGAAAGCACGCGTTTTATGAAGACAACTATCTACATTTTTTCAAAATTTTGAGTGCCACGACTTGGTTGACCGTCTATAACTACGACCGACTGAACAAAGTCGTTTGAAGCGCCATGGTGGAACGCTACAACGCGATTGGTGTACGAGTTAGCATCAGGCGTGAGGTTGGTCGCAAAGACTCTAGGCTTACCTCGGTGTACACTAACATCGCCGCGATAACTCCATTTTGTTGCCCGTATGCCATTCAAATAACTACTGTTAAAATTTAAACTGTATACCGACCGCTATTTAAACTAGCTTTCAATCAAAGGCCCAGTTAATTTTAGACTCTCAAATTTAATATCTTTCACCTTGGTGGGTGCTACATCTGTATGCGTCACGGGCATGGTAATTATCACTTAACATTTCAACTTTCAAACGTGTTCAACATGTTTTCTTTTGATCTGCGAAGGATAGTACTAATCTGGATAGAAAGTTTAGATTAAGTATGGAAATTAAAGCGTTCCATACGTATATAATATAAACATTATCATAGTTTAATATAAATCGCTAATTCCTGTAACTTGGGCTCCCCGTATCCAGGGCGCTAGATAAAATACTCAACTTAGACCGTTCTTAGTGATACAAATAACAAATCGTACCGTCGGATTACTTACCCCAGATAAATAAGGCCTTATAGGGGTCAAACCCACATACCGACGTGGAATGCCGTTGTGTTCGGTATAAGAGTATTTTACAAGCTGCCATAATAAAGTGTGGATTAAGTAAACGAGAAATGTATTCGTATATTTAATAATGACGTTTGAGTACGCCAAAAGTTGAAAGTGGGATATGGGTTTAATTGTGGTGTGGGCTGCAAGCTGCTACTGTAATATCACAATTTCTTTTTTTTTTTCAACTACTTCATTGCTAAAAGTGGCACGGAAACGAGCAGTTTCACTTGCTTTTGTTTATGACAATTGATAATGTATGCTGAATACTAATAAAGATTACGGCTTAGAGGTAAGAGCGTGCGACTTTCAATCCGGTAATCGCGGGTTCGAACCCCGGCTCGTACCAATGAGTTGTTCGGAACTTATGTGCGAAATGTCATTTGATATTTGCCATCCGCTTTTCGATGAAGCAAAACATCGTGACGAAACCAGACTAATTCCTTCGGGTTGGAAGGTATGGCAGTTGCTTTTGTAAAAACTAGTTCCTAAGCCAAATCTTGGGATTAGTTACCAAAAGCAGACCCCAGGATCGCATGAGCCGTGGTGAACGCCGGGATAACGCAAGGAGGATGATGAATATGTATGCTCTGTCCCTCTTGGAAATAACTTTCCAGGGTACGTATCCGAATGGCACAATGCTCACGAAACGCTTGTAGATATCTTTCTCTACTGCTCTTGCGTATTGGCGCGACAGAGCCAGACTACCTTTCGCGGCGTTTCATTTTCGTTTGGCGTCGCAGAAAAGCCTTTCGGCTACGGCACCTGGCAGGCAAAGTATACCTGCCTGATGTACAGTCGTATCATATTTGTTGTAGGTAGTTGGATTGGAACACCGTTACAGGACTGAGACGAACGGCGGCACCAATACTCCAATTGATCCCGACAATCCTGACGTACTGCCACGATTTAGGGGCTTCCTGTTTATTTATGCAGGACGTTTTATGCATCACAAGCAAATAATTAAAACACTGTTGTAGGTACTGTTCAAATACTAATACTTTCATAGAATGACCTATGAAAAATGCCAACGTTCCTGATGTACAGTCACCGCCAAAAAAAATGATGATTTCTGGTCCTTAATTGTCGCTTTTGACCGTCTGACAATTTCGTATGACATTTTAAACAAGACGTTATTGTCCCGGATCTGTAAGTTCAAATTTTTGACACATTTGTTTTGAAGTATGTTGCGATGTGGCTAAGACGAATCGTTTGCCAAATCTAACGATCAATTTCAAATAGGTTGAATCTATTAGGCCCTATACGAGGAGGCGCTTAAACAAATATAAGATTTCTATTCAACTTACTGAAATGACATTTGAATCGAAATGACAGACTCTGCCACAGCACTAGTTTAAAAATAAAAATGAATGATAAATGACATAATAAGTAAATCCTGCGTGATAAATTAATATCGTAAAATACTCACTAACGAAGATTCGCAAAAATGTAATATGTGTTAGATTATGTTTAAAATAAGCGAAATATTGTTTTTAAGTACTTGATTTTTTTCAATATTACTACAGGATTTTATTTAAAATTTCATTAGGTTGCGCGAGTTTACGTTTTGTGGACGCTGTCATATGTCAAAAAGAAGTTCTTACAGCTCTGGGACAATATTATGTATGACAAGGTACAGAAATCATCACTTATTTATGCTGGTGACTGTACACTGGTATTGAATTAAAGTTGTCGTTGGAACACAGCAATATAACTGCACCTGTAATGGGTTACGGGACTGAGACGAATGGTGGCCTCGATGCCGGGGATTGATCCCGACATACTACCACGATTTAGGGGCTTCCAGTTTATTTATGTAGGTATGTGATGTACTCTTTTCAATGTCCATATACTTCAAAAGAAGACCAAGGAGAGCATACATGAGTCAGAGAAACAAAAGCTCAACTAAACACATGGAAATTACTCTACTGACGAGAGTATAAGAAATATAAGATAATGATGATGATATGAAAAAAAAACATTTAGTTAATTTTAAGTTTATTGTCAAATAAAACAATCAAAGTAAAAATATACATAAAAGACACTGAACATAACCTATTACTTACAAAATAAAACTTAAAGTAATAAACTAAAACTACCTAAAAATAAAAATTAAAATAATAAACTAAAACTACCTAAAAATAAAACTTAAAATAATAAACCTTGCCCGCGTGGCAAGGTACCCATCACGCAGGCAGCATTCCCGCGCTGTATTGATATTATGTCATTATCTGTGTATATGTCTTTGTAAACATAATTTATATTAATAAACTTATGTGTCAATACTTAAATCTCTACGTTTATTAATATAAAGTTCTTACTTTGTAAATACAAACATAACTTAATGTAGAATTATTTGTATTTAGTTGCAAACTGAGCATTTTTAAGCAAGATATAAAAGGAACCAACTCGATAGTTAAGTAGTTAAGTACATACCTATAAATAAAGAAATCGTAAAGTTCAGTTAAAATTTATGCATTATTAAGCAATTGAAAAATTGATATATAACCTATTATAGATAGGTGAACTGCTAATCTAGGTAAATGAAGCATATAAACTTCATTTGAAGAGCACTATAAACAGTTACATTGTTTCTAAATTAACCCCCTTAAGCTAAGACCTACTACAACTCTACCTTTTGTGCTCTAACACGTTGGATTATAAGCTAAAGTCGAACTAGGATGAAACTTGTTTACATAAATGGCTAGAGTGATCAGCGGTATATCGGCGGCGATTAAGGTTAGTACGATTAAGGTATCGATGTTACTCCAGATTTGCTAGAAATTTACACGAGAGAGCGTTCTAATGGAGGTCGGGAAAACTGGAGACACATTTACAAATATTTGCTGTAGTGTGTTAAGGCAGATCAAAAGTGGATACAGATGTAGTGCGAAAAGATTTGCCTTCGTATTGTTACGGAAACGTACGAACGTGTCATGCTATTTCAGTCAGTCTCAGTACAAGATGTACTGACATTGACTCAACTAGCATCACAGAATATATAATAGTACAAGTACAGAAGACCCACTGCTTTGATGTTCACGAAATGCCGCCTTTTAAAATGCCTACAAAATTCTAACAAAGAAACGAGCCGCACGTGCGCCGCGATCGGCTATAGGGTTGCCTATGGATTAAAACTAATTAATACTCGGAAAAAATATTATACTATTATATTCAAATCTTGGGTAGTTTCTAGGCATAAATAAATACAGTATTTATATATTTTAGTTTAAGCTCCAACATCACAAGCCTTATTCAACTTTTCCGTGGGACTTAATCAATAGTAGATATGTGTAAGAATGTCCTATGGTATTTATTTTATTCATGATGTCTAATTCAACTAAGTATCATTAGACATTCCACACGCGGACATCGCATATGAACCTTAAAAAAATCTTGCGACATAAAGTAACAATATAAAATGCGAACGTGCGTTCCGTAAGAACGCGCGCCACCCCTGAGTAGGCCGCGAACTCGCGGCCGCCAGCATGTACTTGTAGCGCGGCGATAGAATCGCGGAGTGAGCCGCCCCTGTTAGCATGACAACACAGAGAACCTCCTATAGAGTGGCAGTCTTGTATATTTGGTTCGCGATACGAGTCACCAGTGTTTGGGGTGCGAGGAGCGGGCGGGGAATGTGTTAAGCGCGCTGTGATTGGCCGTTTCAAGGACGGCGGGCAGTCGCGCCAGATGAAAAGGGACAGAAGTATGACTGTCCCTCTACTGACGCGTAAGTAGCCAATGTAAGTTGACCTATGCCGGCTCTGAATAAATTATAAATATGACTTATTTGTGGAATGTAATGCCGTCTGTTTTTAAATTTGAGCTTCTTGTTACCTTTCCACACCATTTCACACTACAGGTGGACATCTTTAAGGCATCAAAATACCCTTTTCCAATTTTTTTGTGCGAAAAACACGCGCTGCTTTCGGGTCTGTTACTTGGTCGATACTGATCGGGCACGGCGAGCGCCCGCGCTTATATCAGTGCAAATACTAGGAAGGCTGGCCACCGCGAGTCGTCTTGTAATAGATGTCTATAGGGGTTGGTCTGTGCATGACAAATACGAACGTTTCCGAAGGAAATCCTTTTCGCACTACATCTGCACTAATCGTTCTTTCTTCTTTTTGCTTTTGATTCTTTAACGTCCTCTTGTAACTATTTTTCTATTGACTCATGTCCTGGGTAGGACCCCATTTTCCTAAAGAGGTTATTCTATTGATATGTATCAAGTGTGTTGTCATGGTAACCTCTACAATTTGACAGTTCGTGGAATAATAATGGGGCCCGCACATCACATTATCGTTATCTCTAGTCTACCAATACGCAGATATTATTGTCTCAATTGGTTTCCAACTATTGGTTTCCTTTGCTAAGAAAATGTAACGCTTTTCCATAACGTAATTTCGAAAGCAATATCTGATGTAACTTTACGAATTTCCCCAGTTTTCCGTAAAAACTAGTTCGACCATATATCACTCAGTATCGTGACCTAACAAAGCAGTTATTATCATCGCTAAGTCACAATAATCCAGCATAATCAGATCTTCGACTAAGATAAAGTTGGAGTATTAAATATGATCAAAATCGACACGAAACTGTTTACAAAAATTGAGTTTTCTGCGCATAACATGTTATTTATTTCTACATATTGATACAAAATATTACAATGAATAGCTTCAGATCTTTTAAAGTTTTCTTTTAAATACGAGTTTTCTTTTAAATTGCTATGTTATGGTCAGACAGGGTGGCAGCATTTCGACTAAAATCGCTCATTACTTCTAAAGCAAAGACTGATTCCAGAAATCTTCACACCTATGACATTCTAGTGTCTAACTTTGAAATATTATATGTAACGAATTAACACCTGTGTAACACGGTTGAACAGTAAATATCTATCTATATATTACTGGTTACTACAGATCACGATGTATTGGTTCTTGTGAGGCGATTAAAGCGATGAGAATGTTAAATGTTACGGATGTTACTCAATAAAATCGTCACTTTCTTCGATTCGGTTTCGATTTTTTTTACATAATCGATCGGATTAGATTCACGAGGGTCAGTCACGATAGGAAGTGAAGTCGGATATAGTTTTGTGACGTTAATGGTGCTATATTGGTGTTAATGGGCTGTGTGTTGAATATATTTAGTTCCACAAAGTTTCCGTATCTTAAAATATTTTTTTCAGCTGTATCTTTTTAACCTATTGATGAAAAACATCATATCCTTACCGACTACCTGTGGAAAAAGTAAGCACAGTCAAGAATAAAAGCTTGGGTACCAAAATTTAAACTGCCAAAAACTCCAACCAAAAATGTAGTTGGACAAGTTTGATAGACGCATTATAAAATAGGTACTAAATGTATCATACAATATATTTATTAAAAAATATATTATGATAATCGTGGACCTCGGATTTTCCCTAGAATCCATTACCATCTCGGCTTTCTATAAAATTACCATCTTCGTCATTATTATTGCCTATAATCCCTTAGCCTTGTCATAAGCCTAAACGTTTATATTCAAAATGAAGGGTATTTGTTACCTGTTATCATAGACGAATTAATATAGAGTACTTAATCAGAAAATGCTAAAGTTTCTACAAGAATAATCACGTTAAGTTTTAAAACTAATAGTGAACGTATAGTTTTGTATGTAACTAGTCTATTACATCGGATCCAATAAATGTAATGTTTATCAGTACTATTTTACAGGCGTTCCTCCCCGTTTGATGAATGGTGAACATGCAACAGAAGCGCGTACGCTAGAAGTCCAAATAGCTGAAGATCGAGAGATGAAGTGCTAAAATAGCTCAGTGAAATCGGCATCATTAACTGGGGACTGGAGAGAAACAGATAAGCAAGGAAGCATAGTGGTGGTTAGTGTCAGCGTCCAAAATCGACTTCGGGACGCTGACACCAAAGACCACCATGCTAAGTAAGTACTGGGTACCCAGTATCGCTTACGACAGTATCGTTATTGTAGCTAGCTCTCTCTTTCACTGTTCTGTATTGGCCCGACAGAGGGAGATAGATACGATAACGATATTATCGTTAGCGATTGGGACGTTGGCTAGTTGTCGTTTGTCTATTACGGTCATGACTACGAAAGAGAAATTATAAGTTTGTTAATGCCAGTTGGTAAAGATGTGATTTTCCGCAGGCGCTCGAGATAATCTCGGAGGTTGATATCAGTCCGTTTTGCTTCAGTAGAACTGTGTCAGTGGACTCAAGTTACTAACTTACAGCGGTTTGTTCAATTCAAGGGAATTATGTGACTGACTCTGAGGTTCCGAACGTCAAAGCGATGGCACATATCACCGAGTTGTATGTTTGTTTCACAGTTCAGCGTGTCAGCAGTTCCATTGTAAATAAATAGAGCTTTCATCACATTCCGTTAAATGCAACTTTTCAGTCAGTAAATATCAGGAAAATTATATTGTTCTTTTATTTTGGGTGCTAGTATTAGCGTAAGACAATACCAGTATCATTTTAATTATATTATATCTATGTTTGAAATTAGGCAGTCTTAGACTAAACCACATCTCGGACGCTGGCGATCAAATATATGAAAAAGGCGCGTTCCTAGCACACAGTCTAAGCTCGTGTAGGTGAACGCGTACCATGCTCGTATGAGTGAGATATGACAGTTCGACTGTTCGCGTTTTTGACAGACGGTAACTGTGAGGTAACCAGGAGTAAGGTAACTCTGTCACGTGCTATAAAGTACGTATGTATGTGCGAAACTGACGCATGCATGACAAGTGGCAAAAATGCTACTGATGATACCGCTGCGCTGCTGGTAAATTTCCTTCTTGTTTGGCATTTGACATTGTGTCTTATTGGCTTTGTCTGATTGTCTTTCTGGCTTGTGGACCTAGACCACTCGTATCGATTTGGCTTACAAGAAGTGCGAAAAGGACGCACTATTCGATAGGTGAAAAAAGAGTGGAAGGGTCAGTTGGAAGTGGAAGACCTAGGCGAACTTTTCTTGTTCAAATCGGGGAAATATTGCAAAAAGGCAAGGTCAGAAGTACTCGAAACCGACGAGCGTGTATGAGAAACGTTATGAAAGTGTGTGAAGCGAAAGTGATTTGTCAGGATCGTAGTAAATGGAAATCCGTGATCTCTGCCTACCCCTCAGGGAAACAGGCGTGATTGTATGTATGTATGTATGTATGTATGTATGTATTCGATAGGTCTTCGCGACCGTCAGGATATCGATAGTCTCGTGGTATAATAATTATGTACCTAAATAAATTGTGACGTGTAATATGTAACAATATTATAAATAAATGAGTATGAGTATGAGTATCTAAGGCACCAGTCCCACCAAAAGCGAGTAAGCTATGAGCTATCGGCTCTAAAAACGAACAATAGTCAGTCGCTCCCGTGTCCCGTGCAAATAAAAGACATGAGATGATAGCGCGGGCCAGTTATAATAGTTCGTATAGTATGAATTTTCTGAGATGAACTTTTCGCTTTAGCCGTAATCTGTTAAACAAAGGCCGTTGTGTCTATTGATCACGGCGGCTAGCTCCCGTTTAAACGGCACGTGCTATAGTCTCAGTGTAGTTAAAAAGCAACTATCATGATAGTGATAAGGTTCAAATCCATAAAAAGCCCTTTCGGAGATAACACGTTTTGTCATCTTCAAAAAAAGTTACCTGCATACTGCAAACTGTTTAATAAATTTGAACCTTATTGCTATTATGATAGTTGCTTTTTAACTACACTGAGACTTTAGCACGTGCTGTGGAAACGGGAGCTAGCCGACGTGAATAATAGAAACAAAAGCCTTTGTTTAACAGATTACGGCAAAAGCGAAACGTTCATCTCAGAAAATTCATACTATACCCGAGCTATGAACTTCAAAACGCTCGCTCTCTCTTTTATTTACACGGGATTGACTATCTTTTGTTCGTATCTATCGCTGATAGCTCATATCTTACTAGATTTTGGTGGGACCAGGGGGCCGATTTTTGAGTCTCACGGCGTTCGAATTCAGAAAATTGTCACTGAAAATAGTAGGCAATTCAACGTTTTCAACCGGTATTTTAGTGACAGTGAGACTCAAAAATCGGCCCCCAGTGCCTAAAGTAAGTAAGTGTTGAAAATGTAATAAAGTTTTAACATTAGACCACAGGCCAAACGTTCCACTGTTGGCTTACTGGGTCTGTCGCATCATTTGCAAACGCAAATTGTCAACCTCAAGCGTTTTCACCACAACGGCATTTCGATTGATATAATGACTGATCAGATGGAGTTGATTGCCATCGGTACCTATATAACTAATACTCATAAAACAACCTGTGGGTATGGTAAGTAGTAATTTTTTTGAAATAATTGTATTAAAAAAATCATTAACAAAATCTTAAAAAGATTTGAGAGTTACCTATTATTTAGGAACCATTAGTTTCGGATGTCGGATTGGCAGGAAGGAAGTGAGAAGTCTAAGTGTATGTGTATCAAAATAAATATTAGGAATATCTCATGACGATAATTAGGTATACCTAAAGATTACGACTAACCACCTTTTCCTGACAATATAAATATAGTACATTTAGAACCCTTTCTTTAGCAGTTCTTTATAAAATAATTATTTAATAATAATAATTATAACGATACCTTTGGGTTCAATTGGCGTAAAGGACAAAATGCAGGTTTTCAGGAGAAGCAAAAAACAACTTTTTTTTTAGAAAAATGTTTATATCTTTTTTGTTTTTTGACCTATATTTGTGACGTATATAGAAAAATATGTAGATTTTTAGTATCCTTCACCTAGTGTAGCAACCGTAGTGATAAACTAAACGGTTTAGAAGTTAGATGGTTGTAAAGGACACGTCAAAATGCTATGGACGTCCTTTACACCCACGATTTTTTTGAACAATTAGAGTCGATAGGGTCGTAAATGACGGTCTTAGATGATTTTTATACAAATTCGGGGCGTAAATGTAACCAGAATGGTACAAATGGCAACTGTTTTTAGCTTAGTTTACAATTGAGAAACTTGAAAAATGTATCAAAACGTAATTAATATGGCGTAGAATAGCCACATTAGTGTTACAGTGTATATTTATCTAAATATTTAGCAAAGACAAAGAACAAGACTATTTTATATCCAGTTATGCAATAAAGAAACAACATTTGCTTAAAAACTAAGTATCTCATATTTTGGAAAGTTATTATTTTAGTACTCGCCGCTGTCTCAATAAGTTACGCATTCAGTATTTAATTCTAGCAGGGAAACGCTTTCGTAGTTTAAGTAAATATAAAAACACTAATGGTAATCACGTAAATCTTTAATCAGCAACTGTGAATATATTAATACGACAGTAATTTTAAGTCTAAAGTAGAAAGAAGTTCTAAGAATAACTAAGAGTTAAGTATTTATTTATAAACGCAAGTTAGGACGCGTATACAAACTGTAGTCAAAACTACCTACTATGTTGATTCATATTTTTGATAATTTAAAACAGAAGATTGTTATTTAGTCTTAAACCTGTTAAATAAGAATAATCTTAATTATGAGTTCAATCCTAGAAATATTACAGTCAATGCTTTAAGTACCTTAGTACATAGCCAAGTCACCAAACGCTAACGCTCATTCGCTAGCGAAACGCACCTGTTATTGTCGCACTAAATGTTAGTATAGTCTACTGTTAAAGTTTACTGCCGGCGTAGCTGAATGGCAATCGTCGACGCCAGACGCCGACAAAAATGCAGTCTGGTGCAATACGGAAGAGCGATAAAGACAAGCGCTCACGATAATATCTATTTCGTAGCTAAGTATATATACTTAGCTACGAAATAAATATTATCGTGAGCGTTTGTGCATTTGGGCACGTACCCTGATAACCATAATGTTTTTTTTAATTACCTACATCTCGCCGCAGTATAATAATACTACGAAAGCGTTTCCCTGCTAGAATTAAAGACTGAATGCGTAACCTACTAACTATTCAGACAGCGGCGAATACTAAAAAAATAACTTTGAATTTGTTGCCAAAGTATTAGATAGTTTTTAAGCAAATATTGTTTCTTTGTTACAAAACTGGATATAAAATAGTCTTGTTCTTTTTTGTTGCTAAGATAGCATAGATAAATAATACACTGCATTATACTAATGTAGCTATTCTATGCCATATTAAGTACGTTTTGATAAATTTTTCCAGTTTTTAATTGTAAACTTAGCACAACATTTGTACCATTTCGGTTACAATTACGCCCCGACTTTGTATAAAAATCATCTAAGACCGTCATTTACGACCCTATCAAATCATGGGTGTAAAGGACGTTATAACATTTGGACGTGTCCTTTACAACCATCTATCTTCTAAATCGTTTAGTTTATCACTACGGTTGCTACACTAGGTTAAAGATACTCGTAATCTACATATTTTTCTTATACACGTCACAAATACAGGTCAAAAAAACAAAAAAAGTGGTTTATCTTTGTCTTGGAAACCTGCATTATATGTCCTTTACGACAATTGAACCCAAAGATATCGATTACAGTTGCGGATAAAATATTTTTAGTGCTGGGCGTAAAGGACGAAGAAAAAAAAAACTTGTCCTTTACGCCCAACTTTATCACACTACTATAGAAAGTGATCCTTAGAAAGTAAGGGCTTAAAGGGCAACAATATATATAAAGGTGACTTACGACTATATTTTTATTTGTAGATTTCCTTTACGACACAAATAATAATTTATAATTAATGACTTGATATTTACGCCCCTTCAGAAAAGCTATTTTTGCAAGTCCATAGTAGAAAATCTTGGTCGTAAAGGCAACTTTTTAAGAGATATCGAAATTTTAACTACACAGATCGATAGCGCTTGAAATTCTGAACAAAACTGTATATATAACTCATTTTGGCCAAAATGTCCTTTACGCCAATTGAACCCAGAGGTATCGATAAGTGAGAATCTGTAATTGGCTTTGTAATTTTATTTTGGATTGTATTGATAACTTCAGCTGTTGGTTTTCCATGTATGTAATAAAAAAAATTGTATCATGAACGAATCTTTCTATATGTTGTCCGTTATTCAAGACAGTGTCAATTATGGCTGGCAACCTGTCACTGCAATGTCACAGTTTTGTTTTCTGTCAACCCCTTATTTGCCAAGAGTGGCATTGAAACTTGAGTAGTTTCATATGCTCTGCCTACCCCTTCATGGGATACAGGCGTGATTGTATGTTATGTTATGTTATGTTATGTCAATTATGACACCGAACTTGTTTATGGCCAATGCGTATAGACAAGCTTGGTATAAAAGAAAGAGGTTTATACCGATTTTCTTTACCTATTCAAACCTTTTGTAAACATCGGAAAAAAGTCAAAACTGGGTACGAGTAATTTACATACACCAATATCCCTTTCAATTATACAGCTATGTACAATTTCATAATCTAAAGTTTTTCTCAAATAAAACAAAGTAAGTAAAGAACTATAAAATACGGTTATCAAAACAAACAATGTATGTTTTCATTCTCACAGAGAGCATTTCAATGTCGTTTTAGTATGTTAATTTATGTGTAACATATTCAGTACCAAGACATTACCGAGACAACGTGTGAATCATTGCAAGTGTGTTTGTGTGTCTGTCTATTTGTTACAATTGAAATACAATACAAATACATAAGTAGGTACGCACTAGAAAAAATGACCATCCATTTTTTTCACACCTTATGTTGATATTAAAAATATAACATTAAACATTCAATTGTTTTCGAAAGAAAAAATAACTTATTTATTTATTTATTTATTTAATCTTTATTGAACAACAAAATAAGGTACAAATGGCGGACTTAATGCCTCAAGGCATTCTCTACCAGTCAACCAATGGGCTAAACCAGAAAGATTAAGTAGGTGCAGTGTCTTAATAAAAAGAAGGAAAAGGAAACTGTAACCTAAACTATGGATAGATGAATATTAAACTATACATATTCAAGATAAACTTACATATATACGTAATAAAAATAAACATACATATATATTTACATTGATATACCTAGTGTGAATCATTAAGATGACGATGAAGAAACTTTGTCAAGGAAATACTTGCGCAACATGCGCTTGAATGCGAATTTGGTCTGTGCTTGTCTAATTGAGAGAGGAAGAGAGTTCCAAAGTCTAATTGCCTGGACAGTAAAAGAGTTGGACATAAAACCGGTACGATGTTGAGGGACAATAAGCCTTAAACTACGAGAGGAACGAAGATCAGCGCCAGGGCGTGGTGTATCAAATTTGAATTTCGAGCGGAGATATTCGGGGGCTGACGGGTCAAAGAGAATCGAGTATAGAGTACATAAAGTACGAAGGGACCTACGTTCTCGAATAGGAAGCCAATTGAGTATTCTACGGAAAGAAGAGATGTGGTCGTACTTACGAAGGCCAAAAACGAAACGAATACAGTTATTAAGTAACCGCTCTAACTTATTCAAAGAATCTTGGGTGAGATTAGAATAACAAACATCAGCGTAATCAAGTACTGGCAGAACAAGAGCTTGGACGAGGAGAGTTTTTGTGCTGACCGGGAGAAAATATTTAAAACGGTAGAGTGCTCTCAATGTGTTAGTCACTCTACGACTAACATCGGACACCTGAGGTTCCCATGTAAGCCCACTGTCGATTATTAGCCCCAGATTCTTCACTTGCGACACAAAAGGTATAACTTCTTGCTCGAAGAGAACTGGCACCAAGTCAGCCATGTTCACCCCAGAGAGTAGGCGGGGGCTGCCGAGTAATATAGCCTGGCATTTTGCTGGGTTAACTGTGATGCCAAAGCAATGTGACCAAGTGGAAATGTGGTTAAGGTCCATGTTAATTTCAGCAATGGCCTGATCCAAATCTTTTACACCTGCTGTTGTGTAAAGCTGCAAGTCATCAGCATACAGATGGTAAGAGCATTTTAATTTAGTAGTAACGAGATTGATAAAAATAGAGAAGAGAAGTGGTGATAGGATTCCCCTTGTGGAACTCCAGATGTAATCGTGCACCAGTCAGAAGTCGTACGGTCAGCACGGACCATCTGTCGGCGGTCCTCCAGATACGAAGAAAACCACCCAGCCACAGATGCAGATACATTCAAGTGCCTGAGAGTGGCCAGTAACAGATCATGATTGACAGCATTAAATGCATTTGAGAAATCGATAAGAACTAACACTGTTAACAACGAAGAGTCCATACCGAGTCTCACGTCATCGACCACTTTCAGCAAAGCAGTGGAAGTACTGTGGCCACGACGAAAATCGGACTGGAGTGAAGTAAGCAGTTGGTTGGAGTGGATGTAAGTAGACAGTTGTTTATGGACTATTGCTTCTAATATTTTTGAAAGAAAAGGAAGAATAGAAATGGGCCGAAAATCTTTGAGAGCACTGGGGTTGGAAACTTTTGGAAGTGGAATGACATGGGCGTGACGCCACAGCGAAGGAAAAACCCCAGATGACATGGAAAAGTTAATAACGTGCGTTATAACCGGGAGAATACATTCTAAAATGGAAGTGATCATAGTCCTACTTACATCATCATGGCCAACAGCATTCGATTTAATAGAAATTATCACTTTTCTAATTTCCTCATCTGTGGCTGGGGTAAGACAGAAAGTGTGTGTGGTAAGGCAAGGCAGGGCACTAATTTCAGCAATACTATTTATTTTAGTAACAGAATCTAAAGAAGATGATTTTGCAAAATGAGAATTTAGATCGTCTACAGAAAAAGCTGAAGATGTTAATTTAGCCGGAGACTTAACTATACCGATTGATTTTAAAAATTTCCACGTGTCAGCCGGTGATGACATGGCAATGTTATGGTGGATAAATTTACGTTTAGCTGCTCTTACCATCTGGTTGCATTTATTTCTGGCAGCCTTAAATTGGCACCAATTCTCCTCGCAGCGATCGCGTTTAAATTTACGAAAAGCTCGATCTCGCCTAGTCATCGCAACACGAACGTCTCGCGTGATCCACGGCGCTGGCGGCCTCTTCAGTCTTACTGTGCGCACGGGTGCATGGATATTGAAAAGTTTAAGAACTGACGAGTTAAGGGCCGCCACCGCTTCATCAACAGATGGAGCTAACAACGTCGCCGACCAGTCCACCGCGCGCGCATCGGTCTGTAAGGCTTGCACGTCTAGTCTGGCAAAACTGCGGAGTTGGATAGTTACAATTAACTTCAGCTTGGTTGAGATAAAAAAAATAAAACCCGTTTTATTTAGACTAAGCTCAGTTACTGTAAAAGTGGTCGGTAAAGTTTATCATTGACGACCGGTCTGGCGTAGTTAGTAGTGACCCTGCCTGCTAAGCCGCGGTCCTGGGTTAGAATCCCGGCAAGGGCATTTATTTGTGTGATAAGCACAGATATTTGTTCCTGAGTCATGGATGTTTTCTATGTACATATAACGTATAAGTATTTACATATCGTCACTACTTTAAAAAAAACTTGTATCTTCGTCTGTCAATGAAAAAAAAAATTGTAGTAAGTATGTATGGAATCCATATAGACTTTTTTTTTTTTAATTTATTTAACAAAAAAAGACAATGTACACAAGTTTCGCCAAACTGTAAAACAGCGTTACTGCGTTTTAACTTTGAGGTAAAGCGTGAGATACGAGATTTTTTTAAAGTAGTGACGATATTATGTATATCGTTGTCTGCAGAGTACACACAACACAAGCCTTCTTAAGGCTACCGTGGGACTCAGTCAATCTGTGCATTAAATGTTCTATATATTTTTTTTTATTAACCGACTTCAAAAAAGGAGGAGGTTCTCAATTCGACTGAATGTTTTTTTTTTTTTTGTATGTATGTTACTCGATATCTCCGAGAATCCTGGATCGATTTTGAAAACTTTTTTTTTGATTGAACGGGTATAACCCCGAGTTGGTCCCATTGACACCAAGTCAGGGTCTGATGATGGTATCTTGGAGAAATCGAGGTAACTCTTCAAATGTTATAGGCACATGTAAGGTTTTTAGTGTATTTTTCAAAGGTACACCAGTATTTACGCCTGACGGTAGTAATTTTATGTGGCTGAGCTGATGATGGAAGGTCAACTCCTCAATGGTTAGGAGTTAAAGGATAATTCTTTCACTACTGTACATATATTCGGACTGATACATATAATATCACTAGGAACCACTAAAAATCAACAATTAAATTAACTTTTTAACAAAAAATAAAACCGCCTTCAAAAAAAAGCGCGTTACAAAACACGGAGAAACTAAAAAGCCAAAAATAACAAACCTTTGAATTCAGATTTCTTATCAGATTGCAATAATCTAAACATCCAAATTATAAACAAATCAATTATTTTTGAAGGCGGGGCCAGCCTGCGTATGGTTGGGAGGGGCAAACAGGTCTGATACCGACTTCAAAAATAATTGATTTGTTTATAATTTGGATGTTTAGATTATTGCAATCTGATAAGAAATCTGAATTCAAAGGTTTGTTATTTTTGGCTTTTTAGTTTCTCCGTGTTTTGTAACGCGCTTATTTTTGAAGGCGGTTTTATTTTTTGTTAAAAAGTTAATTTATTATCATTCCCAAGAAGTTATGATATGGCGAACTTTTTCAACACTTGCACAGGGGGGTCAGTCAGTCCATTTTATCGAACTTGGACAAACCTACTAGTCATATACACTGAGAGAAAATACAACCAGTTTTCATGTTCGTTCAACAAGTTTTTTGGTAAAAATAGCGCCTACGTGCTCTTTGGTTCAAACAACAAGCTACTTGTCATTTGAATCGGCAATATATTTGAATCAACAAGTCGATTTTATAAAAACAACCTGACACATATTGTTTTAAACATACGTTTGGCTGATTCAAACGGATAAACCTCAACAAGTCGAACTTCATTATTTTTAAAATCGGGATTTAATCGCGTATAACTACATATTAAACTGACCTCCAACTCAAGTCAAACTTCAAGTCAAACTCAACAAGTTCAAGTCGAACTTGTTAAATTCACAATGCAAATTTCTCTCAGTGTACAAGTCACAATAATTGCAAAACATTTTCTTATTTTGACACAAAAGACTAAGCAAAGTCACGGACAATTACTTGGTATAATAAAAATGTTGGTCACAACACTTACTGGGCAATGGCATTAGTATCCAATGGAGTGTGAATTTAGACCATATTGATATGAAAATAAAGGCGGTATAGGTAAAACTTGTTTTAAATTTGTAGGTGGCATTCCGGATAGCGCGTGTGAACTTCTGCAGAAGCCTTTGTTTTAAAAAAGACCTCTAGTGATGTGCTTGTTATCAATAACAAGGTAAGGTAAGGTAGGTACATAAGTACGTATAATAGATTCATGGTCACATTATCATCCTCCTTGCGTTATCCCGGTATTTTCCATGGCTCATGGGAACCTGGGGTCCGCTTTGAAAACAAATCCCAATATTTGGCGTAGGCTCTAGTTTTACGAAAGCGACTACCATCTGACCTTCAAACTCGAAGGATAACTAGGCCTATTGGAATTAGTCCGGTTTCCTCACGATGTTTTCCTTCACGGAAAAGCGACTGGGAAATATCAAATGACATTTCGCACATAAGTTCTGAAAAATTCATTTGTACTTACGAGCTGGGGTTTTAAATAAATAATTTAATAAGCGTATTGGCTAACCAGAAATTAAATAAGTAAAATTTTTATTGAGCACATCACTAGCGTCACAAATCAAGGACTTCTAGCAATTTATGATGATGACCATGTACGGTTCTTGTTTCACGTTTGAGCAACGTAGTTTAATTTCAGATACCTACGTGTACGTGGCGTATTAATCTGGCTCTGATTGATAGATCAATTAATACCTACTATAATTTAGCATAAGGTACAGCGGGGCAAGTCTCGAAAGGGGGGCAATTATAACTGATCCATTTTTTCCATATGATGTTGAGTTCTACGTGTATCCACTGAACACGCGCTTACTATATATAACACTCTATTAAATAATGCAAAAATTGTAAAACATGGAAATAATGGACCAGTTACATTTGCGCCCCAGTCCAGATTTACCCCGCTGTACCTTAATCGTTTAAGTAATTCTCGCTAAGAATGTTAAGTTAGTGCAAACTTAGAGTGGTCGAATTAGTTTACGTCATCGCTGTGTCGAATAAAATTCTAAATATTGAAATCAGCCGGCGTATTATGATTCCAATTTTATCATTTATCCACGTGGATAAAGCATCCGTCACGCTTTGGCAAGTATGTCAGTGTGAGAGTGACAGTTGTCTTATCCACGTGGACAAGTGATAAAATTGGAAGCATGATACGGCGGCAGCCCAAAATAAAACACAACATGAACAAAAGGCTGTTAAAGATCGATTATCTCATCTATTGTTTCCACAAATTAAAATTTGTTTCTTTAAACGAACTTCCTCTCTAATAAAAGAACTCAAAAATAAAAAGAATTTCCCTGGTAGACAAAAATAAGTTGAACACAGATAGAACACACAAAAAAATGCAGCAATATGAGTAGATTTATGAACATCATAACACTTCGATTATTGTTACAAGTAATCTTATTAAAACTTGATTGTTTTACTTGTGTACCTACTTCAGTTATAAAATGTCTTATTTACATGAAGTTTTTCACACAAATTTAATATTAAATGACTGGATGATATAGCGTAAAACGGCTTAAATATTTAGAATTTAGCTTGCAAGCATTGACTGTTGTTTTTTATTGCGGCAACTAGGTAGGTCTATCGCTAGAGATAGCAATTAAAAGATTGAGAAAAATAATGCTTTTCTATATCTATAAATTGGCATCACCTAGATGAATAATAAATTAAATTCAATGAGCGATTTTTTTTATGTATCATGTCTAATCATTTAATCAACCCATAGCTAGGTACTATCTTGCTGCACGGGTAGCACGGTCGCGCAATAGACGATAAAATATCAGGCCGTCCCTATCGCACTATTAGTAAGTGCGATATAGAGACGGCCAGCACGGGACGCATGCTCGCACGATAGACGATAAAATATCAGGCCGTCCCTATCGCACTTACAAATAGTGCGACAGGGACGGCCTGCTATTTTATCGTCTATCGCGCGACCATGCTTCCCGTGCAGATGTTTTATCATTTATCGCGCGATCATAATTGCCTGCTTGGTCTAGTCGGTAGTAATGATCTAATAATGCAGACTATAAAGGCGATGGTCTATGGTTCAAATCCTGGGAAAGGCATTATTTTAAGTGAGTGACATATATTATATCGAAAATGACTGATTTCTATGTTTTGTAAACATTTTAATTAAAGTACCAAGAAAAAAATTAGGTTTCAAGAAAAAAATCTAAAATCCTAAACTGTTTCCATGGCCGTACAGTGCTAAGGTAACAAACTACGCTTGAGTTTTTTCACAGCAAATGTACCACGTCTATAGGCTGCAAAAAGGTAGGCTTAGTCCGGGTATACACCGACTAACACGCAAGTCTTCAATAAAGAAAACTAATCATTTTTCCATGACATTTTTTTTATTGTCGCCTGCTCCGGCCAGTCGTTTCAAAATGCATCGAGGTCATCCCGCCTTCTCTTCTTTAGTCTGCCTCCGCCCCCGCTAATCAACGGTGTCCAGTCAGTAGCCAATTTGATCCATCCATCTGGATGTATTCGGCAGACATGTCCTGCTCAATCCCACTTAAGCCTTGCGGACTAAATAGCCACATAATCTGCGATACTATACTTTTGGAGCGCAGTTCGGTGTACTTGGAAATTTGCGATATACCCAATATCAAGAAAACATGCGGTCGGCGTGAACCCTGCGCGCACGCAGCTCTCAGTTAATAAGTTGGGCGATCGTAAATTGTGCACCCTTTTTTCCCACAAGCTAACCGCCCGATTAGACGCATTATCATACGGGCCTATCGACGCCTGGCTCTCAAACTGTGCACACTGCTTTTATTATTAGAGATTGGCATGGGTGTTGATTCTTTTCAGGAGTAGAATAGAAGTACTCGATGCAGTCATTTATTCTATGAACCGTAACATTCTTTATAGGCATGTGAAAGTACTGCAAATGCACCTCAGTGCACCTCGCTTCAAGCGTCCATGGGAGATTAGAAAATAAGCGACAGCAGTGCAGTGTGCGCAGCCGAACGCACAAACGCTCACGAAACGCCCACGATACTATTTTTTTCGCAACTATCTATCTCTATCGCTCTTGCGTATTGGAGCAACGGAAAAAGTACATTTCTGCGGCGTTTCGATGGCGTTTCGTTTCGCAGAAATGCCATTCGGCTACGGGGCCAGTCGCGCCAACATTGCGCCGAGCAAATTGTTGCCATATGTAAAGAGGTAGGTAATCAAGTAATCGAACCTACTGCTGTTTTTTTATGACTCTGGGCGCCTATCAAATACTGAAATTGTTGATACCTCTCAAAAACGCTGAAAACGCCAATAACAATTTACTTTGGTGTTTGTCAATGTGTTCTTGCACCGTAGCCGAATGGCCATTACTACTCGCGACAAATTGCATTTCTGTGACGTTTGGGGTCGCAGAAATGTCATCCGGCTACAGGGCCTGTTCTCTTTGATACACCCCCGTCCGCTGGCATATTTTTCATGTTTTTTTTATTATTAACAAGCCTGAAAAGAGGCCTGTGCCGAGTCAAATAAGTTTGGAAACCTTTGCCCAAACCGGTCGACCAGCCACCTTGTGTGCACCAGCTAAGTGTTAACACAGTACCTGTCGGCTGCCATTACAGGGAACTGATAGTGGGCTGACAAAAACCGGGCACAGAAGAGCGGTTTTAATGGTAATTCAGAGATACGCCCATGATGATCTGTGATATGGGAGTATTGTGTATTGCTATACCGCAACGCGAGAACATTAATCAGTTTCAGTCATCTCGCGTTGTTGTACTAGACTATAATTGCTGCTATTGAATTGCCAATTCGTAATTTCAGCTTTTTTATGAGGTGTATAAACAAGTACAAGGTGTACAGTCAGCTGCAGAGAAAAGTAGACCCCCTTGCATACAAATTTGTATGTAGGGGGGTCCACTTTTCTCTGCAGCTAACTGTACCTACACCCCTGACGTTTTGTCGTATTGGAGCATTGTGTTTAGTAGACGAATTCAATCAGGTGAGTTGAGAGTTGCGAATAAAGGAAAAAAAAAATGCATAGTGTGAAAATGCAACCAATCCATGTATGGGCATGGGAGTTTATAGATTTTTTAAAATATAATTTACAGAGTTAAAAGAGTAGCGTTTTTTCGTAAAATTAGACTGTTTAATTTAATTTCGAATACTTCAGTTTCAGCAACTCAGGTCTTCACGGCTATACCTACATCATTTTTACAGACATCCGATTGATGACTTGGCAAATAAATATGTAAGTACAGTCAGCCAAGAAAGTGGTTTACCACTTTTCGACTCCATTTTAAACACATAAGGCCGTGGTAAAACACTTTTGCCTGACAGTACCTACAATATAGGTCCGAAAGCATTGAGATTTTAGCTGTTCTTCATCTGTGAGATGTGAGGTAACTTAGTACATTCTAAGTCATAACCTAACAACAAAATTAAAATTTTGAGAAAACCCCGACATAGTGGACCGATTTTCACGGAACATGGCTAAGAACACTCCCGATCAATTCAGCTTTCAAACAAAAAACGAAATCTAATTCGGATCATCCTTTTGAGAGTTACGATGCCACAGACAGATAGACAAACAGACAGGCAGACAGACACGTCAAACTTATGAGACCCCGTCGTTTTCTACATATAGAGAAACAGGTAATACGCGAGTTAAGTAATGTTATTATGTACTTATATGAATATGAATATGAATACTAATGAGGATTATTGTGTATTTGAATCAATTGCGACACAGCTACAATGTACGATTGGCACAGTAGGCAGGATTTTTTCCCTATAAAGGTTCGTAATACCTCTGTTTTTTGTGAATATGCTTCAGGATACAATAAGCGTCGGTGATCCAATATTCAAAGTCATTTTTTATGGAATTAGCAGGTTATTCATCTCAAGGTTGACTTTAAATGAGATTAAAGATAGGCCAAATATGGTTAAGATAGATTAGAAGTGGGTTGGCATGACATTAACTTTAGTTTAAAATTTAGCATTAATTTATGTAAAGTTAAGGCGATAAAAATCTTATTTTGGATTTGTAGACTTTACCAAGTTACCAAAATAGCACATTACGATACAAGTGCGAAAAAAAGGAAGTTCGAAACGAGTGGCGATAAGTTAAAACACGTCCGAAGGGAGGGTTCAATAGGTACATGTACATCGTATGACGTTTTTCAGTTTTCAGTACAGATGGCCCTTTGGAGTTTCGACAATGAAATCAACCACTTCTCGCACTAGTGCGTAAAAAAAGCACCAGCTGTACTGAAATAGTACATTTCGATACAAGTGCGAAAAAGAAGAAGTTCGAGACGAGTGGCGATAAATTAAAACACGACCGAAGGGAGTGTTCTAAATTGACACGAGTTACTTTCATTTTCACACGTGTATCGTACGACGTTTTTCAGTACAGATGGCCCTCCGAAGTTTCGACCTGACATATAATGAACCACTTCACGCACTAGTGCGTAAAAAAAACACCATGTGTACTGAAAATGTTATTTATTTTGCAAGAGGGCTAAGTTAACCGCTCGTGCTAATATTGATATTGATATCTGAATCATTAAAAGATCCCAACATGTGGTTCAAACCACGAGCGTAGCGAGTTTCCATGCTTCCATATTTCTCACCAATGACATTCGATTTCAAATAACCCACAATGTGTTTAAAACAATGATAACTTTACCGTCAATTTCCAGAGATGTCACTTCCATATCTATAGAAAATGTATGAGTTCACGCCGAGCAACATTTGCCAGACATCCAAATAAGTTTGTCGTATAAAGTCAAGTCATTCCATGAAAGCATGGCAGTGACAGCTATTCGACCTTGTGAAAGTCATTACTGTCATAAGTTATCTATAAATAGACTTTTTTTAATTTTCACTTTCTGTATTGTGGGCTAACGCAATGATAGGAATTTAATGATATATTGACGTCGCTATAAAAGAAAGTATAAGTCAAACTACATTACCGTCAAAAAGTTTAAGACCAAACATGATATATGCAAATAATCAACATTTCATGAAGTTCCTATGAGAATATTACTTTTCAGTACCTAAAACCGACAAAATAAAGCGTATAACAATTTTTAAAAAGGGATCATAATAAGAAATGCCTAAAAGCTAAACGTTTTTCTCATCGAAAAATCCTCCTCGACGCTTTTTCTTTTCCGAGCAGATTCTTGGCATTCTTGCTATAACTTTGTGTAGCGTTTCTTGGCTAATGGATTTCCACTCGTATTGCAGTATCTCCCATAGAGCTGTTGCAGATGTCGGACATTGTCTTCGGACTCTACGGTCGAGTTCATCCCATAAAAGTTCGATCGGGTTAAGGTCTGGGGGGGATTGCGGTGGCCAAATCATATTTTTTAACACACCTTGGCGTTCTTTATTGACTATGTAGCTTCTACAGATCTTTGCTGAGTGTTTGGGATCGTTGTCTTCTTGCAGAACAAATGGGTTGCCGATCAATATAATAAGATTACGATTACGTTTTTTTCTATTGATTACAAATTTAGTTTGATGATTTTTAGAAGGGTTTATAACAATGACACTGAACATTGTGTTTGGTCTTAAACTTTTTGACGGTAGTGTATGTGAGTGCTACATGCTTCTTTCGACAAATGTATCAAATCGAACTGTATGTGTAATTGTGTAACCACTCCTTAAATACATACATTATTTACAAAATATGCTAATTTATGCTCGTTGTTTGTTTACAATATTGGACATTCGGCTAATATTGTAACTAGTTGTTGTTTTCATTAGACTTATATTGACCGGGATATAGACCGTGATTACCTTTGTGATATCGTCGATCGAAATATCGGTAGCTCGACAAAAATCAAAAAGGTAATCACGGTCTATATCCCCGTCAATATAAGTCTAATGAAAATAACCGTGAATCATTCAAAACTCTTATAGTCGTTTGCTTTAGCTTAGCTGTAAGTATTTCACTCACGTACACATACGTTTATTTTTGGTAATTTGTTTAACATTGTTCAAAGAGTTATTCTAGCTATGCTAGTTATTAGGTCTTGAATTTTAAAGCACGAACATTGCATGCCCAATGTACCTACCTACTAGGGATTGCAATTGCTGGATCCAGCATCCAGCAATCCAGCTGGATCCAGCGCATTTTTCGGTCTGCTGGATCCAGCAGCCAGCGCTGGATCCAGCGCTGCGGATCCGCAAATAAAAAAATGTGCAATAAAATGCGTAATTAACTTCAATAAACTTATTTTGCGTCATGTTTAAAACGGTTCCGCGTTCCCGCGCGTAGCCCGTGGCCGCTTAGCATAAAATAATTCTATTTCGCTACAATTGTGAGTTTTTTTTTTCAAAAACGTAAGTAGTTTGAAACTGTATTATAACTACTGAAGATCTCAAAATGTATTTAATTATTTACTGTTACCGCAAAATTTCTTTTAAGTGTCAACTTATGTTTAGATCAGAATATTGATTGATGTTTGTCTACGTATAATGTACCTACTTAGAGGTTTATTTTTCATAAATATTAAGTAAGTTAAACTAAGTACTAGTAAGTAAATTAGTAATTTTCAATGTGAACTAGTGAATGCCCAAATGTTGTGCCAAAAAAGCAGGCCATGTCTGGTTGATAGCATTATTTATGTACAATACTTATTGTAGTACGTTCACTTCATCGTTGTTACACTTTGAATCACATTTTTTATTTATGTAGATTGCTATAAGGATTAAAAATGGTTACAAAAAGTAATGCCAACTTTTTACAAATAAATTTTAACTTTTCTTCCCTGTTAGGACAAAGTAGCAGTTTTCTGTTCACGGACAATGGTGGCAGTATAATCATATATCCCCGTCAATATAAGTCTAATGAAAATAACCGTGAATCATTCAAAACTCTTATAGTCGTTTGCTTTAGCTTAGCTGTAAGTATTTCACTCACGTACACATACGTTTATTTTTGGTAATTTGTTTAACATTGTTCAAAGAGTTATTCTAGCTATGCTAGTTATTAGGTCTTGAATTTTAAAGCACGAACATTGCATGCCCAATGTACCTACCTACAGTACCTACAAATATTATAATTATATGAATCACGATTCGATAGTTTGAGTTCGAGAAACTTCATGTATAATCATGGAAAATATTATTGCTGTCACAAGCAAAATGGCATCTTAAGCATATCCAAATACATTTACGGTAATCCAATTTATCGTCTTACCTTGAAAATGCCAAGAAAGGATTAAACTTTCTCTGAAACTTATTGGTCATTAATGACTAATGAGATAAATAAGCAATTTTATGAGAGAAAGGTTGAACTTCGAATGACCAAAATACGTTCAGATAAATAAAATACAGTTGCAGGATACGTAGCCAACATCACAATCGCCTCCACTTCGTAAGCGTTTTGTAGCTAGCTGTCCTTATCGCTCTTCTGTAGTGGCGCGACAGAGCCACACTGCGTTTCGAACTTTCGATCGTCAGGTAGCGTCAACGATTGCCACTTGGCTAATCCAGTAGAGTGGAAGGTACCAAAATACCAACAAAGGAATGTTTCCAATGACTGGTGAAGCAAAATGAACGTTTGTAAGTATGAGGAGTCCTTTCAAACCGATACTTATGCTAAATGATCATGCTTGAGGCTTTCTTTGGTAAGAATTTGCTCAGAGTATACTGATAAATAATAAATAAATAAATAAATAAATATTATAGGACATTCTTACACAGATTGACTGAGCCCCACGGTAAGCTCAAGAAGGCTTGTGTTATGGGTACTCAGACAACGATATATATAATATATATAAATACTTATATACATAGAAAACATCCATGACTCAAGAACAAATATCTGTGCTCATCACACAAATAAATGCCCTTACCGGGATTCGAACCCAGGACTGCGGCGTAGCAGGCAGGGTCACTACCGACTGCGCCAGACCGGTCGTCGTACTGATCTCCTGACGATTATTATAATAACCGCTGTTGTTTGAAAATATCGTTTTAAAATGTGCATAGGTCTAAAAGTTTTCGAAAATAAAGCAAAGTATAGGTAAGTAAATGAACTGTTGCAGGCTAAAAGAGTAGAAATTAATAAGTGGCTACCTCGCTGTGGTGTCCTTTTCAAAAAATATGTTTAAGAAACTGGGACGACACTCGACAGTAAAGCTGCGTTTAGACGTGCAAGTCATTGCTGCAAGTTTTGAGACGCAACTATAGGTAAGAGTGAGTGGCAAATATCTGTATCTCTTTCTTGCATATACTTCTGTCTCAAAACTTGCTACAATAACTTGCACGTCTAAACTCAGCTTTAGATTTGGCCACTCTTAAATTTTACTTGACTACTTTTTCTAATGAAATAAAACTATAGAAACGGATTAAATCGCGTATAATGAATTTAAAATTCATCCCGACGTTTCGAAACTTTTGCACACTGTAATTTTTCCTCAGTCACCCGTTGACCACGAACGCTGTAAAGAGTTCGAAACATCGGGATGAATTTTAAATTCATTATACGCGATTTAATCCGTTTCCATAGTTTTATTTCATGAGTAACTATCGCGGCAACCGAAGACAATATTATGTACTTTTTCTAAGCTGAGTACCTACTATGGAAAAAATAACACTCCACTATAACAATCCATTAATTCTAAATCTTCAAAAAAATCTGCATATAGAATATACTTAGGTAAGTGTATATCCATAGAGCATACAAATATCTCACCTAAGTAATCTTATTATTGTTTCGA
This sequence comes from Leguminivora glycinivorella, assembly GCF_023078275.1. Taxonomy (NCBI): domain Eukaryota; kingdom Metazoa; phylum Arthropoda; class Insecta; order Lepidoptera; family Tortricidae; genus Leguminivora; species Leguminivora glycinivorella. Next base: position 17,564,969 of record NC_062984.1, read on the forward strand.
TAATACCCAGGTACCTAATAATAATAATGACAAGTCATATCACACGCAATCGTATGAGCCAATAACAATGTTGTACTTGACACCTGTCATGTCCATGTCAGTTCCACTCTCGATGGTTTTTGCCCTTGCTTCTCGCGCCTGTCTTGAGCGCATAGATCGCTATCGGTTATACGGGTCACTGACAGATTGTGATACGGGTTTAAAGTCGATCTATTGCTGATTTGACTTATTTAATACAAGATTTTGCCTGCGGCTTCGCTCGCGTTAGAAAGAGACAAAAGGTGGCTTATGTCTCTCTCCATCCCTTCAACTATCTCCACTTAAAAAATCACGTCAATTCGTCGCTCCGTCTTGCCGTGAAAGACGGACAAACAAACAGACACACACACTTTCCCATTTATAATGTTAGTATGGATTTATAATATTAGTATGGATGACTTCTTTAAGTCGTTTAATAATTGTCATTAAGTTATATCACCAAAAACTATAGTTATTATAGTTACTTACCGTTAAACTTTCGAATTTAAATATACGGATGTACTCACGTGAATAAATCGCATTCTGCGGCTACAAGTTTTGAGACTTTTAGGTCATTTGGAGACCCATCATCGGGGATGAGTGCTCGCGGCGGCTAGACTCCGCGCACTGACTCCTCGCGGCAGCCAAATAAATATTTCATAATTTCTCCCCAAATTATTAGTTTTTAGAAAGTTCATGGTTTCTGTAACTAGCATTGAACACCCATACAGTAATGCATTATTCCATAGGCTACGTTAATCGTTTACCAACTGGCTAGCATATCATGATGGGCGCGACAGTATCTTGCCACGACACAGATCAAGATCACACATCTTTTTCCAGTTGTGTTAATGACATAAGCACGGTACATATCTCTCGGCTAGATAATCTCGCACCAATTATGTACTAGCCTTGCAGCCTGACCAAATTCTTGTTCTCCACTGACATTGTATATGAAAAGTCAACACAATACATATTTTCCAAAGGTGGAACTATTATAAAATAATATCCCGAGTAGGCAGGGCGAGGCATCGAGTTATAAATGGCGGCGTCCAGTGATAAGTATAATTCATGCGTTCAATGGAGGCAGAACAGAAGCCGGATGGGGCTCGCTGCGAGGGCGCATTGCCTGCTTGCTTACGGCACGGCACGACATTATTATTATTTTAGTAAGTTTTTTATAATTCTGCATGATAAACAACAAATTTAGTATGGGTTAGCACATAGTTACTGGCGAAATCTCAATGTAAATTGAGACTCCAGTGCCTGTTAAGATCTATTCTTACGGGTAGATGTTTGCTATAACGCCACCCTAAGGCGGTTGAGAATTGAGAGAAGGCATGGATAAATTCGCACACATCCAGCAGGCCTCCGTGGCGCAGTTGGAAGCGCAATGGCCCCGGCAAGGCCAGAGGTCGCAGGTTCGAGTCCTGCCGGAGGTGTGAATTTTTCCATTTTTCCTTTAATTTAAAATTATGTAATATCGCTCGCAGACGTTTCTGCATGATAAAAAACAAATTTTGTGCATTTTTACTTACGTTTACTAAGTTAAATTACCAACTAAATATTCTAAACTAATCAATCAATTAAATAACACTAATATGGCCCCATCCCTAGTCGTTTACGTGAAAGGGATAGCATATCGCATTGTTAACTAGGCAAAAAGGGATGGACGCGCCTCGGCGCCGCTCAGTACAACCATATTGTCCAGTATAAATGAACTCCGCGGATAATAAACAATATTCAACAAAATAATTAATTTGACTTAACTGTGGAATGTTATTCCATCTTTTTTTATATGTGGAAGTGTTAGAAGACTTGCCACACCACTTTTTGCTGCAAGAGACCATTGTTTGCAACCAAATTTAATTATTTAAGATTTTTTCCCGAGCGGACACGAACACTGTTAGCGGGTCGTATACTTGGGCGCTACTGATCGGTGTCGCGCGCGTTCAAACTTTTATACACCTGATTTTTCGTATGCTTGGTGACCGCGAGTCGCCCTGTAAGGGCCGTCTTGTTGGGTTGGTCTGTGTATTGAATCCAGGCCCCGTAGCCAAAATCCGAATGGCATTTCTGCGACGCAAAACGCCATCGAAACGCCGCAGAAATGTAGTCTGGCTCTGTCGCGCCAATACGCAAGAGTGATAGAGATAGTTCATGCGGCTGTGCATTCGGCTACGCACGCGACTCAGATCGACGAGCGGAAAAGAGCTTGGTGAAATTTTTATCCTGTCACCACACGGGACAAATTTAAATTCAAGTTATTAATAATCCCTTCAAAATTGGTGTAATGGAGACGCCGGGCACTGAATGGGCTCACTTCATAATTTATATCAGATTGAGTGCGCCCGCGGCTTCGATGCTGGTAAATGATAGCTTGCGGCTCCGTCAAGTGTTGCCTTTAAATATTTGCACGTGGACTGTCATTATTTGCAGTACTTAGGTTTAGATATAGCCTACTAAGTCCTGAGATCCTTTAAGAATAACATAAATTTTGATTTTGAATTACAATGGAAAGAAAGTTCTAGAAAGTTCTAAATTCAACACTGTAAAAATTTGTCTTGGTTACAGAAGGCATGAAAGAGGTGTTATTAAAAATCTAGATTACTTTGCTTATCCGCGAATAGATAACGTGCTAGTCAATCAGTGCTGTCTTTATAGGTAGGTACATGTAATTAATGTTCCCACCCTCCAACCGCAAAAATAGATACACAAATCAATAAACGACCCACCACCAAAAATACAAAATTCGACACGTTATTTGCTTCTCTACGTCACGTCAATGCCTCGATCCTCAGATATTGATGTTGAGGTTGATGATTTCCGAAAAATGACGCCTGATTCAATTGATTATTACTTATTATAGGTATTAAAGATATAGGACAGACTGTATATTAGTACGACGTACACAGACAAGAGTGCAAGTTCCGATTATTTGAATAAGGAATTCCAATGTTTGTGTATCACCTGTGCCTCATACAGCACGCCACAGATCTTCAATCGACCGCGGCAGCTTAGGAAGCCACAATACGAGATGTGTACTGTTACCTAACTGTCGCGCAAACACTTAGCCAAAGTCACAGTCGTAGCTAGCCTTCCTATCGCTCTTAGGTAGTGGTGCGACAGAGGCAGACTGTGTTTTGATCGCCACGTTAGAGTCAATGGTTGTCATTTCGGCTAGGCCGGGGCGGCAAAGCTGCGAAATGTCAGACTCATACGTTAAGACATTAGTGGATTACTTTGCAGGTAATTAAATTCTATAGTGGAAGGTTGAATGTTCAACGGAATAGCAGTTTTTTGCTTGAGAGAGAAGAATTCGGCATAGTGTGAACAAGAGCATTCCTTTGGCAGGATTGGTTTAGAACTGAAAATATGGGGGGATAGATTCCCAACTTTTCTTGATAGGTATCATTAACGCTACTAGGCCAAGTTTGGTATTATTGTCATATCAATCGTGAATTCATTTCTGGTACCATATTGACAGTATTCAGAATTGAAAACATGTAAAATATGAAAACATATCTTTATAACCTGAAGAAACTTAATTAAGATCCTAGTTTATGAAAATGAAAATGAAAATGATTTATTGGTTACACAGGTTGTACATAGAAACCAAACAAGAGTTTAAATATGTAATTTTGTTCATGTTGGATTATTTTTTAACAAAGATAATCGTATCGTTAGCAACAAAATAGTATTTGATTAGAGAGGTACAGGTATAGCAAGGTTCCTATTTTCATTCAATAGTTTATTAAGATACTAACGTATTGCAGGAAACTGTACCTGTACTCGAACCGAGCCGTTGCAGTTCAATGTGTGTCATTGTGTCATTTGAGCAAGTTCTGTTGCCCCGGCGCACGCAAACTTACAAGCAAAGACGACTACACACTAAAGACCACAGATGTCATATATACCATAGATCAAGCAAAGGTATCTAGTTAGCGTGTCAAATAAACTCGGTAAAATCCACTGGGTTGTCCGTCTTTAATCGCAGCTTGCAGCTTTCGGGTGCCAATTTTTGTAAGATGAAGTCAACAAAAACATTAAAAATGCATCGATATTTAATTGCAACAACAAAAAAATTATGAACACTCAAGGGCCTGAGACATATTTAAAATCGCAGCTAAGTAACAACTTCGTTTGTCGTTAGCAATCTATTACTTTACTGGTCTCTGGCACAAACTATTCAAAGATCGTTAGTTCTTCATAAAGGCAATTATGTATTATATAAGAATTTAATGGATATGTTAGGCAATTTTGCAGACTAGATTATGCCTGATTAGATTGAGAATTATGAAAATAACTCATTTAATAAAAGTCTTTTTGCAAACAAACCTTTTTGTATGACTTAATCAGATGGGGTCAGGTCAGACAGATTTTAGGCTTCACTTTTTATACCTATTGGCTACGTGCACGACAATTACGCCCACTACCATGTTAACTTGAAGTGGAAAATGTCAAAAAATGACATGTAAACAAACATATATTTTAATGATTTTTCGTTAATTTTAAATAAATCGAATAACAAGAGCTACTTTTTCAAGTGTAATTTATGTAGATAGATTATAAAGACATGGATATAATAATAAAAATCAGTTTCCAAAGCATTACTCACGGTATAAACTTCCAACCCCAGACCACAGAAAGAGGCAATAAGCAGAATTGGTGCTGGCAGGGCATATAAGGAATCTTGAAGAACATAGGAGTAATGGTAGAAGTTCTACGAGCGAGTGATATGGTATTCGCTAAACCTCCGTCCCGTTAATGCCATAAAACAAATCTAAACGTAAGTACCTAGTCATGTCCGCGGCCGCAGAAATATCCGACACGGGCCTATTCTCAGGCTAGGCCTGAATCTTTAAGCATAATCTTTTACGGTAGGAAAAATACAAAGAGCGTATTGAACAATATTAGGTAAACAAAGCTTAAATATAATTTATTATAATGTTTTGTTTTGACATGTCACTTACGTTTTCTTTTCACGGTAGCTAGCCATTTAGTTCTTTGATCCAATTTCCAGTGTGCTCTAAGAAACGCATAGAACGTGCAACGACTATTTATGCCATTATTTTTACAATTAACAACGAAACAACATTGGTGCCCCATATCAAACATTACACATTGTATTATATTTTATGAGTTTTGATAGATGACAACCACAATCAGTGTCGATTTTGGCCACCGCAAGCACTGCGATCGCTTTGCTTACCCCCTCCATGCACTTCGCACGAAGCCAATACATATAATGTAGGTACGTAATTCAGTTTTAAGTCATGCAGTACGTGCTAGGCTTCGTAGCTAAATGGCAGTCAATGGTAGCAGGCTGGCATGCTTTGACCAAAAATGACCAACGAATGCTTAGACTATCTGTTTAGAGGACTTAATATTCTTTAAATTAATTAAGATACTTGGCTAGTTTCTTCTAAGCTTTGCCGACCGTTTTTAGGGTTCCGTACCAAAAAGGTACAACAGGAACCCTTATGGTGCGACTCTGTCCATCTGTCTGTCCGTCTGTCACATTGTTAAATATCTCGAGAACTACTTATGCTATCGATATGAAATTTGGAATAGTTATAAACATTGTGAACCTCTACAAGTTGAAAGTATTTTTTTTTAAATTAATTAATATAAATGATAGAAAATGGCCAAAATGAAAGGGGGGCAAACTGAAAATTTCAAGTAACTAGGTCAAGTGGGGTATCGTTAGAAAGAGCTCAAATTATACATATCAAAACAATTTTTTTTTAATTTTTTAGTTGTGGAAAAAAATGTTTTTTGAAGGAAAATGTAAAAAAAAATACCGTCCCCCCCCCTTATCTCCGAAGTTTACCAACATAAATTTATGAAATTTTCACCAAACATGGCTATTATAATGAATATTACAGGAAAAATAAAATCGTAGGTACACGTATCTTGAAAACTTTTTTTTTATTTATAAAAATCTTTCAGATTTACATTTTGAATTTCAACACCCTTGCGGGTGTTTATTGTACCTGTATTTTTTAACAAAATAACAATGAAATTACCTGCTTTCAAACAGAGGCAAAATGGTTAAAATCGGTTCACGCAATAAACAATTATTCCATAAAAATCATCTTCCATACTAGCTCGCGCGCATTAGTTTACTCAATTTGCCGATAGATGTCGCTGTACGTTGAACGCTCATTTCCTACATCGCGTTTTTCCTGATATAATGAGGTCGGTTCAGGAGCGTCCTTGCGACATGTCGTAAGTCGTAAACTATTGAAGTCGAATAGTCTTGATTTTATTTGGACGTTGTCTAACAATAAAATTGTATATTAAAATATTACTTGTTATGTGAGAAATTGAGTCTTGAGGGATTTAGTCTAATCTGTAGAGTTTTATGAATAACATTTTGATGATTCAACTATTGAAAGTTTGTACGGAACCCTCGGTGAGCGAGTCCGACTCGCACTTGACCGGTTTTTTTCTTATTATAATGATTCATGCTTATACGTTTTATTACGATGATAATATCAACAAAGCTTCTCATACACCAAACTAGCGTTACATAAAAATGTGTGCTCTATAAAATACCTATTCTAACGGTAACTTACAGTTAATCTGTAACCGCTCTAATAAAACACCTAATACACAACCTCTCATTACGAATACCGATCATCTCGTACTTTCTAAAGCATCTCTTATAGGATTTTAATTTCGTTTGTGCATTAAAAGCGGATGTGCTTTTACTTAATAGGATTTTAATTAAAATTGGTAGTAATTGTTATTTTGCTTTAGTTTTGCCGTAGTTTCTTTAAAGATCATCATCATCTTCGGTTATCCCGTCATTTGCCAAGGCTCATGAGAGCCTGGAGTCCCCTTTGACAACTAATTTCAAGTTTTGGCGTAAAATCACCAATTGGGTATAAAGTTTTTTTTTTGTTTTTTTTTTCAGCGGAAAATCTCGTTAATCTTTAATTTGTACCAAGTCAGATTACATTACAGGACACTTTTATTATAGGACCTAGTTACACAGAAACTTATATATTATCTATCTATTAGGTATAGAGTAGATACGTAAGGTAAAATAGATCCAAAAGTGCTTAACTATTGCTCTGGCCGCACAGTCTTAAAAACGAAGAAAATTTACATGAGAAAAAAAAAACTATGCATTAGTGATGTTCACTTTCTATCGATAATTGACACTTCGTCACGGTAGCGGATATATAAATGCTATCTTAATCACCTTATCGTAGCTGGTTTAAGGTTGAAATAAGCGTGTCTGTCCATGAATGTTAGGAAAGTGACATTATATGGACGCGTTTTGATTGGTTGTCTAACTAGATACCAGGGTAATGAGCTGTGTAATATTAGGTGTCAGGACTTTGATATGTCAATTTTGTAAGGGTAGTGTCAGATCCGTGTTGGATGTAATAGCGATAAAAGTGTCAATCTTTTACAACACTATGATTGTAAGATAAAGTAAATCATACCTTATATTTCTAATGAAGGCTGAAGTCCAAGATACAATGACTAAACTTGTATTTTACATACCTTTGATTTGTTGATTTGACAATCCACAATGATTTGGAGGACTAATACCATGATGAACTAGCAAAGTTGATTATGAATAATTATTACCTGTAACAAAGAATTATTAAGTTAGTTCTAACGTATAAAATACTTCGAGAAGTAAGGATAGACGCAAATATTGAATATATACTTTTATGATATGCATTACAGGATAAGTAAAAGAACAAAAAATTTTATTGCTAGTCGTAAGTTTTGACGAAAACCCGATATTAGCCACCGAGGAAAACTTGCAAATTCTGGTACAGTAAAACATAACCCGATCGACAAATTCAATTAATTTAGACTAGCTAAGCGAAATATAAATAAGCAGTTATTTTTCCCATACCGCGTACAATAACCTAATATAGTCAAAATCCTTGTATAATAATTTACGTCTTTTATCATTCCATATTGGATCCTCATGAAAGTAATATCGGATCAGTTGACTGACACAATTGTCGATAATATCGATGAACAATGTGTGTGGCTAGGGTTCCTGGTACTGGACAATGGAGTCGATGACAATCGAGCACAGCACTGCCCTTTGTCGATGTTTCTTGGTAACAAGGCTCTTCGGGAAACTGTTTATTTGTAGTGTAAATAAATAACAAGTGAAGACGTAGACGGTTGAAATGTAAGATGAGAAAGGATCTTAACATGTCTAATATGTTATCATACAAATTAATAACATTTAAGGTACATGTATAAGTCTCTCGGGAGTTGTATAAGACGAGTATATTATGATACTTGCAACTTTCGAACTCCAATTTATTTATAAATGTCAAATCGGTGTATCTGACTCACAACGTAACTAACTAACTCACTTCATATAACGAATAGCAGCTATATTAGATAACATTTAAAGTCGTTTAAAGTTATATTGTTTATAGACATACTCGTACTCATGATGTTAATTTTATTCAATGAATCAAATCAATACAGATATTAAAAGCAATCAAAACTTCATTTAAAATACTACACAGTTTGTAAAATATAGTAAAGTAATCAACAAACAAATGAATAGGATAGGAATTAATAAAGCAAATGTAATTAACGACGGCACATTCGAAACCTGAAACAATTTATTCTGTGTATTTGACAGACGCAAACAGAAGTGTTTATATTTTGTGAACGTAAAAAATAGCATTGTATAGAAATCAAAGTAAAATTTTGTACCAAAGTTGATAATGTGTAAGAAGAGAATATGTACCTATCAAATTATCCTGAACCGGTAGGTTTGCAGTTTTTTTATATGAAATTTTCGAATATGTTTGTAGTAGTATTAGTAGTAGTAAACACTTTATTGCACAGAACAAATTACAAGTACAGTGAATAATTATAATGGTTATGTACAAAGGCGAGCTTATCCCTTTAAGGGACCTCTTCCAGCTAACCTACCTAGTTTTCACAGAAAATTAAGTTTAACATTTTGGATGCTAACACGTTTCAGTTTTAATGTTATTCCGTTTATTGGTTTCACATGATTTGTTAATTTTAAGGATACCCGACAGGAATACTGTCACTTAACTGTTATGTGATGAGGATATAAATACATAAATATATGTATGTATTTCATTAATTTCAAATATATCTCAATATGAATAATAAGTTGTGAATGGACACTTATTATTTCATAACATCAATGTCGAGATTTCCTAAGATTTCCGGCAGTCAGGTTTAAATTTATTTTGTGAAAACTACGACCTCGGCGGCCATAGTAAAAAAGTTCGTGTACGTGATAAATTATCGATTACAATTTTAGAAACGATCTAGGTATAACTAATACCTTACCTGAGATCATTTTTAACCCCCGACGCAAAAACGACGGGGTGTTATAAGTTTGACGTGTCTGTCTGTCTGTCTGTCTGTTTGTCTGTCTGTGTGTGTGTCTGTCTGTGGCATCGTAGCTCCCGAACGGATGAACCGATTTCGATTTAGTTTTTTTTATTTGAAAGCTATGTTAGTCGGGAGTGTTCTTAGCCATGTTTCATGAAAATCGGTCCACTAGGTCGCGGTCGGGGGTTTTTCAAAATTTTAATTTTGTGGTTAGGTTATAAACACCTAGGTAAAGTTTTTGTTGGCTTTAATCTTAATTATCTTTGCTTTAGTTTTTAAATTATACCTAGGTGCAAGTGCATTTAAATTGGATCACATTGAATCAATGAAAAAGATAAAGAAACAGCGCAAATAATTATTCAATGTTTAAATGGCAAAAACGTAACCCTAATATATATAAAAAAAAAACTTTTTATCGGGACTTGCGTTCTCGACAGTATTAGTAGAAGGAAACAGCACCAGTTGGTGTTGGTGGGAAAGTCCCACAAGTATCATTGTTCCTAATTGTATGAGGTCAGCCCTTTGTTCCGCGGACTCCGTGGCGTGACCTTAGCGTTCACACTATTTGCATTAATAGATTTGTGGAGTCTCACTCCCAAAAACGAATACTACTGGTTGCTACTGTAAGTGCTCGATCTTAGTACAGTCGCCACCAAGTATGCAAGCGGGGAAAAATATCTTACTTATAAATAATTATAATATTAATGGTAGAGAATGCCTTTTGGCATTAAGTCCGCCATTTGTACATTATTGTGTATATTTTGTGCAATAAAGTTTAAATAATATCTAATTCAAAATAGATGGGGACTTGTCCAGATATTTGTGGGCATACTAGCTGCTACGATGTAATTGGTACCAACCAACTAATGCTAAGAGATGACTCAAGTAACTGACGATTAACATTTATCTATAAGAGCCTCTTTTGCTGCTAAACTGCTCAAGTTCCAGTGGAATTAAGGGGTTGAAAGACTTGAAAGGAAACGAAATTGTGATACTGGAGGCTGCACTATTAAAACTATTAAACCGTATCCCACGGTCGATTTATACAAATCCCACGGGAGGAAATGAGGGCGTAAAATCGAATGCTAGATTGAACTTCTACCATAAGGAATAACCTAACCATAATACAAAAATTTAAATTTTGAAAAAACCCTGACATATATACCTAGTTCAGCCTTACTTGTCCAATATAGTAAACAAACACTGCTGGAAAACATTATCTCACTTTTTTCTAGAATTACACATTAACCATTACTAAAATGTTATTATACACTTAAATAAACTCACAAAGTATTGAAATCAATAAAAAAACCACTGAAAAATTCAATCATTTCTAAAACGATTTTCATCAATAATTATTGTAATTACGAACGGATGACATCAAAAACTCCTGACATTACGAAGTCTAGATTGTCTATGAGTCGTAATGTTGGGATGACAACTTATCATTATGAACGATCGATATGAACGAATTAAATTTTGGTTTTAACATAGATATTGTGTGACGTAAAATTAAAAATCCTCTGATGACATCAACAGCGAAATTATCGTTAATACATCATTTTATCGACACTTCCAATCACAAGTAATTGTCTTTGACCATATTTGACGTTTCGTTTGTTTACTATATTGGACAAGTAAGGCTGAACTGACTTTAAGTAGTGTTAGTGGTCCGATTTCAATGAAAAACAGGCTCAAAACACTAAAACGCCTATAATTCAGTTTTCAGGCAAAGAAACTACATCTAAATTAGTTCATCCGTTCGGAAGCTACGATGCCACAGACAGAGAAACAGACACGTAAAACTTATAACACCCCGTCGTTTTTGCGTCGGGGGTTAAGAATTGGTCTTGTCAAAGTGGCACAGTAGGTAGGTACTGATCTCGTTCTGTCGTAGCCAACGGTATTTCGGCAGTCCTGTTCCGTATCTGACATGCATCCATTGTATGGAGAAAGAGAACAGCGCCCCCAACGGTTACATACTAGAAACGAAAATTATATTATCGAGTAAACACATTGAAAATTTTCAAAAATCGTGGTTCAAAAATTGTTTTTGTCAAAAACTTCACAGTAAGTACTGATCTCGTTTCGTCTTAGCGAACGGTATTTTGGCAGTCCTGTCCTGTGTGGGAACCTCGGGTCATTGCTCGTGTGTAAGCACCTCATTTCCGCTTCAACTTCGAGGTTTTATAGTTCAATGAAACTTTTATCGGCGTATTTGCTGAATCAGGTAATTAATCGTAAATAGGAGATCAGAGAATCTACTTGTACTTATATATGAAGGAAATCGCTAAAGTTAATGAGACCTAACTAGTAACTAAGTAAGTTCTAAGGTCAATTCAATGATCATCAATACAAAGTTTCTAAACGAGAAGTTTCTAATATTACCTAATTTAGTTTACTGGAAGAACTGAGAAGGAAATAATTGAAATATCTTCTCTAATCTGATAATTGAAATTTTGTTACTGACTGAAGTGATACTATTTATCAACTCAAAATTTTACTCGTAGCGGTGTTTATACTATAGTCGGCCACATCAAACCATGCCAAGACGAACAAATGAGTAACTGTCACAGTAATATGCGGGAAAGCCATACCAAACTATGAAATTATACCAATATACCAAGCGGCCAAAACGGCGTAAAATTACCAACTGAAAATTGTGCTACAATGAAAAAATAACATGCCAGAAATATTTGGAACTATCAAACGTCTAAAAAATTCAGACTCCGCAGGTTGTTGGCCATTACTAAAAAAATACCCTTTTCTCAAACATGGTATGAAATATTGATGTTATGTGCCTTATAATTGGCAGCGAAGTATGACGTTGCAGGTGCGGCTAGGACGATTGATAGATAATGGAATTTCATACAAACCTTGCAGGCCAAGGCCGGCAAAGTCTTCTTTTTTAATTTCCAAACACAGATAATTGTGACATAACATCCAGGTATTTAGCCAATTAAAAAAAACTATAAGGGGCTTTATAGACGTGCCGACTGCAACTGGTACGGGTCCTAGACAATATTTGATTTTGGGTGCGTTTTCATACAAAAAAATTTTTTTTTCGTTTTTTTTTAATTTTTTTTTAACTTTTTGTTTTTTTATATCTGGGAACGAAAATTCTATTATTTTTGCGCTACGACGCACCGTTTAGGAGATACAGCCATCCAAAGTTACTATTTTCAGTAGACTTTATTTATTTCATACCATGTTTGAGAAAAGCACTATACATACCTCGGCGGGAAATGGGGTTGCCCGCCTCAGACCTATCCGACCTCGCTTCGCTCGGCCGTCTATATGTCTTCGGCCGGCAACCCCCTTTGTCCCGGCCTCTGTAGTAATGTACTATTGTTATGAGAGCCACTAGGTCTTTCAATCATTATATTTGCAAGAATCGAGACCTCATCGATCTGTTCTGTGACAGTTTTACTCGTATAAGACTATCAGCTGCTCTTGCACTCTTGTGCATGGCGAATTTATTAATGAATTCATTCATAATTTCTCCACGCACTTTTACAGCTGATAGTACATCAGTACGCAAACTACTGACCCAAGACTTCTCCCACTGTAAACGCTCAAATAACTCTGTAAATAGGTTACTGCTTTTTTTCCCTTTCTCTTATTGTTTGTTTTCAATCATTGCTCAAACTCATTACTGCTGTAGGTACTTCAAATACTGATATGTAGTACTAAATCTTCAAATTTACTACAGAATTTTGTATAATTTTGCACGCACGTACATTGCCCAGTTTCTATCTGTGAAAACTTGTTATTGGCTTATTGTTTCTATGTTGTAAGCCTTATTGTAACTTTATCTGTAAGTTTTCCTAATAAATAAAATAAAATTAATGACATATGTAGGTCGACTCAGGAGGGCGATTTTTGAATCTCGCATACGGGATTTTGTCACTAAAATACCGGTTGAAAACGGTGACTTGCCTATTATTTTCAGTGACAATTTTCTGAATTCGAACGCGTGAGACTCAAAAATCGGCCCGCTGGATGTATTCTAAATAAAATGGTGGGAAAACGCGGGCAGCAGGGTCGAGAGAAAAAAACAGGGGAAGGCCTTTGCCCAGCAGTGGGACACTAAAAGAGGCTAATAAAAAACATAGGTCTGTAGTTTTACTTTACAGATCAAAACACTAGGATATCAGAGAGGATATGTAGGTACTAGTATTATGTAAACAGGTCACATTGCGGGAAATATGCACCAGCATTACGCAAATGGAACGCGGCCCGTACTCTTGCGATCTTGATGCTTTTGACATTACCAGTCAATGGCGGCCGGTGTGTTATCACCATTGCTTGCCGAGACTGAACTGAGCATTTCTTTTTTTTGGCCAATATTTTTTTTTTATTGTTTTAGGGAATTTTAGGTCAATTGTACTCAGAATCACGAGCACTTTCAATCTCACTGGGAGACAAAAAGTGTCCCAGAATTTCCATACATTTTTGTTACTTTCCTCTTTTCTTTTGTTACCCCATACAAGATGTACGGAAAATGGTAACAAAATAAGAAAAAATCGTATGGGACAAATTTTTTAACTACTAGGATTGAAAAGGCTAGTAATTCTGAGTAGAAATAGCATTTTTTTTTCAAAAATATCACACTTCATAAAAGTGACAAAAAAAAAAGAAATTCTCAACTAAGGTACAGCGGGCCAATTTCGACTGGGGGCACCCCCCGCCCCATCTGCGATGTGCCCCGATGTACCTTATACAAATATTCAAAGTACGTTTTGCATGTTAAAACTATCACTATTTAGAAATGATTAAAATGTAAAGATTTTTGGAACTGATAATATTGGGTTGGTAAGAAAGTAATGAGCGAATCATAACCAATATTGTACTTTTTATTTAATTTATTATTTTAATCATTCATCAATTTTTTTTTTTTTTACTGAAAGAGAAAACTGTATTTATTGCTAACATAGAAAATATTTATAGATACACAATGAAATACCAATACAATACTTTAAACTTACTATAAACTTACATCTACACAGCCTTTAACATAAAACTTAACTATTTAACACATTAAAAAAAAAAAAAAACACACACACCTACCAAACTACCTAAATTAGTCAAATAATCCACCCCGCATCGTTCCCGACGCAAAAGTGCCCATCGCACTAGCCGCGTCTCCACGCTGAACCGCGATGGACAACCTCTGCGCCAAGAACGACCCGGAGCGGGGGTTGAGACCCCTCTCCTGCAGACGACGCCCCAGCTCCCACCAACACCCACTAGTCTCCACGGCTACCGGAACAAATACATAATTTGATAAGGCAGAGTACTTGGCCCTTTTTTGATCCGCCGCCTGCTCCGCAGCTCCTGCCATCTGCCATTATCAAAAATATAACGGCCTTCGTTATCTACTACTTGTCTCCATCGTTCTGGTAAAGAATGAATAGCATCGGCGAAGAAGTTCTTAGGTTTAGATTCATAAAACTCAGCTATGTACTGTCGTAGATGGGCTTGATCATCGAACTTTTTTTTCATTCAAGGCATTGCTTAGCGATCTGAACAATGCGTAATTCGTAGGTGCCAAGTCTGGAGAGTACGGTGGATGAGGTATCACTTTCCAACCTAGCTCCAATAGCTTCAATTCTGACAGATTTTTTGGTTTAAATTTTCAAGCTGATTACAGTATACTGATGCGGTAACAGTCATTACACTTGGTAGGAGTTCCCAGTGAATAATACCATGAATATCCCACCAAACGGACAGCATAACTTTTTTCGGGTGAGGCTCTGTTTTTGGTGCCTCTATTACTTTTTCGTTTGGAGCTAGCCACTGACGTTTGCGTGTGTGATTTATATATAAGACCCATTTTTCATCTCCAGTGATAAGATGGGCCAACCAGTTGAATGTGCGGCGAAAAGACAGAAGTTGTATGCAGATATCGGCACGGCGGTTTAGTTGATCTCTATCAAGTTCGTGCGGTATCCAAACACTGTATTTGTAGTTTTTCCCAACTCGTGTAAATGTGTTTCTATGGTGACATGAGAGCAGCCTAACTCGGTAGCAAGAGTACGACTCGTTAGCCTCGGATCTCCTTCAATTAAGGTTTTTAATTTGGCTACATCAATCTTCACCGGTCGACCAGACTTAGGTTGATCTGATAATGAAAAGTCGCCACTACGAAACCGCTGGAACCATCGTTTCACCGTGGCCTCAGACACAACTTCAGGAGCAACACGCTGACATATATTACGCACTGCTTCGGCGGCTGAATGGCCAGACTGAAATTCATATAGTAAGCAATGCCTTACATGCACTTTTAATTCGTCCATTTTCTTCCTTATATTAGCTCGGCGACAGCTAGTGAATGACTGACGAGAAACTGTGCGACTCGCCCTTTATATACTTTCGACCATAGAAGATTCTAGAACTCTCTCAAAAATTTTATGTGGAATTCAATCAATCGCTCATTACTTTCTTACCAACCCAATAGTACCGAATCTATTGAAGGATGAAAGAATTAACCTATGAAGTAATAAAGCCTTTAGTTTTCTGTATAGTGACGGAGGTGGTGATGTTGTACAGGATATCTATTGGCTCAGTGCTACACTGTAGGGTATCTGCATGGCGAAAACGACGTCTACAATGGCAAAGCAAATGTGACAAAAATCTCAAAAACATGGTGTAAACCTAAACTTTTTTGCTCGACTTGGCCCCATTACCGTGGCCCCAGATACAGGCGAACCTCTTAACGGTGGTAAGTAAATATAGGACATAAAAAATCTAATTAGATGACTTTTACTTAAAATTGTTTTTTTTTTAACCATACAAATTAATTCGGCCCGCAACGTAATGCAAACACACTCGCGTTAAACGCTCGTTGACAGTTGTCATTGATTGTCATCGCAACCACGTTTACAGTACATTGCGGCTGGGAAAATTCACAAAATTCATTACGGAGTGAAAATTAAGAGTAACTCAAAAATACCTCTGAATTTATGATAACAATATTGAAATATGGCTGGTTTCATTTATAGCCCTTATTACGTTTACGCGCTGTATACTGTATTTCATTTATTTGTTGTAGTCATGTACAATAAAATTAGGATGTTACATAATAAGGTACAAGTAAGGCCATGACACCCTGGAAGGGCATGCAACAGAAACTTAAAACTAGACTAAAAGCTAAACTTTAGGTATTATTATATAATAACAATTAATTTAATGATTTAATTTGATTACATTCAATAAATACAATTCATTTAATATTCTAATATTATTTGAAAGATTATGGTATGCTATCCAAACTATTGTCATTAAGGAAATCCTTAACCGAGTAATAGCATTTATCAATTAGTAATTTTTTAAATTTGCTTTTAAATAATTCATTTCTAGGTTCTAATTTGATTGTGTTAGGAATTTTATTAAATATCAAAATGCATTTATATTGGGGACTATTTTTACACATTTCTAAATTAGTTTTTGGTAAAAGGAGTTTATTCCTGTATTGCGGTCTAGTATTTTCCTTATCTCGTTTTAATACGAATAAATCTGAATTTTCCCGGACAAAAAGCGCAGCCTGTAATATATAAATGCAGGGTAGGGTTAACAGCCTGTATTGGATAAAGTATGGGCGGCAACTGTTCGGGATCCGGATATTAGCTAGGATACGAACACATTTCTTTTGCATCACGAACAGCTGATCGGCCTCGGCGCTGTCCCCCCACAGCTCCACGGCGTAGCGGAGCCACGCGAACGCATATGAGTAGTAGGCTGATAACGCACATTTAAAATTTGTATTTCTTTTTAATACACTAAGTGCATATAGAAAACTAGACATTTTTGTTTTAATTTTTTGGATATGTCCTTTCCAATTAATTCCGGAGTCTATTGTTATGCCTAAAAGGTTGAATTCTGTGACTTCCTCTATATTACACGAATTGCTTTCTAAATTTAACTCAATAGGTTTTTTTTGTGCAGGTTTAAATTGTATAATTTTGGTTTTATTCAAATTAATTTCTAAATTGTGGTCACTGAGCCAGTTTTTTACCGTGAAAAAAATATTTTTAAGCTGATTATTACATTCTAAACTATTATTGCATTTAAACAAAAGAGAAACATCATCGGCAAACATAACGCAGCTCGTGTTCGTGTCTATGTTTTTTGGCAGGTCGTTTATATACGCCAAGAAAAGGAGACATCCACAAACGCTTCCCTGGGGGATAGAACAGGTTATATTTCGCATGTTTGACGTAACTGTTTTAATAGCTTCGGATTTTTCGTCGTAAAATTCTATTTGTACACATTGCATACGGTTTTGAAGGTATGATTTAAACCAGTTATGAGCGAGACCGCGTATTCCCATGCCATACAGTTTATAAAGTAATATTTCGTGGGATACTTTATCGTACGCTTTCGTCATATCCAACAGAAGCCCTACACTATATGATTTATTGTTTATATGCTCAAAAATGTTTTGCATATATTTATAAACCGCTAGTGACGTTGAATGATATTTTCTGAATCCAAATTGGTTTTTATCTAATATGTTAAATTTCTCTAAAAAGTTATAAACACGATTTATCATACATTTTTCGAAAATCTTTGAAATGGTCGGTAAGAGGGCTATCGGACGATATTGGGTAGGGTTTTTGCATCACCGCCTGGTTTTAAAATAGGTTTTATTTTTGCGATTTTTAGTACATCTGGGAATTTTCCTTCGTTAAATGATTGATTGATTAACCATGTAAGAGGGGTCGCTAACTCTGTTGTACATATTTTTAATAGGACTGGTGGTATTTCGTCCATACCGGAACTATACTTATTTTTGAGCTGCTTTATTAATTTAATTATTTCGCTTTCTGTGGCGGGTCGTATGAATATCGAATTATTAACGGGGGTATGCACACAATGCGCGCGCGACGGATCGGCGCCGGCTCCAAGGTCCGTCTCGCCGACCGACGCGAAGTACTCATTAAACACGTTAGTTATCAGCTCCGGCGATGTTACTAGCGCGTCAGCTGTTTTAAGAGACATGTTTTTGTACGCGCTATTCTTCTGTTTCTTTTTTATATTATTTATTATGGACCACATAGTTTTCATTTTATTTTTTGATGTATTCATAGCTCTGGCGTAATTAATTTTTTTGGACATTTTTATACTACGTTTTAGAATCTTTTCATAATTTTTATAATGGTTACGAACTACTTCATTTTTATTTTTATTTGCCAAGACTTTGAGTTGCCTTTTATGTCTACAAGATATACGCAAACCTTTTGTTAGCCATGGTTTGGTGCGGTTTGTAGTTGAACATTTAATGCGCTTTTGGGGTACATGTTCATTTAATAATGTTTGTAGCGTACAATGAAATAAATCATAGTTAACATTTATATTATTGTTTAGAGAAAACATGTTATTCCAATTGATCTCACGTAATGCTAGTCTAAATGATGACATATTTTTTTCGTTAAATATTCTTTTTGTGGCGTAAAAATTATTTTGGGTTTTTTTTACTTGCATGTTTTGAATTTTATACATAACACTTTTATGGTCTGATATGCCGTGGTCCGTAACTTCAATTGAATAAGATTTAGTGTTGGTGAATACGAGATCTATACAGGAACTAGAATTATTACTTTGTCGAGTTGGCACATTTACGACTTGTACTAAATTATTACTTAACATTTCATCCGAAAGTTTTGTCGTGGTGGTATTATTTAAAAGCATATTTATATTAAAATCTCCAACTATAAGTATGTTTCGTTTTTGTTCTTTCTGTTTAATTTTTTGAAGTATGCTATTTAGACAATCGAAGAATACATTAATGTCCCTATCTGGTCGATACATATTTATTAAAATTATATTTTGTTCTGGAATTTCAACAGCACAACACTCAACTATACACTCCCGCGACATTTCTGCGATTTCTGGTATTTCACGAAATTTAATGTCTTTTTTTGTGAGTATTGCAACGCCGCCGCCTTGGTGATGTTGACGGTAGTAAGATGCCGCGAAGTCGTACCCGTCGATGGAAATCGAATCCTTCTGCATTAATGAGATCCAGGTCTCTGATAGACAGGCTATGTCGACGTTTTCATCTCGTAGGAATGTCTCTATGATATCACATTTGTTTTTAAGGCTTTGCGTATTCTGAATCAATATTTTGAATTCATGTGCGAAAGGAATTACGCGTGCCGCTGTTATTCGTTTCTGAGTAGGGTGGAGGAGTCAATGTAGGTATTGTTTCACTATTTATTGCTTTTTGAGTGTCGTCTGATTTGTTCCTTGTTATCTCGAGTTTGGAAGTATCCCTTTCAATATAGCTGTTATGTTCTGGGACGAATTCTTTTCCATTTATGTAAAGTTTATTTTGCCTTATAATAGCGTAATGTCCTTCCCGGCGAGCTTTCACGAGTTCGGTTTTAAGGTGTCGTCTGTGATCCAGCTCCGTACTGTCCATAAACATAGAAACAGCAAATCCCGTATTCCTAAACAAATGGGAATTTTCAAGTATGTAATTTGTCATTCGCTTGCTTAGCAGTTCTATTTGTAGGGGGCGACGATATCCTTTTTTTCCTATCCGTGAAACTCCTTCAATGAAACCGTTTATATTTATGTTTAGCAAGTTGTAGAATACATCATCAAGTCGGTGGCATAACTCCGTCTCCGTTTCATATTTATGCTCATCCATTCCGAAAAAGACGATTTTTCTACTGTTTTTTTCATTGCTTATTTTTGGACATTGAATTTTCTCATTTAATTCAAGAAGTTCACGTTTTAATTCTAGATTTTCCTTCTGTATTTTCTCAATTATGGTAGTTGCATTATTTATCTCTGTTTTTAAGAACTCTTGTTGTGTATTTATGGTGTTTATTTTTGCTTCAACATCCTGTTTTAATGTATTTACGGTACTATTTATTGCCAATTGGAAGGTTTTTTTCATTTCTGCAAATATGGTCCTATTATTATTTTCCAGTTTGCTATCGAGTAATTTACTAATTTCTTCTAGAGTAATTTGCTGGCTGCTGCTAGGGGTCTGGACGGAGGGAATTCTATTTTCGGTTACATCAAGTTCAGAGTATTCTTCTTGATTCAGGAGCTCGTCCACTGACATTGTGGTATCATTTAGCTGCACTGTTGCTGGGGCTCGTATCGGGGCCCGTATAGGTGTACTGTCGTCTGTTTTCCTGCGCGTAATTCCTTGGTTGCATGTAGGACATCGCCAAGAGCCAATAAGCTCATGAGCGTGTTCTCTATAGTAGGCAGATGTCATATGGACGCACCTGTAGTGGTATGGTTCTTTGCAAGCTATGCATATAAGTACTTCTAATTGGCTTATTTGGTTGTGACAGCTGAGGCAATTCATTTTGACGAATAAATCTTCCGATTTCACGCTTTTGATCTTGGTTGATTGGTTTATTAGGCTTACGTCCCTTGCTCCTGTGTCAGTGTCCGCCTCGATCGTATGTCAGCGGCCGCAGCGAAGCGAACGGTAGCAGCGGCGTGTACCGGTTTCGTGTGACTCATCGACTTATCGCCGCGAATATTGCAGAAGACGTTACTTTTATTTAAAATGTTTTTTCACATAACTTCAAATCTGTTAACTCTTTTTAAAAACTGTTTTTTGCATTGTGTTCACTGGTTCACTGGCTTTAAAATAAGATATAATTTAGGTACGGCACTTGATTTTTT
This sequence comes from Leguminivora glycinivorella, assembly GCF_023078275.1. Taxonomy (NCBI): domain Eukaryota; kingdom Metazoa; phylum Arthropoda; class Insecta; order Lepidoptera; family Tortricidae; genus Leguminivora; species Leguminivora glycinivorella. The sequence continues at coordinate 17,586,020 of NC_062984.1, forward strand.
GTACTTAAATTAATTTAAAAGCAAAGGAGAGACGTATAACACGACTTTCTTGCGCTAGCGGCGGTGGACGTTTTTGTGTAGCTGTAGCTGTAGCTTATTCTATTACTGAACTTTCTGAAGCGATTGTAAAGCAAGCTACGCGAATAGCATGGTCGCTTGCTCTTGCGCACTTAACAGGGTCCTCCGCGAGAATGTGAGTCGTTAGAGTAAATCTACCAGCTTGTCAACAAAAAGGCTTAAACGGCATGAAACAAGCATAACATGTACAAACAAGTTCACCCTTACTACAAAAACATAGGGTCCACACAACTACATATGAGCTTAATATTTGATAACCATGTAAGTCTTCAAGTCTTTTAAGATTTAGTGAGATTTGGGATACTGGGTTAAGATAAGGTTCGTTCTCAAAAAAGTGGCACCGTCAGGGTAAAGTGAATGAAAAAAAATGAAAATGGTTTTTTGTACCTTTTTGGATTTAAATATGTTTTTGAGTGCATCAATGATACGGAATTTTCAGGAGGGAACGAAATAGTCGTAAAAACGTAGAACTTATAGCGAGTTGAAATTTTAGACATACAGGAGAAAGTGAATAGACAGGGTAGCAGGGAAAACGTGGCAGGATAAAGAGAGTTTGAATAAAAAAACAAGTTTACCACTAATAATTCAACGTATATCGACTATTATGATTTCGTTAGGATTCAATTTTTTTTCTTTAAGTAGAAACAAAAGCAAAAAAAAGTATTTTTTTAAACAATATCCATTATTTTTTATTCAAAACAGTTGAAGTACAGTAAGTGATATCTGATTATTATTTTCAGTCACGATGTCTGCAGTGTTTGACTGGTAGAGAATGCCTTAAGGCATTATGTACACCATTTTGTACTTTTTTATGTGCAATAAAGAATAAATAAATAAGTACCTACAATCACAGTCTTGTAAAACAACAAAGCACATATCATGATTCACAATGTGAGTTGTACTTGTGCATGTAATGCCTGCAATGGCTGCCCCAGTGGAAGAGTTGGTTCCTCTCCTTGATGTCTCCTTGGTAACATATGTCGAGATAATGAGGTCAGTATTTAAAATGAGGGCCACTCTAGGGCCGGACGGTGTGCCTTGGCTCTTTAAACATCTTGGAAGTAGATTACGTGGCCACATTGACGACTGCCTCCGAGAGGGTATATATTCTCGTTGGAAGGTGGGCAGACTGTGTCTTTCGAAAAAAGGGTAGTCCAGCTGACTGTCTCTTAGGATACCGTCCCATTGCCCTCCTAGATGAAACTGGCACGATGTTGAGCGCATCATCGAAGTCTCATCTACTGCTGTGCACGCATTTTGAAAGACACGTGCCCAAACATCAGAGATCGGGTTCTGGGAGAAGCGATAGACGCAATTGATGCGCTGCATAAATACAGCGGTCTGGTAGCAGAGAAAAGGCAGGGAGCTATCGCAGTATCTCTTGACATTGCCAATTACTTCGGCTTTCTTCCTTATGTGATAATAAAATAGGCGCATTGCTTCCACGATGCGCCTTTCTATTTGAAGATCATCATTCACCATAGGGCATTACCTTGCAGATAGAGTACTGCTCAATGAATCAGGAGGAAGATGCCTAGAAAGACGAATGGAGTGTGGTGTTCCTACCGGCTGCGCCATATAAACGTATAGGGACAGGTCAATGAGACTACGTGCTCAAATCAAGACTGACTTCTTTATTCTTCTTCTTACCCACATGCATATTCATAATAATCATAACCTACCCACAGTTTTCCACAGGGGTCGGTACTGGGCGCCTGCTCTGGAGCATCGGCTTTGACTTGGCTATCAGAGTAGTCCAACTTCTCCGCATGATCACCATTTGTTATGCCGATAACACAATAGTAGCCGTGAGGGGAAGAAAGTACCAGGATAATAAGAAGAGCCACAGTGGCAACTGAGCTCACAGTTAGGCGCATTAATTTGTTTGGGCTTGCGGTGTTACTTGCCACGACCGATGACGTGGTTTTCGAAGGAAAGGTTGGCTTCTGTCCGAAGAAAGTGATTGCTGCCGACCTAGCCAAAATGATAATCGTTGACGCTATACGCCGATCGAAATGCAATCTGGTTCTGTAATGCCTATATACAAGAGCGATAGGGATGTTGCCTTGCCTATTGGCGGTGAGGCGGTCCCTCTTACGCCCCAAATTAAGTACTTGGGCTTAAATTCAAACCAAAATTGGTACTCCGAGGAACATTTTATCAAATTGGTTCCTAGCCTCGACGGGACTGCTTCGGCGCTGAGCAGACTATTGCCCAATATCGAAGGACCCAATGTCCCATATCGGCGCTTATATGCGAACGTCATCCGCAGCGTGTATACAAAATTTCAGCTCAGTCGGTTGAATATTTCTGCTTCAAATTGGGTTGCAAGATTTGACCTCAACATACATACAAACATACATACATGCATACATTGCAAGTTAGTAAAAACCATGTCAAAATAGCTTTTTTTTTACTTGTATTTCTTTATCCTGTCAACAGTCACTTTACCCTGCAGAGTGATGGCAGGATAAAGTTACACAGGGTGTAGTGAAAATCCGATTAACTAGATATTATCTCCGAAACTGTTGATAATACAACTGTCATAATTTTAATATACATAGTTATACTTCAATACAACATTAAAATGTTATTGGTAAAAAAACTGCCGTATTAATATTTTAAAATAATCATGCCAGAATAAAGTGGACATACCTGTTACAAACTCCGAACGTCACACTTTGAAAACTTCTAACCACAAGACCGCAGCACCTCACACACAAACCTTTACACCGGCGGCTAGAACCATACTGGCTACGTGTTTTACTATATTAGGGCCTCAATAAGACTTTCTGTGTGTGAGTGAGGTGCAATACCGCGGACGCACAGGATATGGAGAAAATATCGCTGGACAAACTTTGAAGGTGAAAATTAGTGTTCAAAAGTAATCGAAACATCCCGTGCAACGTATATTTAAGAATATAGTAGTCTATTCTCTACAAAAAACGATATTTTATTATCATAAAACTGCAATTTAATAATTTATAGAGCGAAAACTTGAGCAGTGTCGCGTTGTGACAAGGCAGGGTACAGTAGAAAACGGTCTTCTTTATTTTTTTTTACAAAAGTATTATATTTATAGAAAAAATATGTGTTGGCCTCGATGTGTCACGTTAATGCCTACTTATGAAAATTTTAATTATATGTGAAAATTATATATTTCGCATACTTTCTATTCAAAAACGTGATGGCAGGGTACGATGCCACTATTTTGAGAATTACCCATAAAGGAATCGCTGCATTATTACATAGAAAACCAGCTTAATATAATTATACGTAACGGTGGTGTTGGTATGTATTATGCAGAATTTTATATTAAATCGATACCGCTTGGAAGGTCATGTTTACTCACTGTGCAACCTAGACTGAATACTCGATGGGAAAAACTTAGCAATACTTATACAAGTACCTATACTCTTGATTGCAGAACTCAATTAAAGAAAACAGTGAAATGGAACAAGTCAACCCAAGCAAAGATAAACAAAAGGCTTTCTACTTCATATATGTCTCAGTAAAAGACCGACAAGAAACAGTAGAACAAAATTTTAAAAAAAGTGTCATCGTTGTACGGTCGTTCCGTTTTCTTAAGTAGTAATTTGAAGGACACTACAGTGTTTTTGTTTGTTTCTTATACAAATCCTTATCAGACTGTATGTAAACTTAGGTCATATTAGAATGAGGCCTTTGGCAAGTTTGGACCTCATAGAACACAGCTATAAATCTACCTGAAGACTTCTAAATCGCTTTGACTGGGTGCCTTGGAGAACAATTGGAGTCAACGCCCTAACGCGTTTTAAAAGCACGGAAACGCTCAGTCATTTTGTCATGGAACTAAAACAAGGCTTAGTCCTGGGAACTTTAAGACCAGCAGATCAGTTGTAACTGTTTTGGTTCCCCCTAATCCTTCCACAAATAATTCAAAGGTATGTACTCGTCTTTCCTATTTTAAGAGAATCCTACTACGCGAGTTTATCGAGAAATCTTCGACAAGCTGGTGGAAGATCTGAAATAGAATATTTTTTTTTTAAAAAACCCGCGACCGCGACATTGTTGACCGATTTCCATGAAACATGGCTAAGAACACTCCCGACTAACTCAGCTTTCAGAAAAAAAAAAAAAACTAAATCTAAATCGGTTCATTCGTTCGGGAGCTACGATGCCACAGACAGACACACACACAGACAGACGGACAAACAAACATACAGACAGACAGACACGTCAAACTTATAACACCCCGTCGTTTTTGCGTCAGGGGTTAAAAACTATGGTCAATCAATTCCTAGTTCAGATCTATAATTTATAGACAATAATTAAGTTATTAATTTCTGGTAAATCAAATAGGAACTCCTCTGTATTATCGAAAGTCAAAAATATCTTATTGACGAAGCGAATGTTTCGTCATTCCGTGACGGTTCTATCAGAGTAAACATCGCTTCCGATTTGTCCCTAAGCCTCAGACTGAACCCAACAAAAACTCCGAACCTCGTACCATGGCAAACCAATTACAACCAGATCGATTTGGTTTCAAAAGATTTTTTCACCAGACCGGGAAGCAACGTTACTTAGGTCTCCAAAAATAACTACACATTGTGTACCTTCTTACTTCACAATAAGATGCCAACATGTAAACGAACTTTTGGAAGTTTTGGACGTCACAGAACCAGTTGTCTTGATTAAGAAATCTGAAGAATACCGTTAAATGTGTGGCGTAACAGCCAAAATAAAAAACAGGTATGCGGTTGAGTTATTAAATTAATACGATACGATTATCATATTATGTGGCAGTGTTAATAACCATGCATGCGGAAGGACTGACAGGCAAAAAAGTTAAAGAGTGGTTGATGTATTGATACGTATTACGTTGGATTAGGTAAAACCAGTAATTTATAGTCTAATTTAAGACGTAACGAATGATTTCATTTAAATAATGAATTTATAATATGAAGCAAAGGAACTGCCCAGTAACCAAATGCTTTTTGGAGTTCGCAGTCAACGCCAACAACATCGTACAAAAAAGTCTGCATACATATTTGACACACTCATGGCTCGAAATAGTTAAGACTGTGTCAAATATTTTTGCAGCCTTCTTTTTGTGCGATGTTATTGCCGGTGACTATACATCTTATACTTTTAAACGAGCAATTCTTGTATATTTATTTATTTATTTATTTATATATTTATTTACACTGACGATCTCGGAAACCGCTCTAACGATTTCGCTGAAATTTGTTATGTGGGGGTTTTTGGGGGTGAAAAATCGGTCTAACTTATCCTTAGGTCCCGGAAAACGCGAATTTTCGAGTTTTCATGCGTTTTTCTTCGCGCGCCATCTCGTGTGCAGTAGTTGTACTGTTAAGACAGAATTCTTTCGGTCGATGTAAGTACTATTTATTGCAAACACTAGATGGCGACACAGGTCAAGGCTAAAACGAATAGAAAAATACACTATTTGAGTTTTTGTGGCGAAATGCGCGCCATCTCGTGTGGAGTAGTTGTGTTGTTAAGGCTGAGAATTCTTTCGCTCGATGTAGGTACTATTCATTTTTGAACTAGATGGCGACACATGTCAAGGATACGAAACAGAACCGAGCGAAGCTCGGTCGCCCAGATATTGCTTTAAGATTCAGCTACGTGAGTTGAAACAAAAAATATTGTTTATTAGCACCCCCAATGTGAATGTGAATGATTTTGTTATAAATAATAGTTTCATTAAAATTATACTCTGAGATTTAAAGGTATCATAGACTTATTAGATATTTAAGTACCTATTATCCGACATCCCAGCTTAGTTGCAGGCGTGGTAAAAATGTACAATAGTTCTATCTACCAATTGTTTGTGAACCTCATACCTTTCATTCAGGGCCCCTTAATAGTAACAGATCATGCAACGCACGACATAGTATTACAGTTGATAATTAGATCATATTTACCTACTTTCATCGTTGTACTCGTATAATTTGAATTATAATTCGTCTTATGCTATAATTGGATTACTATTATTATGAAGATGGTAAATTGTAGAAAGTTAACATCTGGTAATAATTTTCGGTGGAGTTACTTAATTTAATAGAGTTTGGATGGAAAACAATGTAATTGTTCTAAATTTTGAAACACGTTTCCATTACCTACTCCTAAAGTGATGTGAAGGTGTTAAATTTATTGGGTAAAATCTCCGAGAAACTATTTAAAGTGTGGGACAGATAATATTTAGATTCTCCTGTTCATTTGCCTACTTCATAAAATTAACGAAGATAAATACTTGCCGATTCCATCACAGACAATATTCAGAAACCACAATTTCAAATATCTCGTGAGAACTCGGCGAAAAAATTGGCAAATAAGGGCATCAATTTTACCAAGAACATCTTACGCAAAAATAATTGCAAGAGGCCTCAGTTCTGCAAGACTTTAAACATTTTTAATTGACCAATTGAATTGGCATTTTAATCCCACCGATTGGTCAATACTTGTTCCCATTGCATCGGGATCCACTACTGATGTATTAAAATAACTGTATCGCGATGCCGATGACTACACTCGACTTTTTTCTTAAACAAACAATGCTTGTACCAGGCACCCATAACGCCTTAGGAGGTAAGTGACCGTTGGTGCTACCAGAAACTTACAATCGATTCAAGCGACTGCTTACCTTATTGTAAGGTGAGACGATGGAACGTGATTATGTTTGTAAGATTGTTTGTTAAACGGCATTAAAGAATTCTAGTAAGGTATTATGATCTTTAATGACAGGTGGTAAAATGCTCATAAAGTGTATGGTTACGTTGGCTTGTTGCCAGTATGGCACGCGCTGTTGACAAGATAAAAAAAGTAATGGAGTGTTCAGAATTTGAGAGTACATTGTAAAGATAGCTGTCAATTAAGAAATAATAAATCATGTTGCCGCGATGGTTAGAACGTCGGGTGTGAAATAAGCTAAATCAGTAATGAAAGTGGTCATGAGAGGTGTGAAAGGTGTAGTATGGGATATTAATAATGTAAGAAAGTTGGTGCGTGGTAATTAACAAGGAAATTATTTTTTAAAGTGCTTGCTGGTAGATCAAATTGGAAAAGAGTTTTTTTTTGAGAAAAGTACTTGCCCATATGTAATTCTCATACCTAATATGAAAGTGATGCGTATATAAATTTTCTCGTTAGGTACGAGAAAAAACAGACGAAAGCAATATTCATTGGTATAAATCTTAAAGACATGAATAAAATTTTACAACCGGTCTGGCTCAGTCGGTAGTGACCCTGCCTGCTGAGCCGCGGTCCTGGGTTCGAATCCCGGTAAGGACATTTATTTGTGTGATGAGCACAAATATTTGTTCCTGAGTCATGGATGTTTTCTATGTATGTATTTATTTAAGTATGTATATCGTCGCTTAGCACCAATAGTACAAGCTTTGCTTAGTTTGGGGGTAAGTTGATCTGTGTAAGGTGTCCCCAATATTTATTTATTTTATTTATTCATAAATAAAACATTTGTGCATTATTTTAAAATTTTAGGTGAAATACTAGACAAAAGTACCTAATTGGGATTATTGGCAACCAAAATACGCAAAATAAATATTTTCAAATCGCCAAAAGACCAAAGAGAATCAGTAAAACCACAATTTCATATGATTGTAAAAATAGTTATATCCATGACCAAAGATAAAGATTAAGATGAAGCATTTTGTATGTATACACCGTGTTTTTTTTGTTTTCAATTAAATTCGACACGTTGTTAGGTTCGTTATCAGGAACCATCCTGTATATCACTTTTAGTTTTTTTGCTATTAACATATATTTATTTATTATGGGACCAATGCTGAAATATACAATAGTACATTACGATACATTAAATAATTTGAAATTAGAAAAAAGTTCCGGAAAAAGTGTTAGCCAAGCAACGTGGGGGAGGGCAGCACCATCGTCGAACGAAACCAAGCCATCTGACAGCGGGCTTGAAGCGGTGGCGAGTGCCTCGAATGCACATACTTGTAGCGCGTATTACTGCGACATTAATTCTCGCTCGAAGCCAGCCTAGGATGGTACTCAAGGAGCGATTCCAGCGTTCAGATATGGTTTCTGCCATATGTTTAATGAAGGAAGACATTTGCGGAGCAAAGACACCGTCGACCGATGTTACGAGTGGGGTGAAAGTTGCATGTAATTCACAGGCATTATTATATTTTCTATGTTTTTCATCTTCGGCTGATTTAAGGATGGAAGATACGGGTCTTGAGATATAAGAAGGAGCGTCGGTGTCAACAACACGGATGTCAAATAACGCCTCCCTCTGAGCATCCCATACCCCACGGCAAGAAAGGTCTGCACGTATGCCGCAGTCGTTTTCAGCTATTATTGGTTCTTTTGTTACATTGCCCCAAGCTTTTAGTTTAATTTGCAAAAAAAATGCTTTCAAGGTTTTGATACATAATAAATGAATTGATCAGTGTGAGAGACCCTTAATAATAAGGATCCTTAGTTACTGTCAAGTGATTGACGGCACATGTCAAAACAAATAACATTAGAGAGTGGTAAAGGCTGTCACACACGTGTTCAGCAATTATTTTTATTTTTTTAATAACTCGGTAACCGTAAGAGTGAAGGAGCTTGTTTCTTAGAGAAATTAATTGTATTGGATCTAAAGAAGCTTCCCTTAAAGTTAACGGAATTCAATAAAAACAGGGTGTATACATTTAGTAATAATATTTACCGTAACTAAATAACCGTTGACCACCAACAATGACGAATCAGACAATTTTCCGCTTCTAGAGAGTTGGGTGTTATATTTACTTTTTGTAGAAAGTGAGAAATTAGAAGAAGGGCCAAAGATTATTCGGTAAATTAAGCAATCGTCTTTGTTTATTCTATGAAGACGTTTATAATATAATTATAGCTCTATTTGATCAATCACCGCGTATTGTGGATTACGAAAGCGTTACAGAAATAAAAAGAAAAGGTAAAAAAACAATGATCGATAACCTTACAATGACTGGTGAAAAAGTTTTGTTTTTAATTAACACGCTTTTATTAGGTCGACCTGTATGTAACTAACTATGTAATGGAATCTAAGGTAGCTAATTTGACCATCTTCCAAGGATCCTAGCGTAATAAAAGTTGGCAGGTGTATGTAGTTCTGATGACAATACAATAATATGTTAGTGTCGAACTGATCTGATGATGGAGCCTGAAGCTATGAACTGAAAAGCGTGTTTTTTTTAGTGTTTTTTAAACTTTTAATTTATTGTTGTCTTCTTCTTCTTCTCGTGTCGATGGTCTCAGACTGTGCGGGCCCAAAAGGTAGCGACATTTATCGCCCTGTCTGTCGCATCACGGAGGTCCTGTTGAGAGCAGGCGAACGGGCACGCTGGACAGGACAGCATGTGCTCCATCGTTTGTGGAGCCGTCCCACATGAGCTAATTGCGAATTGTTGTCTTAAGTTGGTTTAATTGTTCGTTCTAAAACAATGAATTTTAATTGTGATAAATTAAAGCATTAATATTTTACCTATAATTTAATTTTATTGCATTTAAGCTACACCTTCAAAATGTAGGAGAAGAGAACTCCTTGTACTCTTTTTAACCCTCGACGCCAAAACGACGGGGTGTTATAAGTTCAACGTGTCTGTCTGTCTGTTTGTCTGTCTGTATGTCTGTCTGTGGCATCGTAGCTCCCGAACGGATGAACCGATTAAGACTGGGCTTCTTAAAATATAATCAAACGTTGCGTATGGCATAAAACGGAGACCGTAGGCCTTACGGCTCAGCCACGACATTGGTCTAAGCGCGACAGCGGCGAGCGGCAGCCATACGTGCGAATGAAAAATCCCATCGCTGTGTCTCGCTCCAATGTAGGTATGGCCGCCGCTAACCGCTGTCGCACATAGACCAATGTCGTGGCTGAGCCGTTAGGTGGAGCAAATACGCAAATAACGTCAAATAAGTATACGTCATTTAACTAAATACATTTATACCGGTCGGACCTGGGCAATGCCGCAGGCGCTTACGGTAGTAGCAGAAGTGTGCGTGGTCATTATTAGTCATCATCAGCCTCCTTGCGTTATCCCAGCATTTGCCACGGCTCATGGGAGCCTGGGGCCCGCTTTGACAACTAATCCCAAGATTTGGCGTAGGCACTAGTTTTATGAAAGCGACTGCCATCTCACCTTCCAAGTAACTAGGCCTTATTGGAATTAGTCCGGTTTCCTCACGATGTTTTCCTTCACCGAAAAGGGACTGGCAAATATCAAATGACATTTCGCACATAAGTTTCGAAAAACTCATTGGTACAAGCCGGGGTTCGAACCCGCGACCTCCGGATTGAAAGTCGCACGTTCTTACCGCTAGGCCACCAGCGCTCGTGGTCATTATCAGTATTAACAGAAATAATAGTCTAGAGACTACTTGATAGTTACATTTTAGAGAAATTATGTACATGTTCTTTTCCTTTAATACGATGTTCAGAGAAGTGATTTTAATAAAGAGTAATTCCGTTTTGGTCTATTAATGCATATTTGTCATATGTATTTAAACATGTAGGAATTTTAAATAAGTAGGTATAATAATTTTAAATAGGTAGTGTATAAATGTTTAATGTTATAAATGAAACATAAACATTATAACTACAAATAAAACTAAACATCAAATAGGAAAACAAGATTCAAAATGGGAAAGTATGTGTCTGTTTGTTTGTCCGTCCTTCACGACGAAAGGGAGCGACGAATTGTCGCGATTTTTTAAGTGGAGATAGTTGAAGGGATGGAGAGTGACATAGGCTACTTTTTGTCTCTTTCTAACGCGAGCGAAGCCGCGGGCAAAACCTAGTAAGGAATAAACATTTATTAAGTTAAATTATAATATTTGCGTGTATTCAACTTGAAGCAAATGAGAAATTCTATTCACCATTTGTCTTTACAAATGATTGATTCTTAACAAAGTAACATGAAAGTAAATTCTACAAACGTAATCAATGTTACACAGAAATAATTACAAATAACAATCGAACAATTTCCGCTTATTAATCCGATAACAAGAAACAAAAGGCACACTACGCAACTTTCCTATAGTTTCAGAAAATCTTGAGAAAACATCATATTGTTCTATACCGCTGTATCACTAAATCTTTCAATTTTAATGTAGAACGAAAGTAGCTATCACACTGTTTTGTTAGGCCGGTACCGAGAATTCACACATTCCTTTTCCACCTCTCTAATTCGCATTCCATCGCTTTCGTTATCCGGCTTTAATAGCGAATATTCTAGTAGAACTATCAATGGATATCGTGTTATGCGATCGTGTCGCGAGGAATGCATAGTTTGCGTGCGAACGAGAATGCGGAATAGGTGAAAATGTATTTCGCTTAACATATTGCTGCTTACTGTTACTTACCGTACTTATTGTACTATTTGGAAATAAAATTTATTAGCTGCCTGCTTAAAGCTAAGTACCTAGGGTTGCAACTTTTCACGTAATACCTGGATGAAGTTCGCATTTATGACTACTACCATTGTTTGTATATTTTTGACCTTGTTTGTTCTGGATCTGGAGTAAGTACTTGATGAAAAAATGCAACAGAAGAAAAATACAACGTGTTTCCGGTATCACTCAAAACCTCAGACACCCCAACTGATTTTTATTTTTTTAAACTCATCTAGAGTATTCATCTTTTAATCTGATGGTTACTTTTTTTAAATTAAATTTTTAGTTTTCTGTACAGCTCTACTTGACTATTAGCTCTACACTCAATAAAATAATTGCTAACTACCATCATAAACCATAAAACTATTTATTTGTGTACGTTATTGCAACGACATAAGGTTTATCAATAGACAGCTAAGATGTCATTGTAAAACACTTTAAAGCTTTGTCACAGTAAACTTTAAATTGGACAGGTAATTGCAGTAAGCAAATTTAAACCCAATATTCAGAATGACAATGTTGTAATTAGGTACGATTTCAATTTGTTATGACTTATGATAAACATTAAGATTAAACTGACAAACAACGTCAAACTCGTAGCGGAAAAAATAATCGCCCAAGTAACCAGCCAGTATTAATACCCCTAAATACTGAAAAAGGTAAACAACCTCTAGCAATGCGATATACACAATGTTGTATTACGAGTACAATAGAATAGGCACGTAAAAAATAACTAATCATACTAATTTAAATAAAAATATTACCCCCATCAAGATATAGCTCAATCGATTCTACTCTCGATTCTGAACAAACGGTTTTCAGGTTTTTAGTGTTAAGTGAAACACGGGTATAAGAAAGGGACTCTAATAAATGTACAATTACGCAAGAGTATTTATTTGGTCATCTGCAATATTTTTCGTGGTGAATATGTATAACGTCACTACTTTGAAAAAATCTCTTAAAAGACGACCGGTCTTGCCTAGCGCGTATTGACCCTGCCTGCTACGCCGCGGTCCCGGGTTCGAATCCCGGTAAGGGCATTTATTTGATGAGCACAGATATTTGTTCCTGAGTCATGGATGTTTTCTATGTATATAAGTATTTGTATATTATGTATATCGTTGTCTGAGTACCTGCAACACAAGCCATGTTGAGCTTACCGTGGGGCTCAGTCAATCTGTGTAAGAATGTCCTATAATCATAATCATAATCATAATCAATTTATTAATAATAAAATTACAGGTCATTTACATAATATTTATTTATTATTTATTTATTTATTTATCTCGTATCTCACGATGTTCCTCAAAGTTAAAACGCAATAAGTCTATATGCATTCCATACATACTTACTACAATTTTCTTTTCATTGACAGAAGATGATACAAGTTTTTTTTAAAGTAGTGACGATAAGTAGCATATTGAGTAAGTAAATAAATACATCATCACCTGCCTACTGGAAAACACCAAGTAAAATACCCAAAACATTGATCTTCATTTCATTATCAACAGGCCTCGGATTATTTTTCGCATGGTAAGATGAAAGAAAACTATGGAGTCGATATTAAAACTAAACTTTAATTCATATTCATACTCATACTCACTAATTTTCTTAGTCCCGTAATACTTTTGTCCCTTGTGCAGGTTGACAGATCGAAAATGTTAATCGAAAATTAATCTTACTGAATGTAATTAAAATTATTTATGTGGTGTGATTTGGGAAGCCTTTTGCTTGGTAAAGGGTTACATTTACCCTGTAACTATATCAAATTAGTTACATTTACCCTGTAACTATATCAAATTAGTTACATTTACCCTGTAACTATATCAAATTAGTTACTATTTTGTTTGGTTCAGACTACTTTTTTGCGGTAAACGTAATGCTAAGTACTAGCTGATTTATCAAAAATCATTTGCATGTCAATGTCATGTCAATCATTCACGACGCGATGTGTCACTTAATTATTTATTGCAATCCGTGCAATAATTACGTAAACAATTATGTCTGATCCGCAAGTTTCTGCAATTTTATACTGGATAGAACCTTACAAAGATCTAAAATACGATCATGAGAAATGTGTTACTAGTACTTAGCATTACGTTTACCGCAACAAAGTAGTCTGAACCAAACAAAATAGTAACTAATTTGATATAGTTACAGGGTAAATGTAACCCTTTACCAAGCAAAAGGCTTCCCAAATCACACCACATAAATAATTTTAATTACATTCAGTAAGATTAATTTTGGATCTGTCAACCTGCACAAGGGACAAAAGTATTACGGGACTAAGAAAATTAGTGAGTATTAGTGAGAAAATTAGTGAATATGAATTAAAGTTTAGTTTTAATATCGACTCCATAGTTTTCTTTCATCTTACCATGCGAAAAATAATCCGAGGCCTGATATCAAACACGCAAAAAAGAAACCTGCTTATTATTCAGTGCAATATTAATCTACTAATTCTTGTCCGACTGGTCTCAAAGATCTTGGTTTAGTGAAAATCGAGAGAAATACAGAAAAGAGCATACTTGGGAGTCTTGGCATGTCCTATAGGCACTACCTACTGTCATGTTGGTCCTGTCGGATAAAATAAAGGTTATCGCTACAGCCAAGTACCTAAGGGAAATATCAACATGATATTTCTGACGTCGGCGAATATTTTTGTTGGTAAGAGATAATGCTGTTAGATAATATCATAAATTAAATATAACAAGATCATACCATCCCATACATTAAAATGCGACCGCCTAAGACCGCGCTTACACTCCACCACACATAGATGGCGCCACAAAAAAAATGTCTTGTAGATGGCGTTAAGTGTCACTTTTGACATAGATTTACGGCTCGGAATTGACACAATGCCAATCTACAAATAATCGGTGGCAACAAGACATTTTTTTGTGGCGCCATCTATGTGTGGTGGAGTGTAAGCGCGTTCGTAGGCGGTCGCATTTTAATGTATGGGATGGTATGATTTTGTTATATTTAATTTATGATAGTATGAAAGCTTTACGTTATAACTTATAATATTATAATCATGTTGTTATAGAATCGATGCTGTCTGTTTTTGCAAATTATGCATGTTCGTCGCAGAAACACTCATGAATATTATAATTTAGGAATTAACACGTAACTGATACAACTTTCACTAATATGGAGGAAACTAACATCTACTTTGAATAATATTATCATTTACTTCTGCTGTCTCAGTTTGACAAATTACAAATAAAGCACAGAAAATTATAATAAGGTGTACTCGGGTAATTCCGAACGTCGAAAACCGTCGGCAAAGTCCGAAAAGGGACTTTATTACTATGGAATCACGGGTGATTATCATTTGAATTTCGGAATTTTCCGACGGTTTTGGACGTTCGGAATTACCCGAGTGCACCTTATTAGACAATGGAAATTTTGTTATTGATTTAACTTTAAAGAATGAAAAAGTAAAGTTCTCTCTAACTAATGGGAAGTTTCAAATATTTGCAAACAATTCCTAGCAATCTGTATCATTTCTCACGTAACGGTTTAAAGACCAAAACTACTCGCGTGATACCAAAATATAAGGGTGGGAAATTGTAATGTTGTTTGTTGATAAAATCATGTGTACTCGTAGGTACATATGAAGGCGGCAAACGAGCAGACTAGCCATGGATGTCGCAGTTTAAGATGAGGGGATGATTTTTTCTTCAACAATAACTCAGAACAGTTAGGGTCTGTCTGGGCCGAAGCACGCCTCGGACACTGGCGATCAAATAGAAAAGAGTACTATCGTACTGATCGTACAGTATGACCACTCCCGCTCCCCGCTGAAAGTGCCGCCCTCCCCCTCCCGGTTACCTCACAGTCAAAAACGCGAATAGTCGACCTGTCATATTTCACTCACACAAGCGTAGTACGCGTTCACCTATACACGAGCTTAGACTGTGTGCTAGGACCGCGCTTCTTTCATATATTTGGTCTCCAGTGTCCGAGGTGTGCCTTTTGGCTGACAAACGAGACCCAGGATCAATTTGCTTGTGTCGATGATTGACACAGGACCTCGTACACAATATTCACCACGCTCTAATGCCCGCGTGTCGTATTACGATATAATGTATGACAAAACTGTTTCACTTCACACTGTACTGGTTTGTTACAAACTTCGCAATATACTTGACGCAGTTGGTCGGAAATGATTTAGTGGTGACATATTAGGCTAATAAGTAGCTACCAATTCGTCTCGCATAATCCAATACTGAGTAGG
The DNA here is from genome assembly GCF_023078275.1 of Leguminivora glycinivorella. Classification (NCBI taxonomy): domain Eukaryota; kingdom Metazoa; phylum Arthropoda; class Insecta; order Lepidoptera; family Tortricidae; genus Leguminivora; species Leguminivora glycinivorella. Next base: position 17,601,747 of record NC_062984.1, read on the forward strand.
TAGGACAGATGTACTTAGATAAAGGATCGAGTTTTATTTTCACAATTTTTGCACATGTAATAGGCTACTAGACTCATATCTAATTTGGCACAATAAATGATTGTCTTCTGTAATATTTGACATAAGAAAACAATATTTAATGATTTTGGGTATTAAATGTGTACGATGACTACGTATTTTTAATTCAAAAATGTGAGTAATATTTTTTTAATTTTGGCCACCGAAAACGCTGTCGGCCGTGTAGTGACGTCATGGAATTCATGTCAAATGCAATCACCGACATAATGACCTTTATGCCTCGTACTTAAAGTGTCAGAAAGTGTTGTTTTCGCACTGAATGACTTCATTCACAGAAAATCTATAGATGAAATGGCTGATGTTGTTTTGATGTTGTTTTTGCCTGATTACGTAAAAGTATTATTTAAAAATGTTTTTTGCGGTTTATAAGTCATAATGAAATATAGTGAATTTTTTTTTTCGGTTAATTGGACAGTAAGTAACAATGTAAGGCAAATTTTAAAAAAGGGTCAAGTAGCCTATTGTAAAAGATATAAGTCCCAACTTCATGCCACTGCGCTTTACTCCGAAGCCATGGGGACAATGCCGTCCTCGAAACGTCGAAGATCTGTCTTATAAGTTTAACTTTACTGTAATACCTACCACAAAATAAGCGGATTAGTCTACAATACCTTCCTTTAGTTATTATTAAGACGTACCTACGCTAAAATTAAAAACCTCTTCAGCTTACAATATTAATTATAGTCAAGAATATTCTACCATGTTTTGATATCTTAACAAAAACAAGCTTCTAATGAAGTCAGTCAAATAATAGTAATTAAATGTTTAAATAAATAGTGTAAGATATAGGAATAAGTGGGTACGTGTGAATATAATAATAGTGTAATTATCTTTTAAATGTAAATAATAGGTTCACGTAAGTAAAATAAATGATTTAAGTATAGCATGCCCACATCTATTAGCAGTAAAACACACAAACTATTTACAAGCCAAATGGAGACATTATAGTAAATTGTGTAAATTGCTACTTTTGTACATGTCTGGTCACAAATAAATTGCTGTTTGACTTTTCATAGATAGTTTGAGCGCACTTTCTTTTGTTTTATGTAGCAATTTGGGTATATTAGGTATCTCCTTACCAAACAAGCGTGAGACAACATTTCTCTAAATTTTTAAAGGTAAGAAAAGGTCCTAGCGCGACAGGTGATGAATAAAATTTCCTGCCTAGGTATATCGTTCGAGCTAGAGTGAAGACAGATACAAAAAATCACGACACACTTTCTGATTGATTTGGACTAAATGGAAGGAATGGTACTGATTGTCAGAAATGCAAGTTCTTATGGAATCTCAAACATTAACGCTAATGGAGGCCGAAGTATACTAAACTAGTCTGTATAGTAAACTAACCTTTTAAGATTTAACATGGAAATATGTACTCACAAAATAAGGACATGCCTCAAGCGCGGATCCGTGGTAAAGGCCCGTGGCCCCAGGGGGAGGTCACGTGGTCTATTTGTATGGCCAACTTAGGCTCCAGGGGGGGTCATGACCCCCATGACCCCCCCCCCTGGATTCGCGCATGACATGCCTGCGCTTCTGTTTTATAATCCAAATCAAGTTTGATACGAGATCAAGATTTGATTATATTGAACTCCTCAATTTAACCAATGAAGAGCTTCTCAACATAATTTGTAGTAATTTAGAAACGTAAAAATCCAAGGCGTGTAAGAACAATACGTCAAAATGTTTATTGCGGACATTATTCTATGTTTTTTCGTCGATTACGGGTAGATATGCGCTATTTGAGCGCACGATAAAATGAAATGGTGCGTAATGAGCGGGTGTGGGAATTATTAAGACATTACTGCGCTTTTTAAAATGCTTTTTGTTACGTGTTTGTATGTGAAAGAAGCCTTGCCACGTTTGCAACTTATGTAAAAAGAATGCGATAAGTCAAATTCCTTTATTATTGGCAATTCCAACAAAACTTCATCTATGCAAGAATTTTTTTTTTAGTTTTTAGTTGTGTTTTTTTTTTGTTGCTTTGTGTTGTTTTGTGATAGCTTGTAACTGTGTAATGGTTTAATTATAATTTTTATGATATTAGTGATTTTTAAAACACATCTACAATAATTTTAATACAACTAAACAATAGATGTGATCGGCCTTACCTGATCATATCATAATTTGATCAGCTGTTATCTCGCTCAGTTACATATACTTACTCAATCAGAAACTTGTGCTCAGATTTCAGATACTTTTGTTAGCGTATCTAAGTCTGTACATGCAACTGAACGTGTCATACGTACATTTATATCGACCGTTTTGTTTTTTGCCGAGCTCGAAAATATCGGTACTTCCATATCCACAAATAACAAAAATGTATAATACCTACTTATGTTTAGCAAAACTACCCTAGCATCATTACCCAGAATCATTCAAAACTCTTATATGTATGTGTCGCTTAATTTCAAACGAGTAAATCCATTCTGCTTTAAGGTTGATTATGTATAAAAATATATTTAATCTGAAAAAGAATCAACCTTATAGCAGAATGGATTTATCAGAGTTTGAAGTTAAGCTACACAAGTACGCTAATTGTAAGACTGACAATGTATAATTAATACAAAAATAAATGAATTAGAATACGGTAATTGATTCTTAAGCAGTTAACGTTTTAATTTACATTTGACAGCTCTTCGAATATGTGTCAACCAAATCTACTTGAACCGCAAATTGCTAAAGAATCAATTTCCTCGACCGTACACACCAACAATACAAACACGAAGTCAATAAAGTTGGTTGGTGCATTAAACCCAACACGACATGTGTCGTGTATGGTCATTGAAATACAAGACGACATAATCACTATGCAAAACCAGTGGTGAGCGTACCTGCTTACTCATATAGCATGAACCTGTCAATCTGCTATCTGAGAACGTGGAGTTTACCTGCAAAAAAGAAAACGAGGTTTTAGTCGTCTGGAAAGTGTTTTCAAGCCTTGATTAGGAAACAAGACTTATTGGTTCAAATATGGAATTTGACACTTTTGCGCTTTAATACACATTAGTACATTATGATACATGTGTGTGTAACATGTGTGAAAAGAGTGGCTAATATAAACTCAACGAACTTTCTAGTAGTATTTTCTACCACATACATAAAAATCAGCCTTCAAAATTTCAGGATCGTTCGTGTTTTTTGTAACCTTTTTAAAAATGTAGACATGAAACGGCGATCTATCTCTACATTATCCCATACGTTTAATCCTTGGGGAAATTAGGAAGGTGTATGGCGATTCTGGGCTCTCCATTACGAGGTTTTCTTGATGCGAATCATCAAAACACATCAAAGATAAAATGATGTGTTGTGTCCCCGACACCAAAAATGTGTATGTAGTATAGTAAAACAGTAAAGAATTCTGTTTTGAGTGTCATCTTGTCACCAATCTTTTTATTATTACCGAAATACCTACTTAAAATGTCACATATTTCCAAAATACCGGAATAACGAAGAAAGTAGCAATTTACTCAAAACCGCAATACTTTTTCCTTACTTTAGTAAGATTAATACTGAGATACAAGCAAGAACGGACACTAACAGACCCGGTTTTGTTTAAATATCCGCTATGCAAAGATTATCGCACGCGCGAATCCAATCCGATCGCCATTTTGTAAAAAACCACTTGAATATCAAAATGTTTTACTCCGTCAAAACGTTTTAGTGTTTACGTAAGTAACTTTGTTAATATTTTTTATTAATTTAAGTAAAAACTTCGATCTTGACATAGATTTTCTGTCATCTTCATAATCACTTTCTCTGTGTTAAATATTTCTGAAGAGTACTATACCAAACATATTATTTCGAAGCGATGCTTCATTTTAGAATCAAGAGTCAGCGCTTTGGCAAGTCACTGCCATAAAAAGTTCTAAAATATTGACGATTCATTCCTTTATAAAGAGATAGCAAATCAAGAATGATGAGTTGAAATAGGACGGAAAGAATGAAAAGTTTCGTTTTCTGAGGTTAATGATTATTTGAGTTTGTATTGTATGGGTTGTGTAAGCAGTCATGGTTTGGCAAAAACGTGATGATGTTTACTGGGCTGGTAATGATGATGATCGACGCAAATTGAATGAGAAATTTCATTAGATGAGTAAGAAATTTTGTAACCATATGTTTTGTCTTAACTCTGCCCTAGCGGGAAAACAACATTTGATGATGTCGGCTTTAATCGCTCATTTTGCAATCGCCTGTCAGGCACCCCCGAAAAAAAAAACTATTGAAATCGTTACTCCTACCAAGGATTATTTATTTACATACTTCATACTATGAAGTGCTGGTGGCCTAGTGGTAAGAGCGTGCGACTTTCAATCCGGAGGTCGCGGGTTCGAACCCCGGCTCGTACCAATGAGTTTTTCGGAACTTATGTGCGAAATATCATTTGATATTTGCCAGTCGCTTTTCGGTGAAGGAAAACATCGTGAGGAAACCGGACTAATTCCAATATGGCCTAGTTTACCCTTTGGGTTGGAAGGTCAGATGGCAGTCGCTTTTGTAAAACTAGTACCTACGCCAAATCTTGGGATTAGTTGTCACAGCGGACCCCATGCTCCCATGGGCCGCCTCAAATGCCCGGATAACGCAAGGAGGATGATGACGATACTTCATACTAAGAATCGTACCTCGATTTTTTATTGCCACCTAAAGAGCCCATACATTTCAAGGGTACGCTTTTTTGTATGGGCTTTATCAGTCCAGTATTCCATCCTTCTTGCTCCTACTCACTGACAATCATAAAAGTATAAACGCATTGTATCATGCATTATTTCTCTAAATGCTTGGTTACATGCGATTTCCACAAGAATAGTTCCGAGCAAAAACTGCGTTCCGTTTCACCGACACTGCTACCAGTTTCAGTGATCTCTGGCTTATGAATTAAAGATTATGTTCATTTACACTTGATTTGATGCTTCTATGTCGATTTGAAAATAGAACCACGATGCGTTTCAAACTTTAAGATATATTATACACGCAACTATGGGAACAAATCAAATTATTTTAACAAATATTTTGATTTGTGTTTTTTATGTAGTCACACTACTATATATAAATTAAAAATCGAAATAAGATGTCATATATTAAAGAAAAAATGACGAGCACCACCAGCGGTGAAGGCCGGATTCGAACCGGCGTCTTTTAGCAACCCGGGCCAAACGCCATGAACCCCTGGCCACCTCGCCACAGCAGTATATTATACAGTTAAGATACGGCCACATCTTTAGATACAACAAGGATTGGATTAATATTTGAAGTGTGTGTACATTATTTTTATCCTATAAGGTACCGGTATACCGGTTCGGTCTCAAGAAATCATACATTAAGGTCAGTGTCGGGAAGACTGTCTTCCTGGAAAGACCGCCTACTGAATATAACTTTTGTTTTTATATATCTAACGCTTCTTACACCTCCGAAGGTATACCAGTTTTTCATCCTTATCCATTGGTCTCCAATAGATATCCCTAGGACGAACAAAATTTTTCTATTGAAGATTTTTCAAGACACACTTTAACCAAGTCATAAGCATTACACATATCCATTCTTACCTCAACGAGATTATCTAATAACTTAACTACTAGTTTACCTAACCTATGATTAAACGCTTAACCTGTTTCTTATAGGTACCTACTTTAAATCCAATAACTGGTTATTATGAAATCTCCAATTTTAACTTGCTGTAGGCAATCTTCATATTTAGTGAAACAAAAGAAAATTTTGTTAAAAGCTATAATTAATTTATAGACTTTGAAAGATTCATCTTGGTTACGTTGGCACAAACATGACCTGGCAATTTTTATCTAAAGATTCAATATAGAAAGTCGCGTGGGTTGACTTAAGAATTGTACCGTGCAATACTAGGTTTGGATGGTATAACGCAACATGTGCTAATCATTATATTTTAATACAAAAAAAGTAAGAAAGTATTCATTTTTGTGCCAGCGAGTATTTAATTAACTTCTTCGTGATATGTTCAACACGGTCGGTAATATTTTACTTGGATTGCATAATAATAATCGAGGAACACGAAAAAAGTTAAACTCGAAAAATTATGAAATAGATAAAGGTAATATATATATTTTTATTAAATTTACCTACTAGAAAAGCGTTTCAGTCTCGTCCACTGTTTGTGTCACGAAGCATATAAGTATGATGGAATAAAGATTTGAATTGTAAACTTTTTTATTAAGTAAACGTAAGAATTAGAAACTAAGTTTTTTTTTTGAGCACGTTTTTTTTGTTAAAAAATAGTAGTTACAATTAAACGCGTCCAAAATGTATTCGACTGATACGGTTATATCAATTTTCCTTTTTTTATAAGCACTATAAGCAGCTTGCGTACTTGTTGCTTGTTGCTGCTTGCTTGTTGCGTACTGCATAACACCATCCATGTACAACAAAATGTAGTTCCCAGAATGTAGTTATAGTTCTGATTTCGATCAGATCGTGATTCGCGGTTATTCAAATTGTATTTGTAATGGGGAATGCTCGAAGCTACTTCGCAGCCATATTTGACAATGCGGGGGCGAGGAAATTACACTGCTGCTTTTGGTTATAATTTGCGGGTTTGGTCAAAGGTTATTTGATATTACATTACATCTATTAGTGAGTGAAATATATAATGAGAGAATTTTTAAAATAATAAAGATTCAATAAAGTTTAACTTTCATTGAAGAGGAAGTAAGACCTCATAAGTATACACCATGCGTGATTGCTTTCAATATAAAAATATTTGAGTTTTATTAAGTGATTGACTTGTACGTATATCAATTTACTTCCGAATGACTACTTTGCATGACTAGTTTTAGCAATGACCTGTAATTGACTTGCTAGATGTAGATAACGTGTTTTGTAACTTGGCCAAATAAAGAAACTTGAACTTGGAACTTGAATATTCGTTGCACGAAACTAATAAAAAAAACAGAAATTATACAAGTACATTTATTGATATCCGAATTGCATATTTATTGATTTCTGTATACAACAAACTGCAAAACATAAGTTTGATTTGTTTGTTTATTACTTTGCCTTCAAATAAACCACTATTACCTACACGTAAATATCATGGATGTCGTTATACTCGTACCTATATGTGATAAAATAACTGTCACTTCTCTCTACAATCAAAAATTCCAAATATGTTTTCTAAGAATTTAATTAGCATATTGACATTAACACGTTATTTCACGGAACGTGTACCGACCACTGCGCGCACGCATAAGTGCATGCATTGTCAGTTGCTGCAATTATTTCCTTAAGGGGACATTGCTGCACTGTGCGGTCTTTTCCTTTCATATTTTTTATTACTTCTAAGGTAAAAGTACTGACACTGTCTACAACGGTGTACATAGACGAATGCACAAACTATCACGAAACGCTCACGATAATATCTCTTTCGTAGCTATCTATCTCTATCACTCAAGTTTGATTTGTTTGTTTATTACTTTGCCTTCAAATAAACCACTATTACCTACACGTAAATATCATGGATGTCGTTATACTCGTACCTATATGTGATAAAATAACTGTCACTTCTCTCTACAATCAAAAATTCCAAATATGTTTTCTAAGAATTGAATTAGCATATTGACATCAACACGTTATTTCACGGAACGTGTACCGACCACTGCGCGCACGCATAAGTGCATGCATTGTCAGTTGCTGCAATTATTTCCTTAAGGGGACATTGCTGCACTGTGCGGTCTTTTCCTTTCATATTTTTTATTACTTCTAAGGTAAAAGTACTGACACTGTCTACAACGGTGTACGTAGACGAATGCACAAACTATCTCTTTCGTAGCTATCTATCTCTATCTCTATCACTCTTGCGTATTGGCGCGACAGAGCCAGACTACTTTTCGCGGCGTTTCGATTTCGTTTCACGTCGCAGAAATGCCATTCGACTACGGGGTCTGGTACTTTTTTTTACCTTAGTGTGTCGCCTTAAACATTAATGCTCTTAGTTTTATTTTATTTTTTTGTGAAAAAATAACAGTTTTACAGAACAGTGAGACACTATTTGAACAGTTAATGAAAAAAAAAACAATAGCGTCTTAAAAAATTACCTGCTAAACTAAAATAAACTTTTATGGTCAAAAACTTTCAGTAGGTAATTAAGAAATAATAATTTACTTAAAAAATCGAAAAGAGGAGGAATTGTAAGGCAGGTACTATAAATTATTTATGGAATTTTTACAATTTATAGTAATAATATCAATTTATATTAATTTTTATTTTTATTTGCCATTAAACGTAAAAGTTTGGCAAGTTTTTAATGTAACAAGATTAGTTTAAGTTGTTTTTTTTTTTTAAATATGGTGATATAAATATTTACTTTAATACCAAAACCCTCGTGGCCTCTTAAATTCAGGCAGATGCTTGCTTTAGCATATAAATTGGCCGCCATCTTGTGCTGAGCCGCCATTTTCTATTATATTCAAATCGTGGAATGCTTTTGAGTTTTGAATCGTGCGCGTGGCCATATTTGAGTAATTTAATGGATTCGCTTAGTTCAGAAGTTCCTGTGCGAGCTTTGAGCTTAATAAGGAACTGGTGAAGCATAAGCAATATTCATGATTGATAATTTATTCATAGGAAACACGATCTCATAGACTAAGTTTTTTTTTTTATTTATTAAGGTCCATTTTTTCCATGGTTTACAATGTTTGCATTATTAAATAGAGTGTCCACCGGTTATATATGGTAGGCGAGTTCAGTGGATACATGTAGTGTGTGTATCATAATGTAATAATGGAAAATATGGATGAGTTACATTTGCCCCCCAGTCGACATTGGTCCCGCTGTACCTTAAATTCTGCTTGTATATTATTCACCCTGTGTAAACGCGATAATTGATAAGAGTTATTGTCATCCTTCTATTGTTTTGTTAGTGCCAGTGTCATAATTTAAAATTTTATATCATAAACGCTAAAGGAGATTTACCGTCCGATAGTTGCAATATCCTGGCTGGATAGACAAAGTGACAATCGTTGACGCAACGTGGCGATCCAAAGGCATTCTCGCTCGTCGCGCCACTAGGAGAAGAGCGGTAGGGAGAGCTAAGTATTAAACGCTTACGAAATGGCCTGTGACGTTGGTTAGTACCCGAGTGTAGCAAATACGTCACATTGATCGATGCGGCAGTTTTTACGACGGCAATATTTATATACATCGGAAACGGATTAAGTACCGGCCGTCTTACGCCAGGTATTCATTGCTATCATTGCAATTTATAAGGATGTCGGCCACTTTTTTTAGTCTCCGTCTCCTGCCTATGTAGTTAGTTTAAAGGATTTAATTCAGAGAACCTAGTTAAGGAAACGTAAATAAGAATGTAATCTTTTTTAATTACTTTCTGTCTTTAATTACCTATCTACGATTGTTTTCAAGCTATTGTATTGCACTATCGCCCGACCCAGGGCTTCACGGCAGACCAGCGCTGTGGCACCATCGTTGCCAGAGCACATGCTGAGTGGTGTCCTTTTGCAACCGCAAACCAAACCCTATGTAACTGATTTTGTACTGTTTAGTATGTAAGTGTCATATCGATGACCGTAGGCTCAAAGGGCGTAAGGGACAAAATGGCGAAAATGAGTTATGAATGCAGTTATACTCAGATTTTTTTTCTCTATCGAATGGTATATTCAACGTCTCGATACCTTTGAAAAAATGTCCGATACGCCCTAAAAAAAATCGTCATTTCTTCCAAGTTTGAAAGAACATTTTGTCGTATCCACCAAGAAAAAAAAAATTTTTGGTGCGTTTTGGCGTAACTCCTCAATCTCATGTATGTTACAGGGCAGATCATTTTTCTAAATTTAAGAAATCTTTTAACGATGGGTGCGAATTTGGTGCTCTATATGGTGCAAACGACGTAAAAAATATTAAAAAAAAAAAAAATGCGAAGTGCCTCCACAAAGCTATCGAAAAAAAATCAACGACATAATAACTCTGCTTTGTATGTTTTGCTATGTACCCTCGTCGATATTCATGACGAGCCCGAGACCACTGAACATAGTGAAAAACTAAGAAAAAGAGTAAACAATAAACATTTAACATGACCATTATGAGTTATGACCAATATAGTACTAAATAAGTAAGTTCCAAAACACTTCTTTTTCATTACTTTAAATAGCTTTGTGGAGGCACTTACCAATAATTGATACTTTTTCATTATTTTTCTAAGAACGGCCTCCACAAGAGGCACCAAAATCGCACCCATCGTTTACGAAACCCTCGAAAAAAGTATTTTTATACATTGATGGATCCGCCCTATAGTACTCAGTGCTACATACGACAATTTTAACGCAAAATGTAATTTAATTGCGAAGTTTTAATTTGTTTAATTCCAAAATAAACTTATGATTCCCTCTTAATTACATAATAATAAAAATAATACGCAGTAAAATAGCAATTTGCGTGAAATTTGTCGCAGATTTTACAAAATTATTGTCAATGATAGTGTACGACTTACGCCAAATCGTTCTCATAAAAAAAACCGCCTTCAAAAAAAGCGTGTTACAAAACACGGAGGAACTAAAAAGCCAAAAATAATAAACCTTCGAATTCAGGTTTTTTATCGGATTGCAATAATCTAAACATCCAAATTATAAACAAATCAATTATTTTTGTAGTCGGTACCAGACCTGTTCGTCGCCTTGCTATTTCCTGTTTGCCCCACCCAACCATACGCACGCAGGCTGGCCCCGACTCCAAAAATAATTGATTTGTTTATAATTTGGATGTTTAGATTATTGCAATCCGATAAAAAACCTGAATTCGAAGGTTTATTATTTTTGGCTTTTTAGTTCCTCCGTGTTTTGTAACACGCTTTTTTTGAAGGCGGTTTTATTTTTTGTTAAAAAGTTAATTTATTTGTTGATTTTTAGTGGTTCCTAGTGATATTATATGTATCAGTCCGAATATGTGTACAGTAGTGAAAGAATTATCCTTTAACTCCTAACCGTTGAAGAGTTGACCTTCCATCATCAGCTTAGCCACATAAAATTATTACCATCAGGCGTAAATACTGGTGTACCTTTGAAAAATACACTAAGAACATTACATGTGCCTATAACATTTGAAGAGTTCCCTCGATTTCTCCAAGATCCCATCATCAGACCCCGACTTGGTGCCAATGGGACCATCTCGGGGTTATACCCGTTCGATCAAAAAAAAAATTTTGAAAATCGGTCCACGTTCCTCGGAGATATCGAGTAACATACATACAAAAAAAAAAAAAAAAAAAAAAAAAACATTCAGTCGAATTGAGAACCTCCTCCTTTTTTGAAGTCGGTTAACAAGTATTTGTGTCCGATACGCCTAAATATTCATGAACTGAATATAGCTGTTTTTGGCGTAACGTACAAATCTTTTCAAAAACTCAATTTTTTTTTGGCGTAACGTACATCTATCTCTGTTATTAATCCACTTAGCGTAATACTTATTATTTAGTAAAAAAAAACTTAAAGATACATGAAAAAATAAAAAACAAGCACCAAAATCCATAAAGAAATGAAAGAGTTATGATTTTTTTTCTCAAAAAAAAATAGTTTTTTGGCTCTCCTGAAAAATCGTGTTTTGTCCCTTACGCCCTTTGAGCCTACGGTCATCGATATTATTATTTTTTGGTTGCAATAAATGCCTTTTCTTTCTTTCTTTCTTTCTAATTTTAAAAAGGAAAATATAGTAGCATGGATATTCGTAACATGTGCCATTTTGATGCATTTTTATTTGGTGTTTGTTGTTTTACACTGTCGTCGTGGCTGGTCCATTTATTATATATTATGTTTCTTTTAGACAACGACATTTATAATAAACAATTAAATACATAGAAAAACACCCACGGTCTAAATACCACAAATATAACTCAGGAATAACAGCCCCTTTCCTGTCCTTTATAAATAGGTCCCGAACACACCTGCCTGCTGCATGCAAAGGTTAAGTCCAGGGCCCGTAGGCAAGTGGCCATCGCTTACCGTGGTGAACGATTCGCATCTCTCTCTATCACTCTTCCGCACCAGTATAACGAGGCTAACAGATCATGGGGTGAGATTATGCCCGTCCTTATGTCTTTAATAGTTACAATTAAAATACGCCGTGTGATCTATGTCGCGCTAATCATGTGCTAACTTTGCAAATATAAAAAAAAGACATCTACGTCTTGTTTCGATAGTCGTCGAGATGGCGACACTGATTATAATATTTAACAATATAAAACGTCGATGTAGGGAACAAATCAAATTATTTTATTAAATATTTTTTGATTTGTTTTTTAAGTCAAAGTAAGTAAGTGTAAGTTGGTCAAAGGCATCTAGCCTTCAGAGATAACATACACTAGAGAAATTTCGAAGGGTACCTCGGCGGTCGGGGTGGTGTAGCAGTTTATCACGTCAGCCGCGTTAGCTGGAGACCCGGGTCCAATTCCCGTCTTCGCCACCAGTGGGCTTGATCGCTTTTTCTTTAGTGCATGGTATCTATTTCAGTTTATAATATAAAACGTATACATAACAGTGCTTGTCATTTCTCGACACGGGGTTACTTCACTTTTGACAATTTCATCCATATCCTACTAATTCTTTGGAACCAATGCGACATAGACAGAAGCGTATCGCTCGCTACGACGGTAAGCGATCGGCAACTTGCCTACACGTCCGTCCTGCATTTTTCTATGCAATGTGCGGCTTCGTTAGACTAACTTATGTTAGACGTTAGCTTTTATGTGAATCTAATTTGCATTAATTGAATTTGAATGTGGAATTTATGGCCCTGTGGGACTCAGGTGGTTAAATTGGTAATTAATGTTTAATTGGTAGTAATTGAATTGAAGCGGCACTTGTATGTGAAACTAGCAGTAGGTACCTACATATATATATATTTATGTGATGTTCATTCCTAAAGGGCTTCAAGCACGGACGGTGTTTTCAGTCAAAGGAAATACCTAGTGAGTTTACAGCAACTAGGTAAAAAAAAAACAGGAAAGATCACCAATGTCAAAACCCAATATGGCATTCTGGTTATATGTACCTCTATGCCCAAATTACATAGAGAAACTAAGACTACGCATAAAACTTAATAGCTAGATTATATCCAAACGCGGATCCAGCTTCGTGCCCAGGGGCGGGGGGGGGGGGGGGTCTATTTGTATGGCCAACCTAGGCTCCAGGGGTGGGAGCTCCAACCATGACCCCCATGACCCCCCTCCCCCTTGGATCCGCGCATGATTATATCTAAAATAGGCCCTTGAGGCAATGTACAACCAAGGAGTCTAGTTGTTAATTTAGAACATGCTAAGTATTAATTAATGTTATTTCGATTTAATTTTAGTGGTTGGTAGAATTGTAATCTCTCTGTTTTATTCCGTACGTTTTATTGTATTCCAACTTTGCTTAAATTTTTACTGTTCTTAAATTACAATTTTTTTTAAATATTATTATTTGATTGTTGTTACTTCATTCATTTAATTATGGTTAACTCTGATGCCTCGCCTCAGGTCCCGTTCCTGGAGTGTCCAATTTGTCGTGATCACAAGCGGTATAAGGGCCAGAAAGGCCTTAATATCCACTGTGTTCGTGCGCACAGCCCACGCATTGATCAGATTCCTGATCCGGCAATCACTGGGGATGTAATAGTTAACAGTGGCGTAAATCCAGGCACGACACCGGCCTCCGTGGCGGCACCGGCTTCGCTGGCTCAATTTCTGGCGACTCTTAAGTCCGGCATTAAGCTCACGAAGAGGATCCCTAAAGGGGCGCGCGCAGCTGCAGCGCGAAGTCTGTCGGAGTGCGTGGCTAGAGTTGTGTCACAGAACAATTTCGCGGCGTGGGAAGATCTTCTAACTTTTTCCTATAAACGTTTGCATGTACCACTGACAAAATCAAACCGTAGCCTAACCAGTATTATTAAATATAATGTGGCTCATCCGGCGTATCCCATTTCTTGGTCTGCCAGTAACGTAAGCACAATAAATCAATCCTCACATTTGCCTTCCACGAATTCGAAATACAAGTGTAAATTGATTGAAAATAGTTATCTGATGGGGATGTGAGAGGCGCAACTAGGTTGCTTTATTCATCTGACAGTCTGGCAACATATTCCCCGGCCGTTATCGGTGCGCTGGAGGAGAAGCACCCAACTACGTCAGCGTCCTCTCTATCACTGAACCCGCCGAGTTCTAACCAGCCTCTACAGGTGTCGAAAGTTGCTGTGGTACAGGCGGTGCTGTCCTTTGCGGCTGGTTCAGCCGGGGGTTTGGACGGCATCACCCCCCAACATTTGAAAGATTTAACTGGTCCATTGGCGGGGGATGCGGGAGAGACTTTAATGGAGGAGCTCACTGCTTTGGTGAATTTGATGCTCTCCGGAAAAGTATGTCCTGATATTATCTCCGTTTTATACGGGGCTAACCTCATCGCGTTAAAGAAAAAGGATGGAAGCATCCGTCCAATTGCAGTGGGAAGCACATTACGGCGCATAACGTCAAAGATCTGCTGCCACGAGTTTCACTCTCGCCTCACAGACAAATTTAAACCTACACAGGTTTCGGGGTAAAAGGCGGTTGTGAGGCGGCGGTGCATGCAACTCGGTCTTTCATCGAGAGTGAGAACTTCGAAATTTTGGTTAAAATTGACGTGGCTAATGCATTCAATTCTGTCGATAGGGGTGCTCTTCTTTCTCAAATAGAGAGTGAACTTCCGGAGATCCATGGCTACCTGTGGCAGTGTTATGGTACGCCCACGAAACTCATGTTCCGGGATCACGAAATCTCCTCTTGTGTAGGATGCCAGCAAGGGGACCCGTTGGGGCCTGTCATTTTTAATTTAGCTATCCACCCAATAGTCACGCAACTTACATCTATTCTGATTTGAACATTTGGTACATGGACGACGGCACGATTGGCGGCAGAACTTCCTCAGTTCTGGCTGATTTGAAAACAATCATCGACCGATTCTCTGAGATTGGCCTTGCGGTTTACTCTGCCAAGTGTGAGGTATATATTTCGGAGTCGATTTCTGTGGACAACAGGGCGTCTCTAATCAATGACATCAATAACCTCACGCCAAATATTTCGGTACTTACTCGTGAGAATCTTGCACTTTTAGGCGCCCCGATTTGCGATGAATCGATTCCGTCAGCCATAGACTCTAAAATTGAACAGTTTAATAAATGTTTAGATCTGCTTCTAAAAATTAACCCGCACATGGCTATCTATTTACTTCGTCTTTGCCTCTTTTCCCCAAAATTTTTATACATCCTCCGGTTGTTCCCCGATCTGGAAATTTCCTTCAACTACGGAGAATGTGGACCAGCTGCTGAAAGACAATGTGTGCAAAATTTTAAATATTTCAGTCACTCTTTCCAGTTGGTCACAGGCGATTCTCCCAATAAAATTCGGCGGTCTCGGTATTCGCACGACAAGTGGGTTAGCGCTCCCGGCCTTTCTGTCGTCTATTCACAGCACTCTCACCCTCATTAGCGGTATTTTGCGTATTCCTTCAACCGCTAATGTTCCGGTGGCGTGCTTGGCGGTCGCAGAATCGGCATGGGTCGCGAATCACCCCGGCGAACATTTACCGACGGAAAAAGCCAGTCAAGCTGCCTGGGATTCTGCGAGCATTAAGTTACAACACATGCAGTTGGTTCAGAGTTCGCAGAACCAGTCTGAGCGTGCCAGGCTACTAGCCGTATCGGAGCCTGAATCGGGCCATTGGCTGCATGCGTTGCCATCGCGGAACATTGGCTCTGTACTGGATCCCTCTGCGGTGCGTATTGCAGTGTGCCTTCGCCTCGGTCTTAAGATCTGTGAGCCGCACGCGTGCAGTCGCTGTGGGAGTCCCGTGGACGCTCTGGGCCGGCATGGCCTACATTGTCAACAGAGCTCAGGTCGACTCTACAGGCATGCCACGATAAATGACCTCGTAAGACGTGCTCTCTCCACCGCCGCTCTTCCCGCAACTCTGGAGCCATCGGGTCTCTCTGCCGTGGATGGCAAGAGACCTGATGGGTGCACACTCGTGCCTTGGACTTTGGGTCGCGCCTTGGCGTGGGACGCCACCTGCGTCGACACTTTGGCTCCGTCCCACTTGGAGGGCTCGGCTAGGAAACCTGGGTCTGCCGCCGACCAAGCCCAAACGATAAAGCGCCGCAAATACTCTTTCTTAGTGAACGATTATGAGTTTGCGGCGCTAGCATTGGAGACTATGGGGCCTTGGTCGTCTGACACCAAAAATTTTATTAAAAAGGTGTCGGAACACCTTATAGGTGTCTCGGGGGACCAAAGAGCCGGTTCCTTCTTTGCTCAGAGGTTGAGTCTGGCGGTGCAAAGGGGAAACGCCGCAAGCATTCTTGGGTCTATGCCGGAGGCAGGGGATCTGAGGGAGGTTTTTTATATTTAGTTATAACCTGCTTGTGTTAGTTTTAGTCTTTAGGGTTTTAAGATTTAATTTTAAGTTAATTATAAGATTAGATATATTGTTCGTAGTTGTTGCTTAAATGTAATTTGTATTTTTAGTATGTATTTATCTATTTAAGTATGTATATCGTCGATTAGAACCAATAGTACAATATGGGCCAAATTGTCAAAACCGTGGTTCAAAAGTTTTAAGATCGTGTCGAGAGATAGCAGTCTATGCACTGTGATTACACATTTTCTTTGATAGTAACTCTCTATAATCCTCGATCCTCTTTGGTAAATATTTCGATCAGTTAAAAATGTTAAAAATTTATTGCCAGTCCATCTTATAACAAATATAGTGTACCTATAATTTACACGTTGTTAAATAGTATATCTCATTCAATGTATCCATCGATATAAGATAGAATAGAATAGAATAGAAATAGATAGCACTAGTAATAGCTAATAGTAATGATAAGTAGTTTCTTTCTATTCTCAATAAACATTTTACCTACCACGTCCTCGATAAACAGAGACATACGGAATATTATTGTTCTAGTTTAACTATATTCCGTTAGAAATATAACTCATTAAGTGTCACAATGAATCTGTTATAGAACTTCACTTTATGCCCGCCTTTATCGCAGTAAAATAGTAAATCTAAGACTATAACATTATAAGCAAGTAATTAAATCTTTATTGGCCACTTGCCTGGGAAGCAGTCACCGTCACCCATGGACGTTAGCTTCACAGGAAGAGCTACTTATGCGTTGCCGACCCTGAACAACAATTAAGGCCTGACTCGTAACGGATTTGTCAAATTCAAAACTGTTTTAACGGTACCAGAGCCGGCCGAATCAAAGTATGTTTTTCTATAATGTGTTTAAAATGTATTTAAAATTTATTATTTATTAGTAAATTCATCATTCTCCATTTCTCCTCGTTCATGTTGTAAGTTTTGTTGTACGCCCTCCATCGTACATCCGACAGTGTTTTTCGACACATTCTTAGTTTTAGTCCTATCAAGGACTATCTCGTCCCCTTACTGCAAATACCGACTATGTGCAAAAAAGTGATTTTGAGATAATGCGATTTTAATGTTTGAAGGTACGATTTCATATGAAAACATGAAAAAAATTACTATTTGTATACAGCATTCTACAGCCCGTATTGTGTTGTTTAATACTTAATCGTAAACAATATCCAGGCTTGATTTGATTGCCGATAAAACTACGATTTAAAAAAAATAGTAGCAAACTTAGTTGGTTTTTCCTGTAGAAATAAAAATTTGTAATATTTCTCTTATTAATACATATAAAGCAGTGTTTCCCTTTGATTAAGCTTTGCTTTTAATACACTTTACTTATGATTTGCAAAAAAAAGAAAAATATACAAAAGTTTTGAACTTATTTCAAAATATATTAAATATTCTCAATGACATAGGCGGTTTTAGTTGCAGGAAATATAGCTGCTCTAATTTTATGTTACAAAACTTCACTTATCATTGTCAATTTAACTGGTACATTTGTAATAAAAAGTTTTTTAACATTACTAACCATTAATAATACTTTATTTATGGTTTTGAAGAGTTATTCTCAAAAAAAAAATTTTGAAAAAAATCCTCTTCAACCGGTTTTAGGAGATTTTTCACAAAATACTTTAAACGATTTCAGTAAAATTTAACAAGAAGTAACGCAATAGCATTCCCTTGAAATCACAAAAAGAATTTTACAAATCTGTTAATGCGTTTTTGGGTAATAGCATAATATGCATAGGTACTTACTACATACTAGTTCACTGTCTCAGCAATCCGAAGTCCGCCATAATTTATGTTCGAAATTTCACTATCTACACTGTTACATTTAGTATAGGTAAATAGTTTTTGTACGCTCAATAACCTGAAGTAATAGTTTATTTAAAGTTTTGTAGTATTTACGCCAAAGTCACTAAAATGTAGGCGTAGATGAGGTAATAAGTAAGAAAAAGTAATGTGTAACGGTAATTACATAGCTTTCTGGGGCGATTTAAAGCAATCATGTTTGCAATATTCTTACGCCCCCAGTTACATGCAGTGTTTTTCATCACACTTGCAATAAAAAGATAAAAAAGTATTTATGGTAGTCCAAAATACAAATTTAAACACTCTTTTGGGAAAAAGTTTTTTCTTTTACTCCTGATACGCCTTCGTGCGATTGCACACTTACTGCGCAAGAGTGATAAAAAGTTATTAAACAACATCTTCATCGCTGGTGGAATTCGATACAAACACGTCCGTAACACGGCTGACAATGCTAGACTAACTAGGTATTAAGTGATTGGAAGCACTCATGGTACTATTTAGTTACGATACCTTTGTCAAAAAGTCTGCGTAAGTCCATCTTCTTGAACGCAGAGATAGCTAGTTGTTTATCGAGCTTTAGACCGAGATAGAAATATGATATGATACATTAAGAGGTTTGAGGTGGTTCTACTGAACTGGAGTTTAATTTGTGGCGTTGATTTTCTTGCCTTGTGCTACGTCCAGATCTCGATATGAACTTAAGCCTAGTGACCACTAAGCTCGCCGAGTCGAATCTCATTAATTCGCCTTCTGCATTTCTTATGAAACTACGTCCATTAGCGACGCGTCGAATCGGATTCATCGTTCATTGTAAATGTATGCAGGGCTCGATTCGACGTGCCTCGACTCCACCTAAGTGTCCTCAAGACTTTATTCAGCCTTTGTGACAGAGATTTAATACCTAAAGGGTACCATGAGTGGTTTCAACCACTTAATACTGCAGTTGGTGAAGTGGTACACAGTTGTGACATCTGAAGTCTACTCGTACCGTAGGTATGCTAGTAAGTAAAGTAAAGTTTATTCATTGTTAACTGTGTACATAAGATGGTATGATATACAGGAAATACAGTATCAACAGTGCCCATTTCGAGCGTACAATATTCTTAAAAACTACTGACTATATTAGCTTACTGGCTAACTTATAATTATTACCCGGTATATTTCAGAAAAAACTCATTTAGGTTGTAGAACATCGTATGAAAAACGAAGCTTTATTTAAGACAAACAATGGGTTATAATTATGTATAAAGAAGAGAAATATGCAAACATTTATTTCTACAGGAAAAACCAACTAAGTAGGTATTCGACTGTTTCATTAAATCGTATTTGATCGTCAACTAAATACATTCTGAATATATATACGACAAAGTAGTAAACAAAAAAATATAGGGTTTAAAATGCCATACACATAACGTAAATTTCTTCATGTTTTCATATAAAACGTGCCTTCAAACTTTCAAACCGCATTATCTCAAAATCGCCTATTTACACATAGTCGGTATTTGCAGTAATAGACCGTTATCCTTTCCTTCGTCACATCACATGCAAAACCAATTATAGTCCCTATACAACTTTTTGGTAGAATGAAATTGCTGATGTTTGTAAACAAACATCTTCTGGAAAAACATCTTAAAGACATTTGGTGTATTTAGCCTGGCTTAAAATAAAGAATTTTGTTGATAGTTTTATTTGCAAAAATCAAATATGTACACATTAAACTTTTTTGTAGAACATAAGATGGCTACTTTAACAAAATGTTTAAATGCAAAAAAACACTATACACCATTAAAAGGTTCTACTTGGCGGATAAAGCATAAAAGTTTATATTAAATATTCATATTACATTCTGGCAGTTTATAATGCAACAAATTGACCATTAAGTAACTTTATGCGGAAGCTATCTTTTGAATGCAGCGTCGTATCAATACATGGGTTTTAACATATTGTAGCCCTTGAAAATCTTATTCTATAGGTGCTAAAAACTCGATTTCGTCAAAAAGTCACTTAGTCGGTATTTGCATTAATGGGACGATCTTTTTTTAAATATTTTGGTGGCTTATGGTTGGTGTCATTTAAATGAATGAATTTCTTAGACACTCCATCCTATTCCGGTTAATAGGTGAATACTATGAGACTTCGTTAAATTAAGTTTTTTACCCGATTTGAAGAGCTTAGCTTTAGCAGGCTGCTGGCTTCATAGCTGTGGTGGATGATATCCAGCTATTGTCAGAATAAAGTTGAAAGATCATATTATTAAATAAAATCTGCGAACAGCTTCGTTCAGCAGTTTTTGTTGTAGATTTTTTATCGAAAAGTGGTTACTTTGCTTTAAATGCTTAGTAACGGACACTGCATCGACTGAATTCCTAGTAAAGTGGATATTTGGAGACTCATCTACATTATCATTGTTTCATAGGAATCGTAAAGAAATTGCCTTTCAGATAAGGTATAATGTTGGTTGCCTGGTAGTGTTGAAAATGATTTAAATGCAAGTTTCGTCAACAGGAATCAAGTTTTTGACAGCAATTTGTCGCCGAATTATTTTCAGCGATCACTTTAATTTTATCTATCTAGTTAGTTGAGAATTGCTTTTAAACATGATTCTAACATAATAATTTTGTGAATCTGGCAATTTGAATGGTGTAATGTATATATAAAGTAAGCTAGAAATTATACAAGAAAAAGCACTCTGAATTTGACAAATCCGTTACGAATCAGGCCTTATTTGAAAATCCCCATGTCGTAGTGCAAAGGAAATACCTCAGGGAGGTAACTCACTCCACGTTCTGCATGGGAAGAAGCGAGCAAAATGCCCGCTTATTTGTGGACTGTCAAGTATCTGAGAAGCGGGAATGAGCTTTGCTTTGGCGTGAGGAGTGAAGGTATTTTATTAACCCCCGACGCAAAAACGACGGGGTGTTATAAGTTTGACGTGTTTGTCTGTCTGTTTGTCTGTCTGTGTGTGAATCTGTCTGTGGCATCGTAGCTCCCGGACGGATGAACCGATTTAGATTTAGTTTTTTTTTTTGTCTGAAAGCTGAGTTAGTCGGGAGTGTTCTTAGCCATGTTTCATGAAAATCGGTCTACTATGTCGCGGTCGGGGGTTTTTTCAAAATTTTAATTTTGTGGTTATTCAAGCATAGTTAGTTACCAAAATGGACGCTTAACATAAACATATGCGGCGTGACGGTGGAACTATCTTATTTATTTATTTAAACTTTATTGCACAAATTTACAAAAAAAGAGAACAAATGGCGGACTTGAGGCAAAATCTACCAGTCAACCTTCGGGCTAAACAGAAACAGTTAGTTTGGTGCTCGATTTTAAAATTAAAAATGAAAGCACAGGTCAAGATTGCAATCGCAATACACATACTCATATATAATAAATATAAATATACCTATATATAGTCAGATTAAAATATATATACACATATTTCATATATAAATAAACATACATATATATTATATAGTAATTTTAGCTTGACTTCATCAAACTCATATTGACGTCATTCGAAATTGGATTGGTCAAACAGAAAAATGAAACTTTTAAGTTTTCCGTGATCATTTTGCATGTACTATCAGCTGCAAAAGTGGATGGCGAATTCATAATTATATCAATGAATTCATTCATAATTTCTCCATGCAATTTTGCAGCTCAATGTACAACTTCATATCTAGACTCCGAGAGCTGTATATTGAATATAAATAATTGAACTTAACAGCTCCTGAAACAGATATCTGCAGATATAAATGGTTATGTTGGTAAACAAACACCTTACCCTGTGTGGTGACGGGTTAAGAATTTCACCACCCCCTTTCTTCCCGTGGGTGTCGTAGAAGGCGACTATGGGATATGGGTTAAATTGTGGCGTAGGCGAGAGGCTGGCAACCTGTCACTGCAATGTCACAGTTTCGTTTTCTGTCAACCTCTTATTTGCCAAGAGTGGCACTGAAGCTTTAGTAGTTTCATGTGTTCTGCCTACTCCTTTATGGGATACAGGCGTGATTGTATGTTGTTGTTGTATAAACACCTTAAACCAATTCAAGTGACATAAGGCTTAAATATTATTGTTCGTTGATGTCTTTTCCTTTACACTTCATTAATAGTGTGTTGTCGCAATTATTTTTAAATTTTATATTTTGACATAGACACTACTGACTGGATATTGCTTTTATAGACACAATGATTTTCACTTAGAGTCCTTCTGATAAGCTAATTTTGCATTTTTTGAAAATAATTTGACGTAATTGGAGTATATAACATATTTTTATCTAAATTTGTCATGGCATGGCCATTCAGCGTGGTGTAAGTTTGTATTATTTGACTAAATCTTATTTATTGTTACCGTATTTAGAAATGCTCAGTAAAACGGTTGACTACCCCAGCGTCCAGCGGTACCAACGTACGCGCATTAAAACGGTATACTTTTGTATTACAACTGCTTGCCAAACACGGGTGAATTGAAAACCTTTTGAAAAGGTGGGTAAAATTTTCAAATCATCATTAACCCCTCGTATGCGGCCTGTCAATTTTGATCATTGAAAATATGACCTTGATATTTAAAACAATAGATTAAAATTCCCACGCACGGATCCGTGTCTAAGCATACGAAGGGTTAAATAAATCCAAAAATATTTAGTGATTCACTTCGATTTACCTTTAAATAAAATATTGGTCATCAATTCAAGTTTCAACTATCATTTCTGATTACAATTTACAATTAAATCCTACCAACCCTTTCTGTCTACAATTCGTCATTGCCGTGGAAAAAATCAGCGCATTAACCCTTTGACCATTATTTTTTTATAGCAATAAATCGAGAACTTTAACGATACGTACAGCGTGAATGATTTTTTTAATGATTTTTAAGAAAGAGAAATATATTAGGGATGTACCGACTATTGATTTGGCCGACTAGGCCGACTACCGACTAGTCGGCGCTTGAGTGGCCGATTAGTCGGTCGACTAGTCGGCTAGTCGGCCAAAACATGATTTTTGACTAAATTCACATTTTGAATGTCATTTTTGGTTCTTCGTTCGCGCTTTTTATGATTTTTTACAGGTTCAAAGGTTCATGCCAATATTTATATACATTTTCCATTTTTAACAAGCAGCTTGGCTTAGTGGGTAGTGATCCTGCCTATGAAATCTATAATCCTAGGTAGGAAATTTATTTCTGTGATGATTACAGACATTTGTTGTTTTGTCAAAGAAAGGAATTTTACGAATAGGTACATAATGCAACCATAATTTTCAGCTGATAATTTAGTTTTGTACTGTTTTTCTATCAGTAATAAAGTGCCGACTAATCGGCCTTTTTTGCCGACTAGTCGCCGACTAATCGCCGACTAGAAATGTGGCCGGATAGTCGGCTTTCCCGACTAGTCGGCGACTAGTCGGTACATCCCTAAAATATATATATTATTTCAGGGTTTCCGAATTATGAGATGGCAATATATTTACCGCTATCAGCCAAGGGCAGTAAATGACAAGACCGTCATGTCAGTCTGCCGGGGGAACTACGGGTGGAATGACCTATCTAAATGAATAAATTTAAAACCAATAAAACGATAAGAAATAATTAAAACCTTTATTTAACTACAAATAAATGCCATGCTTAATCGGGGTTCCGTAGCTGCTCGACCTTGCAAACGTGAAAATCTCTGAAGTATTCTAAACCCAGCAAAACTGTGGATAGGTTTCTAGCATGTACTAAAATTAAGTATTGAATTACGATATTACTTCATAGATAAATCAATAACAATAGTAGCCCAACCTACCCTTTCCTTTAATAAACACCAAACACTTAACGGATAGTGGCAAATATATTGCCGTCTTTATATTTTAAAATTATCCAATAACAGATTTTTTTTCTTTAAACTTTATATCGCCAATCTTGTCTCTGAAAGTAGAAAGTTGTGAAAATCGAATAAACCCAGCAAAGAAAATTTTATTTACAAAGATTTTTGGCCAAATGTAAGCAATAGTTAAAAATCAAAGTTCAGGCCTAAGAATCATCATTTAACCTGGGATGGAATAACGTTTATCTGCCTTACCTTTTTTCTTAGATTGGTACGAGTATATTCTCTTACGCGAATCAAAATTTATATTAACTAACAACACATTCATTGAGAAAATAAAATAAAATATCTGAGTGGTATGACGGCAAATATCTTGCCGTTACCCACTAAAGGGTTAATATTAGCGCCATCTAGCTGAGCGTCCCCCAAAGGTGTAACGCCATCTAGGCCACCGTACCTTTTTCTGTATAGTACTGAGGTATGTTTTTTTCTTAGACTTTATCTGTCTAGATGAAGTTGTATGTCTTTGATATGGGCAAGTTGTATACCAAGTATACTGGTTTACCCTAAAACCATGTCGCCTGCGCTTGCGCATGCCATCAGAATACAGTCGGACTACTGGGCGGCGGCAACACCTCGCAGACGGATATAGGTTTATTACGTGCTTAAACCAAGGAATTTCCTATCAATTTAGCGGAGAAATTCCTATTCAACAGCGCTTTGAGTAGGATGATTTTAAATAAGTTTGAACCAACTTGAATAGTAAGAATATAAAGGATGTACTAAACCTGCGTTAATTTATGGGAAGAATATGTACCGTGCTGAGCTTTTATTGTGTTATCAACTCTGGAATCGTAATAAAAGCTGTTTCCTACCTTTTGTCTAGCAAACCTTGATATTTCCGATGGAGATACATTTCATTCGATTTGTTTGTTTGTTTCCTTTATAGGGCTCCGTATGACCTACATAAATTACATCTTGTATAGCACCTACGTTAGCACCTACCTACCTACGTTAACGCGTTGGTGATATTTTCATACATTTTGAAACTATTACATTTTGTTCATGTACATTGAGCTGTAAAAGTGCATGGTAAAGTTATCAATAATTTCATTCATAATTTCTCCACGCAGTTTCGCAGCTCGCGCATAAAGACACTTTTAAAATGTCTATCCTATATATTGTCTACGTAAGCATGCATACGTAATATGTACAGTAAAGAATAAAAGGCGCAAAAAGTGTACTCCGGAAAATGTGTGACATTAGAATCGACAGAACGCGACTACCGCGTTACGATCGCGCGAGGAACGCAAACTCTAATTGGCGATATTCGCATTTAGAAAATGGTATCTGGATTCTCTACGGAATTATAATGTTAGAATTTTCAAACAAAGTCAAAATTGTCTGTGATGGGTACGGAACTAGCCATTCGAGGGGTTAAGTATTTATAGTAAAATAATATTTAAACTAAAACTAATGCGCAACAAACTTCCACAGCCATCCAAAATTTAAAATAGACCTTGAAGCAATAAACGGAACATGCTGGTAGTCCTCGTTTTATTGTCATTCTTATTTTTATACGTTGTGCAAGAAAATCTCCAGTTTTTAGGTCACCAGTTACGTTCGATATCGTCTTTATTATGGATAGTTTCCAAATATGTTCTTCGAAAATCGTGAAGAAACAAGGGAATTTTGTAAAATGTTTAAAAATGTTTTTTCTTTGACTCCTTTTGGACTGAAAATTCCACATCATTAAATTATTCAATCTTCAACTTCACGTATCTAAGTTAATATCAAACCAAGTTCTTACTTTAAATTTAAGAACACTGCTCTCGGCGATTCCTTGCACCGCTATCATGAGTGGGTGCATATCAAAATAGTACAAATTCAATACAAACTCGCAACCAGGCAACCAATGCAGTGTGCCTCGTAAATGTATGGTGATTAATGCAGGCGATGCAGCCCAGCATATATTATAAACACTTGTTAAAAAATATAACTGTATCAAAAATAAGAACTAGGTTCGGAATTGGGAACAACAATCAATTTTTAATAATAGTTATTTGTTATACAAGGGGGCAAAGTTGTATTTTAACGCCGAGTGTGGAATTGAAAAACGAGCAAGTGAAAGGATTCTATAGTTGAACCACGAGCGAAGCGAGTGGTTCGAGAATAGAATCCTGAACTTGCGAGGTTTTTAACACACGAGAAGTAAAAATACATTTGCACCCGAGTGTAACACAAAACTTTTCCCCTCACTGTAGCGAGGAAACTACAACGCAAAAAATGCATTTATCACTGCTTCCAGTAGTTCCGCGGGTGCTAAACCATCTTTATTACTAGATTCACCTACTTACTTTTATCAATTTTAAAGCAGTTAATTTGACTTTATTCAAGGTCAAATTACTTTACCCACTAGTGGATAAAATGCGTTTTTACCCGCTGGTATTAAAGGACAAAACACGTGTTTCCGAGCTAGTGAGGGGAAAAATACATTTATTTATAAGTCACCGTCAATAGAAGTTCCGAACAATGTAAACAAACCTGTAGTCAAAATTTCGAACTGTGTTTAATTTCCTTTATCAAACTCGTCAAATACTGGCTAAACACTGTTATTAAGTCAATCCGCCGTTATCGTTATCCAAGGAAATTTGCAACATTGGAGGGATGGCAAGGGCGTTGCCACCGTTCAAAATAAGAGTAACTTTTTATTTTGCAGTTTCGAAGTGCCAAAAATACCACGGGCATCAGTTTATTCAACTGTTCAAGGTACTTAGCCAAATGCACAAACGCTCACGATAATATCGTTATCTTAGCTAGCTATCTCTATCCCTCCTTCGTATTGGAATGACAGAGTCAGACTGCGTTTCGATCGGCGTCTAGCGTCAATGATTGTCATTTCGGTTAGGCCGGCTGCTATGCGAATCAGGAAGTTTCTGGTGCACAGTTGCGGATTCCAGACTGCTGTCCATCTAATTGGTGAAGATGTAAATGCTGTCCCGTCGAGAACTACCTGTATACTTATACATAGCCTATAGGCTAGTGCGATGAGATCACACGACAGGTTTTATTACACTAGAGGTAGTGTGCTAGAACCTCTGGTGAGCTATGGGCCCCTTAAGTGAGAAATATATTTCATAAGTCTTAAAACCTGTAGCACCTTAAGCAGCGTCACAGCGGAAGTCGTCTTTGTCACAGGATGTGCCCTTAATGAGAAGTCTGCAGGTTCTGCTGGTGATTATCCCCTTAATAAGGACACGGTGTATACGGTCTGATATTATTACAATCGCCAGAGACGTGTATACAATAAGGACTACGAATTTTTGTACAGAGGGAGTAGGTACTTGTAAATAGTATAGATTTGAAGCTCTTGATCTCTGGAGCCCATTTCTGAAAACTGAAAGTTACAAGTTACAAGCTGAAGTCTCTTTCCAACTTGTCATATTAGACATTGAAAGCCACTTGTAAATTGTAACTTCTGTAATTGAATCAGTGTGTAACTTCTAGCTTTGAAAAATGGGCCCGTCGCGTTAATTAAATAAAAATAGTTACTTCATTCACCACGCAGACGCTTGAAATAGTCATAAGAGTCACTGGCGTTTATGAATTTTTGTCAGTTACTGTAATATTGAACTTTTCCTAAGATAACAAAATGACAACAAAATCAATTAGTTAACCAGCGCGCAGAATTTCACGATAATCAATAGAGAAATGCGAGTTTCAAAGAAGAACATTCAATGAAAAAAAAAAAACGTAATGAAGTTTTTTTTTATAATATGAAGAAGTAAAGGAGAGCTAAAATATGAATATTAAAGTTCATCCATATGTATTAGAATTAAATTAAAATCTCTCGATGGCGTTGGTTCTGTATCTACATACGATCATACGATACACCCGTCTATGATGGCTGCGAAAATGTTAACAGTCTATATCATTTTAATGGTCTTTAGGTACCATCGCGTACAAGATACAAGCATTCAGACGAATGCCCGACTTAAAGATATAGACCAATTTAATCATGACCTTCAGATCAATATCGAATGCTTACGATAACGGACCATCTGAACTGGTTTGATAGTCAGTGATTACGCGCTAGACTCCTTACATAGACGTTATCTCTAGTAATTGTGAGTGCAGCTAATGTGTTCTAAGTAAAGTAATCTATGGTTTAATAGTTTTCCGGTTTTTACAGGAAAGGATTAGATTAGAGTAAGGAGATAAAATGACATAACAGTGTTGCCTTACAAGGACTTCTTTACACCTACATACAGTAAATACATTATTTAATACATTTTGAGTAGAAAAAATAATGTCAGTATTTAGGAAATTCGAAGAACTTACAACAATCATACTAATATTATAAATGATAAGTGTGTGTCTATTTGTTTGTCTATCTTTCACGACAAAAAGTCGCGACGTGATTTTTTAAGTGGAGATAGTTGTAGAGACGGAGAGTGACATGCTAATTTTTGTCTCTTTCTAATCACCTACTTCCCTAAAATAGGAATTGGAAGTTTGTATGGAACATTTATATTGTCCTTATATTGTTTTTGTGTTAGTTTTATTTTGACATTGAATGTGTAACCGTTCCGTTTTGCCTAGCTTTGTAACCATTAATACCTTTAATGTGGACCTACCCTATTTTTTGACATGATTTAAAATTTATTGTTTTGTAATTTCCGAAGGAAGGTTAGTTATTATGTTGACATTTTATCACTTCAATTTTTATTCTGTTTAAGTATCTTTTGCATGCCTGTTGGTCGAATACACTGACACTTCCCTAGTTTTAAGACCTATTATGTATTTTACGTGTATTCTTGCAAAATAAAAAGTTGGAATATTGAATTTAACACCAGCGAAGCCGCGGGCAAAAAGCTGGTTGAAATATAATACCACTGGGCCATAAAAATCATCTCATTTGAATTCAATTTTTTATATTTTAAAGTATGTATTCAAATAGCAGCAAAGGTAAAATATTACTTCTCCGCCTCTTAAGCGATCTCTATCACTCAGCAGTTACCGTAATTGATAAAGCAGATGGCGCCGCGATAGTTCTTGATTTGTGGCCGTTTGCGCGCAAAAAATGGGTTAATACGATAGTTTGAGATCAAGATTGTTTGAATTATTGCTGCAGAGATTGCACAATGTGTGGGCTGAGCTTAAGAGCTTCCTTAGACTTAGTTGAAACCTTCGAAAAGTACTTCTACTTTTTGTATCTTCTAAAAGTATTTGATTAGTTTGATGATGTATATTTTATTTACACCAACATTTAAAGGCGGCAAAGGCGCCTTTTATGATGCTCCCACACTGGGCTGTTACAATGGCGTGTGAGGGCACGATAGTACTCTTTATTATACTGTGGTCAGCAGGCCTAGCACATGATGGCCGCGGGAGTATGTCGCCGCGAGATAGATGACACGTCTTTGTCTAATTGTATTAATGACATAAGGACAGGTAGTCTATCTCGCGGCGACATACTCCCGCGGCCATCATGTGCTAGGCCTACAGGGACAGCGCGATGGGGTGATGGCGCGCTGTCCCGGTCACACCGTGTTATGATTATAACATTTGTAACAGCCCACTGTGGGAGTACCATTATATTTCAAAACCTGATGAGAAAACTGCACTTCATTTATAAAAAATGTGCTATTTTTACCCGTTTTGTAAAACCTATTTTTAATGATAATTATTTCTTTAAATTTTTTGTGCCTTTATCTGATATTTAACTTGTATTTTCAGGATTTCATACGTCGAAAGGAAAAAGGCAACCCTGGGGTGGATATGATCACTTTGTTATCCATCCGTCCGTCCGTCCCTCTGACTGTCTGTCTGTCTATGAAGACCCTTTGTCTCAGGAACGCGTAAAGAAATCAAGCTGGAATTGATATTATTTAAGCTTGGTTTTTACATTTGGTCGGTTAACCGAACAAAGTTTGTTTAAGTGCCTAAAAGTACGGAGTATAGGTATAGGTACCCATTGACACATTTGACTTCTATATAAAACTACAAGAAGCACTAATCTCAATCAATACACCTGCACGGGAAGCATGGTCGCGCGATAGACGATAAAATATCAGGCCGTCCCTATCGCACTTACAAATAGTGCGATAGGGACGGCCTGCTATTTTATCGTCTATCGCGCGACCATGCTTCCCGTGCTGAATAGAAGATCTATCAATGGGTTCTCATACAATGTCTCTAGTTTTTAACAATCTTACATAAACACGCACCTAATATTTAGCGTTTTTAATTGACATGATATATGGCATCATTGTTATGGGATTGATGACATAATGGTAATGGCTTTTGGTCGTCTAATGAACATGAGAGAGCGATTACACTTATTAATTAAGTAATTATATTTGAGGCAAATGGTTACGTAAGTTTTTCAGTTTGCAATGGGACAATTTATTACAAGATATTATTTTTGTCGGTATAGATTGTGGTTATTCTTTTGGTTTTTGGTCCACCTCTCAAAAAAAAACGATATACATCAATTAGCGCCACTTGCACCGACGAAAATGGAAGGTTAACCCATCATTTTATATGGAATTTGACAAATGACAGCCCACTAACCCCGAGTTAAATGTTTGGTGCAAGTGGGTCTTAGTGAAACTAACGGTTTACCATTCAAAATACTCAATATATTAATAGTAACACCTGTGAGAAACATTTTTATGTTTGTTATATGATATATGAGGCAAACGATTACATATATATATTATTTGACAGTAAGCAATTATAGTCGTGCATGGACACCTGCGAGCCTTCAATGAAAGTCTATAATTATTTAATGTTTACAAAAACGTTTATAAACGTCACTTAATTGAAAATATTTCTTGTTTTATTTATGTCACACTTTTTAAGGCTAAGAGCATAATAAAAGTAAACTATTAAAAAGGTATACCGGGTAGGTCCTGTAGCAAAATAAATTAATAGTTTAAAAAACACTATAAAACACGCTTTTATAAATGCACGTAAAAGCCAAAAATAAATTATGGATCGTTCAAGTTGTCTCTATTTCTGGGATGAAGAGTAAACTATGTGCTTTTAATTATAATATTTGATTGTAAAAGCGTGGGGCGCTGTAACAGGAAAAACTTCTTGTATAACTTGCTGAGAAATCAAGTTAAGCTATGTTACGAGAAGCAGTTTACACAGATTGGCGCGCTAACTGGACTTGCAGCACGACTGAAGCGCCCCACGCTTTTACAATCAAATATTATAATTAAAAGCACATAGTTTACTCTTCATCCCAGAAATAGAGACAACTTGAACGATCCATAATTTATTTTTGGCTTTTACGTGCATTTATAAAAGCGTGTTTTATAGTGTTTTTTAAACTATTAATTTATTTTATACTTTTTAGTCATTAATAATGAAATACTTTTAAAATTTATACATATTTTTATTTAAAGTAGGCGGATTTTACATGCCATTTGTGGCTTAATGTGTACTTATTGCTAATTGCTAGCGGCTACCTTCTTATTACGGTCATCATCATCCTCCTTGCGTTATCCCGGCATTTGCCACGGCTCATGGGAGCCTGGGGTCCGCTTTGACAACTAATCCCAAGATTTGGCGTAGGCACTAATTTTTACGAAAGCGACTGCCATCTGACCTTCCAACCCGGAGGGTAACTAGGCCTTATTAGGACTAGTCCGGTTTCCTCACGATGTTTTCCTTCACCGAAAAGCGACTGGCAAATATCAAATGACATTTCGCACATAAGTTCCGAAAAACTCATTGGTACGAGCCGGGGTTCGAACCCGCGACCTCCGGATCGAAAGTCGCACGCTCTTACCGCTAGGCCACCAGCGCTTCTACCTTCTTATTACGGTATTATCATAAAAATGTTTATACCTAGTAAGTTATCCGTAAAAGATAGACAATATAGACATGTGCCATCGCGGACTTTTTGAAGACATTAGAGAGACATACTTTCGCCATACATTGTTTTGAAGCTCTCAGCTAGTGGGATTTTGTTTGACTCGATTAGAAAATATTGTCACATTTCAACTAATTCAAACAAAATTTAAGTATTACTTTTTTGCCGAGCCCCCCTTTATTTGCTCTTAAGGGTCACAGGAAAACCATTAACCAACTTATTTTAAATACAACGTTGATCTTTCTTTTATGCCCCCGGCTTCGCCCCTCGAGCCCCCCTTTGTTTGCTCTGAAAGGTCACAAGAAAACGCTAACCCAACTTATTTTAAATACTACGTTAATCTTTCTTTTATGCGGGGGGCTTCGCCCCCCGAGCCCCCCTTTGTTTGCTCTTAAAGGTCACAAGAAAACGCTAACCCAACTTATCTTAACTTCTACGTTGATCTTTCTTTCATGCGGGGGGCTTCGCCCCCCGAGCCCCCCTTTGTTTGATCTTAAAGGTCACAAGAAAACGCTAACCCAACTTATTCTAAATACTACGTTGATCTTTCATGCGGGGGCTTCGCCCCCCGAGCCCCCCTTTTCTTTTCTCTTAAGGATCACAAGAAAACCTTAACCCAACTTATTTTAAATACAACGTTGATCTTTCTTTTATGCGGAGGGCTTCGCCCCCCGAGCCCCCCTTTGTTTGCTCTTAAAGGTCACAAAAAAACGCTAACCCAACTTATTCTAAATACTACGTTGATCTTTCTTTCATGCGGGGGGCTTCGGCCCCCGAGCCCCCTTTTTCGTTACTCTTAAGGGTAACAAGAAAACCCTAACCCAACTTATTTTAAATACAACGTTTATCTTTCTTTTAAGCGGGGGGCTTCGCCCCCGAGCCCCCTTTGTTTGCTCTTAAAGGTCACAAGAAAACGCTAACCCAACTTATTTTAAATACTACGTTAATCTTTCTTTTATGCGGGGGCTTCGCCCCCGAGCCCCCTTTTCGTTACTCTTAAGGGTAACAAGAAAACCCTAACCCAACTTATTTTAAATACAACGTTTATCTTTCTTTTATGCGGGGGCTTCCCCCGAGCCCCCCCTTTGTTTGCTCTTAAAGGTCACAAGAAAACGCTAACCCAACTTATTTTAAATACTACGTTGATCTTTCTTTCATGCGGGGGGCTTCGCCCCCCGAACCCCCCTTTGTTTGCTCTTAAAGGTCACAAGAAAACGCTAACCCAACTTATTCTAAATACTACGTTGATCTTTCTTTCATGCGGGGGCTTCGCCCCCGAGCCCCCTTTTCTTTACTCTTAAGGATCACAAGAAAACCTTAACCCAACTTATTTTAAATACAACGTTGATCTTTCTTTTATGCGGGGGCTTCGCCCCCTAGCCCCCTTTGTTTGCTCTGAAAGGTCACAAGAAAACGCTAACCCAACTTATTTTAAATACTACGTTAATCTTTCTTTTATGCGGGGGCTTCGCCCCCGAGCCCCCCTTTGTTTGCTCTTAAAGGTCACAAGAAAACGCTAACCCAACTTATTCTAAATACTACGTTGATCTTTCTTTCATGCGGGGGCTTCGCCCCCGAGCCCCCTTTTCTTTACTCTTAAGGATCACAAGAAAACCTTAACCCAACTTATTTTAAATACAACGTTGATCTTTCTTTTATGAGGGGGCTTCGCCCCCCGAGCCCCCCTTTGTTTGCTCTGAAAGGTCACAAGAAAACGCTAACCCAACTTATTTTAAATACTACGTTAATCTTTCTTTTATGCGGGGGGCTTCGCCCCCCGAGCCCCCCTTTGTTTGCTCTTAAAGGTCACAACAAAACGCTAACCCAACTTATTCTAAATACTACGTTGATCTTTCTTTCATGCGGGGGGCTTGGCCCCCGAGCCCCCCTTTTCTTTACTCTTAAGGATCACAAGAAAACCTTAACCCAACTTATTTTAAATACAACGTTGATCTTTCTTTTATGCGGGGGCTTCGCCCCCGAGCCCCCCTTTGTTTGCTCTGAAAGGTCACAAGAAAACGCTAACCCAACTTATTTTAAATACTACGTTAATCTTTCTTTTATGCGGGGGGCTTCGCCCCCCGAGCCCCCCTTTGTTTGCTCTTAAAGGTCACAAGAAAACGCTAACCCAACTTATTCTAAATACTACGTTGATCTTTCTTTCATGCGGGGGCTTAGCCCCCGAGCCCCCTTTTCTTTGCTCTTTAGGATCACAAGAAAACCTTAACCCAACTTATTTTAAATACAACGTTGATCTTTCTTTTATGCGGGGGCTTCGCCCCCGAGCCCCCTTTGTTTGCTCTGAAAGGTCACAAGAAAACGCTAACCCAACTTATTTTAAATACTACGTTAATCTTTCTTTTATGCGGGGGCTTCGCCCCCGAGCCCCCTTTGTTTGCTCTTAAAGGTCACAAGAAAACGCTAACCCAACTTATTCTAAATACTACGTTGATCTTTCTTTCATGCGGGGGCTTCGCCCCCGAGCCCCCTTTTCTTTACTCTTAAGGATCACAAGAAAACCTTAACCCAACTTATTTTAAATACAACGTTGATCTTTCTTTTATGTGGGGGCTTCGCCCCCGAGCCCCCTTTGTTTGCTCTTAAAGGTCACAAGAAAACGCTAACCCAACTTATCTTAAATACTACGTTGATCTTTCTTTCATGCGGGGGGCTTCGCCCCCCGAGCCCCCCTTTGCTTGCTCTTAAAGGTCACAAGAAAACGCTAACCCAACTTATTCTAAATACTACGTTGATCTTTCTTTCATGCGGGGGGCTTCGCCCCCCGAGCCCCCCTTTTCTTTGCTCTTTAGGATCACAAGAAAACCTTAACCCAACTTATTTTAAATACAACGTTGATCTTTCTTTTATGCGGGGGGCTTTGCCCCCCGAGCCCCCCTTTGTTTGCTCTGAAAGGTCACAAGAAAACGCTAACCCAACTTATTTTAAATACTACGTTGATCTTTCTTTCATGCTTCCCCCCTCGAGCCCCCCCCCCCCTTTTTTCTGTTCTTATCTTCCGGCACCATCATCAGGCCTTGAAACCTAATCGTAGTCATAGTTCATTACAAGACTTTTCTAAGAAGCCCAAAAACAGCTATGATACGATGTTCCATCATGTAATTCCAGTTCATATCTTCCGGCTCCATCATCAGACCTTGAAACCTAATCGTAGTTAAAGTTCATTACAAGACTTTTCTAAGAAGCCTAAAAACAGCTATGATACGATGTTCCATCATGTAGTTCTAGTTCATATCTTCCGGCTCCATCATCAGACCTTGAAACCTAATCGTAGTCAAAGTTCATTACAAGACTTTTCTAAGAAACCCAAAAACAGCTATGATACGATGTTCCATCGTGTAGTTCCAGCTCATATCTTCCGGCTCTATCATCAGACCTTGAAACCTAATTGTAGTCAAAGTTCATTACAAGACTTTCCTAAGAAGCCCAAAAACAGCTATGATACGATGTTCCATCATGTAGTTCCAGTTCATGTCTTTCGGCTTCATCATCAGACCTTGAAACCTAATCGTAGTCAAAGTTCATTACAAGACTTTTCTAAGAAACCCAAAAACAGCTATGATACGATGTTCCATCATGTAGTTCCAGTTCATATCTTTCGGCTTCATCATCAGACCTTGAAACCTAATTGTAGTCAAAGTTCATTACAAGACTTTTCTAAGAAACCCAAAAACGGCTATGATACGATGTTCCATCATGTAGTTCCAGTTCATATCTTCCGACTCCATCATCAGATCAGCTCAACAGTACCATATTATTGTATTGTCATCGGAACTACATATAGCTGCCAAGTTTCATTACGCTACGACTCCTGGAAGATGGTTAAATTAGCTTCCTTAGATTCCATTACATACATAGTTACATACACGACGACCTAATAAAAGCGTGTTAAAAATTAAACCGAAGGCTATATTCCTCATAGTGACCAACATAAAAATAACGTGTATTTTGATTTTTAACACCCTTGAAAGTTTTTCCCAAGAGGTGATTGCGAACAACGTTAATGGCAACAATACTGGCGTACATTGAAGTTAATATTAAAATTAAAGACTTTATAATTTTCAAAAGTCGCTGAAAAAAAAATAAGGGTCAGTTTAAGGAGCCTACAGTTTAATTTTTTGCTTTTGTTACAGGCCCCACGATATATACAGCCTAAGGAAGCCTTTGAAACTCAAATTTAATGGTGCCATTTTTGATCAAATGTTTTGTGTTGTGACAGGTAACTAATTTATCACAAAGTGCCATCTATGTATTCCAGTTGTCTAAATTGAAGTCCGATTAATTCTCAGAGCTTCGACAAAGAAGGATGTCTTCCTTCTACAATGTTTGTAGTTAATTTTGTGAAGAGGGGAGGGTTACAAAGTTGCATTGCACAACGCTTAAGGCTTTCCTCTTTTCGTTCCATGTTGCGGAACTAAAAGGAGGAAAATGTCGCAAAAGCCGGCCTATCGAATCGACCCACGTCCGCCGACCGATGCGTTTCGATTCCAATCGGATTGGATGCGTGACTGCGTTGGGTGGCAAAGAGTTCCGTTACCAGACAGACGCGACTAGATCATTCTATTTCATTAAACACTATTTGACGGCCGGTCTGGCTCAGTCGGTAGTGACCCGCCTGCTGAGCCGCGGTCCTGGGTTCAACTCCCGGTAAGGGCATTTATTTGTGTGATGAACACAGATATTTGTTCCTGAGTCATGGATGTTTTCTATGTATATAAGTATGTATATTGTCGCTTAGCACCCATAGAACAAACTTTGCTTAGTTTGGGGCTAAGTTGATCTGTGTAAGGTGTCCCCAATATTTATCATTATTTATTATTACTATTGTCTTTAAAAACACGATATTTTTAGAATTTACAGGGTGGTATTATACCTAAGTACGTAGATATTTACATACACTCATGCCACACCTAGGGCCTAGCCGTGTTTGTCGCCGTGAGATAGATGACACGTTTCTTTTAACTGTATTATGACATAAGGACGGGTAGTCTATCTCGCGACGACATACTCTCGCGGCAATCATGTGCTAGGCCTACTGTATTCTCAAAAGAGACAGGCGCTATATATCTAATTGCTGAAAATTCAGTGTCACTTTTAGTTACCACTACCACTACTACCACCCGTTACGTACCTAGTAGCCACTTAATCAAAAAATTAAAATTTTGAAAAACCCCCGACCGCGACACAGTCGATCGATTTTCATAAAACATGGCTAAGAACACTCCCGACTAACTCAGCTTTTAGACAAAAAAAAACTAAATCTAAATCGGTTCATCCGTTCGGGAGCTACGATGCCACAGACAGACACACAAACAGACAGACAGACACGTCAAACTTGTAACACCCCGTCGTTTTTGCGTCGGGGGTTAAAAAGTGCTTAGTAAGAAATTGGAAATAAGTCCTGACATAAGAAATCGAAATTTTTTGCAGGTACTGGAGAAATTTGATAGAATGCTTGGAAATGAGATTTTTATTTCAGTAAGTATAACGCCGTGGCTTGCGTGGGCGACGGTCGCGCGATGGTCGCGCGACGGCGATGCGACGCATACGAAATCAAATCTTATCGATATGGAAGTATGAGACGCGACGGCGACGGTCGCGCGACCGTCACCCACGCAAGACACGGCGTAACAATAAAACTATGGCGATGACTATGACGATGACGACTTGGAGGGTCAGAGGAAAAAATAAACGACATATTTTTGCACTGCTATTTTCTATACCTATCGGAATCGCTAACAAAACAAATATAGTACGAGTAAAAGGCATAATTATTATAATTTGGATTCTAACGCCGTGGCTTGCGTGGGTGACGGTCGCGCGATGGTCAGAGGGTCAGAGGAAAAAATAAACGACATATTTTTGCACTGCTATTTTCTATACCTATCGGAATCGCTAACAAAACAAATATAGTACGAGTAAAAGGCATAATTATTATAATTTGGATTCTAACGCCGTGGCTTGCGTGGGTGACGGTCGCGCGATGGTCGCGCGACGGCGATGCGACGCATACGAAATCAAACCTTATCGATATGGAAGTAGACGATGCGATGAGACGCGACGGCGACGGTCGCGCGACTGTCGCCCACGAAAGACACGGCGTAAGACTGAAAGGCAGGTGGTCTGCCAACAATGACGATCTTACGATCTTAGCTAGTTTTAAAATGTGCAGCTGTATGTTTATTATTCTTTGCCAGCAAAGCGTTTACGCTTCTTACTCCCCTCTATTTCTGTCCAACAGGTTCTTTTTACGCTGATTGCCACTACTAATGGGTACATGTGGAGATAAAAAGTTTACAGTAAAGTACCTCTCTTGTCGAATGATGTTCCCTCTATGACTTCATTTTAGGAGTAGCTGTAAAATGGTAGTAAATACTGGCCACGATTAGCGACGCTGTCAAAATCGTTGCCTCTACCTTTTTCACTTTTTTGTGTTATCCAGATAAAAGGTAACATTTATTACCTAATTGTGTTGTCACCACATCACAAAGGATATCATTTTAGATCTAACCCTCATCATAGCCCAACCTTACATAAAATTGTAGCCAAATAACACTAAAGCCTACTTATAATTTGGTGTGTGTGTGAGGAAGGTTATCCCAACGAACCACCCAACCAACTATGGTAAAATACCTACCAGCTATACCGGGTGTCATTCAAGGCAAAACCAAAACAAAAAGGAGTGGGCTAAGGGACCGTCCACACTCAAGAGACGCATGTCCGCCGACGCGGAACGGAAGTCAGCGCCACGCCGCCTTAATGTAATTTAAAAAACGTCTCCTCAGTACATTTTGTATAGGAAGGACGCGCAAGGGACGTTGCTTGGCGCGCCCCAGGCGACGGCGACGCGTCGCTTGGTGCGCGCCGCGCCGCCTGGGGGCGCGTCTTACGTCTTTCCTATACAAAATGTACTGAGGAGACGGTTTTTAAATTACATTCAGGCGGCGTGGCGCTGACGTCGGCGGACATGCATCTCTTGAGTGTGGACGGTCTCTAAAGTGGAATAATTGGATAACTGTTAGTACGTATTAAAGAAAGTTCAAGTTTATTTTACATCGAGAAATAAGTCCTTTTGAAACTTCACTCCTCAACGGTCGCAGAAAATCCCTACTGGCTATTTACACGCAATGATACCAATCTAACATCTCCAGTCATAACACAAACCACTGACATTCCACGCAATCGGACCGATCCAGATATCTACTATCTATACAATCAAATACGTCTTAACCACCAGCCAATCTCTATTGATATAGGCCCTTTTTGTTCTAATCCGTTTCTGCACAACTTAAATCTAAAGCGTCAAGAGTTCTTAGCGCATTAATAGCACATACGCCCTTACGCAAATAACAATGAATCCAAAGCGAAGCAAAAGAGCTTAAGTTTAAAGAGTTTCAGCGGCGCATACGTCGTTTTGGTGTTAATGGTGAAGCTGCTCACCTGCACGTGAGCAGGAGTTATCTAGATAACTGCGCCAAGGTGCTAAGATGGTGTGTAATGAGTCATGTGTCCCTATGTGACTAAATAGTTTAACCCTTTCGCTGACAGTGCTCCGCCTGGCGCCGTACTGTCAATGAAAATATGTAAAATGAAATGAAATGAAACACCACAGACAAATACGACCGAGAGAAATAACAAGCACTGGAGTCTGCAAATTAAGAGATTCGAATTTTTTGTAATAATATAGAGTAACAAATTGTTTACTCGTATGCAGGTAATTTAAAATAAACTGTTGTTTGAAACGATATATTCGCTACAATAAAATCTTAAGTCATCAATCTGCTGCAACTTTATTTTCACGAGAAATATTCAAGGCATAAGTATCATGAAAAATCCTATCTTAGAGACGTATGACATCCGGAATCATTGCTAAGACATAAAAATAAATTACAACAGGACATAGTCAAGACTTTAATTTATCTACTATGTGTATACTTAATTAATTTCGCTCTTGCAAATCGAGATTGCTCGCGTAAAGTGGACAGTTAATGGCGTGCGAGGATAGATGGCGCTGCGCGTGATGGAATGATAGCCGGATAATTAGAAAACGCTCATACGTCAGCCTGTCGGCTAATCATCTACAACATTTGTAAGCCGACTTCATAAATTATCTGCGTCCTAGGGAGTTTTCT
Source organism: Leguminivora glycinivorella (assembly GCF_023078275.1). NCBI lineage: Eukaryota > Metazoa > Arthropoda > Insecta > Lepidoptera > Tortricidae > Leguminivora > Leguminivora glycinivorella. The sequence goes on from NC_062984.1 coordinate 17,641,897, forward strand.
TATACCACCGGTTGAAATTAAATGGAAATTTTGAGAAAAATGTTTGCAACTACTTATGTGTAATGAATACTAGTGGATGTCAGCTGAAGCTCCATTAGTGGATTTAGGAAGCGTCACCTAAATTTGTAAAAAAAATCTGTCATAGCATCGCATATTTGCCAGCGTGATACCTAAATAAGTTAATTACTTATATCGTGGTGGAAATACCGTCAGTTGGTCACGTGAATTTGTTGGTCATGAAAATGAGTTCTTAAAGATTAGACTTTTATTTAGAAGTCATCTAATCTTTATGACCAAAACCAGCAGCTAATAGCACTTAAATGAGCACCGTTTTTGAATAACAACTAGCCGGGTTCGTAGTTGTACCTTTCTTTACTTTCTTGTTTGCATAGTACAAGTATCCTGTACGTATGTACGTAGAAATATGTATAATAGAGAAGCCGTCAGTTTGCCTATAAATGGACTCCCACAATCTTCCATTAATCGCAATACGTCAGACAGATGCGTTCTCCAATCAGGAACCAGTATTTATAATTATTCGATAGATTTAAAATAGTTCCCTACGTGCAACGCCAAGATATACAGGATAACTCGAAATAGGGGACCCATTTTTTTATGAGAAGCAGGTATGAAGTTAAATCATTTGACCACAATCTCAACTGATGGGAAATGCCGATGCAGTCGGTCGAATTGGACTAAACAATTGAATCGTTACAATAGGTATGTTTAAATTTTGATGTAAGAAAAGAAAATGTAAGGTATTTGTTAACCGGCATAGTAGGCAGGGTCACTACCGACTGAGCCAGACCGGTCGTCAAATTATAATGTAAAAATAATAATTATAATGTAAAATATCCATTGGAAAGTGGTTCACCACCACCACCCCTAACACACTGAGCTCTTGCTGAACAGACCGACGTCAACTCGACTCAGGGCGGCATGGTTTCCGCTTGCCGGGTATATTCCAGGTGAGGGCCACTTAAATAATTGAAATGTTAATTTTACCCTGTAGTTAAACAGCTTCATTGACACCTACTTCATATAATTTGAAATTTAAAAACTCTCGTTCACCGAAGCGTTAAATATGAAATAAAACGTAATAAGACTTGGAGCTAGTTGCAGCAACCACATTTGACAGACACGCATCGTCACGCAGCAGATGTCTATGGAACTTCCCATACAATAAAATGTAACGAACGCTTTAACGGTGACAGACGGTTTGATGCAACCGGCCCTTATAGGTATGACATATGTATTTAGCAAATATTGAAACAGTAATAGTAGTTATGTGTAAAATCACTACCAAAAAATAAGTTAATAATAAGTAAACGGACAGATTTTTTTTTTATGTTGAAAAAGCGGCTCAATATTATTTCAGACGCTGGCTGCAAGTACATACATTAAATAAAGGAAATACACATAAAGAAAGTAAAGAAACAATAAAACAAAACGGTACCAACGTAAAGTCGCTGTGGAGTTGTTCCATTATAACGGTGAGGCCACACATTCGCGAATGCACCTCCGTAAGAATTTACCGACCAAAGAAAATGAGCGGGAGGAAACTGTAAGAAATGGACCACCGGGAAAAGTAGACTAATCTCAATATTACTGACAATAAGACTGATTCAAACTATTAAATTTTACTAAGAACACTAAAATTTGCAAACGTACCTTAACCTCTGACATTTCAAGGGCTACATGGTCCCCATAGTCTCGATTGTCTCGAAAGAAGATCTCTTCCTATGATATGTCTTGTTGAGTTTCGTTTGTAATTTTAAGTAATGTATAAGCAATATTATTTTTTTCTGAACAGGTAGGTAATGCTGGCTCGTTATAGCTTAAAACTAGGACAAGTGGAGTAATAATAACGGGAGGCTTTTGGGGCACAATAGCTCGTAAGAAAAAGATATATAGATTACGGATAGAAAAAAGTTTTCATCCATTACATTAATGAGTACAATAAAAATTGCATACAAAGTAAAGAAAGTCCTTCACCGTCAAGAGTATTTCAGAGCAGGAATCAAAACAACGTTATCTGTTCACTCAAATTGAATTCAAATTATTGGATGAACTTTCCCGATAGCTCAACCCTCTCGGTTCTCCTCTCCTTAGTACCTTAGCTATTCTTTATGGTAAATTACCAACTGTTTTTCAGATACGGTGATATTATCAGTCCCTCTGCATAGTTTATTCATATTACCTATAGTGAAATATGCAAGGAAAAACATTACTTTTCTTATGTATGTGCATGTGCAATGTAGGATATTTAGTTTTGTAGGTATCCATACTAATAAATGGCAAAATGTGTGTGTCTGTTTGTTTGTCCGTCTTTCACGGCAAAACGGAGCGACGAGTTGACGTGATTTTTTAAATGGAGATAGTTGAAGGGATGGAGAGTGACATTGGCTACTTTTTGTCTCTTTCTAAAGCTAGCGAAGTCGCAGGCAAAAGCTAGTTAATTATTATTTAATGAACACCAAGCACTTACCAATTGAATAGTATCCTTATGTAATGATAATCTTATTTATTTTATACTCTAAAGCTGTTTGTTCTTTATATTCTGTTTTAAGATTGTCTGTTAGAGATTGCTTAGAACAGTTTTATTTTATTTTATTTTATTTTATTTGTTAGGAAAACTTACAGCTAAAGTTACAATAAGGCTTATAACATAAAAACAATGAGCCAATAACAAGTTTCCACAGATAGAAACTGGGCAAAGTACATGCGAGTTTAGTTGCAAAAAATTTAATAATGTTTTACTTGTATTTTTTTTCTGATAGTTTTAAAGTTCATTGTTAATTATGATTGAAAAAACCGGCCAAGTGCGAGTCGGACTCGCCCACCGAGGGTTCCGTACAAACTTTCAATGGTTAAAATAATCATACTGCTCATACTCATATTCATTTATTCATTCAACGCCATTTTACACGTCAAGATTTGATTTAAAAAAATAATATTCACACAACAATAATACTTAGAGAATAAATAGACAGAAGATTGAAATTACAAAAAGTTAGGCAATATTCTCATAAAAAATGCACAAAAATATTTTTCTAATTAGGTAATAAAAAAATTGTCATAAGTGTAGAACGGGTGCTCGACCAGCCAATTTTTTAAGCGATAGGTACTTACAGTTACACACACTAGGCGCTTCAACCACATATTGCGGCAATTTATTATAGACGGCAGGGTCCTTCACATGTGTTATATAATTTGACCGTAAATTGGATTTCGCCAGAATATATGTATAATAGTACAAGTACAGAAGGCTCACTCCTTTGATGTTCACAAAATGAAGCCATTCTAAATTCTTACCTACATTAACAAACGAACCGCACGCGAGCAGCCAACATTGAATTTTTCCCCTCACTAGCTCGGAAACACGTGTTTTGTCTTTTAATACCAGCAGGTAAAAACGCATTTTATCCACTAGTGCTTTAAAATTGATAAAAGTAGGTGAATTTAGTAATAAAGATCATTTACCACCTGTGGAACTACTGGAAGCAGTGATAAACGCATTTTTTGCGTTGTAGTTTCCTCGCTACAGTGAGGGGAAAAGTTTTGTGTTACACTCGGGTGCAAATGTATTTTACTTCTCGTGTGTTAAAAAACTCTCAAGTTCATGTTTCTATAAATAACTATTATACAAATAACTATTAAGGCACTGCGCGAAGGTCGTCGCCAATGAATGGGCCGCGAACTCGCGGCCCATGTCAGCGGCCGCGAGTTCGCGGCCCATTCATACTTGTAGCGCGGCGATAGAATCGCGGAGTGAGCCGCCCCTGGTTTTGTATGCTGTCAAGTTCTCTCTTACATAAATGGCTACCTGCATGATAACTATTGCAGGCAGTGTAATGAGTGTAAGGATTCTTATTTTTTAAAGAGTTCTTTGGCTGGAGTGTCTACTGTCTACAGGTACCCGAGCAACGATCCTGAAAGCTCGTTTCTGAAAGCGAAAGACCCTCTCCCATTCAGCACAGCGTCCCCAGAGCTCTGCACCGTACTGTATTAATGAATGGACAGTGGCGAAATAGCATGTCCGGGCTACTTCTGGAGCCACAGACTTTGCAACTCGACCTAAGGCAAAGCACGCACTGCCCCCACTACCACACGGTTTACGGTTTGTTGCTGGTCCCATTTTAAGCCCTGATCAATCTTTAAACCTAGGTAAGTAGTCGTGGATGCCTGTTCAAGTATTTTCCCATTAATTATGAACTATCAACGGCGTGGTCATGCGGCCCGAAAGATTAAAATGCACAAAGTGAGTCTTTTTGAGATTTAAAGCTAAGCCATTCCATGCGAACCATTGAGACAGCTGAGTTGTCGTTTCATTCAAGGCTCGCTGAAGACTTTCAGACGTTGATGCAGTAACTATGACAGCAACATCATTGGCGTACATTAAAATGTTGGCAGCCTGTATCGCAACCGGTAGGTCGTTGAGGAGAAGTGAAAAAAGTATGTTAGATACTGACGATTCTTGCGCTACGCCCATATTAGTTGCCTCTGAGGGATCTGATCTTATTTTTTCACTAACCCCTACCACAATTGGTACTCATATAAGACTTGTCTAGAAGCACAGTATAATAAAGAGTACTATCGTACAGTTTGGCCACCCCCACTCCCCGCTGAAAGTGCCGCCAACCCCCTCGGTTACCTCACAGTTACCGCCTGTCAATAACACGAACAGTCGACCTGTCATATTAAATTTCACTCATACAAGCATAGTACGTTCACCTACACGATCTAAGACTGTGTGCTAGGAATGCGCCTCTTTCAAATATTTGATCCCCAGTGTCCGAGGTGTGCTAAGAAGCAAAGAAGATCGAGTATTATAGAGTTAGATTCAAAGTAAAATGTGTAATCACAGTGCATAGACTGCCATCTCTCGACGTAGGCTTAAGACTTTTTTGAACCTCAGTTTTGACAATTTGGCCCATATTCTTAGCTTAATATGTTTTAAAATTTCAAATATTAATATTAGCGCCATCTAGCGGAGCCCTTCTTCTGTGTGGTACTGAGGTAAGTACGTTTTATTCTTAGACTTTATCTGTCTATACGGAGTTATATATGTCTTTGACTAGAAGTATAGGTACTCTAATGAGTATTATTGTATTTAGCGCAGTCTCTCGGCAAAATTTACTAAGTAATTTACGCGACTTGAGACTTGTGCGAACCTTTAGGCATGGAAAGTCACATGAAAAGTTGTCGAAACTAATAATAGATGGCGCTGCATTTGAATTTCTTGACTGATAACTCTAATACTAAATTGAATATACTCTAAGGTAGAGCAGAGTCTAACTGGGGAATTACCTCCGCTTTACAAAAGACCGCAATCAAGTAGCACTAGACTTTACTCATTGTTGTGTTCCTGCCGGTGAGTAAGGCAGCCAGAGCTCAACGAGGGTGCGGTACTCCTTCCTTCCTTCCTCCTCCTTCCTTCGGTCCTTTGAGTCGTCGGCACCCAGGCCCCTTCTAAGTACAGGTTTGTACAAGTTTCTAATGAGTCGAGTCGGCAACGCACATGTGCCACTCCTTGAGTGGCAGGCGTCCATATGTAACAGTGACCGCTTTCCATCAGGCGGACCGTATGCATGTTTGCCACCTACGTGATATAAAAAAAAATCTCGACGAATTCACCTTAAACATCGATTGATTCGTTTGGGAGTTATGATGCCAGACAGACATGTCAAGCGTCAAACCTATTATTATTATAACACTCCATCGTTTTTGCGTTGGTGGTTAAAAACAAGAAACCTCCTTCAAAACTATAATAAAACACAACTTTCTATGAAAATCGGTAAAGTGCGAGTCGGATTTCGACATTTCCATACAAAAAGGTCATGAGCGCCTGACGACATGTGATAGCAACGTACACTAGATTTGTACTTTAAAGATTTTGCGTATATTTTGGAAACTATAAGAGATAGAGCAAATAGACTTCAGATTTTGGTTGTCGGTGGCACAATTTTTTTGTTTTCGTATATATACACCATTTTTTGGACCTATTAGGGCAATATTATGGTCAGTGCAGTTCTAAACAGTCTTAAGCGCCTCTTTTTTAGTAGGAACTTAAGTCATTTTGGCAAATGATTAAAATTTTTAACAATTTCTAAACAGAAATTAATTTCTTTCTACCTGTCCATGGCGCTCACAAAATTTCAAAACATTTAGAAAGTACTTGCAGCGGTAGTGAGTGAAAATCTCAATTTGAGCTTTTTTCTCTTAAGTCCGACTTACGCTTGACTGTAGATTTCTAATAGGTTTTCCTGTAATCTACAGGTAGAGGGTTATCTCGTTTATTTTTTTGAAAATTTTACGCTAAGTAGTTTCGGAGATAAGGGGGGGGAATGGTAATTTTTTGCTTATTTTCTTAAATAACTTTTAAATTACCAATATAAAAACTATAAAAAAATTATATTTGAGATGCTTATAAAATGCTCTTTCATTTGATATGTAACACAATATAGTTCTAATAACTTTGATTTTTAATTTTCAATTTTACCCCCCAAAAGTGCCCCCTATCATTAAATTTCATTTAATTTCATTTAATTATATTACACGTCAGTCTTTGGGCCACAGGTTTACATACGTGTGCCAAATTTCAAGTAAATCGGTCCAGTAGTTTCGGAGAAATTGGCTGTGACAGAGGGACAGACAGACACGCGAGTGATCCTATAAGGGTTCCGTTTTTCCTCTTTGAGGTACGGAACCCTAAAAAGACATTTTTTTTGGCCAGAACTAAAGATTCTCAGTATTTTTACCACAACTGACCTTATTAAGATTAAATTAACATTTTGAGGCCCTAAAACAAAGTACAAGTAGTACAACATACATCACATCACATTACATTAAATTAGAATTATTACATAACTGTCTATGTTTATGAAGTGATCACGTAAGAAATTAATTAAAAAAGTCGGAGTTATAATTTATGGTGAAGTAGTATCATCGAATGTATGCAAACTTATTCAAACTTATTCATAGTTTTGTGAGAACTTGGTAACTTTAATAGCAAAATGTTGATTAAATGATTACGGTAGTTGCGCCAAAGAAGGCTCACCGCTATTTTTTTTAATATTTTGATCTAGTAGTTTTTAACATCGTGAGGAAACCGGACTAATTCCCATAAGGCCAAGTCACCCTTCGGGTTGGAAGGTCAGATGGCAGTCGCTTTCGTAAAAAGTAGTGCCTACGCTAAATCTTGGGATTAGTTGTCAAAGCGGACCCCAGGATCTCATGAGCCGTGGCAAATGCCAGGATAACGCAAGGAGGATGATGATCTAGTAGTTTTATGGCCTTAGCGAACATGGAAGCAAAATTTGAAATGAAACTATTTACAATAATATGTATGAAAACTAAACTATTTTTGTACGCAGGTTCTTTAAAGTGAATAATAATTTAAAGGATTCAAAATTAATTAACGAAGTATAATATAATATCAACTAATTATTTACATTACCTGAGACTTCACAATTCTTGTGGTGCAATAAAGAATAGTTACTTATGGCTATATTTGTTCTAAGAAACCATACATGTGTATGTAAATTAGCAAAAAATACTCATCTAGCAAGCAAACATACCGGGAAATTGGTTTAGAAATCTATTGATATATTACGTAACGATGGCATTCCAGAGATATGACATATATATATGATTGGCAGATGGCTGGTTCCAGTTTGGCGAAGAGAAAAAAAATGTAATATAGTCATAAGTTTTTTGAAATAAATAAATAAATAAATAAATAATAAATAAATAATTAACTAAAGTAACCCGAAGATGAACCTTCCGAGTTATATTTTACATATTATATAATGTTTTAGTCAGGTCAATAGCTTCGTTATGGGAACAATTTACATGAATTTAAAATAAATTTAGTTTTGTAGATATTTTATTTAAGTAGGTTATCATAATACCGAGGTAGTAAAAGCCCTAATCTTAATAAAACATGGTCTCGATTATACAATATTATGAATTAATGAGTTGAATGAATATTAGTGGTTTTAGTTCCCATTATTTCAATTTACACACAAAGTAGGTATCAATTTCTGATTCGAACATGATAATCTTAAAATATGTCAAGGTCAAAATAACACGAAATATTAATAACTGTATTTTAATAATACACTTGATATGCCTAATAAATTCAAGGTTTATCATAATTTCGATTTTTTATACACGATTTTAAATATGTAATAACATACTTAATTGGTATTATTATTTATCATGCTATAGGTTGTAACCTAGTAACGAGTGGCGACGTTTATTTATTCATTTTTCCATTAGAAAAACTATTAGGCATATAAATTATATAAACTGAATAATATTATTATTATAAGTAAACATTACATATCAGAAACACGCGTAACCAATTAACCTTTGAGAAAATATTAGCAAATGAGTCTTATGGGTATATTCCCATCTGTCCCCAGGTCCCCAAACCATGAGGCTGCCACCACCATACATTACATGAACGGGAACAAAATTAAATGGGTATAGTTTACAAAAAGCGCACATTATACCCAATTACCTAGCGGCACAGAAAATGTCTATAATACAAGAATCATTCAATGGTGATTGGTGCTACACTACAATTTATAACATAGATGCATACTAAACTACTTTATTCTCTTTATTTCCCATGAACAAAAATTGATTACTGACAAATGCAGTCATAAACCAGTTATAATTTGCCTGTCGGCTGAAATTTATTAGAAAACTATGCCATACATATCACGTTTTTGCATTCTCAGTGACAAAGTAATATCTGATTGATGGGACGTTCGCATGTTGAGTTTTCACAATTCTTAATTAACGTGGAATATCTATTGTTACTTAATCAACCAACTTACAAATCAACTAACCCAGTATTTGGTTTATAAATATTAAAGTAATGCTATAAACTTTTCCTCTTTTGTTTCTAGGTTCCAGCACCAAAAACGGTACAAAAGGAACCCTTATGGTGCGGCTCTGTCCATCAAGTAGTTTGTCTTAGGGGACTTAGTTTGTCCTCTGGATTGGATTAGATGGCAATCAGATTCGTAAAAGTAGTGTCTACACCAAATCCGTGAGTTGGAGTTGCCAAAGTGGATGGTGGCTGTCATGGACCGTGGCAAAATGGCGGGATAACTAACGCGAGGAAGAAGAAGGTTTTTTCTAGGCTTGGAAAATTACGTCTACAGCTCAAAGGAATGCTTTCTAAATAGGAAATACTACTGATATTAATATTATTTTACTTTCGCATGAACCATTAAACTAAACTATAGAGTAACTTAAAAGTTTTTTATTTGTAACAAATAAATATGACAAAGAAAATTCAATGCTGTTTTTGAGAATGAGTCCTCCGTAAAGGCAAAACAAAAGTTTGCGTTGTTGAGGTATTGACGAGTATATTTTATTTACTTTTACTAATTGTTTCATCAAAAATACCACATATTTTTTAAATATCAGATACTAGCTTTTACCCGCGGCTTCGCCCGCGTAATAAAAGTATTCATTAAGATTTTCATTTGGATCCTTAGGTTTCTCTGTAGGTATATTTGTCTGCGATTATTTCGATTGCACATAATACTTTTGCTTGCAATGATTGTATAAATATTACACATCGACCACAGCGTAGGTAATTCTATATACGCTGGGGAAACCTTTATAAACATCCCACATAGCCCGTATTTCGACACTATGATCGGTGGGTAAAAAGTACTTTTTTCTATTATCCCTTAAAAATTTTTACATTTTGCTTATACTTATCGCAAACGTAATCTTAAGCAAGCAAACAACGATCGTCTTAGAGCACATTGATTGTAAGAGACCGCCGACCGATTATCCGTATATCCCTCTAACGATACCCATATTATCCGTATCCGTATCCGTATCCGTATCGCTATCGCTATCGCTATCGCTATCGCTATCGCTATCGCTATCGCTATCGCTATCGCTATCGCTATCGCTATCGCTATCCCTATCCCTATCCAGCCCTATCCCTATCCCTATCCCTATCCCTACCCCTACCCCTACCCCTACCCCTATCCCTATCCCTATCCCAATCCCAATCCCTATCCCTATCCCTATCCTTATCCCTATCCCTATCGGGTATACAATTGTCTTCCGGATGCAATAGTAGCCGTTAATAGCGCAGCAGTGTTTAAATACAAGTTAAAACAGTGGTTAGTCGAGCAAGCGTTCTATGACCACAAAGAGTTCTTTAATGAAAAACCTAGGATATAATATATTAATAAAATAACCTACCATATGTCGTAGAAGGATCTTAATCTTTATGTACCTGCTGTATAAAATTATGTGACTTGTAATTTGTATTATTAATAAATATTATGATTATGATTATGATTATGATTATCCGTTATCAAGATGTTCAATGATTTCTTATTAGAGATGGGTCGTGGGTAAATACCCAATCTACCCACCCAGGTATTTACCCGGTAAATACCTATCTACCCGATATTTACCCGTATCTACCCAAATCGACGGGTAGATTCATTTCATGTTGGACATGCTGATTTGTGTTAAAATGGAGATAAATACTAAGTTAGTGGTTGTAATTTTTATACACAATTTAAAACAAAACTGTTCAGTCAAATATACAATTAAGTTTACAGAAGTTTTAATGTACCTATATTTTTAAAAATAATTAAAAAAAAAATGTTTTATGTGTGCTTTTTAGATTGTATTAAATAGTCGTATTTATACGATAAAGAAAAACTTCCTAGTATTGGTTGGAGGGGTTATGGTGGGGTTAGGGGGGTAAAATGTTTTTTTCATATTTCATGGAAACTATCATTAATATTGAAAAGTATTGTATGTACGAACTAAAGTAGACACAATCTCCTACAAAAAAGTTTATATGCATTTTTGTCATAAAACACACTATGTATGAGTTATGAGCTTCAAAAAGAGATGTTTAAAATATTTTTATTCACATATTTTTATTTATAGTTTTAATTTATCAGACTTATAATTTATACTAAAAGCATTTGAAATTATTTCGGTATGTCAGAGAATGATATTTTACACGATTTTTATAGTTGGAGTGATACACTAAAATCACATTTTATCTCATAGCAACCTATTCGTTCTCAATTTGAATAAACATTATGTGTACAATTACAAAGACTGACTTAAATTAATCTATTTTAGCCCAAACACCATTTAAAAACGTCGAATTTGGAAGAAAAATGAAAATACCCGCGTATTTACCCGCGGGTAGGTAAATATCGGGTATTTACCCGGTAAATACCCACCGTCGGGTATTTACCTGGGTAGTTACCCATCTCTATTTCTTATCAAGTGCTAAAATATAAAGTTTCATGGTTTTATCTTTTAAAATTAAGAAATCCCATACAAACTTTCAACCTCTTTTTCAACCCCTTCATCCCTTTTTTTCGAAATAAAAAGTAGCCTATGTTCTGTCTCAGGGTCTAAAGATTGTCTGTTCCAAATTTCATCAAAATCGGTTGCGTGGTTTAAGCGGGAAAGCGTAACAGACAGACAGACAGACAGACAGACAGACAGACAGACAGACAGAGTTACTTTCGCATTTATAATATTAGTATTAATAGTATTAATTAGTATTAATTAGTATGGATTTGTTCCACATTGACAATTATTACAAAATTCACATAATATAGCAGCAGATTAAAAATTATGTAAATCTCAGGTCAAGAAATAATAATTATTTCGCAGACTACGCAACCATCAATACCTACCATGAAATCGTGGTTCAATTAAACTTTAACACGGTTCGGTTTGATTGTGTCCCCGTTCGGAATGGTTGCAATTTGTTAATTGTTTCAATGTTTATTGCATGAACTTTAAATAAAAATAAATAGTAAAATGAAGTTTGCAACATCCATCAAAGGCATAATTTTATCTAAAGCCAAATTCAATGGCACGTTCTCAAAAAAAGGTAACCATTATTTAAATATTAGAGATTTTCTGTCTAATCTAATTCACCCTGTGATCCACTTTGCCTAGTTCTACCCCACACTTATTGGTAGGTATGTTAAAGACTCCTTTGCATGTTGTATGGTGAAAACTTAAAAAAACAATTTTCCCGAACATTTTAACCCATTGATTGTTAGAAATAACCAATAAACCTATTGGTGCGTTTATCAAACCGAATGGCACAACATAAAACTCATACATTGATATTATTTTAATGCGCCTGGTATCTGAAGGAGATATCGTTTTACGTACGAAAGTTATATCTCGATGGTGCTTTCACATTTCTTTGCACATGAATATTCTCATTAAATTTATAGCCTATACTAAGGTAATCTGGTTTCTTATTAATTTTAATGGGTGCATAAAGAAATCTTAGTCCTGTCCTAGCAGTTTCAGTAGATATAAAATTTATATGAACGACTATAAGATTTGTTTTGACCTATCGTATGAGGATCCGCCTACGAGACAACCATATGAAAAAATAATCGCGGTATAGGAGAGGTTGAACGAGTCGAATTCATAAAATTTTGACATAAAATACTGAAAATAAGTACTTTTCCAATGTAACCCAATCTACACTAGGTAGAGGTACGCGTAGCAGATGAGATAAAAAGTGACCTATAGAAAGATGGCTATAATATCATGTCTCAGCAGTCTTTCTGCCGGTCTAGAAACAATTTCATCAAGTAAAAACTTGTAATTCTATTTTTAAACTCCCTCGCTGGATAATATGGCGATGAATAGTTATTACACGTATGACTTATGCATCATAATAACATGAATAACATATACAACTACATCCTACATGCAAGGGCAGGGATGTAAGTACCTTAGAGGTTATACAAGAAGTTTTATCAACCTAGTACTTATAAAATAAAACTTTGAAAAAAAAACCCCCGACCGCGCTATAGTGGACCGATTTTCATGAAACATGGCTAAGAACAGAATACTCCCGACTAAATCAGCTTTCAAAAAAAAAAAAATCTAAATTGGTTCATCCGTTCGTGAGCTACGATGCCACAGACAGACAGATACGACAAATGTATAACATCCCGTTGTTTTTACGTCGGGGGTTAAAAAGGGTTGAGTCTAAAATATTTACTTATGGCTAAATTGAAAGGCCAGACTGAAAGTTGAAAAGTTCCCAAAATACTACGAATAAATTAAATTAGGCACAAGAGTTCTTATATCATTCAGGCTCCCTGCAAAGTTTATCCACTCGTTGTAAAAAAGCAATGCTGCATTTTTTGGAATTGATACAGTTGGCAAAAACGTGAAAGAATGATCATAAAAATGGAAGGAGAACTTCTGAATCTTCGAAAAAAAGGTCGGTCAAAAGTTTGCGTAAGTGGCGGATTAAAATGTATCTAACTAACTTTTGAAATCCTTGAGCATTGGTCTGATGAGATGACTAATTTTTGAAATCCTTTTATTGGATCCAAAAAACACAATATTACAGTTGTAACCACTCAAGTGATTTGGATTTTCATAAAAGGCGCTCTAAATTGCTTCGACAAAAATTTGTCAAACATTTCTATACTCCGCTATGTAGCCACGTCTAGCCAGAGCTACTGCAAGCAATCTAGAAGTACCTATGTAAGCTCGTATTTTAGCTACTGGAAGCATATGAGTGGTTAATTGACGCAAATTTAAATGTTACTATTATTTCAGAGTCTTTGTTACTGTCAGTATGATACGAAAAAAAAAATGACTTTGGGTAACCTTATCTGTCACCTTTTCATAATTACCAACAGATGCTTAATACGTAGATATTAAACTTTTTACGTGCTTAACCTATCCATTATAAATAATTGTACAACCGACAATGGCCATTACCGCTCATTGTGTTGAAAAGAAAACTATTTCTATCACGCCAGAGCAAAAAGAATACAAAATAATGGCGGTCGTCACCCGCTGTCAACTGATCGGGTCGTTGAGGTAATGAGACGTTGAGAAAAAATGTACTTAAAAACGAATTTGGTCTAGAAAAAGTCTATAAAAAGGAAGAAGTGACCTAGACATTGCAACAAGAGTAACAGGAAAATGTTGTTAACAAGTGTAACTAACTCCGAGTTGCATTCTGGAACTTGGCGCCCCGGATGAGGGATGAGTGGCTTTGTCACCCCAATGTTGTGGAGTAAAAGTATTCTTTACAAAAAAAAGTTTGCCACTTCCATATGAATATGCCCCTGGAGTCCCTGGACTACCTGTTTATGCTCCACCTGGCTTAAGTTAGATAATAAAATATGGATTTCTTTTTAGGTAATGTTACTTGATTTATATTATTTTCCTCGCCTTGCATTAGTGAGGTAAACTTTTGAGTTTCACGCACAAAATCACACTTTGTGGACCACTCGCCACTCTCGTGGTTTAATTTTGGGATGTTTCGTTTACTCAAGTTCATGTCCAATAGTTGGAAGAGTTTTGTTGAACAACAACATTTCTTCCTTGTGAAATTTATTTATGTTGCAGACAAATTGACAATCAAAATATTGAGTCCCTAAAATAAGTATCTAGCGAACTTTTTGTCACCTGTCAAAAATACACTTTGAACAATGTTTACAAACAAAAAATGATTTGTTAATTTATCGTAGAAATAATTCTTAATCTAATTAAAAAAAAAAACTTACCTTTATACACTATAGCAATCCCCATCCACACACACACAAACACAGTCCTCACACGCACATGATCAAAACTAAAACTCAAAAACTCCAGTAAGTTCAAATGTTCCGAATTCAAAATGGCGACGCGTGCGCGCGCATCAGACGCCGGTACCAGACTAGTGAACTTGGGGTTTCAAGTTTGCGGACCGTATACGTAGCTGTAGATTTACTTAACTTTAATAGCTTTTCTGTTGGCTATTAAAGGTAACTTTGATAAGAGTTTTCATTCTAAGTATGAGATAGTTTTTCTTTTTGTAAACGATGATAGGTAGTTAAAGAAGGGTTGAAATTAAAAATTAAAGTATGTAGATAATCACACTAAAGCAAAATTACCAGTCTTTTACTCTTAGTGCGTTTTCACATTATCCGATCCGATACCTATCGGATGTCGGACCGATATTCACGCCGCCATCTTTGATTTTTTTCCTTTAAAATCCTTCCTACATCCGATATCGGATCGGATAATGTGGAAACGCACTTAGGGCCCATTTAGACGGTACGAGAACTCGCAGACCAGTTTTATTGAATACAGAATACAGAATCATTTATTTGTCCAACATAGGTGTACATAAGTTGTTACATTACATTTCAGTTCATTACATTGCGGTATTTGATGGCTGTGCAAAGTTGTATGTAACCTCAACAGCCCGCAATGTAACTAAAATCGCATGAGAGTTCGCACGCCGTCTAAATCAGGCCTACATATATGAACTTGGTTAATTTTTCTTTATTGTCTGATATCTATTTTAGTTCATTATTAATATTAATAAGTATAGGTGAAACATATTCTATCAATTACCTCTAGTTATAAACTTAGGAGAAAATGTAGGTAGATTTAAATATATTGAACATTTTTAGGGTTCTGTAGTCAACCCTTATAGTTTCGCCATGTCTGTCCGTCCGTCCGTCCGTTCGTCCCGGATAATCTCACGCCGCGTCTTGCGTGAGCGACGAACCCGCGACGGCGACGCGATGCGATGCGATGCGACGAAATCAAACCTTCTATCTCTATGGACTTGTCTTAGGTGGGCGACGGAACGCGACGGCGATGCGACGCGACGAACTAGCGATGAACATGCGAATGTTAAGCGACGCGATGCGATCAAACCGCTGTGTTCATATGGGAGTGTCTTGCGTAAGCGACGGCCCGCGACGGCCCGCGACGGCGATGCGACGCGATGCGATGGCGATGGGCGCGCGATCAAGCTATTTGATTTTTAGAAGCAAATTCAATACGTAGAGAGGTCGGACTAGAGAAATAACGATTGATTACTAGTCTCACATTTCATTCTTTATATTTTCTTATAATAAAAATTCAAAATATTCAAATTAACATAAGTTGACCAAAGGAGTAATGTGCCTAAAAAGTAAGGAAATTACAACTTTTGTAACTTGTATTGACAGCCTTTGATTATGTGCACGGTGATACGAGATTGTCTGCGTAAAATATTAAAATTTAAGTGTGAACTAAAAATATGAAACACTAGTGCGATGACCTTACGATATATGTACTAGCACTTGACTTTGGTGAATAGGATCACAAAATTAACTAGTTATTATAACGGGCTCGTAGCCTAGCGGTTTCGACGTCTGGACGCCGCGCCAGCGGTGTGAGTTCGAACCTCGGCTGAGGCATGCTTTTGCAGTTTTATTTTTGTTTCTTTTATTTTCTATTATTTGATTGTTTACTTTTTTCTTTCTGTAAGAATCTTCATTCTTATTTTTATTTTATTTTTAATAACTCCGGCTTTTATACTAACAAGGAAAGGTACCCATACAAAAAAAATATAATTAGACTACTCTTTAAGGGGCGTTCATTGTAATTCCTGCGATTCCTGCATTTATTGTAACTCTTAAATAATAATATTATCCTAAACCAGAACTTCTTGTTGCCATATAAAAAAAAATACATATAAGACATACCTTTGTGTCGATAGATATTTTTCAGTACAGATGGTGTTTTTTTTTACGCACTAGTGCGAGAAGTGGTTCATTATATGCCAGGTCGAAACTTCGGAGGCTCATCTGTACTGTAAAACGTCGTACGATACACGTGCGAAAAGGAAATTCGTAACTCGTGTCGATTTAAAACACTTCCTTCGGTCGTGTTTTAATTTATCGCCACTCGTTTCGAACTTCCTTTTTTACGCACTTGTATCGTAATGTACTATTTTAAAGCACATAAAATTCGAATAAAATACACTGCTGACACGGGCCCGCTCACTGCTCAGTTCAGTCTGCGCCCAGCGCTCATAGACAGTGGACCTACGTTCGATAGTCCGGCGCACCGTGCTCTCGTAAGCGTAAGCAGCTAGATAGTTCTGAGAAGTGCTGTATAGGTACTGCGACTAAACAAATCTTGATCCTGTTGGTGGCAAACAGGCATACGGTCCGCCTGATTTTTACACATGCAATTTTATCCAAGAAATTTTACTTGAAATCTGATGAGAGTTTGAATTAGTATTATATTTCGGGACCAGGGGACCGATTTTTGAGTCTCACGCGTTCGAATTCAGAAAATTATCACTGAAAATACTAAGCAATTCAATGTTTTCAACCAGTATTTTAGTGACAAATCCCATATGTGAGATTCAAAAACCGGCCCCCAGGATGAGGTTCTGGTTTTCATGGTGGAGTCAGGATATGGTCAACAAAACTGCTATTTTACTGATAACAACTCCACAATGTTTGGGCTTATTACATTTGGGCTGATGAGCAGCGTCGATCTCGATGATGTCCAAGGTCACATGATCGAGTCAGGAAATGAATAACAGAACTGCTATTCAACTTATCGTAACTCGACCATGTTTGATCTCATTAGCCGGGCCAATAACACATGTAATTTTTTGCACACAGCTCAGCTCTTTGAAACTGTTTATTTTAAGTTACTTACAATTAGTAGGTACCATATAATAATAATATATTCTTATCTCTTGTAAACTTTACAAAAAAGTTAACACATGAAACCAAAATAATTGTTACTAGCAATTAAATTCAAAACTATCAAGATCATTCTTGCCTGTGTGTTGCGTTACCGGTGGCTCGCGTATCGAGCGCCAACGCCATCTATCAATGGCTATTTCACGAAATTGATGAACGCTCTAAGGAATAAGGGCTCTTAGTGTAGTGGTTATGCCAGTCGACACTAGATGGCAGCATTAAAAAACACTGGGTTACACTGTATGACATTTTTTCATTTCAACATTAAGTAAATAGCATTCGTTATAAGTAAATAGTATACGTTAATTCGTCGCTCAGTTTTGCCGTGAAAGACGGACAAATAAATAGACACACACACACTTTCCCGTTTATAATATTAGTATGGATTAATATAAACATTAAGTTAATAAAAACAAAATGCAGTATTATTGTGTGCTACTTAAAACTTTCCTTGTTAGTATAAAACCCAAAGTTCTTAAAAAAAATAAGAAAGTAGAATCTTAGAGAAAGAAATAAGCAGGTAAACAAAATCAAATAATCCATACTGATTAAACTGGAAAGTGTGTGTGTGTCTGTTTGTTTGTCCGTCTTTCAAGAGAAGCCGCGGGCAAAAGCTAGTAGAACATAAAAGAAAAAAGTAAATAAAAATGCAAAAAGATTGCGTGAGCCGTGATTCGAACTCACGACACTCATGGCGCAAGCGATTCCACCTAGAAGTCAAACCCGCTAGACCATTTGCACATTGTGAAAGACGGCGAATCTTGTGATTCTAATCACCAAAATGCTAGTGCCGAAGTTTCGTGCGATGGATACGCGATGACCTTGAGCCATCGCCGTCGCATCGCGTCGCATAGCGTCGCGTCGCCCGTCGCTCACGCAAGACGGAGCGTTAGTGACCGTTAGCACTAGAAAGCTGAAATTTGGTACCAATATGTAATATGTATATTGTATATCAATCACGCCGACAAGTGGTAAAATAAATAGTTATTTGTTTTACAAGGGGGCAAAGTAGTCTTGAGCGTTGCGAGGGTATCAAGGCACGAAGGTTAAACAAACTTTGCCACCGAGTGACACACAAAATTTTTCACCACACCAACACGAACAAAATACTGACTATAAAACATCAAAATAAATGAAATCCATCAATTTATTCAATATTTATGATTCAAAATCATCATTTATAGGTAAAATCTAGCAGCCAGATTAAGACATCGAGTTAAAATTTGTATGAAATTACTTTGCCCCCTTGTGGATAAAATGCAATTTTGCTATCTGTTTTCGAATAGCAAATAAAGCCTTTACCAGTTGGTGTGGTGAAAAAATATTTTATTACGGTCTCCCCTGGGTCGTGTTTTAATTTATCGCCACTCGTTTCAAACTTCCTTTTTTACGCACTTGTATCGTAATGTACTATTTTGATATTATGTATTAATATTTTCGGAAATAATTGCCCCTCCCCCTCTAACATTTGAACCATAACTTTAAAAAATATGAAAAAAATCACAAAAGTAAAACTTTATAAACACTTTCTAGGAAAATTATTTTGAATTTGATAGGTTGAACAGTATTTGAAAAAAATACGGGAAACTACGGAACCCTACACTGAGCGTGGCGCGACACGCTCTTGGCCGGTATTTTTTCAAGAAACACATAAATTATCTTGCATTAAGCTTCATAATTCATAGATGAATTACTTTTAACAAGAAAAAGTCGACTATACAAGATAATGAATAGTTTCCCGGCAGATAGTCAGAAAGCTGTTATAATTACGCTTATCCCGGATAGGGAAAGTTTTGAGCAAGGCATCGGTAGACGAGTGGTTAGTTGACTCCCTTTACTAGGCCGCACGGGTGACCCAAAAGTGCAGATATATTTAAAATCATTCAAGTTTGAATCACCAAGGAAACTAAAAAAGTTATCATTCGTTTGATAACTTTTCCCTTTTCTCGGAACTCTAATCGAAGAATGAACTTTATATCGGACTACTTTATTGAATAGCGGAATACCTACAAATAAAATTACGTAATAAATAATTTTTAAGAAACAAAAAAACCGCCTTCCTTTGGGGTTCTGGTGATAAATACTTTCAAATGTTGGATTATGTTATCAATTCGTCTGTATATTTTTTAATGTTTGTTATTCGATATCTCCGTCATTTCTGAACCAATTTTGAAATCTGGATGATTCTGAAGTACTTACAGATGAGAATGATTATCAGAACGGAACTCTAACCAGGGGCGGCTCACTCTTCATCAGCAGTTCCACTGCACCAAATGTCACTATTCTGGACGTAAGTGCATGCTGTTCTTATAAAAATACCAAAGTCACTATAAGTGTGCCGTTCATATTTGAGGAGTTCCGTTCTGACCATCATCAGCAGTTCCACTGCACCAAATGTCACTGTTCTGGACGTAAGTGCATGCTGTTCTTATAAAAATACCAAAGTCACTATAAGTGTGCCGTTCAGATTTGAGGAGTTCCATTCTGACCATCACCAACACCATTCCACTGCACCAAATGTCACTAATACATGCTGTTCCTTTAAAAACACAAAAATCACCATTTATGTATGCCTTTCAGATTTGAGGAGTTCCCTCGATTTCTCCAGGATCCCATCATCTGAACTGGGTTCTGAGAAAAATGGAACCAATCTGTATGCATATACATTCAATCAAAAATTTTTTTTCAAAATCGGTCCAGTAACGACGGAGATACAATACAATACAATACAATACAATACAATACAATACAATACAATACTCTTTATTGCACACCTCCTTGAGATATCGAGGAACAAACATTAAAAAAAAAACAGACGAATTGAAAACCCCTTCCTTTGAGATTTGGAAGGCGGTTAAAAAGGCATAGGTTCTGGTTTTTAGGTAGCCAGAAGGTTGGTCGCATTATCCATCTGGATAGCAAGGCTGATCCACTGTGCGAAATATTGGTCAGCCCTCTGGTGGAAGAGTAAATGAAAGACGAGCCATCCTGAAAACTGAAAATAGACGCAGAAAAATGATCGGACATTTGATGCGACTCGACCACTTTTTTATTACTATTCTGGAGGAACGGATTGGACGTAAGAGAGGTCGAGGAAAGCCCAGACGCAGCTACATGGACCAAATAAAAGAAAAAGTAGGGGGAGGCGTATCGTATCAAAGAGTCAAAGAGCTGGCACTTAATAGAAAAAGCTAGAAAATACTTCACCGACAAGAGATTAACTCTTAAGACGATACGGTAGGGGTCAATTCTCCATACAACGCTCTCGACTATTTCCTCCCTGGTTTTTGAAGATAGACCAATGATTTTTTCAACACAGATTGTTATTATGTTTATCTGTGTCGGACCGTTTTGATTTTTTTGATATTATGCTTTTTAAAGATTCTAGAGCCAATCAAAAATTTCCAAAAACTGCCTTCTTCATTGTGGCGCAAACAAATGTGTGATCCTCAAGATTGGTAACAATTAACCCAAAAAGCGGAACGGTCCGACATAGATTATTTCATTGTTATTCAGATTCTCAAATTTCGTTCCGATTGATTAAGTTTTGAAGGAGGAAAGAGCGGAACCTTGATTTTAAAGACTTTTTTGAAATATCTTTCGACTGTGTTGTACTTAATGAACAATTTTTTTTTCGATAAATCTAGTTAATAATACTTGTACCTGGTTTGCGGCACTTGCTGACAAAAGGGAAAGAAGACACCATAGCGAAACGTCGCAATCGGTTGGAAGCTTTCCTTGTCAGATGTGTGGCAAAATGTGTCGCTCTCGCATAGGTCTCTTTAGTCATCAAAAGCGATGTCTTTCGGACATTGCACCATAAATCGTCTGAAATAGACGCTAAGGCCATATATATATATATATTTAACTAAAATTCCCAAGTTGAAAGGGGCTCCTTTCCATTTTAGCATTTTCGCTACCGTATCCTCTTAAGTTTAATGATGATGATGATGATGATCTGGTTACCAGCAGCCTAAGATATGAGGCGCTCAGACAATTCTTCATAAAGGCGACGCGCACTAGGCTACTATGACTCCAAGCACACCCCAGGGTTTGAACCCCAAATGCCGCCATAGTTATTTTATGTGACAGGCGCATAATGAGAGGAATTAAATTGCAAGTGTTGTTTTATGAAACGAGCCGAAAGGAAAGACCAACAAAAAAGACGCCAATATACTCTATGAAGGCACCCCTACAGTTTTTCTGCCAAGATTTGCATGACCTATAACAAAAAACTAAGACGATCTACTCTTTTTTATTCCTTTATAAAATCTGCTGTTTTTTTATGAGATAGGAGGCGAATGAGCAGACAGGTCACCTGATGGTAAGCGATCGCCCATGATGTGTGTGTGTTTCGAAAGAAGTGTTTCTGGTTGGGTTACCGATCTACCGATATCAGGATGACCTGCTCATCAAATGATTGAACTAGCAAGTGAACATGGATTCTTGGTAATACTGACAATGCATCATTTATGTATTGTTACATTGTGTTTGTGTTTGTTTTTGTCCTACTTCCGAGTGAGTTTGCTCTGCTTAACAAGCTAATATTTATTACTTAGAAATCATAATTATATGCATATTTCTACGTTATTAGTATTGTCATAATACTTACAATCGGATATTACAAAAAAATTAAAGAATAGCAAAAATAGCAAAATTTTAAACATGTATTAAATTTGACGAATCAGTAACTTGTGCGCCATCTATAGGCAAGCACTAGTACCGCTGCGAGAGGTAGCTGAAGCTCTGTGGTCAACTCGGTGAAGCAAAGTGAAAGGTACCAAGCTTTTCCACTCGCATATTAGTTAGGTCGACTGGCGCTAGATGGCGTAGTAATAAATAAAGAAAGTAGTGTCTTAAAATCATCCTAATATTTTGAAGTGTTAGTTTACAACTTTACAGGTCTCAAAATGAGGATTATTAATACTTACATAAAATATAAATACTTCGAAAAGTTGCCGAACAATCTTCGTCGGTGGGTTTTTAAATGATTATAATGTGTTTATTGGCACGTGTGACAGAAAGCACCCGATATGTATAACACGAGCAGAATTAAGTTAAGGTTTTACTTACCACTTATATAAATAACCACTTCACTAACAGTTACTGTTATTAATGTTATTGTGGCGTTTCTTAGATCGGTATTCTGTTATTTGTACACAAATACAGCGAGCTATATTTCTTGAGAAATGCTAGGAAAATGACTGACATGTCAAAGTCATACGACTTGTTAGTTTTTGTTAGTGGCCAGTATTTTGTCAGGGTGAATGAGGAGGCACACTGACATTTTATCTCGCCAGGCGGCGCCTGTGCACCTATGCATGTCAGTGTCATTCATATGTGTGAGAGAGAAAAAAAAATCTTCACGCTCTCACTTCTGAAATTCATTATTTGTGCAATAGACTAATCATTTTCGTGAAACAATTTTTAGAGATTTTATTATACATAGCCTCCAGCATGCATGGTATTTAGCAAAGTTGATAAAATGCCTCCTTGAACTTTGAAAGTAATCACATAACACTGACATAATAGACAAGAAAGCTAGACAGACTTAATTCTTATAACTACTTTTCTGTGCTAAGCGGGGTAGTAAGTATGATTACAGCCTGGTAGGATGTAGCCAACACGGAGGGCAAACCGGGCTAGGAATAGTTCTTTACCAGAAGGAACGAGCAAGGAAACGGGGCCATCATCTGCCAAATTTTACTCGGTCATCGTCATCAGATCAGACGCGATGTATAGATACCGATTGACACAGATTAAAAAGCAGTTGTTGAGCACCTAATACATCCGCTGATCACCACGAGCCTCAGTCATAAGGGAGCGATGCTGACCATACAGAAAGATGGGGTATCTAAGTAGTATTTCCCTTTGGTCTGTGGTGCAATGAAATTATTGACAAGGTCTGTAGGCATCTTTCGCTCACTTGTAAACGTAGACAAACGATCGGTATCATATCCATTTTAAAATCATAATAGTTATTTGTTATACAAGAGTGCAAAGTTGTATTTTATCGCCGAGTGTGGAATTAAAAAACGAGCAAGCCAAAGGATTCTATATAGAATAGAATCCTGAGCTTGCGAGTTTTTCAACACGCGAGAAGTAAAATACAGTTGCACTCGTGTGTAACACAAAACTTTTCCCCTCACTATAGCGAGGAAAGTACAACGCAAAAAACGCCTTTATCACTGCTTCCAGTTCCACAGGTGGTAAAACATCTTCATCACTAGATTAACCCACTTTTATCAATTTTAAAGTAGAAAATTTTGCTCTATTCAAGGTTAAATTACTTTATCCACTAGTGGATAAAATGCGTTTTTATCCACTGGTATTTATTAAAGGACAAAACACATGTTCTCGAGCTAGTGAGAGGAAAAGAATTTTACATCAGAATATGGCTCCAGTCTTTCATATTATATTGTCTCTGTAAAACAAACGACAGCATAGCTCTAAGAACTGAAGTCTCAGTTTCAACTTAGTGGCGTAGTTCGCGAGAAGGTATTTTTATTGGAGACTTAGTTCAGCTAGTCTTTGTATAACTTATCGAGTACTTAGTAGTAGCGTATAGTTCTCTTTGCATTCAAACTACAGGAATAGTTCTGTACGTTCTCAAGTGGACAAAAGGGGATAAAGTTAGACCAAACTAATTCTGCAACGATAGGTAGAAAGTAGTTTTTGAGAGTCGGTAAGTAGGTGACAACAACATGACAGCAATTTCCGTCAACTTTGTACAAAAATTAAGGGAAAAGTTAAATTTGTTTTTATTAATTCCTATTTTGTTACCAAGATTTTGTTGATTAATTGAGATTTTATTAAGTTTTATTTCGTCATTAAGGTTCTCTAGTATCTATATTTTCTTAATTATAACAATTATCCTGTATATATCTTACGAAAGTCGAATTATATTACTAAATGTTGGTAACAAAATAGGATCAATTAAAATTTGCTGACGTGGCATTGTACAAAGTTGACGGGAATTGCTGATGAAGTGTACAAACTGTACAATAGTTATTTGTTTTACAAGGGGGCAAAGTTGTTGTTTAACCGTGCCAATATTGATACCTGAGCAAGCGAAAGATTCCAATATTGAACCGCAAGCGTAGCGAGTGGTTCAAAAAGTGGAAACTTGAGCGTTGCGAGGGTTTCAAGGCACGAAGGTTAAACAAACTTTGCCTCCGAGTGAAACACAAAATTTTTCACCACACCAACACTAACAAAATACTGACTATAAAACCAGTCATCTTAAGACAACAAATTAAAATTTGTATGAAATTACTTTGCACTCTTGTGGATAAAATGCGATTTTGCTATCTGTTGTCGAATAGCAAAGTAATTTAACAGTTGGTGTGGTGAAAAACTACTTTACGCAGCTGTCCTGTAATATTTAAATGAAACTGCATGTAGAAACTTTAAAACTTAACATCATTATTATTTTTGATGTGTTAAGTATACAGCAAAAAAGGAGTGTACAAGTTGCAGGCGTCCATAGGTTATGGTGACCGCTTTCCATCAGGCGGACCGTAGGCTTGTTTGCCACCGACGTAGTATTAAAAAAAACATCAATCAACTGCTATTTTTCTGTTAGATGAAAATACTGACAAGGGGCAAATAAGGCCTGATTCGTAACGGATTTGTCAAATTCAGAGTGCTTTTTCTTGTATAATTTCTAGCTTACTTTATATATACATTACACCATTCAAATTGCCAGATTCACAAAATTATTATATTAGAATCATGTTTAAAAGCAATTCTCAACTAACTAGATAGATAAAATTAAAGTGATCGCTGAAAATAATTCGGCGACAAATTGCTGTCAAAAACTTGATTCCTGTTGACGAAACTTGCATTTAAATCATTTTCAACACTACCAGGCAACCAACATTATACCTTATCTGAAAGGAAATTTCTTTACGATTCCTATGAAACAATGATAATGTAGATGAGTCTCCAAATATCCACTTTACTAGGAATTCAGTCGATGCAGTGTCCGTTACTAAGCATTTAAAGCAAAGTAACCACTTTTCGATAAGAAATCTACAACAAAAACTGCTGAACGAAGCTGTTCGCAGATTTTATTTAATAATATGATCTTTCAACTTTATTCTGACAATAGCTGGATATCATCCACCACAGCTATGAAGCCAGCAGCCTGCTAAAGCCAACGCTCTTCAAATCGGGTAAAAAACTTAATTTAACGAAGTCTCATAGTATTCACCTATTAACCGGAATAGGATGGAGTGTCTAAGAAATTCATTCATTTAAATGACACCAACCTTAAGCCACCAAAATATTTAAAAAAAGATAGTCCTTGATAGGACTAAAACTAAGAATGTGTCGAAAAACACTGTCGGATGTACGATGGAGGGCGTACAACAAAACTTACAAAATGAGCGAGGAGAAATGGAGAATGATGAATTTACTAAGAAATAATAAATTTTAAATACATTTTAAACACATTATAGAAAAACATACTTTGATTCGGCCGGCTCTGGTACCGTTAAAACAGTTTTGAATTTGACAAATCCGTTACGAGTCAGGCCTTAGCTTTAGGGGTTTCATTGAAGTAAGTAGTTACCATACAAGGTAAAAGTATTTTGTAATGGACATTTTCGTGAAAGGCATCCGCAATTTTGTGTATGAGAAATTGCTCGTTAGTGTAGCATGTGCATGCGTACGATCTGCTGTCCGATGCGTAAGCGGCTTCATACCTAATGAGCGATTTGTCATAAATAAAATGCGGCTCGATACTGATAAATGTGACTTCACCCTTAGTATGGTCGAAGACATATGTAACTCCGTATAGACAGATAAAGTGTAAGAAAAAAACGTACCTCAAGACCTAGATGGCGATACACCTTTGGGGGACGCTCGGCTAGATGACGCTAATATTAATATTTGACATTTTAACACATACCAAGCTAACAATATGGGCCAAATTGTCAAAACTGAGGTTCAAAAGTTTTAAGCTTGTGTAGAGTGATGGCAGTGTGATTACTTATTTTTGTTGGACAGTAACTCTCTATAATACTCGATTCTATTTGGTATGGTCTAACTCTAGACAACTTAAGACTCACAAGTTAAGACTACACTAATCTCGTATAGCACTGAGTGCTAAACTTACATAAACACGTCCACGGCACGGTGCCAAATGCTGAAGTTGTAGTTTGGAATAGTAAAAACATAAATAATATCTCGTAGAGATTACTTACCACATACCACAGCTAGGAACTAGATAAATTTTATTCAATCTCAAGCAGAAAGTTTACGGGTATCCTACCGACTGCGCCATGTCGGAGATATACAGCGTGTGGATTCCATACGGGCGTATAATGTATCCAGTTATAGTATCTGACCATACAAATCCTACGGGATAATCATTTTGTTAAAAAATTTTATTAATTAAGGCATATTTTTTATTTCTGTCCAAGCAGCAATGCACGCCGATTAACTTAATTTGATAAAACATAAATTTTGTTAATTTTTTATATCTGTCCAAGCAGCAATACACGCCGTTTAACTTAATTTGATATAACATAAACGTCATCTCGTAATGACGATTAGGTAGGTACTTTAATTGATGTGGACGTACTTTGCATGCTGAATTTACCATATATAAAAAAATCTTATCTATTAAAAATAACATGTAGTTCGGCTCCTTAGGACCGATACTAATTGTTATTAAGATATGCGCCCGTATGGAATACACACGCTGTAGAAACGACCGTCGAAACGACGACAAGGCCCACTGGTGGCCGGGAGCCGGGAATCGAACCCGGGTCTTCAGCTTACGCCGCTAACGTCATTACCACTAGACCACTGACCCGTCGTGGTACCTGACGAAATTTCTCTAGTGTATGTTATCTCTGATAAATCTAGGCGCCTTTTTGACCAACTCTAAGCGCGAGCAAACAATGAACAAATTAAGAAATATTCAATAATAGTTATTTGTTTTACAAGGGGGCAAAGTTGTTGTTTAACCGCACGTGCCAATATTGATCCCGAGCAAGCGAAAGATTTCAATATGGAACCGCGAGCGTAGCGAGTGGTTCAACAAGTGGAATCTTGAGCGTTGCGAGGGTATCAAGGCACGAAGGTTATACAAACTTTGCCACCGAGTGAAACACAAAATTTTTCACCACACCAATACTATGAAAATATGAACTGTAAAACATCAAAATAAGTAAAATACTTCAATTTACTCAACGTTTATGATTCAAAATCATCATTTATACGTAAATTCCAACACCCAGCTTTAGACGTCAAGTTAAAATTTGTATGAAATTACTTAGCACTCTTGTGGATAAAATGCAATTTTGCTATCTGTTTTCGAATAGCAAAGAAAGCCTTTATCAGTTGGTGTGATGAAAAATAATTTGATTTGTTCCCTAGTTTCTGTACACATTTATTCACAGGTTGAACGCCGGAAAAAAGGTAAGTAGATCAAGACATTAGTGATAATTTCTATAGAGATTGGCTCTAATGTGAGTTATCCTCTACTTCATATGTCTAAGTCCCATTTTGTGGCCAAGACTGTTTTGATTTGATCCCTTCAGCCTAACTACAATCATATAATAACTGTAAGAGACATTGCAGTGAAACTATTTAGGGAGTAATCTCATGCAGCACTGAATGCAAGTGAGATAAACAGATCCACGGCAGGGTGCCAAATGCCGAAGTTGGAATTCAGTTTGAAACTGTGGTAAAAACATTAATAATAGCCCTGTGAGACATATATTATATTTTATAGAGTTTCTAGCTTGGGTACAGTTGCCATCAGATATATCAGAGTTGCCAAGATGGTCACAAATAACTGATCAAAATACTCACTGTACATTCTCCCCTCTAACTTTCAATACAAAATTACGCACCCGCCGCATGCGTGGTTGACAAAAAGGTGACGAAGAGCGACCTATTGGGACCGTGCGCGACGACAACGCCACGTGACAGTGACAATATTGTAGCCGCTGTGAAGCGAGAAGTAAGTAAACATTGTGAAAAAAAGTAATGAAATCTTGTGCTAGTTTACTACGTTAGACAATTTTGGACGATGGTGGTTACAACATTATCGCCAATAACATTAAAATCGTTGTTTTCAGTGAGAAATTAACAAACTGGTGACTAAAACGGGGTTTCGTGCCATCGCTCACGAAATCATTTTCCAACCTGAGACGATGAATAAAGGCAATAAATTGGTGCTAGCTGGGCATTTTCTACAGATTAAAGACATTATTCCACCATTTATACCTATGTACAATAAAGTATAAATAAATCATTGGCTTTTGAAATAGTTGATCAGTTCACTGCTCTCCTGTCATTTTTATAGGCTAACTATAATATAGGTATTATAAATATCATTGCAGGGTACAGGGTTTATTGTAAAATAAAAACAAGATGGCTATAATAACGTTTAATTATAATATACATTACAAAAACTTGTTTCATTTACTTGAAAATATTGGAGGTTTACCAGATATCACATCAAATACAATCATGAATGCGATGAAATAAGTTCTCAGGAATTTTATTTAAAATGTGATAAGCCTTCAGTGGATGGACTGCTTCTGCTTCTATTGTTATCGTGTTTCTTCTTCCCATTGAAACCTCGATATTTACGCATTTTCGTCAATCCGTTTCGATTTGTAAACAGGAGCACAGATGAGGAAACAAATAAAATGATTTTCGAACATAACTGGGATTGGCTTCCACGTCGGCTATTCTACCTCCAATAAAATTTGCACTATAAATTCACCCTAAATTCAATTCAATACTTGTATCAAATGATTACGCACTTTAAGTAAAACTTCAGAGATTGGACGACACTTTTCTTCTTACGGCAACTATTCACTTAAACGGTGGTTTCGTTTCCACCACAGTCTTGGAAATAGCTAGAATTTAGTCGCTACTTTTCTTGGAGTTATTACAATTCGCCATAACAAATTTTACTGGGCCCGTATTAAACTTATCTCAAAAACGACATGAAAATGTTTACTGCAATATGGATTTGACAGCGCAAGTCAGCGACTAAGATGTCAATTTTGGCCGTAGTGAGCGCTGTGATCGTTTTAGCTACCCCCTCCACCCGATTTGCACCCTGCCAATACGAGGCTTCTTGTCGCACGAGGGGCTATAATAAGGTCATAGATTTATTTACTTGACACTAGATGTCTTGACGACTAAAAATATTAAATGCTTAAAAAAATAGCCAATATTATAACCGAATTAACCGCATCTCTATTTATAACTTATTCCGCAGTAGTTGTTAATTGTCGAGTAATGTATTTTTCGATAGTCGCGCATCTTGCGACATCTAGTATCAGGTAGCAGTACTGATAAATACGCTACTCGTCGCTAGATTTCAACTAGGAAATCCTTCAGGAAATAGGTTTTGTTTTGCAAGGGGATTGTAAGTCTCATAAGTCTAAGACCTGTGTAAGTAGCAGTTGCTCGCAGGCACACTGCTGTTGTAGAACTTGTAGATTAAAAATTCAAGCAAAAACTGCACGGAATTGACAGACTTTCGAAGTAGACTCGACCACTAAGCGCCAGCGACAGCCGTGTCTATGTTCAGCGCCAGTTTCCACTGCAACGGTTTAATTGTTTTTGTCGTTGTCAGGTCGTCTTCGCTGTGCTAGCGGTGAACTTCAACTAGAATAACCTAAATACAAAATTAAAAATTTGAAAACAACCCCGACATAGTGGACCGATTTTCATGAAACATGGCTAAGAACACGACTCCCGACTAATTCAGCCTTCAAACAAAAAAATCTAAATCGGTTCATCCGTTCGGGAGCTACGATGCGATGCCAGAGTCAGACAGACAGTGTCGTTAACAGTAGAACACCGTTGTCGTAGATTGTCACTAATAACACCAATCACTTATGTAGGTATGACGAAAATGTTGGTATGAAGAAATTTACCGCATGACCGAGGAGAGGATTTGGCGTGTCTGTGTCAGTCAAGACAAGACTCACTTTAGGTCGCCACATCGACGTCACAGTATAAAAAAGAGTACTATCGTACCTACAGTATGGCCACTCCCGCTTCTCGCTGAAAGTGTCGCTCACCCCTATCGGTTACCTCATAGTTACCGCCTGTCAAAGACGCGAACAGTCGACCTGTCATATCTCACTCATACAAGCATAGTACGCGTTCACGTACACGAGCTTAGACTGTGTGCTAGGAACGCGCCTCTTTCATATACATATGTATTTGATCGCCAGTATCCGAGGTGTGTCGACGTATTAGTAGTAGCAAGTAGTAGGTACCAATCTAGCAGTATCATAGAAAATGAGCTATTGGACGTCTCCACCCAGACTCAAATGGTTGTAGCACGAGTTGTCCATATCAGTAACGCTTGTGTAAAACCAGTCTCTGTCACTGACACCACACCCGGCCCTCACTTCACTAATACTAAGTAGATAAGTACTTGAAACTAATTGCAGGAGCTCATTAAAAGACCAAGCAGTCGCTCGACAATCGCATTACAAACTACGCTGAATCCTTGCTGAATTTAATGACTTGTTATACGAAATGTTGAAGTTTGTCCGTTTGGGTGTTTGTTCCTCATTGCGAATTTACAACATTCCGAAGCGATTTCTTATGACGGATTTATTTATTTATTTATTTAAACGTAATTGCACATTTTAAAAAAAGTACAAAAGTACAAATGCTAGCACTAGCAGGCGTTCTCTACTAGTCAACCATGGGCTATGTGAGAAAAAAAAAATTGAGGTCAAGATTTGGACCACCCTGTATAATTATTATACTACAACAGTCATAATCAGAAAGAAAGCTATATACTTAATCAGCTGAAGGCAGTGCTAGCCAATCAGACATGAACCAGCTTTAAATGCGCATGCACTTTGCGGTATTGCACCACTAACAAACTTTGCAGAGAAAACAGACTCTTCAATATTGAAACAAACGCTTGTTTTTATAGGTAACTCACGTATCGGAAGATGATTGTTATGAAAGTCCCTTATTTGTGTTTTGTTTGGGCTTAATTTGTAGAATATTATGTTTTCATAATAGTTTGATAGCTCGTTATTCCTAATTATTTTTAATTTAATGTGCTAATGATAAATTTTCAAAACAAGTCTACAGATATTTTACGTTACGGCTATGTATACCGAATAAAAAATAATTTTCATTAACCCTTTTACCATTTGATGTTTGTTTCGTGTCATTCAATTTTGAACTGTAATTCTTACTATACAGATGCGTTTTTGTTTTAAGTATGATGGCAAATAAGTATTTTGCCGCTACCGGTTAAAGGTTTTAAAAAAAAGCACATATTTACATTTATTAGAAAAAAAATTTTTTTTTATCAAATTTCACTCCTTATTCATTATTTTCATAGTCTTATATGTTATTGATAGAAAGTTTTATGTATGTTCAAATACTTACATTATCAAATTATTAAATACACGCGTTGTGGTCAAGTATTGACATTACTACTGTAACCGCGCTTTTTAAAGAAAATGAAGAGGCTGCTACAAACCTAAACTGAGCTTGAAAGTAAACACTTTTCACTGGCAGACGCCATTAAATTGATTAAAAGCTCTAAAAGGAATCGAACTTGCCAGCTTTGGCAACTGCATTTAAAAGTTTAAGCGGATCTTGCGGTTCGCGGTTCAGTTACTCTGTATGTACGAATGTAAACCGTTTTATACCACGTTTATTTTAGTAGCTAAGGGCCACTTGCACCAACGAAAAAGGAGGGTTAACCCGAGGGTTATCCCACCATTTTATATGGAATTTGACAGTTGACAGCACACTAACCCTGAGTTAAGTGGTTAGTGCAAGTGGGTGTTGCCACAGCAGGACTAGCACGTGATTGGCGCGAGAAACGTCATCGCGGCTTTTTGTAGCCGTATTTTATAATTCGTTACCTACCCGATATCGTAAATGTCACAGGAAATTATATCCAGCGACCCCAAACAGTTACTTACTAGGACCAAAAATTATAAACATTTTACGCTTCTTTTTGTGAGACAGTGAACGACATTCTATCGAACCATCTGAATCATGACCCACTTGTCTGACAATTCGTTTGAAACTTTCAAACTTGTGATGTCTATCTATCTCTTGTAATACACTTAGGCCGTTTTAAATACTAAATTTTGTCACTACACACATGTCAGTGTCTAAAAAAATGATAAGAAGTTCGTTACCAAGGAAACCCTGTCTTCAAGCCAAAGAGGATCGAGTATTATAGAGAGTTACTGTCAAATTATAATGTGTAATCACAGTGCATAGACTGCCATCTCTTGACACAGGCTTAAAACTTTTGAACCTCAGTTTTGACAATTTGGCCCATATTCTTAGCTTGATATGTGTTAAAATGTCAAATATTAATATTAGCGCCATCTAGCTGAGCGTACCCCAAAGGTGTAATGCCATCTAGGCCACCGTACCTTTTTCTGTATGGTACTGAGGTAAGTTTTTTTCTTAGACTTTGCTTCAAGCGAATTTCGGTCTACTTACATTTTGACGGTTTGGCAAAATGAGTTTATGGTGGGTCATGAAGTCATGATTCAATTGGTTCGATCAAACGCATTTTTTTATGGGATAGGAGGCAAACGAGCAGACAGGTCGCCTGATGGTAAGCGATCACCGCCGCCCACGCCCGCATATTATAACTTCGTATATACGGATAAGGTCTAAGAAATAAACGTACCTCAAGCCATAGAGAAAAAGGTACGGTGGCCTAGATGGCGTTACACCTTTGGGTAACGCTCGGCTAGATGGCGCTAATATTAATATTTGACATTTTAACACATATCAAGCTAACATGGGCCAAATTGTCTGAGATTCAAAAGTTTTAAGCTTGTGTCGAGAGATGGCAGTCTATGCACTGTGATTACACATTTTGCTTTGACAGTAACTCTCTATAATACTCGATCCTCTTTGGTTCGTTAGTACCTATTAGGACCGGGTGCGTATCGATCGATATAACTTTTTTTGATATATTTTTAGTCGTTATAACGATCATTTGATATAATTATTTAATCATATAACAACAAATAATATACTAAGAAATTGTATAATTCTTATTTAATATAATGATCATTTTTTCGAATAACATTTATTATAACATACTTTGAGTATAATGCTTATTTCCGATAATAAATAAATTGTATAACACAAATTCTTTCTAAAGCACAGTTAGAATAAGAAACAATTGTAGAATAAATTAGATCCATCATTTACCAGAAAAGTAGATTAGGTTAGAACTGTGACCTTTACACACAATGCGCTGCTACCAGAAAAATTGGTTAGGTTAGGTTAGAACTGTGACCCTTAAACATATGTACTGCTATCAGAAAAGTAGGTTTAGGTTAGGTTAGAACTGTGATCCCTTCAAAAAATAATAAAATTAATTCATGAAATGTTTTATACTGTTTGCTAGTTATATTATACTAGTCGTATATTAATAGATAGTTATACCATATAACTGTTATTATAAATAAGTGTTATACGAAATAATGATTATACAAAATAAAAGTAGATATTTTGTGTTTATACCAAATGTTAATTATGTCAAATGAGTGATTATATCCTTTAATTTATACGAAATGTTGTTATGTCAAATGTTACTATACCAAAAAAAGTTATACCAATCATTACACACCCATTAGGACCACTTGCACCAACGAAAATGGAGGGTTAACCCACCATTTTATATGGAACATGACAGTTTACAGCCCACTAACCCTGAATTAAGTGGTTAGTGCTAGTGGGCCTTAAAGTAACATCGCAACGAGAATATTTAAAAAATCATAACCCTCCTTTTGCGTTGCCGTTGTCGGGTAAAAAGAACTTCTCCTTCGGTTGATCGACAGATGGATACTAATAACCTTACTTCGATTTGTGAATTAATTTGAATCGACATATATTTTGAAAATAATTTTTCAAGTAAAAAGAAACCAAGGCAGAAGTCAAATTGTGTTTTTTTTTTTTTTTTATACAACGTCGGTGGCAAACAAGTATACGGTCCGCCTGATGTAAAGCGGTCACCGTAACCTATGGACGCCTGCAACTCAAACAGTGTCACATGCGCGTTGCCACCCCATTAGAAACTTGTACACTCCCTTTTGCTGTGTTAAGTACAATGTGTGTTGTGTTAAGTACACAGCAAAAAGGAGTGTACAAGTTCCAGGGAGGGTTCGGGTTGCCGACGACTCAAAGAACAATAGACGGAACAAGTTAGTTCCGTAAGTCCTCCCGTCATCAGCACACCGCACCCTCGTTGAGCTCTGGCAGCCTTACTCACCGGCAGGAACACAACACTATGAGTAGGGTCTAGTGCTATTTGGCTGCGGTCTTCTGTAAGGCGGAGGTACTTCCCCAGTTGGGCTCTGCTCTAGATTCGAGCGAGACGATATCCGCTGTGCTGTGCCCTACCACACAAAGCGGAATATCATTCGCTGTGCCCTACCTCCTACTGTTACACATTTAGCTCTATAGAAAAGTGTGTTACACATTTAGCTCTATAGAAAAGTTACATTTCTCAATCCAATCGTTACGACCTTTTCCTCAAAATAAATCAGGTAACGTGTTTAAGTAAGCTATCACCGCCTCAGCAATCATGAATAAAATCCATTGGAATATAAACTCTAACCTTTATACACAAAAAGGCAAATCGAGATTGGGTGAAATTTGGGGTTAATTTTAAACTTTTCGCATTTATCAACCGCAGGGTAAGGGGCGTTTTATGTTAACACGCAAATTCGTAAAGTAAAAAAGCTTGTGATTAAAAAATAATACTTAAATCGCGTTATTAAAGTTCAGAATGCGTGGAAAACAAATGAGCGATACGATTTTTAAAAAGTTGTTGTTTGAGCAAGAGGCTGGCTGAATTTTTGGAAACCTTTTAATGGCTTTTAAAAATAAAGAGTTGGGATTTCTTTGCGGTTATCTGTTGAGGTAATTTAGTGGAATGATCTCGAAAAAGCTTGCGATTATTTTGTCTAATGACCGTGCTTGGTAAGCTCGGTGAAACAAGATTCCAGTGAACTAAGCTACGAAATAAGTGGAGTATTTTTTTGTATTTTGCAGCAATCAGCTAACTGAATTACAATTCAAACGACCGAATTGGTGAATTTAAAATTTTTTTTTATCTTTTCATTGGAACAGACAGACAGTTTTTCCGGATACAGTCAACGCCAAAATGTCTGGGCCCAAGCAGAAGAAATCTTCAGGAGGTCAAAAACGTCGAGCAGTCCCTCTTACCTGAAATATAAAAAAAAATAAGTTTAATAAATATGAATGTGTACATAGTACATACAAAATCGTGGAAATCGTTGTGCTACTTTTGTAGGAAACCATAAGAGATCTTTGGAACTTTTCCCAGCTAACACAATCATAAGTGTACGAGTAGTAGTAGTATTTTTAGGTTTTATAAATACATATTTATTTACAGTAGGTAGTAGTAGTAGTTACCTAGTAGTAGAATAGCAATAGCCAGGATATGAGCCCAAAAAGTCATGAGAGTTGATCAACAGCTTGACTTAACTCTACTTTAGGAAAGAGCTTGTTAACATTGAGCTTGTATTTTCATCTGGTCAACACGTCGGTGAAGATCGAGCTTAAGTACGGATCTTAGACTATTAAAGGAACTTGGAAGATGGTTACCTGAAACAATCCTGGGCACATTCCCGAAGTTGGCAGTAGGAGCAGCTGCATGATAAGTAGCAAGAGCCAGGGTCGGAGTCCAGCATGCTGGCAGAGTCGAACCAGTGCAAGCTTCGGGCGATTTGCGCGGCATGCTACTCGGTAATCTTAAAGATTCTTGAGAAAAGGTGCTTACCTGATATCCTCAGTAAATTTTGATGATTTTACATAATAAGTACTCCCAGAAGCAAACATTCGGATTTGAGAAACAGCTTGACTTAAAGAAACATGAGAGATGGTTACCTGACACAATCCTGGGCACATTCCCGAAGCTGGCAGTAGGAGCAGCTGCACGATGAGTAACAAGATCCAGGGTCGGAATCCGGCATGCTGGCTGAGTCGAACCGGCGCGAGCTTGGCACGGTTTGGGAGCCGCGCCATCTGGAAAACGGCGAATGACATGGTTTACTTTTGAACAGAGGTAAAGTACTATGTAATATGTGTCGACTCGTAAACCTACAAAGTGTGTGAGCCTAC
Organism: Leguminivora glycinivorella; assembly: GCF_023078275.1. NCBI lineage: Eukaryota > Metazoa > Arthropoda > Insecta > Lepidoptera > Tortricidae > Leguminivora > Leguminivora glycinivorella. The sequence continues at coordinate 17,678,613 of NC_062984.1, forward strand.
TTTGCAAAGGGAACATAATCCGTGAAGACTCAGCCAGTCTGAATAGAAGGTATTCTTGTATGCCTGCGGGTCTTCTCGCTGGTCGCTTAAGTCGACTCTTTAGACTTTTAAAGGGCCAGTAAATTCATATAGTTTTTGAAACTAACTTAGCGCTCTTCGAGTCCACATGTTCCACCAGCACATTCCAAGTTCTATGTATGAGGTACAACAAAAACAGGACCCGGGAAGACTCGGCCTGCAAGTCCGTATTGCGGGTCTTTTTGCTGCTTGCGGTACTTAGACTCTTGAGGCTGTAATAAGTCCAGTGTATAAAGAGTTTTTAGAACTAACCTAGCGCTCTTCGAGTCCACATATTCCAGCAGCACGTTCCAAGTCCTAAGTATGAGGTACAGCAGAAACAGGACCCTGGAAGATTCGGCCTGAGAATCCGACTTGAGAGTCTTCTTGCTGGCCCTGTACTTAATTCGACACTTGATATTTTTAAAGAGCCAATGAATAAACTGGAACTAACCTGGCACTCTTTGAGTCCACATGTTCCACCACTACGTTCCAAGTCCTATGTATGAGGTACAGCAAAAAAAGGACCCGGGAAGACTCGGCCTGCGAGTCAGGTTTGCGGGTCTTCTTACTAGTTGCGGTGCTGAGGCCACTGCCCATGGTGGATGCTTGCTAGTACGCCATTTGTAGAAACTGGTTCTGGAATGAGAAAAGGATTTATTAGTGGGTGTAATAATTTGTGGTATAAAGCTAAGGAATGCTTGGAAATGAGGAAAGGATCCAGTCACTGTTGGTATGTACCTCTTCTTCTTGCTAGCAACAGGGGCGGCTCACTCCGCTATTCTATCGCTGCGCTACAAGTCCATGCCAGCGGCCATGCATTCGCGGCCCATTCAATGGTGACGACCTTCGCGCGGCGCAATAGAATTCAATGTCGGCTGCTCGCGTGCGGTCGGTTTGTTAATGTAAGTAAGAATTTAGAATGGTGGCATTTTGTAAACATCAAAAGAGTCAGCCTTCTGTACTTGTACTATTATATATTCTGTGCTAGCGATATCCTGCCATTTATGCTATGACTCAATGTAAGCTATGTCATCTCATGGGCATGCCCAATGTTAAATTTTACACCATATAATTTAATATGGAATAGCCGAAAAAAAGAGGGAAGCACCATTCATTCTTGTAGAGAATAGGTGCTATTATTATGTAGATGAAACTTTGAAGCTAATACTAATATGCAAATTTCTTTGAATAATTTCCAACCATTTTGAATGAAAAAATATTATGTATTGATTTGCACCAAAAATTAAATATCTAATAATAAACCTAAAATTTTTCGTTCGTGATCGATTGTTTAAGTAGTAGGTACCTAACAGTGGCGGCTGGTGAAAATTTCTACTAGGCAACACTGAGCAAAAAGAAACCTACCTTAACATTAAATTCTTTACTATATGTATAATCAATTTTAGGCAAGCCGGTGGGAATCGGCTTGTATGGACCAGCCGCTGCTGGCACCTTAATACATATTGTAATCTATTTTATAATGAGGAGGCACACTCAAAGGTTATGACAGATGGCGCCACCCTATTAGTCCATTGCACAGATAAAGAATTTCATACGTGAGAGTGAGAAGATATTTTTTTCTCTCTCACACATATGAATGACAGTGACATGCCCAGGCACTTGCACAGGCGCCGCCAGGAGAGGCGACAATCTTTTTCGTGGCTGTGTAAGTACAATGGGTACATATATTTTACCAGTACATATATTTTACCAGTATAGTCAAATTAGACACATTTCATACTTATTCTCTGACGTAAATCGAACTAAAACACATTTTTTAAAAGGAAAAAACCATGATTACCCGAGCACTTACCAGCATTAGTGCTAAGAATGCTGGAAATAAAAACCATTCCGCGGAAAGAGATTCTATCAGAGTGTAAGCTATAAAGGTTATCGCACACTTTACAGCAGCACGAGCGTAAACAGAATGCATTCAGCATTGACAAGATATCAAAGGCTAGGTTAATGATAATGGTGTGATAATGTGAATAGCCGACATTTTCTGTGACGCGATATGCGACTTTTCCATGGAAATCCATGTCAAAATGTTGTATTTTATCTAATTATGAAAATACCTCTTTTTGTACGAAGGAAGAAAATTGCATGTATGACTTCTATCGCCCTGCGTTTGTTTCCTTGGAGGTTTTTTAAACCCCTTAGATTCGGATGAAATTTCGACGTTGATGAATAATATTTATCTAGGTTACATATTGGATTACAATAATTATATTGTAGTTGTCTGTAATGACCATTTGACGTAAAATAGCATAGACTTTTAACGGTCATATATTTATGCACCTTGGCGTCGTAAATATGAAGAATTAAAAGACGCCCAATGCATCAATTGGATAAGTGTGCGTCAACCCTAAACGTCTTCAGTTCCCTGAACCACAAGAACGATAATGAAACGCTACTCTGAACCCGACACGTTTTACGAACAATTAAAAAAAAAGTTTTCGCTGATTGTTGAACTTTGCCAAATTAAATTCCGTTTCAAAGGAATTACTCCTATTGTAAAGAGGTAGTTATAATTTAAGAAATTGTTTGACGGATTTGTAATTGGAATAGAGACATTAATGAATTAATGATAGATTAAATTTATTTTGACCTTAACAACGAGCTCGTAAAGGTTTTTTAGGGTTCCGTAGTCAACTAGGAACCCTTATAGTTTCGCCATGTCTGTCTGTCCGTCCGTCCGTCCGTCCGTCCGTCCGTCCGTCCGTCCGTCCGTCCGTCCGTCCGTCCGTCCGTCCGTCCGCGGATAATCTCAGTAACCGTTAGCACTAGAAAGCTGAAATTTGGTACCAATATGTATATCAATCACGCCAACAAAGTGCAAAAATAAAAAGTGGAAAAAAATGTTTCGTTAGGGCACCCCCCCTACATGTAAAGTGGGGGCTGATATTTTTTTTTCATTCCAACCCCAACGTGTGATATATCGTTGGATAGGTATTAAAAAATGAATAAGGGTTTACTAATATCGTTTTTTGATAATATTAATAGTTTCGGAAATAATCGCTCCTAAAGGAAAAAAAAGTGCGTCCCCCCCCTCTAACTTTTGAACCATATGTTTAAAAAATATGAAAAAAATCACAAAAGTAGAACTTTATGAATACTTTCTAGGAAAATTGTTTTGAACTTGATAGGTTCAGTAGTTTTTGAGAAAAATACGGAAAACTACGGAACCCTACACTGAGCGTGGCCCGACACGCTCTTGGCCGGTTTTTTTTTTATTTTATTTATGGACAGAAAGGTGATAAATCAATTAAATAGCCATAACTAAAATTTTGAACTGTCTCCTCTAAATGACGGTGGGAGTAGACTTTAAAAAATCTCCATTATTTTGAATGAAAAATGAATATTTTAATGATAATTACTTGAAACTGGCGAATTTTCCTAGCGCTGGCAAAAATGCTACATGTTGGTAAAATAATAAACGACGTACATCCATACTTACCAACTTAAAATTAGGTTGTTGCATAATTATTTTCCCACTTTAAAAATTTCTTGCTATTTCCAGTATTCCCTGGAATATTCTAGAATAAATCTGGTATATAGCATAATGTTGTCGAATCTTTCACGTCAGGTATATAAGCGCGGGCTTGTAACAGGGATTTAGTTAAAATATAAAAAATGGACCAACAACATCTTCGAGCGATTTACTTATACGAACACAAATTGAGAACCAGTTCAAGGGAAACAGCGCATAATATTTTGGCCCAAACACTACTACCGATCGCACAGTACGAAATTGGCTCCAGCGCTTTGATGAAGGAGACATAAGTCTAAAAGCTCGGTTGGACAACGATACCTCACCCACCTTATAGTCCTGATTTGGCACCTTCCGACTATCACCTTTTCAGGGCTTTAAAACAGCATATTCGTAAAAAGAAATTCGAAAATTCCGGTGCCCAAAAAAAATCACCTTGCTATTTTTTTTGCCTCTCACCTACTTTCTTTCTGGGCTAAGGGTATTGAAACTTTGCCTGGCAGATGGCTACATGTTCTAGATAATAATGGTGATTATATTGTCGATTAATTGTTTCAATAAATAGATATTATAAAATAATTTAGTCGCATTTCAAAGTGTGAAAATAATTATGCAACAACCTTGTCCGTCATTCACGGCAAAACGGAGCGACCAATTGACGTGGCTTTTTAAGTAGAGATGGTTGAAGTGATAGAGAGTGACATAGGCTACTTTTTCTAACCCCCCCTTCCCTAAAATGGGCATTTGTATGGAGCATTCAACAGTCTTCGAATTTAACGCATCAGCAAAATCTAGTATGTTATAAGTATCACATGCACTAAACTACATAATTACTGCAAGCCGAAGCACGCGGCGGTAACCCCGTTCAAGTGGCACAGAACTTGCCACTTACTATTTACCACTTGCCAGTTCGGCCACAGATTAGTTAAATACTGTTTATCAGATACGCCGTATTCCTCTCAACTTTATGGTAAACTTATTATGGCAAGGGTAAAACTGTTGATACTCTCACTGAAAAATGTACTTAGTGTTACATCCTGTACCTACACAGTTTATACAATAAATATTCCTGATTTGTGAAACTTTCCAGTAGATGTAGATGTTACTTTTGGACCAGTTGCATCAATCACAGTTTACAGACATATCGACGTCACGCGTAGAAGTCAATGGGTGACTCGATACAAAAAAAATGCGAACGTTACAATCGGTGGGAGACGGTTTGGTGCAACCGACCCCTAATCCTAAACAATTATCGTTATAAATTATACGACCAAAACACTTTGAGATCACGTAATGTTGTGTGGTAAACACAACATTACGTGATCTTAAAGATTACGTAACTTTTTTTGTAAAAAGTGAAGTACCTATATATCGACCGTGTCGTGTCGGACAACGTCCGGAGCTTTCCAATATTTTGAACTATTTTCATCATAACCGTTGAAAAGAGTATCATCGTTCGTTACACCAGAGTTATATATTATTGTTTAAAAATACTAACAATATAACTTTTTTTTATTGATATCAATAAACATTGCTATTCTATTGCTATATTGTCTGTCTATATGACTTTTCAAAAACCGCACGAAACATTCCAGGTCCTAGTAATATTCCTTGCTACACTTTCATAAATTCCTCGTTTAGTTGAGAATAGAGTATCTGTCAGCCAACATAATCTACGAACGAAGTACATATGAACTTTGGTGCAGTTGAGACTTGTATCCCGACAATAAGGAAACTTAGACCATAATAGAGCGCTGAATTGTTATGAGATTTGATTCAAACTCCGTACTTTGGGTACCAGTATGTTTCGGGCTATTGTTAATAGGCATCTAAATTTAGAGTTTGGAGTATAAAGGCCCGCTTTATTATAAGTCTACATCAGCGGTTCTTAAACTTATTTTCCCTTGGAACCCTTTTGGAAAGCAAAATATCTGACGGAACCCTTAAATTGAATTAAAAAAAATTGTTATTTTAATTAGGTCTTAATCATAAATCATAATAGTAAAATCTAATCACTAGATTCTTTAGACTGTTTTTAACCCCCGACGCAAAAACGAAGGGGTGTTATAAGTTTGACGTGTCTGTCTGTCTGTCTGTCCGTCTGTCTGTCTGTGTGTGTGTCTGTCTGTGGCATCGTAGCTCCCGAACGGATGAACCGATTTCGATTTAGTTTTTTTTTTTATTATAAACTGGCCAGTGATTGACCTTAGTCGCACCTGATGGAAAGTGACGACAAGGCCGAGGTTGTAGCTCACTGGTTCAGTAACAGCCTATTCACTCTTGACTTGAATTCACCCAGATTGTTTGAAAGCTGAGTTAGTCGGGAGTGTTCTTAGCCATGTTTCATAAAAATCGGTCCACTATGTCGCTGTCAGGGGTTTTTTCAAAATTTTAATTTTGTGGTTAGGTTATTTTATTATTTTTACAATTGGTGAATCTTTGGTTTTATGGAAGAGAGTTCAAATCGCATATCAGTCAACCAGAATTCACACGAAGCCCCCAGAGAGGTTTTACGGAGCCCTAGGGCTCCGCGGAGCACACTTTGAATATGGCTGGTCTACATAATGATATGGACTAAATTAGACAAACCAAGAATTTATTTTTAAGATAATCTTTTAAACGCCCATTTTTAACCCACGACGCAAAAACGACGGGGTGTTATAAGTTTTACGTGTCTGTCTGTGTGTGTCTGTCTGTCTATCTGTTTGTCTGTCTGTCTGTGTGTGTGTCTGTGGCATCGTAGCTCCCGAACGGATGAACCGATTTAGATTTAGTTTTTTTTGTTTGAAAGCTGAGTTAGTCGGGAGTGTTCTTAGCCATGTTTTATGAAAATCGGTCCACTATGTCGCGGTCGGGAGTTTTTTCAAAATTTTAATTTTGTGGTCAGGTTATGTTTTTATAAATTCAACGATCTAAATTCACTTGAATTCATCATTCAGTACCTACCAAAGAGGATCGAGTATTATAGAGAGTAACCGTCGAAGTAAAATGTGTAATCACAGTGCATAGACTGCCATCTCTTGACACAGGCTTAAAACGCAAGCAAAATCCGCACGAAGCGCTTTGCTTCTTCTTTTCTTATGCGCACTGCCAAGGAGTGGAATTCCTTGCCGGCGGCTTTATTTCCGAGCTCATATAACCCGGCAACCTTCAAATCAAGAGTGAACAGGCATCTTCTGGGCGAGCTCACTCCATCGTAGGCCACGTCTTTGCAAAGGCAAAGACGTGGCTTACTCTTGGCCACAGACTAGCCAAAGGGCTAGTCTGTGGCCAAGAGTAAGCCCATCTTAATATATAAATATATAAAAGAAGAAGCTGACTGACTGACTGACTGACTGACTGACTGACTGACTGACTGACATATCAACGCACAGCCGAAACCGCTGGTCCTAGAGATTTCAAATTTGGCACGTAGGTTCCTTATGTAGTGTAGAGGAGCACTAAGAGAGGATTTTCCAAAATTCACCTCCTAAGGGGGTCAAATGGGGGTTCAAAGTTTGTATGGGGAAACAAGATTAGTTTGACTATTTTATTCGAAACTTCACAGGAAGATACCTTAAAACATATGACTGAATACGTATTTCAGGTTTTTTGAAAATTTAACCCCTAAAAGGGTGAAAAGGGGGTGATAAAGTCAAAAAATCAATATGGGTATCGTTTTTATGGTTTATCGGGTCGCTGATCACGATAAATACAACGCTTTTAAAATCTAACGAGGCGGAAGTGAAATACCTTCTACCCTGTTGTGGTGCAATGGGGTTTAAATATCAAAAATATATATAAAAGAAGATATTGACTGACTGACTGACATATCAACGCACAGCCGAAACCGCTGGTCCTAGAGATATCAAATTTGGCACGTTGGTTCCTTATATAGTGTAGAGGAGCACTAAGAAAGGATTTTTCAAAATTCGCCTCCTAAGGGACTCAAATGGGGGTTCAAAGTTTGTATGGGGAAACAAGATTAGTTTGACTATTTTATACGAAACTTCACAGGAGGATTCCTAAAGACATATGACTAAATACATGTTTCATGTTTTTTGAAAATTTGACCCCTAAAGGGGGTAAAGTCAAAAACACAATATGGGTATCGTTTTTATGGTTTATCGGGTCGCTGATTACGATAAATACAACGATTTTAAAATCTAATGAGGTGGAAAAGAAATTTTCTCCCCTGTCGTAGTGCAATAGGGTGAAAATATCCAAAATAGCTATAAGAGGAGCACTAAGAAAGGATTTTCACCTCCTAGCATGATAATTTGACAGGGGCAAGGACAGGGACAGGGACAGGGACGGGATAGGGTTAGGGATAGGGATAGGGATAGGGCTAGGGCTAGGGCTAGGGATAGGGATAGGGATAGGGATAGGGATACGGATAGGGATAGGGATAGGGATAGGGATAGGGATAGTTTAGTTTAGTTTAGTTTATTTATTTCATAATGGTAAATTACAGTATAAATTATTCTACGTTAACCTATATGAATTTACATTATGATCGTCAATTATAATAATTTGGCATGCAAAGATACAATAATATAACGTCAATAATACTCAAAAACAATAGAAATTATTAAATTAACAATTTGTAAATGTGGTTTTCAAAACCACCGTCATTAAAAACTAAATAAATAATATAGCACAAGTCAAATTAAAAGTCTAATAGTTAGGTATCTCATAATGATCGTCATATTAAAATGAAATTATGAGCAATTGGTAATAATAATAGTTCAAAATGTCAAGTAAATTATTACAATTTTAATTCCATATATTCATCTACCGAATATAATGGATTTTTCAATAAAAAGTTCCTCAGTTGAAGTTCAAATGCTTCGTCAGAGATTTCAGTTCTTAATTCGGCGGGTAGGCGTTCGTAATAGGTAGGGCCTATCACTCGTGGATTCTTGCATGAAAGTGCCATGCGACGCGGCACTGTTCGCAGTCTTCCCGTCGATCTTATCTGTTTGCCTATAACTTCGACACGTTTGAACGTAGACAAGTTTCTTCTTACGAACATCAAAACTTGAAACATGTATAGGGAAAAGTGCGTCATTATGGAATACTTTTTAAAGAGTTCTTTGCAGTGGCACCTTTGTTCAACCCCAGCCAGTAAACGGATGGCACGTTTTTGGAGAATCAATACTCTCTTGGCATCTGTTGAATTTCCCCAAATCAGTGTACCGTATGACATCAAGGAGTGAAAGTGTGAAAAATAGACGTTTTTAAGCGACTTCCTTGATATCAAAGGTTGTAGTTTTTTCAACGCAAATATAGAACTACTCAACCTATTACAAAGCTGATCGACATGGCACTTCCAATTCAGATTCGAGTCAAGTACAAAACCCAGAAACTTTACTTCGTTACATAACGGCATTGGGCAGCTACTGATACATGGCGGTACCGTGGTGTTGCGGCCCGAGAACATCATGACATTGGATTTTGTTATGTTTAACAGTAGGCCATTTGATGAAAACCATGTCTGTAATTGGTCACAAGCTTCATTTATTCCCTCGGCCAACTGCGCGTGTGTTTTTGCCTTAACAACTACAGTGGTGTCGTCTGCAAATAACACTGAGAGTCCATTTGTGATGGCAGAGGGTAAGTCATTCACAAACAATAAAAATAGCGTATTTCCGGCCGCCGACCCTTGAGGAATGCCTAAATTAATGTAGCCAGTCTCTGAAACATGCCTCTGGCCATTTAGTGGCATCTTAACTACTTGTTGACGGTCAGACAAGAATGATGCAAGCAATTTATGTGCGGAACCATTTATGCCATACATTGTTAATTTATTTAAAAGTAGTTTATGACTAATGATGTCGAAAGCCTTAGACAAATCGCACAGTATGGCAGCTATCTTGTACTTATCATCTAATCCAGTCAAAATGCAGTCAACGATTTTGTGTGCTGCTGTAGTAGTGGAGCGTTTTTGTCTGTAGGCATACTGGTTATCGGTCAGCAATGCATTATGTTCCAGGTACGACATTAAGGAAGACGACAAAATTGACTCAACAATTTTTGACACTGTAGGTACTATAGTTATAGGCCTGTAATTGTTTACATCACTCTTGTCACCCTTTCCTTTATAGACCGGACACACACGTGTATTTTTAAGTACATTCGGATATATTCCAATTTGAAACATGTCATTAACTAAAACTATTAATATGTCAGATAGAATAGGCCAGATACTTATTAATATATTTAAAGATATGTCATATACGTCTACAGTGGTACTGGTCCTTAACATTGACTTTATGGTTTTATCCAGAAGGTCACGAGTAACAATAGGGAATGCGAAGGACGGTATATCAGTGTTGCCCAAGTGCCCACTGACGTACTGCTTGGATAGGTGCTCATCGTTGCTTACTGCATGTATTTTGGCGATGTTTAAAAAGTGCGAGTTAAAAGCATTTGGAATGTCCGCATGGGACATATATGCACCATTGTCTTTATTTTTTATGCAGACCGACTGAGAGGTAGATTGTTTACCTATCTCCTCATTCACAATCTTCCACAACTCTTTTGAGGGATTCATTGTTTCCGCTAGTCTGGTTTCAATGTGATTTTGTCTAGCGCGGAGCGTCTCAGACTTGATAAGTTTCGCGTAATGATCTATGCAGTCCGATATGATAGTATTGTGCGGATATTGACGTCGTAGTGCGTGCAGATCGCGGTGTTTTTGCATGTATCCAAACAGCTCGTCAGTCGCCCACGGAACAGGTGATTTCTTTTTGGACCTTAATTGTTTAACAGGAAAATGTAAATCTATATAATATGTCAATATATTAAATAATTTGTCAAATTTAGAATTAATGTCAATATTATCATCATAAATAAAATTAAAATTATAATAAGATATGTCAGTATAAAATGAATAAATAGATTCAGTATTAAATAATCGGCGTTCAAATATCTCACTTGCTTTGGAATTTTGGATAGGGATAGGGATAGGGATAGGGATAGGGATAGGGATAGGGATAGGGATAGGGATAGGGATAGGGATAGGGATAGGGATAGGGATAGGGATAGGGATAGGGATAGGGATAGGGATAGGGATAGGGATAGGGATAGGGATAGGGATAGGGATAGGGATAGGGATAGGGGTAGGGGTAGGGATAGGGATAGGGATAGGGATAGGGATAGGGATAGGGATAGGGATAGGGATAGGGATAGGGATAGGGATAGGGATAGGGATAGGGATAGGGATAGGGATAGGGATAGGGATAGGGATAGGGATAGGGATAGGGATAGGGATAGGGATAGGGATAGGGATAGGGATAGGGATAGGGATAGGGATAGGGATAGGGATAGGGATAGGGATAGGGATAGGGATAGGGATAGGGATAGGGATAGGGATAGGGATAGGGATAGGGATAGGATAGGGATAGGGATAGGGATAGGGATAGGGATAGGGATAGGGATAGGGATAGGGATAGGGATAGGGATAGGGATAGGGATAGGGATAGGGATAGGGATAGGGATAGGGATAGGGATAGGGATAGGGATAGGGATAGGGATAGGGATAGGGATAGGGATAGGGATAGGGATAGGGATAGGGATAGGGATAGGGATAGGGATAGGGATAGGGATAGGGATAGGGATAGGGATAGGGATAGGGATAGGGATAGGGATAGGGATAGGGATAGGGATAGGGATAGGGATAGGGATAGGGATATGGATAGGGATAGGGATAGCCGACCGACTAATCGATATTGTAAGCGATAATGCAAGGAAGTACTTTTTATCCTACCGACCATAGCGCCGAGATACTGACTATGTGGGTTGTATGAAGTTTCCCCAGTATAAATAGGTAAAATACATACATATTCGTACCTACTATACCTACGCTGTGGTCGCTGTGTAACAATTCTACAATCATTGCAAGAATTTCTTTTAAAACAATAGTAATATGTGTAAGGTACAGTCAGCCAAAAAGCAGTGTAAGGTTCTTGGCTGACCGAAAAGCAAATAGATCAGTTACAGTGGCCCCCCAGTCGAGAATTGCCCCGCTTTACCTTAATCGAAATAATCGCGGACAAATGTACCTACAAAGAAACCTACGGATCCAAATGAAAATCTTATTTTTTGTAAACGTTTCAATAAGAATACTTTTATTACGCGGGCGAAGCCGCGGGTAAAAGCTAGTTTATAAAATAAAAAAAAACTTTTGAACCTCAGTTTTGACAACCACAGTTTTTTTCTTAGACTTTATCTGTCTATACGGAGTTATATATGTCTTTGGTACCTACATACTCATTTGCATACATCGTGCCAGCATAGATACTAGACAACTCTGCTAATATGCCTTCAACCAAGTATAGGCATAAACATAGATAGGTCTAGCCTTTCTAACAGGTCCTAGCTCTAAATAATTGGACTTTCGCCGAGCGATACGCAGTTAACGTGTGCTTACTTATATCAACAACATTAATGAACCAATATTGGATCTTAAACCTTTGAAATAAGGTAAAGAAGTTCTAATAGAACATTTTTCTAGACATGCGGATGAAACCCGTACGGCTTGATAAGGTACTAACATGAATCTAGTTTAGTTCTTATGGTTAGTACATGTACTAGGTAAAAAGCTTAACATGTTTTGACTAACTAATTAGTCGGTGGTCCAGACAAGAAGATTAACCAAATACGGACGAAGATATGAAGACGGTTAACCAAATAATCTGGGAGATTATTTATTTATCATTTACAGGGTCGTGCACACAGCTTTAAAACTATACCACAAACACAGTTTAATAAAGAGTACTCGGTAACCCAGTTACCGCCTGTCAAAAACGCGAACAGTCGACCTGTCATATTTCACTCATACAAGCATAGTACTCGTTCACCTACACGAGCTTAGACTGTGTGCTAGGAACGCGCCTCTTTCGTATATTTGATCGCCAGTGTCCGAGGTGTGCTTAAAGATGAAAACAAATCTATAGTCTCACTGATTTTTACTTTCACGATTTTTATAAATATTTAAAATTGCAAACGGGTATTACTATGTTTTAAGTCCCGTTTGCAATTTAAGATAAGTAATCTTGTCTATGAACCATAGACAAATGTGTGAACAATCGTTTTGTAGTCCAAAGTCCGTCCATAAATAACGTAAGCCGGTAGTGTTGTCACACGGCGCTAATCTGAGCATTGTCACGTCTAGATTTACGCGGCATGTGCGGATAATGCCGGCAATTAGTGTGCGTTTAGCCTGGATTTATGCGCTAGGGGTTTCGTGTGAGGTGAATACTTGCAATCGCCTATTAAAAAAATATTATTATTGACGACGACGAAATTATAATATTTATTTATTTACTTTATTTATTTATAAAATGATACAAGTGCGGAAAACATTAAATCTACACGAGTTACGAGTTTCCTTTATGCACGTGTATCGTGCGAATAGTGCGAAAAGGACAGCCGCCTGACGTTATACCGTTTATCACGCGACCGTGCTTGCCCACATCACTTATATATCACTATCACTCTATGTGAATAAAGTATCCGTCACGCTTTGGCAAGCATGTCAGTTTCAGGGGGACAGTGGAAGTATGATACGCACGCAGCAGGGCTATCATGGTTCCAAATTTATCACTTATCCACGTGGATAAGACATCTGTCACTCTCACACTGACATACTTGCTAGAACGTGACGGATGATTTATCCACATAAGTAGATAAATGATAAAGTTGCAAGCGTAATTGGCAGGCTGAATTCACGGCGCCTTAATTACTGTATAATAAAGAGTACTTACTATCCTACAGTATGGCCACTCTCGCTCTCCGCTGAAAGTGCCGCCCATCCCCTCTCGGTTACCTCACAGTTACCGCCTGTCAAAAACGCGACCAGTCGACCTGTCATAGTTCACTCATACAAGTATATTGTCCCGGATTTGTAAATTCACATTTTTGACACATTTGTTTTGAAGTATGTTGCGATGTGGCTAAGACGTATCGTTTGCCAAATCTAACAATTAATTTCGAACTGGTTGAATCGATTAGGCCCTATGTACAAGGAGGCGCTTAAACAAATATATGATTTCTATCAACTTACTGAAATGTCATTTGAATCAAAATGACAGACTGTCACAGCACTAGTTTAAAAATAAAAAAACCGGCCAAGTGCGAGTCGGACTCGCCCACCGAGGGTTCCGTACAAACTTTCTTTCAAACTACCTAGTTAAAATAATCTCATGTTTTCATATAACTCTAATGACTTGACTAGAAGACAAAAGTATAGGTATTAATGAGCATTATTGTGTATAGCGCCATCTCTTGGTGAATTCGCTAACTAATTTGCGCGACCTGCCGGCGTATCATGCTTCGAATTTTATCACTTATCCACGTGGATAAAGCATCCGTCACGCTTTAGCAAGTATGTCAGTGTGAGAGTGACAGATGTCTTATCCACGTGGATAAGTGATAAAATTCGAAGTATGATACGCCGGCTGTATACTATGTTGGTTTTTCAGGGATAATTCTTTATAATGTTAACCGATTTAAACAGTTTTTACTTTATTGGAAAGAAGACGGTTTACGTAACATCTCGTATTAATTTGAAGGACGATATACATTCGCAATTTTGTGAATTAAAAAAAAAATTAAAACCGCCTCCAAAAAAAAAGCGTGTTACAAAACACGGAGAAACTAAAAAGCCAAAAATAATAAACCTTCGAATTCAGATTTCTCATCGGATTGCAATAATCTAAACATCCAAATTATAAACAAATCAATTATTTTTGTAGTCGGTACCAGACCTGTTCGTCGCCTTGCTATTTCCTGTTTGCCCTACCCAACCATACGCAGGCTGGTCCCGACTCCAAAAATAATTGATTTGTTTATAATTTGGATGTTTAGATTATTGCAATCCGATAAGAAATCTGAATTCGAAGGTTTATTATTTTTGGCTTTTTAGTTTCTCCGTGTTTTGTAACACGCTTTTTTTTTGGAGGCGGTTTTATTTTTTGTTAAAAAGTTAATTTATTTGTTGATTTTTAGTGGTTCCTAGTGATATTATATGTATCAGTCCGAATATATGTACAGTAGTGAAAGAATTGTCCTTTAACTCCTAACCATTGAGGAGTTGACCTTCCATCATCAGCTCAGCCACATAAAATTATTACCATCAGACGTAAATACTGGTGTACCTTTGAAAAATAGACTAAAAACATTACATGTGCCTATAACATTTGAAGAGTTCCCTCGATTTCTCCAGGATCCCATCATCAGACCCTGACTTGGTGCCAATGGGACCATCTCGGGGTTATACCGGTTCGATCAAAAAAAAATTTTGAAAATCGGTCCACGATTCTCGGAGATATCGTATAACATACATACATACAAAAAAAAAAAAAAACATTCAGTCGAATTGAGAACCTCCTCCTTTTTTGAAGTCGGTTAAAAAAAGTTTCCAAGATACAAACACGATTATATTTTTCCTGTAATATTTAGCATAAAACCAATGTTTCCTAAAATTTTCATAATTTTTAGTTGGTAAACTTCGGAGATAAGGGGGGGGGAACGGTATTTTTTTTACATTTTCCTTCAAAATTTTTTTTCCACAACAAAAAAATTATAAAAAATAGTTTATTTACGTTCAATTTGCGCTCTTTCTAACGATATCCCACTTGACCTAGTAACTTGAAATTTACAGTTTGCCCCCCATTCATTTTGGCCATTTTCTACAATTAAAATTCATAAATTAAAAAAAAATACTTTCTATTTGTAGAGGTTTACAATGTTCATAACTATTCCAAATTTCAAGTTGATAGCATTAGTAGTTCTCGAGATATTTAGGAATGTGACAGACGGACAGAGTCGCACCATAAGGGTTCCTGTTTGTACCTTTTTGGTACGGAACCCTAAAAATGAATGATAAATGACATTATAAGTAAATCCTGCGTGATAAATTAATATCGTAAAATACTCACTAACGAAGATCCGCAAAAATGTAACATGTGCTAGATTATGTTTAAAGTAAGCGAAATATTGTTTTTAAGTATTTGATTTTTTAAAATATTGTTACAGGATTTTATTTAAAATTTCATTAGGTTGCGCGTGTTTACGTATTGTGGACACTGTCATGTGTCAAAAAGAGGTTCTTACAAATCTGGGACAATAGTACGCGTTCACCTACACGAGCTTAAGTAGAATGTGTGCTAGGAACGCGCCTCTTTCATATTTTTGATCGCCAGTGTCCGAGTTGTGCCGGAACTGAAGACGCCTTAATTTAAAAGCTCTCTCCTAATCCAAAAAGCACATAAACTATTAAAATGGCTACTCCGTCTGACATAATGCCCTGAATAATAAATCTTAGCTAATTCACACAATGGACGCTAATTGCCAGTATTGTCCACTACAATACGGCATAATTCTAATTGCCAGCTATTTACCCTTGGCATTTGCACGGGTTAAGCGTTGTAAGATATAGATAATGTATGAGATATGGCACACCTAGAGATGGGTCGTGGGTAAATACCCAATCTACCCACCCAGGTATTTACCCGGTAAATACCTATCTACCCGGTATTTACCCGTATCTACCCAAATTGACGGGTAGATTCATTTCATATTGCACATGCTTATTTGTGTTAAAATGGAGATAAATACTAAGTTAGTGGTTGTAATTATTATACACAATTTAAAACGAAACTGTTCAGTCAAATATACAATAAAGTTTACAGAAGTTTTTATGTATATTTTTAAAAATAATTTAAAAATAGGTTTTATGTGTGCTTTGTAGATTGCATTAAATAGTCGTATTTATACGATAAAGATAAACTCCCTAGTACTGGTTGGAGGGGGTTATGGTGGGGTTAGGGGGGGTAAAATGTATTTTTTTCATATTTCATGGAAACTATCATTAATATTGAAAAGTATTGTATGTACGAACTAAAGTAGACACAATGTCCTACAAAAAAGTTTATACGCATTTTTGTCATAAAACATACTATGTATTATGTTATGTTATGAGCTTCAAAAAGAGACTTTTAAAATATTTTTATTCACATATTTTTATTTACAGTTTTAATTTATCAGCCTTATAATTTATATTAAAAGCATTTGAAATTATTTCCGTATGTCAGAGAATGATATTACACGGTTTTTATAGTTGTAGTAATACACTAAAATCACATTTTATCTCATAGCAACCTATTTGTTCTCAATTTGAATAAACATTATGTGTACAATTACAAAGACCGACTTAAATGAATATATTTTAGCCCAAACACCAATTTAAATCGTCAAATTTGAAAGAAAAATGAAAATACCCGCGTATTTACCCGCGGGTAGGTAAATATCGGGTATTTACCCGGTAAATACCCACCGTCGGGTATTTACCTGGGTAGTTACCCATCTCTAGGCACACCGGTAGCGTGACGTGTGCGGGGACGGATGGAATATTTACGTACACGCAACTTCACGTCAACAGACACACGCAGTCGGTTTACTCCGGTATTTATAAAACCTTCCAAGATTTGGCGTAGGCACTAGTTTAGCCATCTGACCTTCAATCAATCAATCAAATATTTTATTTCTTTGAATGTGGTACATTATAGGTTGGTAATACATTTTTTGATCACACATCCTGCCACATACGGCATAGAAATATTAATGCATGCATGTCATATAACCACAAAATTAAAATTTTGAAAAAACCCCCGACCGCGACCTTGTGGACCGATTTTCATGAAACATGGCTAAGAACACTCCCGACTAACACAGCTTTCAAATAAAAGAAAACTAAATCGAAATCGGTTCATCCGTTCAGGAGCTACGATGCCACAGACAGACACACACACAGACAGACAAACAGACAGACAGACAGACAGACAGACACGTCAAACTTATAACACCCCGTCGTTTTTGCGTCGGGGGTTAAAAATAGTCACTAACTTACCTCATAAAAATTATTCTCTAAATATCATAATTATTAATTTTAAATAAAGTTTCATTATATTTAATTTTCATTAAAAAAAATACATTTATAATTCATTCATGTTCATATTATTTTCACGTCCACTTTACCTTCCAACAGTTCAACCCGAAGGGTAAACTAGTCCTTATTGGAATTAGTCCAGTTTCCTCACGACGTTTTCCTTCCACCGTGCACCGAAAAGCGACTAGCAGATTTAATATCAAATGACATTTCGCACATAAATTCCGAAAAACTCATGTGTGCGAGCTGGGGTTTGAACCCGCGACCTCCGGAACGAAAGTCGCACGTACTTAGTTACCGCTAGGCTACCAGCGCAACAATAACAAAGTCAGTATGAAAATGATAATGATTATCCCTCGTTTTGCCCCTGGTCCTCTAACCAAACGTTTGATCATAATTATGCATTGACTCTGTCGCGCCAATACAGAAAAGCGGTAGAGGGAGAAGAACAAACGATACGGACAGTCAACGATTTTAAATTGATTCATATATTACCTATTAGTCGTAAGATTTCTGATCTGAGTTAATTCTGCAGAATCATATTTAATTTAGTTAAATAATTTTCTTGCCACTCCTTTCCCTAGAACAGACGTTGTATAAATGCAGCTAATACTTTTAGTCTAATGAAACACGTCTGCTGATTAAATAAACCAACTAGTAAAGTATCTCATTTTATTATATTACTATTTTTAATTAAAACCCGACTATGAACTGCGCTTTAATTTAATTTTAAGCTATGACAGACAGTTTTTACAACTACATTGTGGAAAAACAAAGTGTGAAAACAAGTCGGTTTAATGAAATTAAAGTCTTTGATGTCGTTATAGAGAGAGACAATGATTGAACGCGGAACGAACGAAAAAAATAGGAGGATAAGACAAAAAAAATCATTTTATTTTATACAGCAATCGACGCTATACTAAAGTTATATTTATTTGTGTTTATTCGTACAACATATTATTATAATATAAGTACCTTAAATTATCTGTAACCATCGTAGTGCATCCAATAGTTAAAAAATCAATTGTGAATTATGTTCTATAGAATGAGTTTTTAAATAGGCAGCAACCGAGCAGACGAGCCGCCTGATGGGACGTCATCGCCGTTCATGGACTTAAGCAACATCAGAGGAGCCATTTATGCGTTGCCGAGCTTTGAGAACCCTAAATACCTGCTTCTTGGAGAATGCCATATCATAGCGCAAGGGGCACGTCGTGGCAAAAACGAGCGAGAGATTTATTTATTTATTTAAACTTTATTGCACAAATTATCAAAAAAAAGTACAAATGGCGGACTTAACGCCTTAAGGCATTCTCTACCAGTCAACCATTGGGCAAAACAGAGATAGTTAGTTTGGTGCACAAGATTATAAAGCCAGTATGAGATTTTAACGATTAAATACAAGTCGATACCTACTAAAGATTAGTGATCAATATACGATTCATATATAAGATTCCATGTAGCATTAATTTTTATCCACTTCCTCTATAAATTCCGATCAAAGAAATGTCTACAATAGTTGAAATAGCCACCTTTATTATTATTTGAAGTTGTCACGATCAAATTAAAAAACTTTGTATTTTCCACGTGCGTGATGAAAGAGAAATGACATATTCTGAATACCATAGCCACAATTATTTCAAATAAATAAGAGTAACGTCGATAATGGAATAAATTAATCACGCAACGTATAAATATAACTGATATCTGATCAATACCGTTGTAATATAAATTGTTATTATTTTATTTATTTATTTTAAATTACTTTCGCTCTTTAAAAATACCCGAAATAAATTATTAAGTTTCATATAAGTTTTAAATACTGTAAATTCATAGATGCGTGCATATATTACATACTCGTGCCTGTATTATGTTGGCGAGTGGCTGGTGTGCGATTTGTGCGAACTCCTTATTGATTTGAAATTGTCATTTTTGAAGACTGTTTTGAAATCCATACTAATATTATAATATGACTTTAAAAGTCAGTCTGCCTTGTGTCACCTAATTATACTACTGTTTTTAACTAAAATTTTATCAAAATAAGTATTTTTAGGAAGTGTTTCATCATCTACATTATACACAATCACAACAACGCTAAGTACCTAGTTATCATTTCGAAGGCAGAGCACACGAAACGGACAGGTTGCCAACCCCTTGCCACAATAAAATTACATCCATTATTATTATCCCACATTCGACTTCTACATCTACGAGAACAAAGGGAATATTTATAATAAACTAGCTTTTGCCCGCGGCTTCGCTCGCGTTAGAAAGAGACAAAAAGAAGTCTATGTCACTCTCCATCCCTTCAACTATCTCCACCTGAAAAATCACGTCAATTCGTCGCTCCGTTTTGCCGTGAAAGACGGACAAACAAACAGACACACACACATTCCCATTTATAATATTAGTATGGATATAAATGATAATGATCATGTTTTAAGGACCCATATATTACTTTGTATTTAATAAAACTTACAAAAAAAAAAAACGATGTCTGCGTTCCCGGCACGCACATCTATCTATCTCACTCCAACGCATCAGTGAGAAAAAAACCACGAACTGGGCCTTACTATGTATAAACTTATTTCTTATCTGCGGTATTCACGCCTATTCACGTATTCCACATCTTGACAGTGTTATTAGTCAGAGTGAAAAATGACAGCTGTCACCTTTAATTATTACGCGCGACCTTAATCGCAACTTTCTTATACAAGTTATGGTACCCTGGTATTTTGTACCGATAGGCCTGCATAATGTGTAATATTATCACATTAATATAAATTGTATATTATTAATCAAGAACGATTTAATACTGGACTGACAAAACCCGTTCAAAAAAGCGTACGAGTACCCTTGAAATGTATGGGACTTTTAGGTTTAAAACTAGATGGCGCTGTTACGCAGCCTGGAAGTGGCCAAAATCATATTTTCCCCAAATATTTATGCGTGTTTTTATTTATTATAAGAACAAATGACATATTTTTTATTTTAATATCATGATATCACGTCAATATACATTTTGAAAGTAAATAAATTTGTAGGCATCATCAGTGTAGTTATGATAGGTTTTAATAGGTGGCGCTAAAAAATCGAGGTACGATTCTTAGTATGAAAATTTTGAATCTTAAATAAATAATCCTTGTTATAAATATAACATTCACTCGCTTTATCACTTAAGAGGATACGGTAGCGAAAATGCTAATATGGAAAGGAGCCCCCCTTTCAACTTGGGAATTTCAGGTAAATATACAAGTGTTATTACCTATATTTATCGAAAAAAAATTGTCCATTAAGAACAACTCAGTCAAAAGATATTTCAAAAAAATCTTTAAAGTCGAGGTTCGATCCGCTCTCGACTCTTTCCTCATTCAAAACTTAATCAATCGGAACGAAATTTGAGAATCTGAATAACAATGAAATAATCTATGTCGGACCGTTTAGTTTTTTTGGTTAATTGTTACCAATCTTGAGTATCACACCTTTTTTTGCGCCACAATGAAAAAGGCCGTTTAGAAATTTTTGATTGGCTCTAGAGTCTTGAAAAAGCAGAATATCAAAAAAATCAAAACGGTCCGACACAGATAAAAATAAAAAAAATTTGTGTTGAAAAAATCAGTGCTCTATCTTCAAAAACCAGGGAGGAAATAGTCGAGAGCGTTTGTATGGAGAATTGACCTCTACCGTATCGTCTTAAACTTAGAACCTCTGACATGAGTTTTGACGTTTCAGTAGTCGTATCATGGTCATGTTTTTATCACTTGTCACATCACGCTGATCATGCGTCACTTTCGCACTTACCTACTTGTTAGAGCGTGACAGACATGGTAACAAATAATAGGCACCAGTCCTTCTTAGCCCTACAGAATACGTTACTAGATAGCATAAACGGAGAAAGAAAACAGCGCCCCCTAACACTTGCTTTCTAGAACCAAAAATTACAAAGTATACATTTCCCGTTTTAAAATTAAAAAATACTGTACATTAAAATATTATACACTAAATTAAATAGAAGTAGCCAATATCTAATTAAAAAACCTAAAAAAATCCCGCCTAATAGAGAACCACCTCTTTTTTGAAGTCGCTTAATAACCTAACCTAATCACAAAATTAAATTTTTGAAAAAACCCCCGACCGCGACATGGTAGACCAATTTTCATGAAACATGGTTAAGAACACTCCCGACTAACTCAGCTTTCAAACAAAAAAAACTAAATCGAAATCGGTTCACCCGTTCGGGAGCTACGGTGCCACAGACAGACACACACACAGACAAACAGACAGACAAACAGACAGACAGACAGACAGATATGCGTCGGGGGTTAAAAAGATCCCGCCGAATTGAGAACTTCCTCTTTTTTGAAGTCGGTTAAAAATAAAATATTCGAGAGAAGGTTGTACACTCCTGTATGTGAATTGCCGATCCATACTAATAAGTATTATAAATGGGAAAGTGTGTGTGTCTGTTCGTTTGTCCGTTTCTCACGGAAAAATTAAAATTTTGAAAAAAACCCCGACTGCGACATACGCGCAGGTCTATCAGCGCCCTACGCGTCCAATATAATGATGCATTCAGGGTGATGCTGGGGTTGCCGCGCTACTGCAGTGCATCGGGCATGTTTGCGGAGGCGCGCACCGCGTGCTTCTATACCACTCTGCGCAGGCGGTGCGCGTCCTTGCTAAGCAGAGTGCGTGCTAGCCCCAACACCATCCTGAGCATGATATCCAACAGGTTTGATTGCCCTTACATAAATAATTGCTTGTCCTTACATCTAAGTAGAAATGTAAAATAGGGGTAGAAATGTAAATGTATATTGAATTTAATTTAGCTTTAATTTTTGTAATTAAATTTAAATTTAATTTTATAATTGAAATCAAATGTAATTTTATAAATTTTAATTTTATTTTATTTATTGCTGACATTTCTGACATTTTTATACATTGACTTATAATTATAATATATTTATTTGAATTTTAAATAGCCTAGGACTATATGTAATTCTAATTTAATCTGTGAGTTTTTATGATTTTATCTTTTAAAATGCTATAATATAAACAGAAAAAAATGTCAGTATTGTCGCAAATATAATTTTAATTTTTGAAATTACTGGTAAATTATGTATTTTTTTTTTGAACTGTGATTTATTTATTTTAATTGTACTGTTATTTTAATTGGACCATATGTTGTCTGAAATAAACGGATTTATTATTATTATTATTATTATTATAGTAGACCGATTTTCATGAAACATGGCTAAGAACACTCTCGACTTACTCAGCATTGAGACAAAAAAAAACTATATCCAAATTATCCTCATTCGTTCATCCGTTCGGGAGCTACGATGACACAGACATACAAACAAACAGACAGACAGACACGTCAAACTTATAATACCCCGTCGTTGGTTCGTCGGGGGTTAAAAGTATACCGTACTAAATTTGGCTAGTGGCGTATCCAGGTTAAAACCGTCTTCAATAAGAACCCAAAGGTCGATTCATCACAGCAAATAGACGAAGTAGATTTAAAATTCACTATTTCTCTTATTCGCGTTCAGTGTAGCTTGTGTCTAGATAAATGTATTTGCCTGGGAGATAGGTAGGTATCCACTACTTACTTAGATCATAGATTAAATATACGAAGATCATACCATCCCATACATTAAGAGGGCTTTCGTGTGAAAAACAGTGAAATCGCAACCGAGCGCTTGATCATACCGTGTGTGGTATCAAATTAAAGGGCTTTGCGAGTAGTTTACAAATGTATATCACATTATAGGACTTTTTCTACTTGGTCTAACAAAATATGAGAAAATGTCCAAAAGTGGTAATAATTGTACCAGTGAAGGCTCGTTTTCAAAAAATTGCCAAAAATAAATAATAGCAATTTATAATCATTAAGGCATAACAGCAATTTAAGTAAATGTTGCAGAATAATTAGGTACAATAACTACTTCGATGTGATGTTGATTTTCAAAGAAATTGTCACTCAATTTTAGGTAATTTCTGAAAAAAATTAAATTCGTCTTAGCCTGGTTTACTCTTTTTCAAAACCTTATAATAAGAATGTAGTCAGAGATCATTGTAGTACAGGATATACGAATTATAAATTTACTTATTTTAGTATTCAAAATTGTCCAAATTTTACAAATAAGATCGACTAATTCAGCTCTATACGTGAGTTTTTCTAAATGTGCATTAGAGAAAAAATCATAATTAATTTAGTGAGTTAGTTTTCAAAAATCCAGTCTTATAAAAATCAAGATAAGAAGATGCTCTAACTGAAACTTGAATGAAATAAATCTATTGGATAACGGAAAGTGTAGTATTTCACCGACTAAAACTATCAATTTTACAATCTTTTGACGTTTTTTTTGAAAGCAGCCTTAAAATGCGACCGCCTAAGAACGCGCATACACTACACCACACGCAGATGGCGCCACAAAAAAAATACCTTGTTGCCATCGATTACTTGTATATTGGCGTTAAGTGTCACTTTCGAGCCATAAATCTATCTCAAAAGTGACACTTAACGCCATCTACAAGTATAATCGAAAGCTACAAGACCTTTTTTTGTGGCGCCATCTGTGTGGTGTAGTGTAGTTATGCGCAATGCGCATTCTTAGTGCGTTTTCACATTATCCGATCCGATATCGGATGTCGGACCGATATCCCATACATTACAGGCGACATCTTGAATTTTTTCCATTGAAATCTTTCCGACATCCGATATCGGATCGGATAATGTGAAAACGGCCTTAGGCGGTCACATTTTAATGTATATTAAAACGGTAAGATTTGGCACTAGGAATATAAATAGTTAAATAGCAAGTAAAATTATATATGTCACTGTTTAGATACATATTATGTTTTCGTATCATAACCATATGACATTAACTGACATTGAGCATGTGAAATTGCGAATATTTGGCATAATATTAACTAAAGTTGATACTCAACATAATTGCAAGAGTGACAAATGTCATGTAATATTACATACCAACGTCTCCATATATTTGACAGCTCGCCGCATATTCAGATCAAAAAGATTTTCTTCATAGCTACAGAATATTACACATACCTACCTACATATATGGGAACTGTAGTAACTATGTATTTTAAACTAGACTATATCATATCGAGCGCATTTACGACCCAATTCACCCAATACAAAAAATGCTTAAGTATAAGATCGGTGATACGATACCGATCTCTCAGTACCAAAGGTATTTCATTTGAAGAAACTTTGACACTGATAGGATTCAGATTCAGATTCATTTATTTCTTAATAAGTATTACATGTTTTTATTATAAACGAATATAAAAATGAATACATATTAAGATCGTCAGAAATATAGAATTATTAAACAGGGTAGGTCTGTGTTGTATCGACATGTAATCTTATAAAGTATCGTTCGAATCGGACCCTTGAAGGATAATTAGGGTAATTACGAATGACAGAAATGCTCGAGTAATTTCGAAAGGGGAATCTTGATATGATGGATGTAATGGTGATTTTTATGCGACTTTCGGAATTACCCTAATGCAACTTACTAGATAGGTTAGCTATAGGAGATATTGATGCATTATTTTGCGGGGCCGTCCTTGCCCTGTACCTGTCAATTTTCATAAAAAAACGTGTGACAGAATGAAAGTCATAACCACGACAGTAATGTGGCGAAAGGGAGAAATGTCATTTAGTTTATCTGTAATTAAAATAAGCATATTTGAGCTTTCACTATAATTACACAATTCACCGGTAGTTTGCAAGAATGCTTTAGACATTCAGTTCGCCATTTTTAGGGTTCCGTAGCCAAAATGGCAAAAACGGAACCGTCATGTCCGTCTGTCCGTCTGTCCGTCTGTCCGTCTGTCCGTCTGTCACAGCCGATTTACTCGGAAACTATAAGTACTACAGTGATGAAATTTGATGGGAATATGTGTTGTATGAACCGCTACAAAATTATGACACTAAATAGTAAAAAAAAGAATTGGGGGTGGGGCCCCCCATACATGTAACTGAGGGATGAAAATTTTTTTTTCGATGTACATACCCGTGTGGGGTATCAATGGAAAGGTCTTTTAAAATGATATAAAGTTTTCTAAAAAACATTTTTCTTAAAGTGAACGGTTTTTGAGATATCAGCTCTCAAAGTCGTAAAAAGTATGTCCCCCCCCCTCTATTTTTATAACTACGGGGTATAAAATTCTAAAAAAAATAGAGGTGATGCATGCTAATTAACTCTTTCAACGATTTTTGGTTTGATCAAAGTATCTCTTATAGTTTTTGAGATAGGTTGATTTAACTGTAATTTTGGTTAAGTTATTGTGCTTACACTGAAAACGATGGCTGAACCTTATAATTGCTGCTACGGAACCCTTTGTGCGCGAGCCCGACTCGCACTTGGCCGGTTTTTTTATAACAACATACAACAACAACATACAATCACGCCTGTATCCCATAAAGGGGTAGGCAGAGCACATGAAACTACTAAAGCTTCAGGGCCACTCTTGGCAAATAAGGGATTAAAAGAAAACGAAACTGTGGCATTGCAATGACAGGTTGCCAGCCTCTCGCCTACACCACAATTTAACCCATATTTATTTATTTTTTTATACTGTAAAATTAAGTTTCAACAAAAAAAAAAAGTATTCAATAATATCTGAGCATACTGCGTCCCATGACACGGGAAAAGATCCGACAACATCCGCTCGGTGTACCCTTACATTTCATTAAAGTGTCAAAAGTGGTGTTGAGTGTTGAACACGTAGAGTGTTGGCTTCGGCTCCGCGCACGCCTCCCAAAGGTCTGTAATACCCTATGACACCGTGATGGGAAAGACTGAGCATTTGAAATAAATTACATGGTTTACTTAAAAATAGACTCATCATTTCATACCAATTCCTTGACATCAGTTCATACGTCACGTGTCCAAAAATTCCTCTGAACACTACAAGGGTATCCATTATTTCGCAAATAAAAACAAAAAGAAAAACTTTCCCCGCTGTACAGTTTAGGACAATTGAAGGCAATGTCTTTATAACTCAACAATTCTTGGCTAAACATTTCTTTGCGGGCAACTTTCTTGCAAACAAAAGAATGACGATTTCCTGATAGATTTTCGTTTGTTTGTACAACTTTATTTGTTGGCATTTGTTTTGAATCACGAACTTGTTGGGGTTCTGTTGAAGTTTTTAATAAGCCTCTTGTGTTACGTAAGTACTAGCTTTTTCCCGCGACTTCGCACGCGTTAGAAAGAGACAAAAAGTAGCCTATGTCACTCTCCATCCCTTAAACTCCACTTAAAAAATCACGTCAAGTTGTCGCTCCGTTTGGCCGTGAAAGACGGACAAACAAACAGACACACACACTTTCCCATTTATAATATTAGTATGGAGTTATAAGTACATAGGTACTAACAGCTAACCTTATTAAGAAAACTGGGATTTATGCATCAGGTGGGATAAAGGTGTCTTTTGCAGATATGCATTTCCTAAAATATTAGAACTATGATAGCCGTATAAATTAAAAGTTTGGTGACCGTACAACAAAGGGTTGCAATATTACTTATGTTCTGTTTAGACGATATCTTCAAAAGACGTATTTAACCATCACCCACCAAGTGTGGTTGACCCTACATATAGTACAGACTTATTAACTACTTATCTATGCTATAAAATAAATTCTACCTGAATT
Organism: Leguminivora glycinivorella; assembly: GCF_023078275.1. Taxonomy (NCBI): domain Eukaryota; kingdom Metazoa; phylum Arthropoda; class Insecta; order Lepidoptera; family Tortricidae; genus Leguminivora; species Leguminivora glycinivorella. The sequence continues at coordinate 17,705,790 of NC_062984.1, forward strand.
TAACTATTATTTTTGTATACTGGGAGCCCAGAACATGTAAGACGCCCTCATAACTCATAATATTGACTGCATACAGTCAAAATTACGATGTACTTTTATATACTATTTGTATACGTAATAGAGTGGTCACAAAAGGTACCAAGCTTCGTTGATTGTTGTTAGCTGTGACAGGTAGTTATGAAAAAAATGACTGTCATGTATTTTTAGGTGACTTATTGTGCCTTTAATACATTAAGACATTAATTATTGTCTAACTCAAATATGGTGTTTTTTTACTACTTAAACTCAATTATAAGAGACATGATGGAACTTTCATAATCTGCTCTTATGGTCTTACTTTCCTTTTTAAGTTTAATAATCCAATTTCCAAGTGAGTAGTTAGTTCAATACCTATGACTTTTTACCGAATAAAAAAATAGAACCCTCCTTCACAAACTTACACCTGCCATTCAAACGGAGTGTTACAAAGAGCGTTAAATCGTCTTTGTTTTCTCAATAATTGTTTGTTAAATGTAGAGTAATAAAACGAATGGTGGCTACGCTCAACATTCATCGCAGGCGGAGAGGTAGCCCCGAAAAATGGTATCATTTTATAGTAAGAGTTTTGAATGATTCACGGTTATTTTCATTAGACTTATATTGACCGGGATATAGACCGTGATTACCTTTTTGATTTTTGTCGAGCTCCCGATATTTCGACGCAGTTGCATGCATCATGATCACGGAAAAACTGACGAAGGCGGGTGGATGTTAAAGTTGTATAGACAAAAATCAAAAAGGTAATCACGGTCTATATCCCGGTCAATATAAGTCTAATAATTTTATAGTGTTTCCTTGCCCGTATTGAGTATCTAATTTTATTCATGTATTTTATAACATAGTATTGTCTTCGGTTACCGCGATAGTTACTCATGAAATAAAACTATGAAAACGGATTAAATCGCGTATAATGAGTTTAAAATTCATCCCGACGTTTCTACCACTACAGCGTTCGTGGTCAAAGAGTGACAACAAAAAAAAATCAGACAACAATAAAAAATATTCAGAGAAGATCAGTTAACTATTTAATATTTACCAATAGGTTTGGGCGTTATGGACATTATGGAACTAACTGGAGTACGTTTATATTTTTTTACACATGTGTGTTGAAAAGTGCGCTACCGATTTTCGCAAACTTTCATGGTTAGTCCATATAGTGGACTATGTTGGTATCGCAACGGCCGTTTAGGTCATCAGAATTGTATATTAAAAAAAAGTGCGGAAAGAGGAAGTTCGGAACAAGTAGCAATAAATTAAAATACGACCGAATCGACATGAGCTAAGAATTCCCTCTTCGCACGTATATCATACGACGTTATACATAATATGGCCTTGTGAAGTTTCGATATTGGCTGGTAAAGTACAACTTATTGCACTAGTGCGATAATAGCACAGAAATTACACATTACGATACAATTGCGAAAAACAGGAAGTTCGAAACGAGTGGCGATAAATTAAGACACGACCAAAGGGAGTGTTTTAAATCGACACGAGTTACGAATTTCCTTATCGCACGTGTACCCTACGACGTTTTTCAGTACAGATAGCCCTCCGAAGTTTCGACCTGACAAGAAATGAACCACTTCTCGCACTAGTGCATAAAAAAAGCGTCATCTGTACAGAAAAAGATGTTTCTCGAATATTACACCATAAATCATCTGCGAGAAATGCATAATTATAATTACTACCTAATGATGATCGGTGTCAGCTCTTAGCCTATAGCCCAAGGCGCCGTAATAGGACCCATTGTGCTAACAATGATTTATTATTAATTAAAATCACTGGGACTTGGAGTAATTTGTTGATTTAGGAAAGGGGGTTCCGATAACATTGATTTACTGAGAAATTGTTATTCTGGCCGATTACTTGTACCTAATTATGTTTAATATAGAAAATTACTCTTGTAAAGTATTCTTACATTCATAAAAATGTCTCCATACTTGTATTATTCTACCTAGTTACTACCAAAGACATATATAACTCCGTATAGAGAGATAAACTCGTAAGAAAAAAACGTACCTCAGTACAATACAGAAAAATGTACCTACGGTGGCCAAGATGACATTACACCTTTGGGGTACGCTCAGCTAGATGGCGCTAATATTAATATTTGACATTTTAACACATATCAAGCCAAGTATATGGCCCAAATTGTCAAAACTGAGGTTCAAAAGTTTTAAGTCTCTGTCTTTCACGGCAAAACGGAGGGACAATTTATTTTTTATTATTTTATAAAGACATAGGAATCGCTACACACTATAGTCCGTCTGGATTAATTATTTTGCATTTAGTAGTAAAATATAGGTTTTGTACGTATTTTAAAAGGAAAATCATTAAACGTGACTAACTATTATTCATAATATCAATCACCGGAACAAACACTAATTAAAAAGAAATTAAAAACATAAATCTATCATGTTCACGCGCCCGCCGTCACCTCCTTTTGCGTCGTCGGTAAAAAGAGGTAACACCACACTGACCATGTGGGGTGTATACATACTTATAAAACACTTTCCACACCTCGTATCTTAAAGAAACTTGTCAATGTAATCTAAATATTAGGCCTATGAAATAAAGTTCAATATTCGCCTCAGTGTTATTACTCATTTGAAACCAAGCTACACACTGATATTGAAGAAGGTTTTACATATCAATTGATAATTTTCAAAAGCTCGCATCTTATTGAAACAAAACGTTAAATAAGCAACCTTGAGTTTAACATGTATGGTTTATATTCGTCGTATTTATAAGAAGCAGATAGTTTGAAAAGTGAATAGTTTTTGTATGCGTGTTGTTCGTAAAGCACCGATGCATCAAATGCAAATGTGTTTAATTTATTTTATAACGCTAATTTAGAGAATTATACCTTCATAATATGTTAATTTTTATATCCTTATAGACTGTTTATTTAGTTTATCATATTTTGTAAAACAAAAGAAACCGGAACCACAGATCATATGGAACCAACAATGCTTTATAACCATTACAATGCTTTAGTTACACACAATATTGTAGATATAGGCGCACAGATTAATAATAAGTTACTGACGTAATATATAGCTAAATATCATGTTTTGAGCTGCTTGATTATTATTGTATAGGTAGGTACTATCTTATTAAATTCACCACAGATAAAATACCACTGCACCTACCTATATACCCAATAAAATGTCATTAAGACTGAAAAAACTTTCGTAGGAGTTATATTTGTAACATCATTTTAATTTATACACACATTTGGGTTATGTATGTGTATATATAGTCCTCCACATCGATTTCGATGACGGCGACCTGAGCAATCAAAGTTGTTTTCTCATATGAGCTCTTATCTTATATGGCTGGCCAGGCCAAATGTATGTGTAACGTATATTTAAATACGTCGTTTAAACTGCATATCTCAATCAACAGTATTTCGAAAAATGAAATTAATTTCAACAAAACTATTTTAAAAATTAGTTTATGTACGTTATCAAATTTAATGGCGATATCGACCGCGACGTGAAAAACCGTATTAGCACGGGGTGGATGAAATGGCGACAGGTCACGGGAACCATTTGTGACGCCCGGATGCCTCTTCGACTGAAGGGCAAAATTTATAAATCAGTCATCAGACCTGTCGTCATGTATGGATCAGAGTGTTGGGCCCTAAAGGTGACGGATGAAAAGAGATTGCACGTAGCAGAGATGAGAATGTTAAGATGGATGTGTGGCGTGACAAGAATGGATAAAATAAAGAATGAGTATATCAGAGGAAGCCTGAAAGTAGCACCGATTGTTGAAAAAGTAAGAGCGAATCGACTAGCATGGTATGGACATGTAATGCGGAGGGATGAAAGGCATGTGACGAGAAAGATATTACGAATGAATGTGGAAGGTGGTGGAAGTAACGGGAGGGGAAAACCGAAGAAGAGGTGGATGGACTGTGTGAGACATGATATGGAACTAAAACAAGTTAATGATGAGATGACGAGTGACAGAGATGTATGGAAGAGAAAGACATGCTGCGCCGACCCCAAGTGACTGGGATAAGGGCAGGAGAATGATGATGATGACGTTATCAAATTTAATATGACTGCCAAACTCGTGGTAACGCTGCAGCTGTCGAATGCAAACAACAATGTCTAATACTTACACAACACTGAATGAATATATTGCCTATGTTAGACTGAAATAGCAAAGGAACTGGGTATTTAAACTTACAACAGCTGTCTATCGGTACAAATCAGCCGGCTCATCGGTTACATGTTTCCTATAGACTACCGCCTGCAAGACTCCGCTTTCGATTTTAAAATATGATCGGTCCAAAAACCGGTTTTTTCTAAAAAAAAATCTCAGGGCTAAGATAGACTATCATTTGTCACCATGTCTGTCACGTTCTAACAAGTATGTAAGTGTCTCAAGATACTACAAGTGACAAAAATACGACCATAATACGGCCACTGGTTACCTAGGTCACTAGGTACTAATATTATTGGAATTCTATGAGAGCTACCTTTCTATGGAGAAGCAATCTTTCCCAATCCTTTTAAGAGAAAACTGTTGCAAAATTGTGTTATTCATACTGAATAATTACCCAGTAATTATCACGTGTAAGTTTCAGTGTAGGCAAAGGCCGTGAAAGAAGTGATACCCCTAGGAAATTTTATACTTATATGTGTCGATTGAACGCGGTGTGACAAAAACTGACCTTTAACCTATACCAAAAACAAAAATTTAATGCTGTCTTGTGTTTTTGATGTTTGTTCCATTGAAAAGGTGATTCGTCCGTCAAAGTGCGGTAGACTCAAATACAACAATATCACTGTGCTCAAATACAATCTTATGCTGGTGGTATTTGACTTGATATCGTCTATTAAAAATGAAAATCAAATATTTATTTTTCAAGTAGGCATGCGCATATTATGAACGTCAAATAAAGGTAGTAGGTATCACTGGATCTAGTTTCGGAACAGAAATCGTATGCTTCATCTAGTCAATGTGATCTGTGATATTCACATAAGAAGCGCGGAAACTTAACAAACGAATGGTTATTTTTTACGATTCCATTTCGCTAAGACTGGGAAGTGAAATGTGTGTTACGAGTAACGCTGGCGAAAAAAACTAGTCAGTCTTTTGTTTACTAATTTTATCGATGTGTATGACATCTATGAAGTGATAAGAAGAAAACGAGGAAGGATCTATGAAGAACTGACAAATATAGGTACCTAAACAATTATGATGAAGATGTGTCCTTTAGTATATAACGATACAATGGAGAAGAGGGATTTCCAAACGAGCAGCGATAAATTAAGACACGATCGAAGGGACAAACAAAACAATCGACACGGATTTCTAATTTCCTAATAAAGTACTACTTTTCGTGCCAATGTGATAAAGTGTGTATGTACTTAAAACATGATAATTAATAGTATATATTGATAATGCCTAGCGTAATTTTTATGAAGTAGGTATGTTATTAATGTTATTATGAATATCAGCGGAACTAATTTCCATACGGAGGTTAAGCGTCGTAAGTACAGTAGAGTTCATAAATATATGTAAACTTTTTCAGCTTAATACATAGAGTTAAGGTGAAGAAATGTACACATATTTATGAATTCGACTGTACGTTACTAAATTGTTTCAATAAATAAAAAAAAAACGGCCAAGAGCGTGTCGGGCCACGCTCAGTGTAGGGTTCCGTAGTTTTCTGTATTTTTCTCAAAAACTACTGAACCTATCAAGTTCAAAACAATTTTCCTAGAAAGTATTTATAAAGTTCTACTTTTGTCATTTTTTTCATATTTTTTAAACATATGGTTCAAAAGTTAGAGGGGGGGGGACGCACATTTTTTTCCTTTAGGAGCGATTATTCACGAAAATATTAATATTATCAAAAAGCGATCTTAGTAAACCCTTATTCATTTTTTAATACCTATCCAACAATATATCACACGTTGGGGTTGCAATGAAAAAAAATATCAGCCCCCACTTTACATGTAGGGGGGGTACCCTAATAAAACATTTTTTTCCATTTTTTATTTTTGCACTTTGTTGGCGTGATTGATATACATATTGGTACCAAATTTCAGCTTTCTAGTGCTAACGGTTACTGAGATTATCCGCGGACGGACGGACGGACGGACGGACGGACGGACGGACGGACAGACAGACATGGCGAAACTATAAGGGTTCCTAGTTGACTACGGAACCCTAAAAAAATATCATTTTCAGTAAAGATGGTGTTTTTTTTACGCACTAGTGCGAGAAGTGGTCCATTATATGCCAGTTCGAAACTCCGGAGGCTCATCTGTACTGAAAAACGTCGTACGATACACGTGCGAAAAGGAAATTCGTAACTCGTGTCGATTTAAAACACTCCCTTCGGTCGTGTTTTAATTTATCGCCACTCGTTTCGAACTTCCTTTTTTACGCACTTGTATCGTAATGTACTATTTCAATCTCTTAGAATATGTTTGTTATTTCTTCAAATCTCTTCTAGTCTTATGATTCAGCATTCCCATATATAATATTAGTATAGATTTCTTCATTCACCGTGGATATTTCAACAGCATTCATTTCCATTTCGCAAGTTTTGCAATTGTGTGAAAACATTTTTTCAGTACAGATGGTGTTTTTTTTACGCACTAGTGCGAGAAGTGGTTCATTATATGCCAGGTCAAAACTTCGGAGTGCTATCTGTACTGAAAAACGTCGTACGATACACGTGCGAAAAGTGTCGATTTAAAACACTCCCTTCGGTCGTGTTTTAATTTATCGCCACTCGTTTCGAACTTCCTTTTTTACGCACTTGTATCGTAATGTACTATTTTCCAGATTCATAAGCTCGATACGTTTCAGCCTACTTACGTAAATTCACCTAACTTAAAACTGTAAATTATAGTTTGTAATCAATCTTAAAACCTAGCCCGTTTATTGATTACAAAAATAAGTATATTTTACAAGCTATACGTGCAATAAGTTGGACGAAAGTCATTCTAGAGGTGCAGCGGCAAATCGTTAATTTTTTGTTCTAATATTGGCGTTTGTATTTCAAAGCCAAAGGAGGATATTTTGAAGACGATTCGATTTGATTGGTCAAAAATGATTAAGGTTTCAATATTTAATTTGTAGCACAATCATTCGTGTGAGGACAGAATAAATAATTATACAAACGTTTGTCAGCGTGTTTTTGGGCCACCCTGTAAGTGACAAAATAGGAAGCATTTATTTGATTCTCTTCTCTTATTATGAATGAAAAAAAAAAATGTATCGTGGCTAGCGCGCATAAATATTTTTCTTATGCTATTTCGATCTACAGTTGAGATGGGTTTCATGTACACCAGCTTTTATGACGCTTTGTATCAAACTTTTTACCACTTACAAGAATGACAAACATAAACATAATGTATGTCTTGTTGCGTGCTAAGAATCGTTTTATTGTGTTTTGTTCAACATGAAATTCACATCAATTGTGGCAGCACTAGCGAGTTGTGGCTTCGTATCCAATTAGATCAAATAGGTGATGAGTACTAAAATTAAATAGTACCTATAAGCGGTAGTAGCTGCGGATAAGGTGCTTAAAAATATACATTTTAGCTGCTTGCGCTACAATCAATACTACAAATTGCCGAAAAAGTTTTTTACGTAAACTCATAAAGGCGCCGCGACACATTATTAAAAAGCGACGCGGCGCAACGTATTAACACGATGCAGTTTATTATATCGTGGAGTCGCGTCGGATTTTTATAGTGTGATTCTAGTCATAGAAAATACCACAATTTGATACAACTCAACACGCGTCGCGTGTTATGTGCTCGCGTCGGTTTTTAATAATGTGTCGGAGCCATAATAGTACATTACGATACAAGTGCGAAAAAAAGGAAGTTCGAAACGAGTGGCGATAAATTAAAACACGACCGAAGGGAGTGTTTTAAATCGACACGAGTTACGAATTTCCTTTACGCACGTGTATCGTACGACGTTTTTCAGTAGGTACAGATGGGCATCCGAAGTTTCGACCTAGCATATAATGAACCACTTCTCGCACTACTGCGTTAAAAAAACACCATCTGTACTGAAAAACATTTTTTTCCTTTTTTTGGCCTCAGAAACAGGTGGTTAAAATATTTTGGGTGTATATAACTACAAGCTAGACCAACGGTATTTAACTCCGTAAGCTACTGTAATGGCACTCTTCTGTGCTAGAAACATGTTCTCTTCTTCTAATTAGCTAACTTGATTAGGTTTAGAATGAGACAATACCCGAAGCGTGAAATTTGCATCCACTGTGAAAACTAATCCTGGAATGTGGAAAAGCAATTCTAGTGATCGCCATTTCAATAGTTATTTGTTATACAAGGGGGCAAAGTTGTATTTTAACGCCGAGTGTGGAATAATGATAAAACGAGGATTCAGGATTCTATTCTCGAACCACTCGCTTCGCTCGTGGTTCACCTATAGAATCCTTTCACTTGCTCGTTTTTCAACACACGAGAAGTAAAATACATTTGCACCCGAGTGTAACACAAAACTTTTCCCCTCACTATAGCGAGGAAACTACAAAGCAAAAAATGCGTTTATCACTGCTTCCAGTAGTTCCACAGCTGGTAAATAATCTTTATCACTAGATTCACCTACTTTTATCAATTTTAAAGCAGTTAATTTGACTTTATTCAAGGTCAAATTACTTTACCCACTAGTGGATAAAATGCGTGTTTACCCGCTGGTATTAAAGGACAAAACACGTGTTTCCGAGCTAGTGAGGGGAAAAATATATTTTTTTTTTTCTAGTCTTTTGCTAGTTTAGCTTTAAGCTTTCAATTTGTTAATAGAACTTCAATATTTTACGAAACCCAAATAGATGACCTTCACTTCTACATTTTCCCATCCACTTCTGTCCTCTGCAATCCGATGGCATTCAACCGCAATTATTTAGAACAATAATAGTGGAGGATAGGGTAATCAAACTACCCTAGAATGCGAGAAACTGCGTATCCCGGTAGAGTAGTCTAGGGTAACTAAACTGCCCTAAAATGTGTGTATTGCCTACGATGGATCGTGTTTATCGTGTAATTTTAATAGGGAAACTGGTTGGAATAGGCTAGGGTAACCAAACTACCCTAGAATGTGTGAAACCGTGTACAAATGGGTCAGTGTAACGAGTAATTACACGCGGCGGCGCTTGCGCACCGATTGAACGTATCTCAACGACTTTCCACTCACGCGCAAGGCAAGAGCGAAGAGCGATTTTAGACATCTGTCAATGACAATAATAACGACATCTGTATCAAGATAATGATAAATATAACTATCATCATTTTTACGACTACAGGTGAAGATTGCATTTTGCTGAGGATGAGCATTAATAACCAATTACCAACGTTCTAGAAAGGTAAATGTGACACCCAAAGAAATAAGGACAATGCACCTATACAAAATAAATACTGATATTAATAAGTAAGTAAAATTATGAAAAAAACTTCCGACATAGTGGACCGATTTTCATGAAAAATGGCTAAGAACAATTCCGACTAATTCAGCTTTCAAACAAAAAAAAAACTAAATCTAAATCGGTTCATCTGTTCGGGAGCTACGATGCCACAGACAGACACACACACAGACAGACAGACAGACAGACAAACAGTCAGACAATTCAAACTTATAATACAAATCACATTTTATCAACGTTAGTCAAATAAATGGGAAAGTGTGTGTGTCTGTTTGTTTGCCCATCTTTCACGGCAAAACGGAGATACGAATTGACGTGATTTTTTTAAATGGAGATATTTGAAGGGATGGAGAGTGACATAGGCTACTCTTTGTCTCTTTCTAATGCGAGCGAAGCCGCGGGAATAAGCTAGTAAGTAATAATTATGTAAACAAACTTAATCGCTCCTTACTTATCACACAGACCACGCATGCCCACTCGCCTGTAAAACTGTCATTAGTAATGTCATACTCGTGCCGGAAGAAAAACGGGCGCCGATTACCGCGGGAAATACCGGGGGAAGCAACTATCTCACTTTAAATACCGCTAGCACCTCGAGTTTCCTTGAAATGGACTGAGGCATCCATACTTAATGATAATGCTAATTCATACTAATACTAGCTTTTGCCCGCGGCGCTCACGTTAGAAAGAGACAAAAAGTAGCCTATGTCACTCTCCATCCCTTCAACTATCACCACTTAAAAAATCACGTTAATTCGACGCTCCGTTTTGCCGTGAAAGGCGGACAAACAAACAGACACACACACTTTCCCAGAGAATGGGGATACGTCAGTTAGAGGGTGATAAATAAGGTATTTTTCATATAGTTATTATTAGTTGCATATTACTTAAAAGAAAAGGTAAATAAGCCTTGTCTTAAAATAAAATATAAGACTCTAACGTTATTGTGCCTTAGAACTTTTAAAGGTATATTATGAAAGTAATTTTTATGTTCCTTACCTATCGAAATTTTAGTTTTAATTACTTAAAATAACCAAGAAAACCCTTAAACTCACCTGAACACAAAATATCAATCGCGGAATTAAAAGAGAGGCTAAAAATTATTAAAAATATTGAAATAGATTTTCAATAAAGTTCAAGGTCATAGATTGACTGTATCTCAGATACAGAGGTAAATTCCTATAAAATTCTTAACAAACAATTAAGTTAATTTTATTAATATTTCAAATATAGTCTCACTAACAGAGGTAAAATACATCCTTTGTCTCAATAATAGAGGAAAATGTGACTATGAAATCGAAAAGGCTAATCTCAGTTCTAGAGGTATGTTATGTCTCACTAATAGAGGTAAATCAGCGCGAAAGTGTCAGGACCGCACCTTGGGTCCCAACTAAAGAGGTTTCTCACTTATCCAGGTCCCACTTAACCAGGTTGCACTGTACTACATACAATTAATTATGTCTGCGAACCTATTCCTCGAACAAGCTTTACGTAATCGCGTCTTCACCAGACGCGCCCTAGGCACGTTTTTAAATCCGCCGTAAAGAGTCCTCATTATCCTGCTAACTTGGTTATCTGTACAAGAAAAGCGAAGATAATGATCTTGTGTTGTTGAAGATGCTGACATTTTAAAGTCTTGGTTTTAAGATTTTAGTTTTATTCATAACTATTCTTTGCTCGCGGCTTCGCGTTTAATTCGAAAATTGCGGAATGCTCCGTACAACTTCCACTCCCCATTTGAGGGAAGTGGGGGCTTAGAAAGAGACAAAAAGTAATCCATGTCACTCTCCATCTCTTCAACTATTTCCACTTAAAAAATCACGTCAATTCGTCGCTCCGTTTTGCCATGAAAAACGGACAAACAAACAGACAAACAGACACAAACTTTATATTTCTAAATTTTTTTTTAATCCTTACAAAATTCACGTACCCTTTGTTATCAGAATTCTATTCAATAAATGATTTGTTAAAAATATGAATATTCGATACTGTTACTGTTATTGAGACATCCGACAATATTAATGGTCTGAGAATATAATTAATCGTTTTAATATTTTAAAATATGGCAAAACTGTTACGGTATCTTTATATGCATGATAGTTGATGATAGGTAATTAGGTACACAACATGTCTATGAGTGTTTGTGTGTGTAATGTGTACAGTGTGTATACTCGTATGAATTCCTCTAGTTTCACAGTTTTTCAATTTCGTGTCCATTTTATAACCAAAGAAAAGTGGAAAAAGGAGGACTCACTCAATAGGCTGACTACTTTAACAATAATAATTTTATCACGCCTTCTCTTAGCAAAGACTTAGATTATTTAAAGTCAATTTGCCAAAATATGCCCAGATTCAGACTATTTTGAGATGTAACTGCTTTTTATTATCAATCATTATCAATCATCATTGACCGAAGTCATTCGAATGCAAAGCTATCCTATTACATTCTTAAGCCGTACCGGAAACTATTACATATTGTAGCTTCAATTGTTTCATCCACTTCCTTTGCCATAAGTCTCAGAAACCTATTTTGATCAAATCATTTCTTATGATTCTGATCTGGTTTTGATAGTCCCCAGTACAATATTCACGCTAAAATGTGAGTGAAATACACAGACAGTCATACCTATCATTAGACATCCCGCTCACCCTTGTTGGTGAGATCGAAATGTCGCTTGTTCCATCTAACTTCTTGCGTTTTGTAGAATTGTCATGTGCTTGTGTGTACTCGCCATAAGATGCACTGTGAGTCGTGTCAAGGTCAATCTATAAATTGGTACGTTAGAATCGGCCTCTCGCTGTCGTGACGAACCGAACCGTTTTAGATTCCAAATTTGAATTTCAAATCGCGTTCGATCCTAAACGGTTGTTGACGTTTGACAGTTGAACCTAAAATGTTCCGGTCATTGGACTTATTGTACGAATGGATTCGAATTTTAAAAAGCTTTTTTTTATTTGATACGCGCATGACATATATTTTTAATAACGGGGAATGGAATGTTTGTAATTAATTCAACTGGATTCAATAACAGTCGTTTGAAAAATATGTCATAAATTTCAATAAAATAGGTAGGTATTTGGACGCAATATTTTTGCATGAATAAATATCAGATGACGGTTTTAATGATAAAAAAAAGACGTCTAAGGGATAGTGTCATAGACTGGAAAGGGACAACACTATTCAACCCTGAACTGCTGTCAAACGGGTTTTGTAGAAAGTGTCCTTTTAACATTTACTTTTAATGAAATTACTTGATCTGGTGGTCTCAATGGAATTAGGCCAATGGAGCGAAAACTACTTATGGTGTGTTGTAGATTTACCTGGCTAGTAGTATTTGAAATCAGAAAAATAATTAGTCTCCTCTCCACGCAAATTATGTAATGATATTATGTTCCTCCTGCCGGCGTATCATGCTTGCAATTTTATCACTTATCCACGTGGATAAGATATCAGCTGTCACTCTCACACAGCCATACTTGCAAAAGCGTTACGGATGCTTTATCCACGTGGATAACTGGATAAGTGATAAAATTGGAAGCATAATACGCCGGCTGGTTGAAACCCCTTGGATTTTTTAACAAAATCGGCGAGTTTTCAATGAATACTCTTACTACAATGTTGTAGTTTTTGTGAAACGATCGTGTGACATAATCAATTTTATTGTAATTTGCAAGATTTCTGTCAAATACTAGGTATAATATAGACTTCAACAAAACTAGATTATAATTATCGACTAAATTTACTTATTCGGGAATAAAATCATGAGTAGGTACCAATTTTCAAATTTTTATTAGCTAAAATGTTTTGGGTCTATAAGTAGGGGCTGACGGAGAGATGATTAAGCAGCTTCAAACTTGATTTGGATTATATTGTGCCAAACTATATGGGTACATTTATGAGGTCTTTAAAGCAAAGCAAAGCGGGCAAAGTTAAAGGCACGAAACCTCAGGCACCTCCTCCTATTAGATGGCGTGTTCAAATTACTGGATCCATGCGATTAAAACTGCACGAGGCTATGCGCTTGGCGAGGAACAGACGCCTATGGAGGGACCTAGTCTTCAACAGAATGACATGATGCCACGATCCTCATCATTGCGGGAACGTCTAAAGAAGAAGGGTTTTTAAGTCCTAATAGATGGATATCAATATTTTAAACATCCAAACTCTAATTATGATACCTTTCATTATCTGCTTTCATTATATTTCATTGTCTGAGTAGCCACAACACAAGCCTTCTTGATATTACCGTGGGAATCAGTTAATCTGTGTAAACAAGAATAGGACATTCATAATATAGCTGAATTTCACCCCTTATCCTTCCGTGGTTGAGGACCGTGAACACATAATACCATATATACCATAGATTAAGCAAACGTATCTACTTAGCGTGTCAAATGAACTCGGTAAAACCCACTGAGTTGTCCGTCTTTATTCGCAGCTTGCAGCTTTCGGGCGTCAATTTTTGTAAGTTGAAGTCAACAAAAACATAAAAAAATGCAAAAACATAATAATTGCAACAACACAAAAATTATGAACACTCAAAGGGCCTGAGACATATTTAAAATCAGAGGCAAGTAACAACTTCAGTACAAAATCTGACACGCTCGCCCCTATACAAATAGATGAACTTGTTTCTTCTATGTAAATCTAATTCTGTGACGGTGAAGTCATATAGGATAGTACTCTTTATTATACTGTGGTGAAGTCGACTGAGGGATATAGGGCCCATCTTGGTGTGGGCGATGGGTAGCTAATGTAATATCGCAATTTCCTTTTCTTTCACCCCTTTAAGACGATACAGGAGGGGTCAATTCTCCATACAAACGCTCTCGACTATTTCCTCCCCGGTTTTTGAAGATAGAGCAATGATTTTTTCAACACAGATTATTATTATTTTTATCTGTGTCGGACTGTTTCGATTTTTTGATATTCATATTTTAAAGACGTTTCCAGACAAACATTTCCAAAAACGAGGTGTGGTAATCAAAATTGGTAACAATTAGCCAAAAAAACTAAACGGTCTGACACAGATTATTTCATTGTTATTCAGATTCTCAAATTTTGTTACGATTGATTAAGCTTTGAAGAAGGAAACAGTCGACAGTGGAACCTCGATTTCAAAGATTTTTTTCGCGATATCTTTTAACTGAGTTGTTCTGAGTAGACATTTTTTTTCGATTAATCTAGTTAATAGCATAGTATATATAACTAAAATTCCCAAATTGGAAAGGGGGCTCCTTTCCATTTTAGCATTTTCGCTCCTGTAGCGTCTTGATTGCTAGAAGTAGCATAGAAACTTGAGCAGTTTTATATGCTCTGCCTGCCTTAGAAATGAAATGAAATGAAATTTATTTTTAATAACAGATCGTTACATGTCAGTACTAAATAGTTTACGATATTTCATTATTATTGTGTATTAAAATCAAAATATTTATTTCGTTTGGTTTAAACAATATCTATATGAAGTATACTATATTATAATTATAGTTATAATTATTTATATTTATATATATAGATATAGAATGCAGGCGTGAATTTATATACCTATGTAGTAAACTACTATTCTCCCATCTAAGCTATCTAGTTCTTACCATGTCAGTCATGCATATTTTATAGCAATTAAAACCCGACAGAGCAGCAATCGAATAAACTTGAAATACCAAGTCAAACGGTACTCAGGTCGCGCCTTGGTTTACTTCAAAACTGCCATTATAACGCTGCATTCATTTACTTTAAAATAACTTAATTAGTTTGATACAGAATCTCTAAAGAAAGTGACATTAAAGGTGCGTATTCACTTATAGCACAGTATAATAAAGAGTACTATCGTACAGTATGGCCACTCCCGCTCCCCGCTGAAAGTGCCGCCCACCCCCTCTCGGTTACCTCACAGTTACCGCCTGTCAAAAACACGAACAGTCGACCTGTCATATTTCACTCATACAAGCATAGTACGCGTTCACCTACACGAGCTTTAGACTGTGTGCTAGGAACGCGCCTCTTTCGTATATTTGATCGCCTGTGTCCGAGGTGTGCTTATAGTCAGTGTCCCCCCAACAAACTGCATTAGCAGTTTCGCTAGTAACTTTAAAAATGAATAATGTATATGTACTTTTAAATAAATAAATGAAAAAAAAAAACTTGAAACAGTTTTGTTTCGAGACACGGTGTATAAACATTATTTTTCAAAAAGTGTATGTTATTCATTAAGAAACATTTTTTAGAAACCGTGTTTCTAAGGAAAAATTTTAAGTGTAAAAATGTTAAGTCCTATAGTTAGTGAATACCAGTGGCGGCTGGTGAAAATTTCTGCTAGGCAACACTGAGCAAAAAGAAACCTACCTTAACATTAAATACTTTACTAGTAATCAATTTTAGGCAAGCCGGTGGGAATCGGCTTGTAATATGGACCAGCCGCTGCTGGTGAATACGCACCTTAAGGTAATCTAAAACTTTGTCTTTGCGTAGAAAATGAAGTAGTGAAAATAAAACATGCCATTAAAATGATTTTCAACAGGTTACACGCGGTATTAAACCCACAAATATATGGACAATAACCACAAAATTAAAATTTTGAAAAAACCCCCGACCGTGACATAGAAGACCGATTTTCATGAAACATGGCTAAGAACACTCCCGACTAACAGCTTTCAGACAAAAAAAACTAAATCTAAATCGGTTCATCCGTTCGGGAGCTCCGATGCCACAGACAGACATACACACAGACAGACAGACAAACAGACAGACAGACAGACACGTCAAACTTATAACACCCCGTCTTTTTTGCGTCGGGGGTTAAAATCACGTATGTAAGTAGGTACGTTTAGTCTTACGAGAGTTTAATATGTAGTTAAAATGTTTTCCCCTCACTAGCTCAAAAACACGTGTTTTGTCATTTAATACCAGCGGGTAAAAACGCATTTTATCCACTAGTGGGTAAAGTAATTTGACCTTGAATAAAGTCAAATTAACTGCTTTAAAATTGATAAAAGTAGGTGAATCTAGTAATAAAGATGATTTACCACCTGTGGAACTACTGGAAGCAGTGATAAACGTATTTTTGCGTTGTAGTTTCCTCGCTATAGTGAGGGGAAAAGTTTTGTGTTACACTCGGGTACAAATGTATTTTACTTCTCGTGTGTTAAAAAACTCGCAAGATCAGGAAGTTCAGGAATGTGTGTTAAACTTCTTTTAATCCTTTATCTCTTTTAAACCTTTAAATCCTTGTAAAACTAAAATTTTAACTCCTACTTGAGCATCTACGAAGAACGAGCAGATTAGCACGAAAAGTTACACAACTTTGGCCCTGCCCTTTGTAAAGCTATTCTTCTAGTCGATTCACATTGCCACAGAATCATGTCAAAGGTGCGATATATGTATATATTATATACAGTGAAACCTGGTTAAGTGGGACCTGGATAAGTGAGAAACTTCTTTAGTTGGGACCCAAGGTGTGGTCCCGACACTTTCGCACCGATTTACCTCTATTAGTGAGACAAAACAGACCTCTATATAAGTGAGATTAGCCTTTTCGATTTTATAGTCACATTTCCCTCTATTAGTGAGACAGAGTGTGTATTTTACCTCTGTTACTGAGACTATATTTGAAATGTATATGAACTTAATTGTTTGTTAAGAATTTTATAAAAATTTACCTCTGTATCTGAGACACAGTCAATCTATGACCTCTGTAACTTGGACTTCATTGAAAATCTACTTCCATATTTTTAATAATTGATCCTTTTTGTGTTCAGATGAGTTTAAGGGTTTTCTTGGTTATTTTAAGCAATTAAAACTAAAATCACGATAATTTACATAAAAATATTAAAAAAAAAATACTTTTATAATATACCTATAAAAGTTTTAAGACACAATGACGTTAGAGTCTTATATTTTATTTAAATACAAGGCTTATTTACCTTTTCTTTTAAGTTGTATGCAACTAATAATAACTACTTATATGCAAAACACCTTATTTATCACCTCTATAACTGGCATACCCTCTATTCTGGCCTCTATTAGTGATACCCTCTGTAAATGAGACAAACATTTTATTATGCCTGTCTAACTGAGACCCTGAATAAGTGGAATACCTCTTTAAGTGAGATAAATTTTGTCGTCCCTTGAAGTCTCACTTATCCAGGTTTCACTGTATATTATATTATATTCAGTACGGTGTAGTAAGAAAAGAGTGACATTTGAGTACCGAAGGCAAGGCGCGATGCAAACATAAAGTACATACGACTCACTTTAGAATAGAATAGAATAGAATATTTTTTATTTAACATCAGTTTGGACAAATATAAGAAAGATAAAAACAACACATCTAGATGTTAAATTGGGAGCCCACTCAGCATATTGACACGGGATGCCGAAGCGCTGATTTTCAGTGGGTCCCGGACTAAATAAACTAAGCTAAGAGGCCTAAGAGCTAAACTAAAATAAGTGACAGCACAAATATCAAACAGATGCGGAATACCGCCACTGTACAAGTAAATTGACAGCAGACATAAGACGGAATATTAACTTAATAACATAGAAAGGACAGTAACATAATAAACAAGCGACAAATTGAACATACAAAGAGGAACAGTAAGTATTAGTTGAGGACAAGGACTAAAAAACTAGGTACTACTGTTAGTTGGTAAAAGCTGATTAGATTAGGTATTTTTCTAGATATTTGAAGAGTAATAATAGTTTCAGTTTATTTTGAAAGATATTTTGGGACATATTATTTCTAACCGGTGGAGGCAGGTCGTTCCAGATTTTGGCTGTCTGTAGACCAGGCCAGGACCGGAGGTTTCCTATGGGAAGCACTGAAGTCATATTGTTATCTCTTTCATGCTAATGGGGACCAAGTGAGATAGCAAAGGATAGAACTATAACAGTCGACACTTGGTATCGCGGCAAATATACCCCTGTTCTCTTGCATCCGAGACGCCTTCCAATTGTAGTGAATAATGTTCACTAAATATTGTGAATTTTCTAAAGCTTTTCTTACATCATTTGCAGATGTTACTCCTTGATAAAAAACTAAAACGATATAATCATTGGCAAAGTAATCCCTTTTGCCCTACAACTTAATTCTACCTTCTTACTTCGCCGGACAGACGTGAGGAGAAAATGCACCATTACATGGCCGACATACCATTTATTCGCACGAAGCCATTTAAATCTTCACTCCTAATGAAGGCTAAGGAATGGACACAGAAAACGGTGTTCTCTGGGAAAGAAGTTTATTCCTGTAGTCTATATTATTCAACATCTTTGTTTAGGTTAAACATTACAAATATAGTATTAGGTAGTTTACCTAATCATTTCTGTAACTGACAAAATCTGGTTTGATTTGTCCAAAATAAAAGATTTTATTAACAAATGTAATATTCGTTTTTTTAAACTACATTGGATCAGATTTGATATAAGGTACAGCGGGACGAATCTCGACTGGGGGGCAATTGTAACTGATCCATTTTTTCCATTATTACACTATGATGTTGAGTTCTACATGATTGTATCCTCTGAACACGCCTACCATGTATAACCGGATGACACTATATTTTATAATGCAAAATTTGTAAATCATGAAAAAAATGGATCAGTTACATTTGTCCCTCAGTCGGGATTTGCCCCGTTGTACCTTACGTGAAATAATTTTAGGTATACAATTTAATTTACTGCACTTTTTTTTACAAATAATTTACTATGCAAACAATACAGCCGTCAAAATACCACAACTGTTTTGTTTATGAACTCCTCGCCTAACAGTTGCCTTCTCTGATCTGATTATAATGATATGAACAGTTGTCGAAATTAAGTGAGCAGAACATTGTCACACGTCTCCTCGGCTGTAAAATCTGTAGCAAGCACAACCAACCTCACGATGTGGGGTCATATGTACAGTCAACCAATTGGAACCCTAGGCCACTGTAGAACTATGTCATAGTGACGTTATAAATCAGATTCTATGAAATTTCTTACTGCTTGTTATTTTGACTTTGAATCCGGCCGAATGCAGCCAAATCATGTGTCAAGCGTGTTGTCACAGACTTACCAGGAATTCACGAAAAATCTTACTTGGTAGATATTCCGCGAATTCGCACGAAGCGCTTTGCTTCCATTTTTCTTATGCGCACTGCCAAGGAGTGTAATTCTTTGCCGGCGGCTATATTTCCGAGCTCATATAACCCGGCAACCTTCAAATCTAGGGTGAACAGGCTTCTGGGCGATCTCACTCCATCGTAGGCCACGTCTTTGCTTTTGGCTAGTCTGTGGCCAAGAGTAAGCACATATAAAAAAAAACTCTTTTCTGTCCACCTGGCAACACTGATCCCGTTGCTCCACTGGCAACATAGGTCCCATAAATCCGTATATCACGATCCAATGTAATGGGAGTTTCACATGTTAATGGCGCGGCGAGAAATTCACCGCAGCATGTGGTCAACCGATACGTCACGCTCCGATCGCGGCGATCGGCTTTTTGTTTATCCATGTAACGTAGTGATGGGGACTTCCTAGACAATTTTGCGGTTTGTTTGTCTGTGTAACTTCAGTAATTGGCTGATTCCGCGTACTCCTAGGAAGTTATAGGAAATTGAGCTCCCTAGACAGGATTCTATTGGAAAATGAGCTAAGTGGGGTACCGAAGATAATACTATGACAGTTTAGGCATGTGATTTTGATAGGGTAGGAATTGTGTTTTTAAGTAAACGTCATTATTTAAAGAATTATCATGTTTACGTAAAGCAACTCCTTGTGGACTTAGTGCCAACAAAATCTTTGCAAGCTTAGCTTGCTCCGACTATAAAATGTAAGACAATCTTGTGTTACAAGTTACACAGCAACACGGCGCTGTAGCTCATTATGCTTTGCAGTAACTCTTATGTTAAAATTATACTTCTTTATTTATATGAACATATTTACATAACTATATAAGAAACTAAGACTAAACTTAAAAGCTAACCTCTTATTAACATGTCAATTTAGGTATTGAAAGGGCGAGGTAAGATGGGAAATATTTTGACCCACGAACCTTGTTCAGTCTATTAACTGTTTAGTACGAGTACGTACGTACTCACTAAACAATGTGCATACATATTTAGTGAGTAGACCAGGTACGTATAGTTTATACCACAGAGTATTGTAACATCCTAAGACTTATATGGCATTAAATGGCACACAGTGTTTATTTGTCAATCGCATAGAAAAGGTCGACTAAAGGTTACATTCTGCTTGCTCATATATTTTGTGATGGGTGTTTGGTAACCTGATTCCAATAAGTTTATTTCCAATTTACGTTGGTACCTATTTCAATTTTTGGTATCTACTTATGTACCTACCTAATGGGCAACGTATTTGAATCGTTCATTGTCATATCATATAAACCGTTTCTATAATATAACCTATTTAATTATGACCATTATTATAAAATCAAAAAGGTTCTACATAAAAAAATTAAGTCAAATCTTTTCATAACTTTAAAAACTGCCGGCTACCCTTCACATTTGTTTACATCTTTGCTGTTTCTATCGACGCATATACAAAAATGCATTTAAAATCTCACCTATACCTTAAAGAACTCCACAAAAAAATCAAAAACACAATCACAACAATTACCTTAACAAAGCCGGCAAAATCCAATAACACAACACAACACACACAGTTCGTAGCCGCGTTGCACCGCGGCTGTGACCTAGAGAACTGAAGACGATGCGCGTGCGCCGAAGCGCGGTGAGCATTCGAGAGAAGTGGGGTGGGTGCGCAGACTAGTGTCTTAATAGACTGCGCATCATATAACTTTAATATTATTCCTATTTGGCCCACAGACACTTATACACACACACACACACACACACACACACACACACCTTATATACAAGTCATTCACTCCTGCTGACTACAAATATACAATAAATGTTATTAATTAAATGTGTTAACACTAGTAAAATCGAAAATTCGTTACTGAACTATACTGTGATTAACCGTGTTACCCTTGTTAAGTCTGGTTAGCTTTAGTCTTAAATATTTTTTAGTCATTAGAATTGTTTCTTCAGCGTAGGAAAAGTAAATGTAATATGTAAATGGTAATGTTTGGACTGACTCCACGAGACAGGCCTAGCCTAGTGTGGTGGTCAAAGGTAAAAATTTTTTGTAACACTTTTTGGCAAATAAACAATTTTTTTTTTTTGATAACTCTTTATCGTGTCATTTGGATGTAAGAATACAAAAGACTGTGGGTGAGTTAATTGCACAGTGCGAATTTCGTCAGATTGACCTACGATACAAAAAAATTTAGGTGAGAATCCGAATGAACGCCGAGATACTGAACAGACATCTATTTGGATTAACGTCACGTGATGTGTATCAAAACATGTTATAAAATTTCATTACTAGGTGTTATTAGAGCAGTCGCTCGTGTCAGATGTCAGATGTCATAAATCGTAACTTTTTACGGGCTTTTTTAAATTAACTATATAATTCTGAATAAACTAAAATGGGCAATTCTTTAGAAGTCAGCTACAGAGTATTCGAGGAAGAAGTGGATTATGTACGATCATAGGTAAAAGCTTATACCTTGAAATCAGAATTTTGGTTATTGCGATTAATCAATCCCTACATGCGGAGTCTACTAGTCTAATATCTGGACGGGTGCGCTTGCGATTCTATCAAGAAAGGAAGTAAAACATGACTAGTTCCATATTTAATAACTACCTTTTTGTATCTAAAAAGTGTGAGTATGGCATGCGTGTTGCTTTGATTCGATAAATTGATTTCAAGCCAAATAGGAGTAATCACTAAACGTTTTCATGGAAACGTCTATGCTATTGTAATTTTAGCATTTAGCTATCACACGTATCTTACACGTAAACGCATAATTTACGTAGGTAATGTAGGTATACGACTAGCTTATTATATACAGGGTGGCCCAAAATTATGTTGACAAAGAATAGGGAAATGTTGAAATAAACCAAAATTATCGAAGTTACCGAAAATATTTTTTGGATATATAATATTGTACTTCTACTTCAACAGCGTTCATGTCCATTTCACAAGGTTATGCAATGTAGACCAATTGTGTAAAGACATTTTTTCCAGATTCATTAAGCTCGATAAGTTTCATCAGCTTACTTACGTAAATTCACCTAACTTAAAAGTAAAACTATAAATTAAAGTTCGTAATCAATTTTAAAACCCTAGCCCGTTTATTGATTACAAAAATTAGGATATTTTACAAGCTATACGTGCATTAAGTTAGAAGAAATTCAAACTAGAGGTGCAGCGGCATATCGTTAATTTTTAGTTCTAATATTTGCGTTTATATGTCAAAGCCAAAAGAGGATATTTAGAAGACGATTCGATTTATTTTGTCAACATTTAAATTGTTAGGACAATATTTCGTGTAAGGACAGATAAATAATCAATACCTACAAACGTGTCGTTTGTCAACGTATTTTTGGGCCACACTGTAATAATAATAATTGTCCTTTTAAATAATCGATGGAGTCATGTTGTCTCCGTTTTAACCGGGCATGAGGCTAATAAAGTTAACATTTGTAAGTAGTGATGTGCAAGATGCGGAAACTTTCCAAAAAAAATCTTAAATTTCTTGAAAAATTCACGAAATTTTCACGAAAAATAAAGGGAATTTAAAATGAAAACGAAAGTTTCCATCCATACAATTGTCCATACAAAGTATGGAAAGTTTCCGAAGTTTTTCTATTTGAAAAGTTCAGAATTATGGAAACTTTCCGTCGGCACATCAGATAGATAAAAATAGATAAATAACTTTATTCGTATCCACAACACAACATATAAAGGCTTAAAATAATAGGAAAAAAAGAAATGTGAGTACACCGCTTAACTAACCAAAGAAAAAGAAACAACATTATAAAGAAACATGTGTCGTGGTACAAAAGGCGCTGGCTCAGCGTTGTGATGTGGCAAGCCACATCGCTGGTATTCTGCCAGTACCTTAGAAAAAAAAGTAATTAAATTAAATTAAAAACACCTGAGTGTGTGTGTGTGTGTGTGTGTGTGTGTGTGTGTGTGTGTGTGTGTTTGTGTGTGTGTGTGTGTGTGTGTGTGTGTGTGTGTGTGTGTGTGTGTGTGTGTGTGTGTGTGTGTGTGTGTGTGTGTGTGTGTGTGTGTGTGTGTGTGTGTGTGTGTGTGTGTGTGTGTGTGAGAGAGAGAGAGAGAGAGAGAGAGAGAGATAGTGTGAGAGTGTGTGTATGTGTATATGTGTGTTTTTAAGCGCGCGCGTTTTGAGCGTTGGGTGACATTTTATAACTTTTTCAGTACAGATACAGAGTACAGATGTTTTTTTTTTACGCACTAGTGCGAGAAGTGGTTCATTATATGACAGGTCGAAACTTCGGAGTGCCATCTGTACTGAAAAACGTCGTACGATACACGTGCGAAAAGGAAATTCGTAACTCGTGTCGATTTAAAACACTCCCTTCGGTCGTGTTTTAATTTATCGCCACTCGTTTCGAACTTCCTCTTTTACGCACTTGTATCGTAATGTACTATTATAAGCGCATGGCACCTCTCGGCCACTTGTTACCTCGAGGCAACTGCTAGTGGGTAGGTACTTAACCCGCGACCGCTAGCGAGTGACGTAGTAGGCGGTTGAATTAAATTGCTGTATAGCCCCTAAACTGAAACTATAATAAGATAGATACTGCGAAGGGAATGTCTGTTAAATGAAAGGACAAAATCTGGTTTACCTATAAATGGTTATAAATATAAACTATGTTAACTATTTATAAATAAAGACAAATGCATCATTATTTACGTAACAACTTGCATGATTAGTAAAAGTGTTTTGTCAACCGCATACCAGAATTAAATACATTTGATTTATCATCATGCAATATTACTACCAGAAGGCAAAACAATAAATATCGCATGACTGTTAAGGCATTTATGCAAGTGTAACAAGTAAGAATATCAACACCTGACTCGAACTTGGCTATATATAGAAACGGTCCCCATTTTTTATGTATCCGCATAGTTAACAAAATCCCTGATGACATCAAATTAGAAAATAATGACAATTTATTCCATAAGAAATTGAAAAGTTTTCTCATACACAAATGTTACTACTCAGTGGAGGAGTTTTTTAATGACGAAACCTTTTAGTACCTAACTTAAAATTTCCAAAAAAAAAAAACGATTTTTTTTTTGTTACATATATTTTGAATTTAATTGAAATCATTTA
Organism: Leguminivora glycinivorella; assembly: GCF_023078275.1. Lineage (NCBI taxonomy): Eukaryota > Metazoa > Arthropoda > Insecta > Lepidoptera > Tortricidae > Leguminivora > Leguminivora glycinivorella. The sequence goes on from NC_062984.1 coordinate 17,730,477, forward strand.
TTCCTAAATCGTATTACTCGAATTATATTATGCTATGACCAAAAATTATTATATAATAATTCCACCTATCCAAATTATTAACCAACTACATGGCCTGAAACTTAGTATTAAGCTAGATATAAGTAATTTGTGTGCCCTGACAGGGTGTCATGGAAGCTATTTGTAAAATTTTAAGATCCTATGTACATGACTTATACAAATAAACATCTTATCTTATCTTATCTTATCTTAACATTAAAATTAAAGTCAAAGTCAAAGGTAAAAACCAAACTATCTGCTAAAATAATGTCTACTACTACCTATTTAGCAACTAACTATAACAAAATGTTTAATTCTGTCTGCCGGTAACCCGACGAGTTAGTAAGACGAGAGAATTAGTAGGAGTTTCCAAGATTCGAACTCAAGACCTTCTGCTTCGCAAGCTGAGTCACTGCCGGATAACAACGACTGCCGGTTGCCGGATAAAAATAAATAAAAATATAACAATAGAGAAAAAAATCATACACCTTAGATAATCATAATTATTATGTGAGCGAGCAAACATACGTTATGCAAATGATTAGCAGTATTAAAAGCGAAAGTTCTCCTAATTGTATTAATGAACTGTTTATGTTTTCTGTACTCGGCTGTTTAGCACGGTTGAAATGTGATAAACAGCCTCACATTCTGCGATCGAAGGGCCTACCGCACTACACACACACAACAGGGCGTTTTCGCGAGAAGAATCACAAAAAAAAATTTTTTAGGGTTGGTAAATTTTATGTTTTTCCTACTCAGAATCACGAGCCCTTTCGATCTAGGATAAAAAATGGGAGACAAAAAAGTGGTCCCAAATTATTATTATGCAATATATTTTTTTTTATATACCACGTCGGTGGCAAACAGGTATACGGCCTGCCTTATGGAAAGCGGTCACCGTAACCTATGGACGCCCGCAACTCAAGGGGTGTCACGTGCGCGTTGTCGACCCATTAGAAACTTGTACACTCCTTTTTTGAAGAACCCCATACTGTAGTTCATCGGGAATATGCATACTTTCCAGTTTGTAACCGCTGTAAAAAGTGTTTGATAAATAGTAACGAAGTGGAAAAAAATAATTTAGGGACGCTTTTTTCCTCCTAGTAGGATCGAAAGGATTCTTGATTCTGAGTAGGAAAAACATTAAACAAAATAAAAAAATAAAATTCATTTATTTCAGATAAAAAAATCCATATTATCATTATTATCACACATTTAAACATTAAAATGAATATTTTTTTTTATTAAAAAAAAAACTAGATAAAAAGTTTTAAAATATTTTTTCGGGAAAATGCTCAACACTAAAATTTGAAATAGTGTACTGCGCGTACGAGAAAATTGATGTCTCGTTTACTACAATTGGGTGTTTGGTGTCTGTAAAGTCATAAAAATCTATCATATAAGCCTCAATGCCTAATTTTGTTCAATGAAATAAAGAAAAGGCTGGAAGCTAGAAAATATACCCGTTTAGGGTTTGCTGTTTGACTTATGCTGATGTCATTATTCGTAAATTATTGAAAGGGTAGAAATACTTGGCTTGGATGAAGGCCTCTTTATTCTAAAGTATTAGAAAATATCCAAATTATAAAATTTACATTCCTGGAGGGCGATTTTTGAATCTCGCATACGGGATTTTGTCACTAAAATACCGGTTGAAAACGGTGACTTGCTTATTATTTTCAGTGACAATTTTCTGAATTCGAACGCGTGAGATTCAAAAATCGGCCCCTTGGACTGTTTTGGTCGGCCGTCGGTAGCAAATTTGCAGAGTTCAGTCGCGTGAAGAGGAGTAATTCTTATAATATTTATAACACTATTATATATAATTGTGGAAGCGATCGGATCAGGGCTAATTAAAAAAAATTGTACACATATAAAACATTTTTATCCATACTAATATTATAAATTAATGGGAAAGTGTGTGTGTCTGTCTGTTTGTCCGTCTTTCTCGGCAAAATGGAGCTATGGATTGACGTGATTTTTTAAGTGGAGATAGTTGAAGGGATGGAGAGTGACATAGGCTACTTTTTGTCTCTTTCTAACACCCCACTTCCCTTAAATTGGGGGTGGAATTTTGTATGGAGCATGCCGAATATTTGGATTTAACGCGAGCGAAGCCGCGGGCAAAAGCTAGTAATGAATAGTTCTAAAACATGCCATCTTACCTATACCTACCTTGAATTGTTCTCCATGCACTCAGTCCGTATATTTAACTAGGTATTTACTATTCAACATCGTGTGCGAACATTTAGACAATCCAGTGATAAACCAAACCTAATGACTCCCAAGTCTTATACCACTCAGTACCATAACGTCATAAGCGCCTTGAATACTCAAATAAATGACTACCTTTTACGACTAAGCTATAAAACGCCGGGTAACGTAGACAGAAGGGCGTAAGCGCCAGTGGAAACTAAAGAGAATGTAACATTTTAGAAGTGAGTGTGTGAACGGGCCAGTGTGCCACTGGGTGCGCTGTATCCTTCTCCGCTAACGGGAATTAGTGGTTTGTGGTTAATAAGCGATAAGAGGACAGCGGATAACGTTTTTGGTCCAGAAAGGATTGAAAATTCATGTGTTTTAATGAGATGTTTACCCTTGATAATTATGTTTATCAATAATGACAACGAAAATGTCTCTATTTTTAAAAAGAACAGCGTTTTTGAACTTGCATATGCACATTTTCTTTTTCTAAAAGCAAAAACTATTATACATTTTCCAGTCACATTTACTACGTGGAAGAGCTACCTAAGTTTATTAAAGATTCGTACTTTAGAGTGGCTCCGATACTACTGTGATTTACCTATATATATCCTAAGTAAATAAGTATCCCAACTAGAGATAAAATGGTGTTTCGAGTTATCGACGTTCCACACTCGAAACTCAATAAGTCGAATTTCTCAGCAATAAGTACGAAACAAAATTCTTTTCCCTTTCCCTCAAAAGCGGAAACTAAGCATAATATAGGTATTTTATCCATGATTTTCGTTTTATTTTGTTAGTAGACCAATCGACCGCCCGCACTCCTAGCGAGGATCAATCCAAATCTTTAAAAAAATATTAACATTCGTGTGATAAGCCTGAACCACTCGTTTAAGTCTCCGCCACACGTAAAGCGTTTTGATAGCGTAGCGTTAGCGGAGCGCGGAATGCGCTCGTTAGTTCCCCCCGGCATCCGCTGGGCGCAACGCCAGCGTCCGTCCGGCGCACCGTTATCATTGCGCTCCGCTAGCGCTCTGCCTACGCTCTCTAAACGCGCATGTGTGGCTGAGCTTTTACTGTGCTCCGCTAAACTTAGTAAATGGACTTTTCAAAAACGCGTACCGCCTATGACATGGACAGTCGTGTGAAAAAGCTGATAAGTGCTAATAAGCTCTCACATTAGGGCCGCTTACTGCGCTACGTATCTCATCGCTTTCTTACACTAGACTTGATCGGGCTTTAAAGTAAGCTAAGTTTCAATTAAGGTCAGTGATGCATGAGTCTAATATGCAGTCAGTCAGGCTTGACCTTGTAATAGTTATGTTAGTTTACAGTTACATTTTATATTTAGCTAAGGATGTTAACGGAGTTGTTAAGCATCGACTTTGTAGTTTATATTGAAATACGGTATACTTATATTTTATTTCTCTAAGCCACTTTTACTATTGGGTCGTGTTTAAGCTCCAACTTCCCGGTCCGCCGGCGCGCCTCTCAGGGACGCTCCGGGCCTTCGGCCCTACGTGGAGCTTGGCCTTCGGCCTTCGCTGGATGTCGGGATATATGTACTAAAATATAGGCTAATCAAATATAAGAAAGTCAAACCAATTGGAATCGGTACCTTAAGATTAAAAATAAACTTAGTAGCACCTAGTAGAAAAACTTTTCTTTAAATCAAAATAATACACGAATTTAATTTATCGATTATTAGGCCCATATTTTCATACCTTTAACTTGGGTAAGGTACACTATTTATACGACAGATGTCACGCCTTTCGTATGCCTTTTAGTGAACAGCTTAAAGTGTGCGGTAGTGGCAGGGTCGCCATAAAGTGTGCACCGTAAAATAGGGATGACGACTAGTTACATAAAAAAAACCGGCCAAGTGCGAGTCGGGCTCGCGCACAAAGGGTTCCGTAGCAGCAAATATAATAAACCAATAACTTAACCAAAATTACAGTTAAATCAACCTATCTCAAAAACTATAAGAGATACTTTGATCAAACCAAAAATCGTTGAAAGAGTTAATTAGCATGCATCACCTCTATTTTTTTTAGAATTTTATACCCCGTAGTTATAAAAATAGAGGGGGGGGGACATACTTTTTACGACTTTGAGAGCTGATATCTCAAAAACCGTTCACTTTAAGAAAAATGTTTTTTAGAAAACTTTATATCATTTTAAAAGACCTTTCCATTGATACCCCACACGGGTATGTACATCGAAAAAAAAATTTTCATCCCTCAGTTACATGTATGGTGGGCCCCACCCCCAATTCTTTTTTTTACTATTTAGTGTCATAATTTTGTAGCGGTTCATACAACACATATTCCCATCAAATTTCATCACTGTAGTACTTATAGTTTCCGAGTAAATCGGCTGTGACAGACGGACAGACGGACAGACGGACAGACGGACAGACGGACATGACGAAACTATAAGGGTTCCGTTTTTGCCATTTTGGCTACGGAACCCTAAAAATGGCATTCTGTTTAGTCCGTCAGTTAGATCGTCCAATAATACTGAACACATATTTTTCGCTTTTTCTAATTAATGAAAAAAAAAACAAAGATAAAGAGCATCAAAGTATCGGAGTGGGGGCTTGTGACGTCACCTCTAAGTAAAAATTGTACATAGGAGTGACGTCACGCGAAACTTCAACGCACTGTGCCATCGTCAATTTTCGTTTACGAGAAAAAAGAAAAAAAAAATAAGAGTCTAAAATTCTTTGATAATCTAACTGACGGACTAATTAGTTTTTTTTAGTCGTCTCGCCTATAAATTGTAGTAGTGCTCCAAAAGATTACAAGTCACAGTGACTTGTAATGAGCGATGAATTTTCATTTCTAGTTCATTTATATAAAATCTACAATAAATACAAAAGTGAAAATGAAACCAATTTGAATCTCATCAAGGAACAGAATGGGCGTCCGTCTGCGGCGTAAAAACGTTGCAGACATCCTGGCTGCCTGATTCCATTTCGTCATTAGCTAGTACCAGAGACTCGTGAATAGAAAATACTAACAACTTTATTGGATTTAAAACTTCAACTGTGCAACTATAACACCAAATTTTTGCAAAGAAATATGTATAATATCTTTTGGGCCCACTTGCACCGACCACTTAGCTCAGGGCTAGTGGGCTGTCATCTGTCAAATCCATACTTCCATCCATACTAATCCATACTATCCATACTAATCCATCCATCCATACTTCCATCCATACTATCCATACTATCCATACTAATCCATCCATCCATACTTCCATCCATACTATCCATACTATCCATACTAATATCCATACTAATATACTAATATATACTAATATACTATATACTAATATACTAATATATACTAATATACTAATATATACTAATATACTATATACTAATATATACTAATATACTAATATACTAATACTAATATACTAATATACTAATTGTGAGCCAAGCCAAGGCTCAAGAGCTCAGTCACAGGGATCCATCATTTAATCTATTGCTTCCAGTTTCATGTGAAGGCATGTCCGTGGCCCTCGAGCTCCGGTATGGGGGTTTATCATTTAAACCACTGCTTCCAGCTACATTTGCTTTATTACATTGATTGCTTCAATTACAGTGTCAAATAATAATCAGGAATATAACATTAATCAAATCATTAATCATCTACTATCAGTAGTTACAATCCGTACAAAAACTCTTATAACCTAAAAAGTGAAGTGCCGCCAAATCTGACGTTTACTGTTGACATTCGTTAAGCCCATGCACAGATGAGCTACGATCAGTATAAGGCTATATATACAGAATGTTATTCATTGTGATGCTTACAGCTTCGGCCGTCCTTATTATAAAGTGAGCCCTCTCACTAAACATATTCACCTCAATAACAGTGGTAACAAACGTACGGGTACCTATCTACGCTTAATGTCATCATTCATTACTACAGTATCAATCCACAGACATTCATTACTACAGTATCCTTCTCCTAAACCTTATTAAATAATCAGTATAACACATATACAAAATCTTAAATTCTTTCGTAACCTTATTACAGTTATTAAATATACAAGAGCTATCAGTTTAACACATATAAAATCATCAGCCTTTCAATCTCATATCATCAGAAATCAAGATCACTTTTAATCTGCAGTTACCTATCTTTCATTAATATATTAAGGAACTTAAATCATGCTCTTCTAGACAGTTTATGAGTAAGTAAAAATCAACATCAATACAGCCTGTCCTAATGCCTGCTCTAAACCTATGCATAACTTTTTTTTGTAATATTCAACATATTTATAAACACTTGCATTACCAACATCAAGTAGCTGTAACAGCTTGCATTTCGTTGAAGTTTTCCAATCTAGCAACTAATTTACAATCATAGACTGCTCCAAGCAATTAATACAAGTAGGTATAAACGACCATTAACAACCGCAGCCTGTCTTCAAGGCCTACTCAACATTCTGGCAAATTAGATCATTATATTCAATGCGTGTCTTGATCAATCGCAACCCTCGGTCTTTCACAGCTTTCAGGAACTGTTCTTATCACATTAACAAAGTATATATATAAATAATAATCTCAGTCCGCTTTCAAAGGTCAGTTCTAAACATATTAACGAATTATGTATCATTAACAATGCCATAGGCAGATTGAATTTTGTACATAATATAAAGTGATTAACACTCTCAGTTTGTCCACAAATGTTCTAATCATATGAACAAAGTATTATCATTAACTATCTCAGTCTGTTTACAATACCTGTTTTATAACCAGTATGATTATCCATTTTATCAAAGTATATAAAACATCATTATCAATCTCTGCCTACTAGGCTTGTTATTTAAGTATTGACTAAGTATAATATATCATTAATAGTCACATTCAGCTTACAAAGTCAATTCTAATCATATTATCGAGGTTTTTATATTATATCATTAACTATCTCAGTCTGCTTTCAAGGCCGGTTCCAAAGTATAACATATTAGCAAAAGTATATTTTCTAATTAACATCACAGTCTGCCTACTAGACTAGGCCTGCTCTTATCATATTAATAAAGTATATTATATCACTAATAATCAGTCTGCTTACAAGCCTATTCTAATTATATTAACAAAGTATATATCATTAACAGTCAACCTAAAGGCCTGTTCTGAACATATTAATAAGAGATATTATGCCATAAACATCCGCAGTCTGCCTTTAAGGCCTGCTCTTTTCATCAACAAAATATAATTTGTTATGGCCCGTTCTTGACTAATCAAGGCGGTCTGCCAATCAATCAATTAAATTATGGCCTGCTCTAGACTGGCGTGGCCTAGACAGTCTGCCATATCGGCCTGCTCTAGAATGTCAAGATGGTATTATAGCCTGTTCTAGACAGTCTGCCTTCACGGCCTGCTCTAGAATGTCAGGCTACTACCCAAACCTGTTCCAGACAGTCTGCTCCTTCATTCAACCTAATCAATCAATATAATTTTATAATTTGGTATGGCCTGCTCTAGACTGGTGTGGTCTAGACAGTCTGCCATAACGGCCTGCTCTAGAATGCCAAACTGGTATCATAGCCTGTTTTAGACAGTCTGCCTTCACGGCCTGCTCTAGAATGTTAGGCCCAACCCAGTCAGGACCTGTTCCAGACAGTCTGCTCCTTCATTCATCATAATCAATCAATCAAAAGGTATTTTTCCTTTTCAATCTTAATGTTTGTTATGGCAAATAATATCATCATCAACAATCAGGGCCTGCCCCAGACAGTCTGCCTTTAAGGCCTGTTCTGAGCAGTTTTCCAACATAAATTTACCTATCAATATTTTGTTTAAAATTTGATTCACGCAACAAGCTTACATTACAAGAATCTTCGAATCGACATAAGTCACAATCTATACATAGCTTTGTTTGTTTTACCTACTATCATGGCCTGGTCTAGACTACACACTGCCATAACTCGGCACTCAATTAAGATTTTACAATATGTATATAAAGACTAGTATAGTCGTGCCAGCTATTAATCTTATAACATTGAATCTCGACACTCTAGAGAGATTCGCTTCCTTATCGTGTACTAGTACACAGCACTGCAGTACGGCGACTCTGCGACCCTGATCACCAGCAGCTTGGCACTCGGTCCGCTGGCAGTGGCTCCACCATCTATCAGATTTAACCTTCTTTACATCAGTGTGCTCTTGCAGCGAGGCTCTTCCAAATCATCAATTTCATCCGATCAGCCATATTACCAGCGTTGGAACATAAAACAAATAGAAACACATTATACTATTGTCAGTACCTAATTCTCGTTCTAGCCACAGACGTTAAAAATTCGATCAGACACAGTCGATCATCATCATCATAATTCGTCTAGGTATAAGATTATTACCATCATTATAATCCATCATCGATTTTATCTGGTTATTAACCCTGTTATATACATCGAAACAAACTTTCAGTCAACATAGAAAAGCATAGAAAAATCACCCTCAAGAGACCTGCTACTTATTGAGTATAGTACCTTAAAACCTAAAATTATCAGTATTGAAATTGAATCAGTAATCAGACGTCATGGACATCAGTCTCAGTAGATACTCTCAGTATTTTAATCAAAGATTCATATCATTAATTTAATACAATGACATTCATACTAATTTCATTTATCAACCTTGAATATATTTAGAAAATTAAGTATTATATTCACAATTTCCGTTACTTTTAACGCCTTAATTGCCAAATTGGCTTCGTAATTGCAGTTTCACGTGCTCTGCCTACCCCATTTTGAAATACAAACATGGCGTTATGTAAGTTTATCAGTAAATATTAATTAAATGCAACATCCCTGGGAATATTTTGGGTAGCTATTGAAATCTTGTAGCTATTAGTAACCTTTAATGAAACAAAACTTCTTAGGTACCAGTACCTATACAAATATTCAATGAACTTTCCTACGTATTACATTTCTTTCTCTTGCAGTTTTATAACGTTAATTGTTTATTAACCCGCAGTTTCATAATGGCAATAATCAACTACTTATTGGAATCGGAAATTTCAGAAACATCTCTTCAACCTCTGGCTCTGCAGCGACTCACGAGGGCGCAACAAACAACATTATTCAGACAAAATCAAAATGAACCTCTGAAGTCTTTGGCCGGAGCCGAAAACGCTATTTGCATACCAGCCATATTATTTAGAATAGGTTCAGTTACTTATATCTTATTCATTTCTTCTTTTTGTTACATTGGTAAAGCCGTCGAGCTCTATTTGGATGTAAACAGCACTCTTCTAAATAAAATGTAACCTTCAATTTTGTATTCGTTGGTTACCTTAATACGATTAAATTTACCTACTTATTTCTGGTCATCACTGAGTCTCCATCATACAATAATTAATTACACCAAATATTATGATCAAAAGTTGATTTCATGATGCTTTATGAAAAATTAAACCAACTCCAAATTCCTCCCTTTCTGGCTTATTTCGCAAGGTTTCTTTATATTAAAATGTCATTTACCGTTAACCACATAAGTACATTTAAGTCACTCTGGAAACTCTAGATTTTACCTTTTTTTTTGTATCATTGGACTAGGTACTAAGCCACCAAAGACAATGTACGGCATATCGACACCACACAATAAAATCACTGCAACAATCATCTGCTAAGATGCTGTGGCCAATGATGTATCAATACAACAGGAATCCGAACAAATAAATGTATTAATACCAAAACTTGGTAGTACCTAAACAATTTGAAGTAGATACTTCTCTTTACCATTGTTACTTTTTTTTAAAGTCCATTTTCAATGATAATTGAATAAATAAAAGTTCTGCTGGTATTTCAAACAAGCATGGTTTTTTGATATTTAATTTAAATTACTTATATAACTTGATATTTTTTTAAATTTTAATAAGTAGGTACCTACAGGTCACCTGCTTTTACCTTTACTAGGCACTTGCAATTTTAAATATAGTGACCTAAAAGTTACGACCTGGTAGTTGTGTTTACTTAAAATACATCAATAATTACTCTGTCTATTAACCTGAATCTACCATACTATAAATTATTTGTGTTCTTTTCTAGAATAATTCCATAGAATTACTGACTCTCTAACATGTTGGTAGTGGGGAAAAGTAATGTGCACACTCAATCCCTTAAAACAAAAACTAAAAAAAAGAACCGGGTTATCACTAAACCTTTTATACTTACATACATATTTGATCATCAACATAGATAAATATCACATGGTAATATTCAAAGGCATACTTTCGTGATGTACATTGTACAGTACCAAAATTCGAAATGGAATCAGAGGCCAATTGTCCTGGATGAAAATGATGATGCTTTGAAATTGTAACCTTTGTTTTCGGAGTAACCTTTTAGAAATTTAGTGTTAAAAGATAGTGACACCATGAAATGGTTGTGTGTCTCTTTTACACTCATGTACTGTTTATATCATTAGTAACATTACTTAACTACCTTTGTATGTAACCCCGTGATTAATCATGCCAGTTATCCATATCAGTCGGTCCCAAAAATCATTAGAGAATCAATGAAGAATTTGAAGTAATTAATAATATCCATAATTGAGGAGTAATCAATTCAGGAAAACCCATTAATATCTTTATATTGCATAAATATTACTCATACTTTCACAAAATTCAGGCTTGATAGTATAAGCGGACCTTTGATTAGCTTACTACACAATAGGTAATAGTCTGGAATAGAGATCTGATTCACTCTACCAGTTTTAATATGTCACTACCAGTACCGCTACACATTTGGAATTCTTATCATCTGTGATTTTATTTATTCACTTTTTACTTGCCTACTCTCCTTAAATTATTAAATAAAGCATTCAACATCAACTATGTACATTGTAGTATTCATTTGCCTAGATCTCAAAATATTTATAAATAAATATTGCACTAAGGAATCAAAACTAATTTCTTTGTACCTTATACCTCAAATAACTGATACATATATTTTATATATAATTATGTACATGAACTATCTATTGAGCTATGTATTCTGATTTATAAACCACAGTTTATATATTCTATGACCTGTGACCTGTGTGCCGCTTGGTAAAAATCTCTTTATATTGAAACCCGACATAGCCTGCTAACAATTTAATTTAGCCCGCTACTGCTTGAAGCTCTTTTCTCATTTTACATAATAGCTAAAACTTTGAATTGTAAATCTATATCATTATCTTTGTTATATTTCATCATACATATATATATATATATAGGTACTATATAACCAATGTGTCTGAACAAAAAAAAAACTTTTCAGTACTTTTCAGTAAACCATCCAAAAGAATAAGTATACATTCAACTTACATGTGTTTATCAGTTTTCTCTGAGTACCTGCACTGCACCAGAATACTGTGTATTCTGTCCAATGCCATTCTTACCATCTAGCATTTCATATCCTTATCAACATGTTCAAGGCTTGTGCTGATGACATAGTTAGTTTCACCAAAGAGCTAATGCTTCAACCCTTAAGTTACCTCTCATCATACATCAGCTGTTTGATTCCTTGAGTTGTTCCTTGGTGTATGGCAGCTTCTCATCTCACAGCCCAAAAACAAACAATACAAAAGAAATGGTTAATAATTTGATCAACTGAAAACAAAGTTATGCTAGATGCACCAAACAAAAACCTTTTGGTTTTAAGTAAACAAAACGATCTGTCTTTTGCTCCTCTTATCGAACAAGTTAATGAAATCTTGTAACATATTTTCTGTAGTTTCTATTATCAAACCAACTTTTAGAAGGCCAAGTGACGTTTACGCACCTTGTGGACATTAGATCCTTTATCCAACTTCTGAGATGTGAGCCAAGCCAAGGCTCAAGAGCTCAGTCACAGGGATCCATCATTTAATCTATTGCTTCCAGTTTCATGTGAAGGCATGTCCGTGGCCCTCGAGCTCCGGTATGGGGGTTTATCATTTAAACCACTGCTTCCAGCTACATTTGCTTTATTACATTGATTGCTTCAATTACAGTGTCAAATAATAATCAGGAATATAACATTAATCAAATCATTAATCATCTACTATCAGTAGTTACAATCCGTACAAAAACTCTTATAACCTAAAAAGTGAAGTGCCGCCAAATCTGACGTTTACTGTTGACATTCGTTAAGCCCATGCACAGATGAGCTACGATCAGTATAAGGCTATATATACAGAATGTTATTCATTGTGATGCTTACATAATATACTAATATACTAATATACTAATATACTAATCCATCCATACTAATATTATAAATGCGAAAGTAACTCTGTCTGTCTGTCTGTCTGTCTGTCTGTCTGTCTGTCTGTCTGTTACGCTTTCCCGCTTAAACCACGCAACCGATTTTGATGAAATTTGGAACAGACAATCTTTAGACCCTGAGACAGAACATAGGCTACTTTTTATTTCGAAAAAAAGGGATGAAGGGGTTGAAAAAGAGGTTGAAAGTTTGTATGGGATTTCTTTAATTTTAAATGATAAAACCATGAAACTTTATATTTTAGCACTTGATAAGAAATCATTAAACATATATTTAAAGTCACATATAGGTCGAACGCGATTATAATTAACATTATTTTTACCTTTAAAATAAACATGGTGGGAAATAAACATTAACTAAAAGCGGGTAGATTATATTTATTTGTCTACCCCGAACATTTATATAAATTAATATCGGGTAGTTTTGTGTTGTTTACATCTCCGGTGACATTTTGCTGGGACGTCAGTCTTCCGCGACCACGGCCAGTGCAACCTGGCCGAAACGTTGGGAAAAAAGGTAAAAATAATGTTAATTAATCGCGTTCGACCTGTATGTGACTTTAAATATGTGTACAAAGCGCGAGAACTTAAAGTGTTATATCATTAAACATCTTGATAAGGGATAGGGATAGGGATAGCGATAGGGATAGTAGCGATAGGGAAAGCGATAGGGATAGCGATAGGGATAGCGATGGGGATAGCGATAGGGATAGCGATAGGGATAGCGATAGCGATAGCGATAGCGATACGGATACGGATACGGATAATATGGGTATCGTTAGCGGGATACGGATAATCGGTCGGCGGTCTCTTACAATCAATGTGCTCTAAGACGATCGTTGTTTGCTTGCTTGAAGATTACGTTTGCGATAAGTATAAGCAAAATGTAAAAAATTGTAAGGGATAATAGAAAAAAGTACTTTTTACCCACCGATCATAGTGTCGAAATACGGGCTATGTGGGATGTTTATAAAGGTTTCCCCAGCTTATATAGAATTACCTACGCTGTGGTCGATGTGTAATATTTCTACAATCATTGCAAGCAAAAGTATTATGTGCAATCGAAATAATCGCAGATAAATATACCTACAGAGAAACCTACGGTCCCTACGGATCCAAATGAAAATCTTAATGAATACTTTTATTACGCGGGCGAAGCCGCGGGTAAAAGCTAGTTCCATATAAAATGGTTGATTAACCCTCGGATTAACCCTCCATTGTCGTTAGTGCAAGTGGCCCTTAGAGAAACACTCGACATACGATGTTGTTTCCACTCAGAATTATGAGCAGATTCCATTTTACCAGGAGAAAAGAAATAAGTAGATAGGTAAGTACGTATGGTTTACTTACTTTGCATTCCGTTAATTCGATGAAAAGTTTTTTTTATAGCTTACTCTTGGCCACAGACTAGCCAAAGGCACAGACGTGGCCTACGATGGAGTGAGCTCGCCCAGAAGATGCCTCAAGGAATTCCACTCCTTGGCAGTACGCATAAAAAAAGAAGAAGCAAAGTTTTTTAACAATGGTAAGTTTTTCCTCCTAGTACGATCGAGAACTTAATATTCTGAGCAAGAACATTACAGTAGTGACACTAGTGACTCTATACACACAATTAAGGAAATAAATATAAATATAATATGCGTTGAATGAACTTTATCGTCTTTTCTATTAATCAGTCTCAATATTCTTAATTGTCCAAAAATGAACCTTATTTCTTTGAACCAAAGTTCACAAATGGTCACAACGATACTGAAACCGTAACGCAAACGTCCCGAGAGCCTGATTCCATTTCAAATGACCAATAATAACCCTAATCAACATAATTATTTAGACAAATAAGGTACAATAGATCTTATATTGAATGCAGTAAAGTTGAAGATACCACATAAAAACAAAGTAAGGTCTTGTTAGCTAGCCGACGTCACAATCGCTTACGCTTTGTAGCTAAAGTGCCCCCCCTTCTATCCCCCTTATTCATAACCGTTCACTAAAGTTATCAAGCCGATAAAGTTCGTTTGTCTCTTTTTATCACACCAATACGTCGGAAAGGGACAAAGGGGGGCATAAGGGGGTCTATATCTTTAGATTTTTCAAAAAAATATTAACCAAATCTACCCTCAATAGGCTTCTTATAGCTCTTATGTCAGTTGAAGGTAAATTCGTGGGTAAGTTAAACTATTACACGGCCAAATACAAAGGTTAAAGGCAGGTCGCTCAGTGACGGATTCGCTTGGTTTTTGTGTTTGGTTGGTTAACCGACAAATGGTTTAGGTAACTACAAAAAGTGTACAAATTATTTGTTGATGTTCTTTTAAATGTCTACAAGTTTAGGGTAATAGCTCTTATCGCACGTCTGTAGGCGCGCGACAGAGCCAGCCAGCGTATTATACTTCCATTTCTGTCAATCCACATGGATAAGTGATAAAAATGGAAGCATAATACGCCGGCTGTCACTCTCACACTGATGGACCTGACGGATACTTTATCCACATAGATAAGTTATATAACCTAACCACAAAATTAAAATTTTGAAAAAACACCCGACCGAGCCATGAAACATGGCTAAGAACACTCCCGACTAACTCAGCTTTCAGAGGAAAAACTAAATCTAAATCGGTTCATCCGTTCGGGAGCTACGATGCCACAGACAGACAGACAAACAGACAGACAGACAGACAGACAGACAGACAGACAAACAGACAGACAGACAGACAGACAGACAGACAGACAGCATAATATACGCCGGCAGACTGCGTTTTGATCGCCACCTATCGTCAACGATTGTCACTTCGGCTAGGCTGTTTTTGATTCGATTTCGTCATTAGCCCGCGCAACATAAGTAAAAGTCTCCTGGGGTGGTCACTTACCAGTAATGGGTTCGCACTAGCGTGCTCATTAAGGGCAAATCACATTTATCAGAATTGAGCCGCATTTTATTCAGAATGTTTTTTTATTGGCCTTGTGTGGTGACGGTGACGGCTTAAGGATTTTACAATACCCCTTTCCTCCCGTGGCTGTCGTAGAAGACTACCTATGGGATCATCATAATTCTTAAGAGCCAGGCTCAGGCTTTCAGGCAGCCAGAAATTCCGTTCTTCTCTGCTGCTTTTTTGAGGCCCTGATACGTCACTATACCTTGGTCTTTTCTTTAACTTGGTCTAAAAACGCACGCCTCGGTCTTCCCATGGCTCTCCTCTATTCGCCCTTCAATTATTGATTTTATATAAGTATTTTGTCACCTATGGGGTATGGGTTCAATTATGGTATAGGCAATGTAAATACGAGACTCGTATGCCACGGGAGGGAAGGAGGTGATTAAATTCTTAGTCCGTTACCAAACAGGCAAGTTCATGTGATCTGCATACCCCATATTTTAGGAATACATGCGAGAGTTAGACTGTGTAACTTTCAATTCGGAGATGGCGGGTTTAAATCCCAGTTCAAACCATAAGTTCTCGTTATGTACGAAACGTCATTAAAATTTGTTAACGAACAAAAACATTGTGACAAAAATCTAATTTTGGCTTGAAATGTCAGATGGCAGTCGCTTAATAGTTCCTACTACAAATCATGGGATTAGTTGCCAAAGCGGACCCCAGTTTCCCATGATCCGCGGAAGTCGGGATAGAAGAAATTTAATTATGACTGGAATATTTGTATGAGTAATAAAATGTTTGTTTTAAATAAACAATATTAAGTAACAGCTATCTGATTCATATCATGTTTTAAATACCAAAGACACTAATAATAAACATAGAGAGTCGGTGGCGTGGCGGTTCTTGTCAGACTCATTTACCTGTCAAGCGATTCGTCTGTGAAAGGGAGAGCCCCTTTGCCTATCAGACAATCTCAGAGCAAACTTACGTTTAAAACCAAGTTGCGTAAGCATCTATTTGAAAACATTCGTGACTAAGTATTTGTATTATGTCTCACACTAGGTACGAAATTATTATATATATGTATGTATAATATATATTTATGTATAGGTAATATATATTTATGTTTAATATATATTTTATTTTATTCGGAATATGTATTTATTATATGTATATAAGTAGGTTTATTGCGATAAGTATGAATACAGACTTGTGTTTTCTTATTTAATTTTTAAAATCCTGCACCAAACTAAGCTTTCTGTTTAACCCAATGGTTGACTGGTAGAGAATGCCTCAAGGCGTTAAGTCCGCCATTTGTACTCTTTTTATGTAAATTTGTGCAATAAAGTTTAAATGAATAAATAAATAAATAAATAAATAAATAACATTATAGTATGAAAAAACTAATAGTGAGGTTGGTTGATGAGATGACTGGACATCTGAATAAATTAATTAAATTACTTCCCTACTTAATGGCGTAAGTTTTGGGTAAATTAAGTTTAGTAAGTAAAATTAAAATTGATAATCGATGACGATGGAGTTCTAAAAGTTCTGACTTGTAATGTTTTGATGACAGTCACATAAAAAGTAACCTAATAAATAATAGTATATTATATAACGGTAACGTTATGAAGGCTATAAAAGTTGAGTACCGCGGTTAGGCCACGAAGGCTTGCCGAGTGGCCTAAGTAAGGTACGAGACTTTTATAGCCTTCATAATGTTACGATTGTATACTATACTTTTTCTACGACAGCCACATAAATACCTATTCAAGAATAATAAAATGGGTTAGTTACTTACTTCATATAATGAATGGGAATATTTGTGTGGATCGTCGTAGCATTGAGTATTCTGTCCACAAAATGTTGATGGTGAGATATTGTTGCACAATTCTTCAAAATATGCCAACAATGCGGTTTCAGAGAAAGTTAAACATTTTTTTGCAATTTCCATGTCATAAAACAATCATAACATTTTTGCTACGCTGTATCCGACTTTTCAGGTAACAAATTGTCAGTCACTTTGAGCGCCATAGCCTTGATTTCTTGGGGAGTATATTGTTCACCAGAATCACTCATAATTACTTAAGTTTTTGCACAACGTCGACTTAAAATAAAGTATAAAATACTAAAATAGTTCAAATATTTTTTTAAAAAGTTTACAAATGCGGGAACCAATAATGCACAGCCAGAGAATGCTCAACCCAAGAATTTGCGACCCAGGAATTGGCGTCCATGATGTACGAGAGTTCTTGGGCCGTGAATTGATGGGTTGGGCATTCTCGGGCTGTACACGTTTGGTCCGGGCGATAATTCGAAGCCACTTTTTTTACAGGGCGGCAGTATTGTATGACCCCGTAATTCGCGTCCAAAAAAGTGGACGCCGATTTTGGGCTGTACATTTCTGGGTCGTACATTAACCGAACTCTTCATGCCATAGACAAGAGAAATAGAAAATAAGCCGGTTTTCAATTACGAAAAATGTGGTTGCGTTCAAGAATATTTAAATGTCAAATGTAAAATTATTTGATAAACTTATGATTTTTACCTTTGTTTTGCAATATCTAATATGTAAAACGCATTTCAGTTTATTTTTTCATCTTGATTTAAATTATGAACCTAAATATTATATTATTTATTAAGAGTTATTTATTATTGCAAATGAAAACATACCTGATAAATGGAAGTTGTACTTTTAAAAATAAACTTACAGAACTCCTATATTCATATGAATACTGCTCAGCAGTTATCATATGAACCTATAGACAAATAGACTTTTCTATCGTTACTCAAATGAACTTAATTTGGATACCGCTGACAATAATCTAATTGACAGATTTAAGTGCTGGAGTAGAAAAAATAAATTTATAACTTAGGTTTGTGGTGTAACCACTGTGTTCTGGACACGGACAAGCATTTCTATTTTGATAGTTGGAAAAAGCCGATTATTTTCGTGTTCCACGATATGAAAAAGATATTATCGAACTGTAGAATGATGTGAACACCGCATACTACATAAATATACTAGGTACTAGTAGGTTCAAATAGACACACACACTTTCCCATTTATAATATTAGTAAGTAAGTATGGATTGCAGCGTTGAGGTGACACGCTGCACTTTTCATCATATTGGCACACAGCATAACCCACAACCCTTCAATATGAATTGAAATGCGGTTACCGGACGCCAGTTCGACCTGCGGTATCAATAACAATATGTGAAGGCATACTATTCATGTCACATATATATGTAATTTCATAAATAGGGGTGTTCCTAAAACCAACGCTAAAACGAAAAGAGGTGATAGGACAACACAGTAAAGCGAATTTGACCTTAATCAAAATGTCCTGGTAAAATTCCCAATTATTTGTCAGCTACTCAACCCGCTTGAATACCCGGGCCATTTTTTTCAAAGTTGTCTGCCCCACCAACATGGGTATTTTTTACGCGATTCATACTCAGAATATTTCGATCCTGATAGGAGAAAAAAAATGTCCCAAGATTTCCAGACATTTTTTCGAACCTTCCATTCCGTTACCGCCAAACAAAATGTATGAAAAAGTGGTAACGGAATGGGAAAAAAACCTTGGGACACTTTTTTTCTCATATCATTTAGAGAGCTCGCGATTCTAAGTGGAAAAGACGTAAAAAAATCCAAATCTAAAAAAAAAGTGGGGTGGATAACTTTGAAAAAAATAGCCCACGGTCCAACGTACAAGTGATAGCGATACGTAGCCAATTTTCCCGGTAAAGGCCTTCTTAAAACCGTACTCCCCATAACTCTCACCCTTTCCCATTCCCGTCACGCTCTAAGAGTATGTTGTCACGTCCTGGATTACCGTAGCAGGTGATGGCATCCTGTAGTTTTGGCAGGAATTTTGAAGCTGTGTTGTGAAAACTATGGGTTGCATAATAATGGATGTACGATGGATCATGCTGTAACTGTGATGTTAATTATGAGGTAACACAATAAAATAGATCATTAATTCATCAATCGAACCTATGTTCATTGCATCCCTGTTCATTGCATTGCAAGCCATTAGCAAGTTGCATAGGCTGCCGCAACCATACTAACTAAAGACCTATGTTTTTAGTTAGTATGGTTGCGGCAGCGTATGCAACATGCCAATGGCTTACAATACAATACAATACAATACTTTATTTATAACATCGAGTTACAGGTCAAAATACATTCAAGTACATGTTCTAATAAAAATACAATACATTAAGTACGTACTTAAATTAAATGTAAGTAAGTAACTCATTGGATAGGAAGCTCGTAAAATTCGTCCAATGAGTAAAACGTTTGGTCAAGGAGCCATCTACGTAGTTTTCTCTTAAAAGCCACAATGGAAACTGCATCCTGTTTTACTTACCTAGGACTCCTAGGAGACGTGATTGTTATACTTCTAAATTGAAAGAAGAATGGTTACACGCTAGCCCAATACACCTTTGATTTCACATACACATTTACACCTAAAAGCTACTGATAGCAAAATATCAAATGATATTTCGCAAGTAAATACCTATGTATACATACACGCCGGACATTCGGCATAATTAATATAATGTCTTGTAATAAGCTCTTTTTCCTGTGTGTTGTATTATTTTCTGGTACAATATAGTATTTTATACAATCGTGATATAATACAAAGCTTTTCAGTCGAGTACCATGTTTAATAGTACGGTACGAGAGTGAAAAGCTTAATTATATCACTATTGTATACAATACTTTTTCTACGAGTCATCATCTTCATCATCAATGGACGGAAATATCATCATTCATGCAAGTTAAAATTAATGTTCATAGAGTCGTTCACCGTTGTATCAACATCGAATTACCTAGCAACCAATTGTTTGTAATAACCGTCTCTGATTGGCCGATAACGCGACAGATAAAAAAAATGTGTTTCAGATGCAGAAAAATTTGCCAGGTATTAGCACTTATAGTTTAGTCTGTGGTGTCCTAATTGACAGATTACAGTCGACGAGTAGAAAAAAGTGTTTTACTACTACTACTGCTACAGTACTATAATGTAAATATAGGTACTGTAAGAGAGACGGCCTATTGGTGAAGGGCCAATGTTGTAGAGCTGTGCAGCTGATTCTAGTGGGCGAGAAATAATAATTCCATGTGTGCCGGGTGAACAACCATTTATTTTATGTACTCACATCAACGTATAAATCAAGAAGGAATTCAAGAAGACATTTTTTCCATTGTAACCAAACGTTTCCATAGCAACTGCTACATAGACAAAAATAAGGTTTAATTTCTGTTGGATCCTCCAACATGCTGGGGCGGGGCCGAAAACTTCGCCTTAAATAACTATAAGTATTTCCAAAACATGCTACTTAAAAATGCATAGACTGTAAACCCAGCATCATGGCATAATCCATTTCAGAATGTAAGTTTACAATCAAAATTAAATAATAAACAGTTACCTCTTTAAATATTTTTGTTAATTACAAACTAGAGATCATATCATTAAAGATCATCCATAAAGAAATAACAGCAAAATCCTGATAAGCTGAGAAGCAAGAAAAAACAATGAATTAACACTCATAACTTCTGAGTAGTTTTGTAACAAGATAAGGTACCTACAACTCGAGGGTTTGTAATGAAATAAATAATAACCTTTTCAAGGTTTAAACTTAACCTGCACAATTACAACATAATGCATATTAGGAATACATAAGAATACACACAACAAAATTAATCTATAGGTAACACAGCGAAACCACTTAATGATCGTTTGTACACCTTTTTATTCGGTGCCAAAAGGTCTACCACGCGCACCTTATCATCATCACCAGGATACACTTTAACAATTCTGGCCATAGGCCACGTCATGGGAGGAGCGTTAGGCTCCCTCATGATTACTAAGGACCAACCCTGACGTTTGGTTGGCTATCACGCCACTTAGGACGACATTGTAATGCATTTAAATAGTACTTATGCCATATCTTCCAAAAGTGACCTTTGACCTTATTACAGATTTCCCAGAACTTTAATCTATTACTAGGTAACTCGGTCAAGTCTGCTTCTGGGAGACATGTCATAGACGTGCCAATTAAAAAATGGCCCGGCGTCAAATAACTGTAATCATTAATATCAGTTGCATTTACAGGCAAAAGTGGCCTAGAATTAAGAGTAGACTCAATCTGACATAAAATTGTATTGATCTGTTCATACGTCAGTACATAAGATTGCAATATACGCTTTAAATGGTACTTTGAACTCTTCACAGCAGCTTCAGCAAGACCAGCAAACACAGGCGAGTAGCTTGGCACGAAATGAAAGTTAATGCGTTGCTGTGCCGCGTATGATTGCACCAGAGTCTGATGATTTTGTGAAGAGCTTAAATTGTACAGCTCAACTAACCAGTTCTTTGCCCCCTTAAAGCATCCACCATTATCACAAAAAACATCGGTCGGAAGGCCTCTGCGAGCTATAAATCGCTTGAAACATGCAAGGAAAGCGTCAGTGGTCAAGTCCGAAGAGAGCTCCAGATGTATGGCTTTAGTCACAAAACAAACAAAAACGCATATGTAGCCTTTTGTCTGTAGAGCTCTTCTTACGCGAGAATTCTTCACTGTTATGGGACCTGCAAAGTCGATGCCGACTTTCTGGAATGCTCGGCAGGCTGTGACCCTTTCAGGTGGCAAAGAACCCATCAGCTGTTTCGCACACTGAGCTTTCATTCTGTAACAAGGTAAACATTTGTTAACAATATGTTTCACATAGCTAAGACCATTTACAATCCAATATTTCTCATTTAAGCTCGACATCAATAACTGGGGCGGAGCATGTAACATTCTAAGGTGCTCGTGCTTTACAATAAGCTTTGTTATGCGAGATTCCCTAGGAAGTATGACAGGATGTTTTTGAGAGTATGACACACTCGCGTTTTTTATTCTACCACCTACCCTCAGCAAACCTTGATTGTCAAGAAATGGATGTAACGAGTTGAGTGAACCTTTAACATTTTCTAAGTTAGTCTTGAGACTGTCAATTTCGTGTTTAAAATAAATGCCTTGTTCATATTTTATAATCTGAAATAATGCCATTTGAAGCTCCTTACCGGAGAGATATTTCAGATTTTTCTTGTCTTTCATTTTTAAGTTAGAGCAAAACCTCATTATATAAGCCATTACCCTTACCATTTTGTTCAGATCAGAGAACTTCTCTAGAAAATCATAAGGATCTGAACCCTTTTGAGTAACTAGCGTCACCTTAGCACTGGAGGGCTGCTTTTTCAATTCAGGTAGGTCATCGATCGCAGGAGGGCTAGTTTTATCATCAAAATTATATTTACCGTCCTGTAGAAAGCTTGGTCCATGCAGCCACATAGGTATGCGACGCAGCTCATCTGGATCTGTACCTCTGCTCAGGCAGTAGCTAGGATTTTCTTCACTGGAGACGTACAGCCAGCGCCATCTATCTGTAAGATCTCGAATCAACCTCACCCGATTTGCAACAAAAGCTTGGAGCCTTAAGGGCTCTGTTTTTGCCCATGCTAACGCGATTTGCGAGTCAGAAAACAGATATACATCTTGTATATTTAATTGCGCCTTTAGCGTATCATAAACTCGAGTGATTAATTTCGATAACAGCAACATAGCACACAATTCTAAGCGGGCTATGCTTAGAGTACCCTTATTGCGGGGGTTGATGCGAGACTTAGCACAAAGTAATGATAGCGTAGCATTACCTTGTTCGTCGACCACCCGAAGATACACACAGCAACCATAACCCGTAGTGCTACATGCGTCAGCAAACCCAATTAATTGCAATTGAGCCTTGGAGGGGATATTCAGGTTCCTTTTAATAATGAAGGGCTCCATTTGAGATAACTTAAAAGCAAATGAACGCCACTCCTGAAGCAGCAAAGCTGAAGGAACCTGGTTCCAACCTATATTCTCAGCATATATTTTTTGCATGAAAGCCTTAGCCTTCATGATAATTGGCGCTATAAAACCTAGCGGATCATAAAACTTTGAAATATAACTTAATATGTCTCTTTTGGTAGGCTTTTCCTTATTAAAGGCCTCAGGGCAGGAAAAAACAAAGCAATCCTTTTGCATATTCAACTTTAAACCTAAAGTCTTTAAATATAAATTATGTTTTTGGAAGTCTAAGTCATCAAACTGCCTTTTATCATTAGGAATGCCCTCTAATACTCGCTGATCATTGGATGCCCACTTGTGTGTATAGAAGCTACCCTTACTTAGCAACTCACATAATTGCAATTTTGCTTGACTTATAACATTCAAATCAGAGTTGGAAAAGCACATATCATCTACATAGGTGCAATTTCTTAGTATGTAAGCTCCAAGTGGGTACTCACTTCCATACCTATCTGCAAGCTCAAGTAAGCATCGAGTGCTTAAATATGTACTACTTTTTTGCCCGTAAGTAACAGTATCTAATTGTATACATTTGAGAGGCTCGGTAGGATTGCTCCTCCACAATATATTTTGCAATTTGGCATGCATCGGATTAATATCAACACATCTAAACATGCGCCGTATGTCTGTGGAGAAAGTATAGTCGCCTAGCCGGAACAAAAGCATTATGTCAAACAACTCCTTTTGCACCGGACCTCCATTTAGCAAAATATCATTTAGAGATACCTTTTTGTTGGATTGCAAAGAGCAGTCAAAAACCACACGAGTACGCGTAGTTTTGCTTGAGTCATTAATTACACAATGGTGGGATGCAAAATATAGAGGATCATTCTCAAAATCCAATTGATTGAAATCAATATAGTGCCCATGCTTCAAGTCAACATATTCATCGATGAACTTTTCATAATCGGATAGCAAATTTATATTTTTGTGCAATCTTTTTTCGAGGCTAATGAACCTGTAATAAGCCATATCAAATGAGCTTCCAAGCACATCATTGACTTCACTCAAAGGGACTTTTAATGGCAAATCAACCTGAAACTTGTCCTTCAAAACAGTTGTGTCTTGAAATAAGCGTTCACACTGTTCATGCTCAGACATGCCTTCACAGAAGGGTTCAGGAACACTTTCTGCCTTCCAAAAGTTTTGCAAACTCTCGTTAAGACTTGAGTCACATTGAGTACATAAAAGTGTTACCTTACTTTTGTCACTGGTTTGCTGTCGTGATAAAGCACCACCGATGATGTAGCCAAGCTTAGTATTTACAATTGTAGGATGAGGACTCGCTGGGTCTTCATCTGACTCCTGCTGCTGCCCAGGGACCGGCTCCAGAAGCAGGACCTGGAAAAATATGTCCCCGCCTAATAGTAAATTGATCTCAGACGGCTGATGGAAATCAATATCAGACAAAGTGATCCCATCAGGTATATTGATAGCGTCTAGATTAAGCTTGTCTTGTGGAAGCTTACATGTAATTTTATCCATGACATTACAGTTCGCTGTGACTCGGTAAGGTCTGGTCAATGAGTACACATCTAAAGGTATAGAATACTGTGTGTCAGTAGTCAACTCTTTGACACCAATTATATTGGTGTTTTCCTTGCTTGGGGTCAATCCTAAAATCTTTATCAATTTAGTGGTCACCAAAGAACCTTGTGAACAGCAATCTAAGAGAGCTTTCACATGAACCTCACTACCTGTCCGCGAATACAGCTTAACTTTGACCGTAGGTAACAACACTCCATTCTGCCCCAAGTTTGAAATCAAAGAAACTTGGGGTTGGTTAGCCGAGTCCGGATGCAGTAAGCTATTATGAGCTTCTTTACAAGCACTACACCGGAAATGAAAGCGGCATTTACCTTTGTGTTTGTTAAGACAAACAGAGCACAGACTGTTGTTCTTGCTGAAAGCTATTCTTTCAGTGCTAGTTAGCATTTTAAATTTACTACAATCAAATAATCTATGATTGGACTTACAATAGTTGCAGGCAGTCGAGGCAGTCGCTGTCACATTTACCACAGCCTTGTGTTGAGACTTCCCCGACGTGGACGGCTCAGCATTCTCCAGTGCCAAGGCTCGCTTCTCCAGGTACAAGAGGAACTCGGTGATAGTTGGGTCCTTGGTGTCATCTCGCTCCAACTGGTACGCCCGCGACGTGGACGAATCTAGTTTACGGTACAAAATCGCTAATATAATGGGGTCCCAGTTTTCAGTATTAACATTCAAGTTTTTTAAAGCAGACAAAGACTGTTTTATCTGGGAAACAAATTGTCTCAAATTGACAGGATTTGATTTGACCAAGGCATTTATGTCAAGCAAGGAATTGATGTGCTCATTGATAATTTTGAAAGAATGATTGTACCTTTCCTCTAAAAGCTTCGAGCTTCGTCATAACTAGCCTCAACCAGAGGAAGGTTCTTAATCAAGTCGAAAGGTTCGTTTGTCAAAAATGAGCGCAAATAATACAACTTTTGAACCTTATCAAGTGACTTATCGTTGTGTATTATGGCTCTAAATAAGCTTATAAAAGCAGTGTATTCACTTTACTTACCCGTAAACACATCTATCTTTATAGTAGGCAACTTAGCCTTAAAGTTATTTTGACATGATGCGGCGGCAGGAGATTCAGACGAGGGCGAGGATATACGATTAATTGCCTCGTTGAGGACTGTCAGTATATGATAATATTTTTCCTCAAAGTCTTCGACATCCTCTGCATCCTCTTCGTCCAAAGACAGAATTTCTTTGTTACATTTGTCATATTCTTTGAAGAGCTCCGTCACCCTCGCTCTTTTGGCATCGAGCGCCGATAAAGCACTGCTAGCTACATCACTGTCATTTTTAAAATTGCAAACGGGACTTAATCGCGTATTTACTATGTTTTAAACACTATGTTTTAAACACTAACCTCCGACGTTTCAAGGACGGCATTGTCCCCGTGGTCTCGGAGCAGACTGGCTGAAGTTGACATCAACATCTTCTAGCTGTACGAGTTTTTCGAACTACCCGCACCTGGTCCTGACTACCCACTTGAACAGTTTGTGCACTAGGGATGTCACCTTGTCGACACACAACACTCACGATATTCGGATTTTCAACCCGCGATATTTGTTTCTTCTTGCATTTACTAAATAAATCGCCAGGTGAACAAGTCTGCCGTTGCTGAACACTTGCTACAGTCAGGGCCTAACCATTGGATTGAGCTTCACAACCCTAAAATTCTCTCTACAGATCGTGGGTATTATAGTAGAAAAATACGTGAAGCCATTGAAGTTAAGAAGTATAAAATTTCAATCGAGACGAAGGTTTTAATATCTCATCCACATGGAACCCGGTCATTAGTAAATGCAAGAAGAAACAAATATCGCGGGTTGAAAATCCGAATATCGTGAGTGTTGTGTGTCGACAAGGTGACATCCCTAGTGCACAAACTGTTCAAGTGGGTAGTCAGGACCAGGTGCGGGTAGTTCGAAAAACTCGTACAGCTAGAAGATGTTGATGTCAACTTCAGCCAGTCTGCTCCGAGACCACGGGGACAATGCCGTCCTTGAAACGTCGGAGGTTAGTGTTTAAAACATAGTGTTTAAAACATAGTAAATACGCGATTAAGTCCCGTTTGCAATTTTAAATATGTGTAAAAATCGTGAAAGTTTGAATCAGTGTATCACTGTCATTATTACAAAATGTATACAGGCGAGTAATGGAAGCTTTTGTATAGCCTCGCGCTGTACGTAACTTCTTAAGCTCTTGAGTAGCCATTGTAGCAGACTTAGATGTGACTACGGTTTTGAACAGCCACATACAACAACGATTCACATATTAATAATTATACAAAACACAACTTTCATCTGCGCACAAACTTTTTCAAGCGTTAATAAACGAAATATACAATTTTATCAAAATGACGTAACCACTTGACAGTCCTACGATAGCATAGTATCCAAAAAAAAATTCCGGTAGACAGTCCTACGATACCTTACTATCCAAAAGAGGGGATGGAGACACAGTTGATTAAAGTGACATCTAGCGAAATATTGCGGCATTATTTACTTATTCTCTTGATACAATAACGTAGCCTAACTACATAGTTTGCTACAAAAAGTATAGATGGCAGTGTACGCTCGTTACTTAGTGAATGAAAAAATAAATTCGGCAGTGCCTTGTCAAACTCCGCGTGTTTGTGTTTGATTTTGAATTTGTTTAATTTTTTTTGGATATCTTCATGAGAACTGTATGTGTTGCTTGTGGTATCATTTTAAAGGTAAAATAGTATATTTCTCTAATACGTAATAAAAAAAGGGGGTCATCGCTCAAAATTTCCTATAATTTAAGTAATAGTCAAATAAAAAATTTCTTCATTTTTTTTTCGATTACATAAGTTTAACCTTGATTTATAGTATATAATCATACATATTTTACTATCACTATAATTTTATTTCAAGTACTGTACGTTCATTTACACCGAAGTATTTTTTTTTTAACTATACCTTGTGTAGTTTAGAAGATACAGACGTTTTTGTAAAAAGTTGTGAATGCGCAGCGCGCTGCGCGCGTCGCTCAAAAACCCGGACGGTTGACCGGAATATGGTCGCGCGGGCTGGACTGTCAAGTGGGTAAAGCGTTTTCTACAATGAACTTGTAAAATAACGAAGCCAAAGAGCATAAAAGAATGAAGTATTGCGCATAATGAATGAAGTGGGGAATGGAAAGAACGAACGATATCTGCTGTCCTCCAATCACGTTGCGATGACCGGTGCTCTGATTGGTCGACTTCTTGCTTTGCGTCGCGGCTGCGCCCTGAAGTTGCGCCACTTATCTCAGCGCCAAAGTTCACGATGATGGCGGCAATGGCGGCGAATACAAAACTCACAAACCGCGGCGAATGACATTTTTAGCAAGAGTAAGTAAATAAGATAAAGTAAGTATATAAAACGCATAAAAACTGTAAAAATTCACTATAAAATTGCACGATATGACGAATGAGTTAGCGCCGCCCGTGAAGTGTCTTGAAATTATTATGTAGATACACGATAAGTTGAAAGCGTAGGACCGACGATGAAGCGCGATGCGACGAATGGGAATCGCGTCGCACGCGAAGTATTTTCCTTTAATGATAAAGAAGTACGCCGCCCGCGAAGATTCAAGCGCAGGGCTGACGAAATAGCGCGATGCAACGAATATATTTCGCGTTACACGCGATCTTCTTGCATAAAACAATAGGTGTTCGCTGCCCGCGAGGATTTAAGCGCAGGGCTAGCGATGTAGCGCGATGCGACGAATATTAATTTCGCGTCGCACGCGATCTTCTGATGCACGATGAATGTGATGCGACGAATAGGTATGTTATTTCCTATTTATTCGCGTCGCTTAAATGTTGAACACGTCGATCGCCGACCATTTCAAAAGCAACACGGAATTTTAAGTCTTCGTCCTTTTTCTCTCTCGAAGGACCAATGTTGTAGAGCTGTGCAGCTGATTCTAGTGGGCGAGAAATAATAATTCCATGTGTGGCCGGGTGAACAACCATTTATTTTATGTACTCACATCAACGTATAAATCAAGAAGGAATTCAAGAAGACATTTTTTCCATTGTAACCAAACGTTTCCATAGCAACTGCTACATAGACAAAAATAAGGTTTAATTTCTGTTGGATCCTCCAACACATCCATTTAAACCACTCTTTAACTCAATATTTTTTTTATTTCAAGGGAGTTAAATCACAAACAACTACTCCCAATCGCTGCTTCTAATTGAATGCCCCGTCAAGTGTTCGTTCTACTTGACGTTTATCTATTATTCCAAATTCAAATCGGGAACTGCCAGTCAGCGAACATCAAAATGCTGCAAAAGGTTTCATTCTGTATATGAAACCTCTTAGGCCGTTTTCACATTATCCGATCCGATATCAGATGTCGTAAGGATTTCAATGGAAAAAATCCAAGATGGCGCCTGTAATGTATGGGATATCGGTCCTACATCCGATATCGGATCGGATAATGTGAAAACGCACTTACAGTACATTCTTATAGGTCTGGTAGGTGTTTGGAATACGCCGCCCTAAGGCGACCTTAGGGATTGAGGGAGGGCACGGAAAAATTCGCACGTACCCAGGCCAGGCCACCGTGGCTAAGTTGGTCATAGAGACTACATCGGCAAAGCAGTTGGTCGCAGGTTCAAGTCCCCTTGTTCCTCGTAGATATAATATAACCAAGTTTGATAACTGGTTTTGTATGAGGAAATTTTTTTCTTCTTAGCTAACTGGGTTATAAAATAGGATTTTTATTCTTCATAGAAAACCATAATTTTTTCAGTTTTCTACGAAGAATATTTTTTCTTTTTTGCTTACCCGGTTATGAAATGGGATTTTCTTTCCTCATAGAAAACCATTATTGTATGCAGTTTTCTATGAAGACTTTTTTCTTCTTAGCTTACCCGGTTATGAAAACTGCAAAAAATAATGGTTTTCTGTGAGGGAAAAAAAATCCCATTTCATAACCGAGTAAGCAAATGAGATAAAATATTCTTCGTAGAAAACTACAAAAAATAATGGTTTTCTATGAAGAAAACAAAAATCCTATTTCATAACCCAGTTAGCCAAGAAGAATTATTTTTCCTCATACAAAACCAGTTATCAAACTTGGTTATCTACGAGGAACAAGGGTTCAAGCCCTTACCGGAGGTGTGAGTTTTCCTTTTTTCCTTTAATTTAAAAACATGTAGTAGTATCGCTCGCAAACGTTTCTGCATGATAAAGAATAGGTTTACTAACCAAGACATTTGAATGGTATGAGATTAAGTACATCCAGTTATTCATATTACGCGATAGACCATTGAGAATCGATACGATGTTAACTGGCAGCGATCACGCGTCCGCAGTTAATTTTTACAGCATTTGGTACCGACAGCAAAGAATGGGGGGCGTATTCGAACAATGCTGGTTAGACATGAGTAAGATGTCATCACAAAATACAGCCTGTAAACGTAATACGGGCGATTAATGAAACCGGGCGTAGAATTCATTAGTGTTTTTGTGTTACTCTTAATTTTGATCCCATAATGATTTAAAAAAAAAATCTCAGCAGCAATATACTGTAAACGTGCTTGCATAAAACATTTATCTCAATTTTAAGTAAAAGTTATCTAAGTAATTACATTTCTTATGTCCTATACTTACCACCGTTAAGAGATTCGCCCGTATTAGGTTAACACCGTGTATAATATACAGGAAATAATCTTTGACAAAGTCGAAGTTTGACAGAGATTCAGGAACATTAATAATGTTGATCTTTTGTATATGCAACTATTCTTTTCAAGCATTTAAGGCTGTCTAAAATTCAAGTAATCTGTGGTAGCAATTTGTGGTATCAATCCTAATAATTGCTACATAGCAATGGTGGGCTGTGTTCGACGGGACAGAGCAGAGTTTACTAAAAGCAAAGTTTTTCACTACTGTTGTCACTATAATATTAAACAGGCTGCGATATACGTGTAACACTGAATTATCCAATTCTTATCGTATCTATATCAAATTTTTGACTACTGTACAAAAATTTGAATCGAGCTATATCTAATATTGAATCGTATCCATATCTAATATTCGACTACTGTACTGAAATTCGAATCTGGTTAGTTTTTAAGATAAACGGCGAATTTTCAAGTGATTTATGCTGGCTGCTTGTGGAATTGCAGCTGTTACTGTTTGAGACTGCGAGTGTGATCCTCACGACGTTTAAGACGATACGGTAGGGGTCAATTCTCCATACAAACGCTCTCGACTATTTCCTCCCTGGTTTTTGAAGATAGAGCAATGATTTTTTCAACACAGATTGTTATTATTTTTATCTGTGTCGGACCGTTTTGATTTTTTTGATATTCTGCTTTTTAAAGACTCTAGAGCCAATCAAAAATTACCAAAAACGGCCTTTTTCATTGTGGTGCAAAAAAAGGTGTGATACTCAAGATTGGTAACAATTAACCAAAAAAGCTAAACGATCCGACATTGATTATTTCATTTTTATTCAGATTCTCAAATTTCGTTCCGATTGATTAAGTTTTGAAGGAGGAAAGACTCGAGAGCGGAACCTCGATTTTAAAGATTTTTTGAAATATCTTTTGACTGATTTGTTCTTAATGGACAATTTTTTTTCAATAAATCTAGTTAATAAAATAACACTTGTATATTTAACTAAAATTCCCAAGTTGAAAGGGGGGCTCCTATCCATTTTAGCATTTTCGCTACCGTATCCTCTTATGGTATAAAATAACGCTTTACTTCAATATTACTTCGAAAGTGCACTTCGTATAGTAAAGTGTCGGTCTTTGATGTGTTTGAAACTTGCAGTTAGCTTTCGTCGTAAGAAATTTATGGAATTAATAATAGGTATGCTATTTAATTTCGAAAATAAATAGTTGGATGGCCTTATAAATTGAGCTGCTATTATTTTAATATTAACGTATAGGTCTCTTGTTTCAAAAAGAAACCAAAACAACATTTCATATTATACATACATACATACATACATACAATCACGCCTGTATCCCATAAAGGGGTAGGCAGAACACATGAAACTACTAAAGCTTCAGTGCCACTCTTGGCAAATAAGGGGTTGAAAGAAAACGAAACTGTGACATTGCAGTGACAGGTTGCCAGCCTCTCGCCTACATTCATATTATAATTCCGTATAAATTACTTTTGTGTAATTTTGCTGACGTTACGTTTATTAAATATCCGATTCCACGAAAGCAGTGGGATAAAATATATGGATTGGTCTAGATCTAGTCTAGTCTACTTAGATATATATTTTTTAATCTAGCTATAAGACAGTTTCCAGCCAAAAATAAATTGTTACTTCAAGTTTTTGTATTAAAGGAAGGGTAGAAAAAATATTAAGGGTAAATAATTAACCAGTTGATTATCGTTAGCGGAAGTTTTCGCTTGTTGACAAAAATATTGGAAAAAAAATATTATAAAATTCATAGTCCATAATCCATAATTCCATATTATACATACATACAACATACATACAATCACGCCTGTATCCCATGAAGGGGTAGGCAGAGCACAT
Source organism: Leguminivora glycinivorella (assembly GCF_023078275.1). Taxonomy (NCBI): domain Eukaryota; kingdom Metazoa; phylum Arthropoda; class Insecta; order Lepidoptera; family Tortricidae; genus Leguminivora; species Leguminivora glycinivorella. Next base: position 17,762,814 of record NC_062984.1, read on the forward strand.
GAAACTACTCAAGTTGCAGTGCCACTCTTGACTTGGCAAATAAAGGGTTGACAGAAAACGAAACTGTGACATTGCAGTGACAGGTTGCCAGCCTCTCGCCTACGCCACAATTTAACCCATATCCCATAGTCGCCTTCTACGACACCCACGGGAAGAAAGGGGGTGATGAAATTAATATAATATTATAAATGGGAAAGTAAGTGTGTGTGTCTGTTTGTTTTGTCCGTCTTTCACGGCAAAACGAGGCGACGAATTGACGTGATTATTTAAGTGGAGATAGTTAAAGGGATGGAGAGTGACATAGGCTACTTTTGGTCTCTTTCTAACGCGAGCGAAGACTACTTCTATAAAATACTTTCATTTTACCTCAAATCACCTTAATACCTCCAACTACTGTTATCCATACCAAAGCACACTGCTATGAATTTTCAATCGCTTATTCCAGGTATGATCTGAAATTCTGTAAATTGCACTGATCCCATTTTCTAGAACTATCGAATCGAAACTCTAGCTTTATTGTGTTATGATCCGATTTACCGTGAAAATTGGCAGTTTGTCCAGATTTAAGCTAACATAGTTTCGATTGGAAATCGGGTTTGGATTATTGGAAGCATGTTTCGAAAGAACAATGTAGACGATATTATTGCAGTATACACACGATATAATTATATAAGCTTAGTATTAATGAAAAGCTGGTTAAGGTTTTTGTATTTAAGAGTTATAACCAAAGTGTATAATTTTGGTATAACTCTCAAAGAGGATCGAGTATTATAGAGAGTTACTGTCAAAGTAAAATGTGTAATCACAGTGCATAGACTGCCATCTCTCGACACAGGCTTGAAACTTTTGAAGCTCAGTTTTGACAATTTGGGCCATATTGTTAGCTTGATATGTGTTTAAATGTCAAATATTAATATTAGCGCCATTTAGCCGAGCGTTCCCCAAAGTTGTAACGGCATGTAGGCTACTGTACCTTTTTTCTAGGGCTTTGAGGTTCATTTTTTTGTTAGACTTTATCCGTCTATACGGAGTTACATAATTATGTCTTTGGTTATTTAATACTTAACCATAAGTTTCAAAGATTGGTGCGTAAAATGAAGAAGATAGCAAGATCTGGCGTACTTAGTAGTTAACTGGTATCTATTTTACAATAAAATGTTAAAAATTAGTTAAATGGACTTGTTTTTGTCACAATAAAATGTGATGCAGATGTTTAAAAATTTCTCATGGGTACAATAATTAACACAATAGATCCATAATCGGAATATTAATACATGTATTGAATTTTATATCTATTTTTATTTTATTTACCTAATAAAAACAAAGTAAACCTTGAATTGGTAAGAAAACCCATTTTTAAGTTAGTTGTCTGGAAGAGATCGCTCTTTAGAGATAGGACCGCCTCTTGTTTTACCTTTTAAGTTGTTATTAATACTTACTATGTTGTTTCTTGTATTGAGGTGTGAAATAAAGAGTATTTTGTATTTTATTGTTAGAAGGGCAGTAAGTATAAAAGTTTTCTTTAAAAAAATGTTTAATAATTACTCCTACGTCTCTTTTTAACTACACACAATATTTACAAACTTAAATTATCACTTATAATACAGTAATATTATTGTCACGCCGTAACAATTTCGTTGGACAGTAACAACTGGCAGTATCAAGGGCAGTGCATGTAGCTGATTTGAGTATTCCATAAAATAAAATAAGTTTATGCTACTTATAATAAAATAATTATACAATCCCAAAGAAACACAATATTTTTTATATAATGATTACAGCCTAGCTAAGAAGAGTAGAAACGGATTTTTCTTATCATGGAAACACTTAACTGTTCTCACAGAAATGTGTTAGAATAGTTGCCACATGCAAAACAGTTTACATAGACAGTGGCGCCCCTATTATCTACTCTGTTTTGCCAGGGAAATATTTTTTTTTGAAATGATCAGTTTCATGACTTAACAGTATCATGTTTAACAAATTGAACGCAAATATAATATTTTCAACATTTATTTTAAAATGTCTTATGGCTTTTATAAGTATATTAAGATTTTTCGATAAAGTTTACTTTAGCTAGTAGAACATTTACAATCATATCAATTTTAAATATCAATTGAACTCTTTATAATAATTGTGTACCTTTGGGAGAGTAAGATAGGTTATCCTTATAAATATAATTTATTAATAGATAGAGTACTTTACGTACAATTTACCAATAATGTTAATTTACAATATATCACACGAATCTCCCATTCGATTTTGAATGACAAACGATAAGTAAATCTCTTTTAAATTGGTGGATAGTTCAAGATAATAACAATGTAGAAAAGTAAAAAAATACACACAATAGTTTGGCCAACCAAGCAAAGTATCAAAAAATATCTATAGGGTTTTTTGTATCTATCGATTTCATTAGTTTCGAAGTTTCCAAACAATTCAAAATATTCTCAAAACATCAAATAAACTTTCGATTTCTGTACAAAAATACAACTTGTTCCCGATTTTTATCTATCTCTGACATGGATGGCCGATCATTAGCACAATAGGATTAAAATCTTTATTTATTCTCTGTAGAGGGCACTACTGGATTTAAAAACAGAAGTAGCGGATACCAACTTCGCCGCACTTATTTTTTTTGGCACTTGCAATTTTTTTCCGCGACAGACTTTATAGAAGAACCCTCTGAAGTTTCTAATTCAACCCCATTAGAACCGAAGCATTTATAAATACTAACTGTTTGTAAAATTACCTACAATTTAGCCAACATAACAGTTTTCTATCGTTTAGCGGCCGGCGCTTGAGTGTGGTGTTGGCAGCCCTCAACATTCTCTGGCCAATCGCAGACGTTCTGATCAGGGTTGAACACGAGGTTAGACGGGCACGGCATGTGGTGCTTTCTCTCTCCCTCACACATGTAGTAGTGCGTGCAGTCAGCCTTGTCTTTGTGGTAGGAGATATGGCCGTCTTCTTCTTCGCAGATTACTTCGTTGGCTGAAATAGAAAAATAACTTGTTAAAATCGTTGAACGATCGGATAGTTTGAACGTTGGATCTGATTTTCTGATTTTACGGCCTACGTAGAATTAGGTGCGCGTGGAATTTTATGCGTTTGCACTTGCACGTAACGAAATCAAATGTCAAATTTAATCGACTTTCTGACCAGCCATTTTTGTCTAAAAGAAAATAAGGCAAGTACCTAATGGATAATAAATAAAACTACAATTCTGCCATAAATGCCGTTCTACAGCCAAAAATGATATCATACGACCCCATCCAGATATGCTATTTTGCTGAACCAGTTCAGAATTTCTAGTTCACCTCTATGAAAACCCAATTTTACCTATCACAGATATAAATCATTTGACAACACGCCAAATAAATAATTGCATGTCACTGCCGGCTGTTTAGCTTAGCCGGGTTTTAGTTTCGGAAAATATGGCACGTATTAAATTTAAATCCGACGTAAATTAAGCACAAAATGATTTCGGAAAATATGAGCACGTAAGTTTACTCAAATACAATATATTTTAGTTTAACGAAGCACTTTAAAAGGAGAGGTAGTGGAAGTCGAGTTAATTGGCAAGTAATATTTACCTGACATACGATATGTATTAATATTTGATGCAACAAACATTAATTTATGCGCTTGGTTATTCCAGAAGCGAAATTTGTTATTTGTTTTACAAGGGTGGCAAAGTAGTTGTTTAACCACACGCCAATATTGATACCAGAGCAAGCGAATGCGAGCCTAGCGAGTGGTTCAAAAAGTGGAATCTTGAGCGTTGCGAGGGTCGCAAGGCAAGTAGGTTAAACAAACTTTGCCGCCGAGTGAAACACAAAATTTTTCACCACACCAACACGAACAAAATACTGACTATAAAACATCAATTTAAATCAAATCCAGCAATCTATTAAATATTTATGATTCAAAATAATTATTTGTAGGTAAATTTTACGAGCCAGGTCAAGGCATCAAGTTAAAATTTGTATGAAATTACTTTGCAACCTTGTGAAAAAAATTGCAATTTTGCTATCCGTTTTCGAATAGAAAAATTGATCTTTTATTACCAGTTGGTGTGGTGAATAAATATTTATATTTACATAAAGCCCAATATTACTTGGAAATATGTTTTCCGGAGTCTATATTAAACGATATTTTCAAATAGGTGTATTTGAACTACCTATATGTACCTGGAATCCATCAGTGTTCACTGCAACCTGGATTTATCTTTTTTTGCAAGACCTAAGTCCACTATCAACTCAACAAGCATAATTGTTCCTGACTTTGGACAGATTTTCTGATTTAGATAAAGTACCTACACGACTGGGCACAAATAAAAATCAATGTGAAAGAGACATCGTGCATGCATCGCTAAAGGCAAGCATAGTTTATAGTAGTACTTATAATTATATTTGGACTCCAGATATCGGATACATGTAGGTAGCGGCACGTATGTTTAGCGCTGACCGTTATTGCACAGAAGTCAAAAACAGGCAGGCAAGTATGGTCGCACGATAAATGCACTGCACTATTTGTAAGTGCGATAGGGAGGGCCGACCTGCCTGATCTCTCAGGGGATTATAGAGGGCAAATGGTATGCGCATGGGCGCAGCTCCTCTGCTATCCCCTCCACATTTCACTCAGCGCTAAACTTACGTGCCGCTACTTCTAATCATCCTAGGTAGGTAAATAATAAAAAAAAAATGCGCAAGACACTCACGATCCTTAGTAGTGTACTGTCCATTAGGGTTAGAAGACTCATAAGGCCCGTCGTACTCCAGCTTGACCTTGTACCCTGACAGCTCCTGTTTCATGGCAGTGATGAGGGGGTACTTCCCGGTGCCGCAGGAGCCGCGGAAGTCATCCATGTCGATGGACCAGACCATAATGCCGCCGAAACCTTCCTCCTTGAGCCAGGCCATCTGGAATTTAAGTGGTGGTGTTAGTCAAAATAATCAAGAATTTTGAAGAAAAATGTATCTTGGAATCGCAAACTTAGCTCAAAACAATGTGCTGATTGTACCACATGAGAGCCATATTATCAACTAAATGGAGTTAAACACAATACAAGAGAGACTGGAAGAGTAATAATAGAAATGGGATAACTTCAATGATGGTTCAACATTAAAGCCAATCTAAGGGAACAGTCCCGTTTGTAATTTCACCCGAATTATCGCCACGCCAGCGATCTTTCGTCATCGAACCCCACCCATTGGTCATCCCGGAACACAAAGCGCGAACGGTACCATCTGTTCATTATCCCACACAAAGGTCGTGTTGTCCTCACGGAGAAACTTGCAGATCTAAGACAGAAATGTTTGGTTTTTTACCTTGGCATCTTATTCTTATCTTTTGGCATCGAAGCAAACACATCCCGGTACGCAAACGGCACCATCTACTCGTTGTCACCCACAAGGATCGTCCTGTCCTCACGCAGAAACTCTCACGTTTCAGACCGATTTCTTCGATTCCTTACCGGTCTTCAGCGATCTCTCGTCATCGTAGCCGACCCACAGGTCTTCCCGGTACGCAAAGGGAACCATCTGCTCGTTGTCACCCCCAAGGATCGTACTGTCCTCACGCAGAAACTCTCAGGTTTCAGACCGATCTCTTTGATTCCCTTACCTTAGTCTTCAACGATCTCTCGTCATCGAAGCCGACCCACTGGTCTTCCCGGTACGCGAAGGGAACCATCTGCTCGTTGTCACCCCCAAGGATCGTACTGTCCTCACGCAGAAACTCTCAGCTTTCAGACCGATCTCTTTGATTCCTTACCTTAGTCTTCAGCGATCTCTCGTCATCGAAGCCGACCCACTGGTCTTCCCGGTACGCGAAGGGAACCATCTGCTCGTTGTCACCCCCAAGGATTGTACTGTCCTCACGCAGAAACTCTCAGGTTTCAGACCGATCTTTTTCATTCCTTACCTTAGTCTTCAGCGATCTCTCGTCATCGAAGCCGACCCACTGGTCTTCCCGGTACGCGAAGGGAACCATCTGCTCGTTGTCACCCCCAAGGATTGTACTGTCCTCACGCAGAAACTCTCAGGTTTCAGACCGATCTGTTTGATTCCTTACCTTAGTCTTCAGCGATCTCTCGTCATCGAAGCCGACCCACTGGTCTTCCCGGTACGCGAAGGGAACCATCTGCTCGTTGTCACCCCCAAGGATCGTACTGTCCTCACACAGAAACTCTCAGGTTAAAGACCGATCTCTTTGATTCCTTACCTTAGTCTTCAGCGATCTCTCATCATCGAAGCCGACCCACTGGTCTTCCCGGTACGCGAAGGGAACCATCTGCTCGTTGTCCCACACAAGGGTCGTGTTGTCCTCACGGAGGAACTCGCAGATCTCATAGTACGACATGAATCCGGCCTCGTTGGTGTAGCGGCCAGCAGAACCTGTTTGGAAACAATTTTAATATTACAATTTAAATATAAATCTACTATACTATATCTAAAGAGGAGTTAATCAAATTCTGCACCGTTTTTCTTAGGTAGTAGTATTAGTAAAACGCTTTATTGTACCAGAGAATAATACAATACACAAGAAAAAAAAAACTTATCACTAAATTTTTATAAATAAATAAGGTCAATTGTCATTCTTTTCAAGATCGGTAAATAGTTTTAGTCAAAATGTAGCACTGCAGATATACTCAAAAATCATGTTGCACAAATATATTTGCTCTCGTTTTCTCAGTTGAAACGTTAAAGTTGTTCAGTACTTCCTAGGTATACCCACATATGACCTACATATCCATCCTTCAAAGTATGGTCAAACATCAAAGCATCCTGCATAATGAACAAAACGTTCAATGTAAACCACATAAATATAGTGTCATTAAATTGAATATAATAATAATCGTATCGTTTACATGCCCTTTAAATTATTATTTCGAAATATAAAAACCCAATTTGCGTACCAGACCACAAAATCGTTTGTCCAATCACCCATACAAAATCGGACTGCAACGTTCACAGAATACCCGAAAACGTAACCACTGGTCTCAAAATTTAAACAATATTCCTGTTACAAACCAATATAGGAAAATGATTTGCGGAGGAACGATGTGGAACCAACAGTTTAATTTGGACTGCTTTGTATAAGATATAAGGTGTTTATTTGCACTATTTGCAGGTTATGTTATTTTCAAGCTTGGAGCTCGTGGAAGTGCAGGGATTTCTGTTTAACATAAACATCATAAATGCGTAGTCTGGATTTAAAAAGATGAAATAAAAATGGAAAGCTAGAGAAGAGTAATATTTGTTACACATACAATTTAAATTCAAATGATTCAAAACAACTGACATTATGTACAAGATATTTCAATCCTTCCTTAAACAGAAACTAATAAGTAATGTCAACTACGGTGCTTTCAACCATCGCAACGCTCGCAGTCGAAAAGGCGTATAAGTGAGAAGCGTACATTTTTATAAAAAAGTTGTGAAGTTAAAACTACTGAATAATCTCTGCATAGAGTACAATATTAAATACCTTCTCTTTATTACAAAGTGTAAGACTGTAAGTATAAGTTATTTAAGCGTATTCTTGTCTGTATCAAAACTTACCAAAATTAACATAAAAAGTACATATTAGTAGTTAACTTAAGACAAATAAAATACAATTAAATTAAAAACTAATCTAAATTAAACTAAGTCAACTTAATAATTATAAAGATATATACATAATATACATATAACTTACCGCCACCAGAAGCAGGGGCGCCGATATCGAATTGGGTTTCGTTGATCAGAGTGAAGGACCGCCCGTAGGTCGGCATTCCGATCATCAGCTTCTCCTTGGGAGCACCCTGGCGCACCCACTCGCGGGCTGAGTAGTCCTGGAATTAAAAGGTAAGGTTACAAGTGGAGCATAGGTAATATGGATGCTGATACGCAATAATGTGTTAAGTATTCCACATGAATTTTGCAATAAAATGTCAACTGTATAACTGTCAGCCCCATATAGCCCCATTCTTCAAAAAAGGAGTGTACAAGTTTCTAATGGGTCGGCAACGCGCATGACACCCCTTGAATTGCAGGCGTCTACAGTGACCGCTTTCCATCAGGCGGACCGTATACCTGTTTGCCACCGACGTGGTATAAAAAAAATTGGAGTTGACATCTTATTGCAAAATGCATGTGGGATAACATATTGCGTATCAGCATCCATAATATAATTATTGCTATGAAGATACGTATCTAAACTTGCTTTCAGCTTTCCGGTGCATTCCAACTTTTTACTAAACTAACAAGTTACTTTTTACACATGGAAGGCGGCTCTATGATAAAAAGAGGGGAGGCCTTTGCCCAGCAGTGGGACACTAATACAGGCAAATAAAAGAAAAGAAGGCGGTATGATGATGATACATTAGATTTCAATAATTTAATGACTAGTACTGTGCCTATAGCAACACAGTATTTATCACGTCTTGTAATTTGCAGTGTACAGGGTTTGAAAGTTATTACATATAAATCATTCTCGTAATTTAAATTAATAAAAACGATGACATGTGATTTCTCAATGTTGGATTTTTAGGAAGATAGAATAGAAAACATTTATTTGACGCCACAACAAAGAACAGATAAAATTTTAAAAATTTCTGTGCCTATCTAAAATTTTAGTATCTAAACATTTCAATCGCAAATTGTTTCATAATTATAAGCACTTTGCATAAGTTGTCCAGCATAATAAATCGGTTGAAAGTGCTCGCATAACAGACACCAGTTGATTGAAAATCATCGAGGTATAAGATATTTCCAAATTGCTATGAAAAGGCGGCATAAAAGCCTATTCGAGTGAACAAGGGTCGGGGTCTTAATACTATGTTATTATTACCCTTTCTTTGATTTTTCGATCATACTTTTCGGAATGTCTAATGAAGCAGTCTCATGGAAAACGTGCCTCCGTTTACAATGTTAAACGTGATTCATTATTATCTGATTTGTAAGTTCATTTTGATGAATATTATAAGATGTTTTCTGAAAACTAATAATAGTTGAACAGTGAGTCAATTACAAGGTAGAAATGGACACCACTTTTTGGAGATATTTTTAAAAGTTTCATTAATTTTCATGATACCGCTAGCTAGCTAATTTTGATTCTACAAGGTAGGTTTAATCCAACTTAACTATAACAATACACACAAAATATAATTTTATGTAGGTACACTTGTACCAAAACAAAATTTGTATATTATAGGCCTCAATGAACATTCAGCGACCTTAACTAATTATTGTCGGTACCCCTGTGTACATTATTTACTTGAGAACAAAGCGTTATATAACATTGTTGACATTTCTGTAATAAGCCCGTTTGTATTTAGGGACAGAAATTCACACATTACCGCTTCAAAGATTTGAAGGTGACGGGTAGAATCCATTGAAGTATATTAAACCAAATGTCGAACCTAAAGTCGCCCCTCTAGATTTATTGGTACTTGCCACGCAATATTCTGGTCACAGATCACAGTTATGAGGGTAATATTCAGATTTAAGCTCTAGGTTTTAGGATTTATAGGTTTTGGGTACGATTGACAAAGCGATTATGTCCCTAAATCTATATTTTATGCGGAGAACATTGATAAGTGTTGTTTTAAACATACAGTGGGGTAAATTGACCGTATTATAATGATTGCATACGGAATCCAGAAATAAGTTGGTGAGATGCCTTCAAAAGAACACCTAGATCGAAGCGGGAGAATAGGCTAGGTTCCTATTCTTAAAATAAAATATTTTATGCAGTGCACGAAATAAAGAACCACATAATTAGAAGAAAAATATGGACAGTAGTTATGTTTAAACATAATTTATATTTAATAAGTCAAAAAAAAGACAAAGTAAATGAATTCATAGTAATTCCATATTAGCAAATCGTTTTGACAGTTCTTAAAAAGAATCTGATTTAACTAGTAGGAAACTAGCCTATAGAGAAGAACCAAAGAGCCATCTGCATTGAAGTTTGAGCAGAATGGCAAAAATTAAGGAATGGTAAGAAAATACAATGGTTTCGGTGGAAAGTGAATGTTTATCTATGGTGTACGTACCACTGTAAGTTTCTTCTGGTAGCTGGTGGCGCTCTCCAGTGGAAACAGAGGGCTGTTGTGGCCGACCTGCCTTTCCCATTGTCCATGGAAGTCGTAGGTCATGACGTTGATGAAGTCCTGGAATAAAAATTTAAATTATACTAATCAAGAAAAAGTTCTGGAAGCCAAGACCTGTCTTCTGAAGGCACACAGGTCTTGGCTTCTCCTTTAAAGTTCAAACTGGTTTTTGATCAGAAAAGGTTTTTAAATAAAATCAAGTTTCCTTCACAAAGTTTCACAAGTCGGCAACTGCTTCAAAAGAGTCTGGTACAGCATTGATATTGATATGCAGCATGTGGGGCTTTTATCCGAAACCAGACAGATTTCTTTCAGAAAAAAAATATGGTCATCATGTCCGATAGGACATCTCACCGCCGAAACAGATAATCAGGATGATAATCCTCCATCATATCACGATAACTCACCAAGTATTTAGAGATCTCCGGCACATCATATCCAGCGGCAATCGCTTCGAAAGAAGCAGGTACAGCAGCAGTGAGCAACAGGCGCGGCTGGCCAGAGGTCTTGGCTTCACCTTCGAAGGCCAGACGGAGTTCTTTCAATAGGGAAACGAAAGCAGCGCGGTCATCGGCTCCTCTGTGAAACAAAACAAGCCAATGTCTAATTCAATTTTGGAAGAAGGGAGGAGGTTGAAATTTTATCGAGGCCTCGGTTGATAGCTACGGAAGAGAGCGGCCGACCGGCTGGAATAAACCTGCCCGGGGGGCTCATTTAAAAGCGAGGCTTTATTTTCAGGAATGGTGTGCAAAAAGAAGCCTAAATCTGATTACATAAAGAAATGTGCAGTTCCAGGAATTTAAAGCCAAAGTAAAGTACTGTCAAAAATACCAACTTCAGAATGGATATTTGCCTCACACTATAAGTGTTTTCATTTAAAGACCACAAGAGATGCAAGCGTTTTAGGCTACGATGACTGCTTAAAGATGGCTGAACTATCTTGGTCACCACCATTTTTCTTGTTCAACCTAGCGTTTTCTGACCAAATGCCAGGCTCCGCTTTCCTGCTTTGTCTTCTACTCTTTTTCCATTGTGTATTAAAAATCAGGTAGTCTGGGACTTAGAAATACTACTCGCAAACTGTCCGTCAGGATTCTCAGTATCCAAATTTTTACTATTTTATGTCTACAGTGCTTACCTGGGATACTCCCAATCCACATCAAGTCCGTTGAACTGGTAGTCCCTGAGGAACTCAATAGCTTCGTACACGAACTGGTTCATTCTGAAGACGTTGGAGGTCAGCTCTTTGAAGGGAGTGGAGCCGAAGGCCCAGCCACCGATGGCGAGTAAAATCTGAAAAGAAATGCATTTATCATTAACAATAAGACATACCCAAGTGCCCGTGACATAGTTTGAAAGTGCACTGGTAAATGTGAATTAGGTAATGTTAATCGTTATTTTTAAAATGCGGTTGGTACAGTTGGTTTTAAAACACAGATTTTAGAAAACAAACAATCGCCATGAAATAAAAAACTATGGAAACGGATTAAATCGCGTATAATGAATTTAAAATACATCCCGACGTTTCGAACTCTTTACATCATTTAATCCGTTTCCATAGTTTTATTTCATGAGTAACTATCGCGGTAACCGAAGACAATATTATAAACAATCGCCATTTAAGAAAATATCTATTTCAGTTTATAACTCACCTTCAAGTTAGGATTCTTCTCCCTCAACGCAACAACCTTCTCATACATATCGGCATCTTTTTCATCGCCCTCAGCCAGCTTATGGTCCTTGAGTGTGGCGAAAGCGAAGATGACGTGAGTGCAGAGATTCGGGTCTATGTTTTCGGCGGTGAAGCGGCCGGCGCTCGGACGCTTTGACGACCAGGAGGTCAGATAGCAGAGCACTTGGGGTTCGCGCTCTGAAACAAAAAAAAAAGGTTATGACATTGATGATGATGTATGATAATAAATTATATGTTGGTTACATTCACCAGTCCCTTTAAATGTTATTTGTTTTTAAAATGATAACAAAACCTAGATTTCTGAAATGTTCCACTCTATTCGTCATCGCTACATAATTATGTAATATTAATATGTATAGAAGAAGGTCGCTTTCCATGTATGCTTAGATGTTTAAAACGGATTTTGATACGGTATATTAGACGAAGTGATTCGAGAGCTACCTAGTAAATATATTTTTTTTTTTAGTTTTGCACAGTTGCATTTATATTTTTTAAGACGTAATGTAAATTGTTAAATTCAATTTTAATAATGTTCCGGGATTGCAATGCCTTGTTTTACAAAATGCTCAAAACATGGATAAATGCGCAATAAACATTAAAATAACTGAAACAAATTTCAAAGAGATTATTAATAATGTTTTTTTTTATGGGATAGGAGGCAAACGAGCAGACAGGTCGCCTGATGGTAAGCGATCACCGTGCGTTGCCGGCCTTTAAGATGGGTGTACGCTCTTAATGAACAAACAATAATTGCAGCAATATAAACAGAAAACACTCGTTTAACGTCAGTATTTAGTGTTTATTCATTGAAAACAATCATAATGAAAACAATAAAATAAACGAACAAGAATTTATTGCGGAACTAGCCAAATTGTTAAAATGTTTTGGTATGGTGGAGTTCAAAAACATCCAATAAGCCAAAAATATATTAAAATACACGTCTCCAGTAGTCCATTGTGAATTTAAGTAGAAGTCTCTGATATGTATGAGCAAATTACGACTATACTAACCGCCTACAATCTTCTCTGCTTTGCCCAAAGGTTGACTGGTAGAGAATGCCTCATGGCATTAAGTTCGCCTTTTGTATATTAAGTTGTTCTTTTGTGCAATAAAGTTTAAATAAATAAATAAATAAATACTAATGCTACTTTTGCAGGATTCTTACAATAATGCTACCGCTGAAGCACAGTATAATAAAGAGTACCTACTATCATACAGAATGGACACTCCCGCTTCCCGCTGAAAGTGCCGCCCACCCTCTCTCGGTTACCTCACAGTTACCGCCTGTCAAAAACGCGAACAGTCGATCTGTCATATTTCACTCATAAAAGCATAGTACGCGTTCACCTACACGAGCTTAAATTGTGTGCTAGGAACGCGCCTCTTTCATATATTTCATCGCCAGTGTCCGAGGTGGGCTTAAGTCAAAGTGGTTCAATACTCGGCAAAAATGGAATGCCTAGGTATATAGGTAGGTATATAGGTAGGTTTAATTTAGTTAATTTATTATGTTAATATTAGTTATAATCTATGGAATGTATTTCCGGCAATAAATAATTTCATTTCATTTCATTTCATTTCATAGCAAATAGTAATAGTTCAAATGGAACTTAATCTTTGAAGGGAAGTAATATTAGAACCAAGATATACCTAACATTTTAATCTTCCATTTCCATCAGAAGTCTTTTGATTTCGCTGAATATAATTTTGTCATTTATCAACATTATGAAAGCTTCGGCGAAATCTAATTGTGATTCTTTCCTTATTTAAACTCAAACGGCATTTTTATTAAGCGTCAATCATCCAATGGTCAAAGATCAAATTTAATATCAAAGAGCATTCCAAGCATTTCTATTTCGAAATTAAAAACGAGCGATCCTTAGAATGCAATGTCTAAAATATTGTATTTCTTTGGAATCATTCTTCTTCTTCTTCTCGTGTCGATGGTCTCAGACTGTGCGGGCCCAAAAGGTAGCGACATTTATCGCCCTGTCTGTCGCATCACGGAGGTCCTGTTGCAAGAGAGCAGGCGAATGGGCACGCTGGACAGGACTGCATGTGCTCCATCGTTTGTGGAGCCGTCCCACATGAGCATTGGGTATCTGAGCCGTGTAGGGCGCCCCACTTCAGCAAGTTCTCTTTACTGCGGCCGGTCTGGGAGCGCAGTCTGTTCAAGGCTTTCCAGATCGGCCACGGCTGCTTAATGCTTATGCCCAGCGGGGAGCAGTTCGGCGGGACGGACGTAGTAGTCGGGAGGGGCGCGGGTACTTTCCCATTGGTCAAGTCGCTTCTTAGGTGGTGGAGTTCGGATGGCTTCCGTACACCTCATAAAGCTCCTACGACTCTTCAAGCGCGGCGGTGGAATCATTTAATTATGAGTAGATAACCAACCAAGTGGACGGCCTAGATGTCGTTGGGGTGATGCCGTTGAAGCGGATCTGCACGTTATCCAAGCATACAACTGGAGGGACGTCGCTAAGGATCGGGATGATTGGGGTACACTCGTGTCGGAGGCCAAGACTCATTTTGGGTCGTTGCGCCAATAAGTAGTATGAGTAGATACTTCCAACAACTGTCTACAGTCATTTATACAGTTTTATCAGACATAATATTGCCCGTGTGGTGACGGGTTATGAAATTCACCACCCCCTTTCTTCCCGTGGGTCGTAGAAGGCGACTGTGGGATATGGGGTAAATTGTGGCGTAGGCGAGAGGCTGGCAACTTGTCAATGCAATGATAGTTTCGTTTTCTTTCAGCCCCTTATTTGCCAAGAGTGCACTGTAACTTTAGCAGTTTCATGTGCTCTGCCTACCCCTTTATGAGATATAGACGTGATAGTATGTATGTATGTATCAGATATACTCGTTAAACTTGTGACTGTAGAATACAATAATACACACCTGTATGATTTATTCCTAAGCACACAGACAATAAAATTGATATGTATGATAGATAAAAATAAAACCAATAGTGCCAAGATATGGCCTCATGACTGCTGGAGTCCAGCTGACAGCTGGACAGAGCACATTGATGGTGACTTCCAGAGTTGATTTTCCAATGAGACGGTGTACAACCTAAGTAATATTAAGAAAAATTCTGTAAGTATTACCATATCTCGGACACTGGCGATCAAATATATGAAAGAGGTTCCTAGGACACATTCTAAGCTCGTGTAGGTGAACGTGTACCATGCTTGTATGAGTGAGATATGACAGGACTGTTCGCGTTTTTGACAGGCGGTAACTGTGAGGTAACCGAGAGGGAGTGGGCGGCGCTTTTAGCGGGGAGCGGGAGTGGCCATACTGTACGATAATACTCTTTATTATACTGTGGTATTACTTCAACGAAGTCATACCATCTCAGAGGGTATGTAATGTGCATAATATTTTTACTGATATTTCCAACTTCAACACATCCCATGCCATACAAAGCCCAACTTTTTCATAACTCACGTCAAGACTTTGTCACGCCGTAAAAACTCCCAAAGAATACTTTAACTCCCCCAGTATTCCTCAACATTCAAAATATGTTATTTATAACGTACTTGGAGAAACTTGGGGGTACTTGAAAAGATTGTCGCGTCATAACTGAGGGGTCTTAAATCACAGCGCTCTCTTAAGCGGAAAGAAGACGGCTAAGTCTTCATACAAACGTTATTCCCATTTTCCTCCTTAGATGTTACATAATAAATATATTTTTTTAATTATGTGTTTAATCATCCTCTAAAAAATTTGAAAATGAATGTAGTGGAAAACTGATTTTATCCTTTAGCGGCCCGCCATACAAAAAAATTGTCAAACAAATTTGAATTAATGGTACTAGAAAACAGGGCTGAATTTCTTTTGTTTGAAAATCGAACGAATCAAAACAAAAGCAACTCAATTCCATTTAACGTAGATGCAAATTTTATCGTAGGTATTTTGTCCCTAGTATTAAGACAGTGAACCCCAGGAGGACAAAATATTTCATATGCTCTGTTACAATATATTCCCAACTTTTCTGATAATTATAACTGCCACTGTATTGTCCAATGACTGACTTGTAGAAAGTGCTTTAAGGCATTCATTCCGTCAATTGTATGTTTATGTCGAATAGTTTCATTTAAACACTAAGTAATCTTAAAGCAAACCTTCTTCAACCTCGCGTTTTCACAGGCCAAATTTTCTTCACTTTAAATAAGAGAACATATTATTATTCAATAAAAAATAAAGGAGTATACAGTGGTTGATATCACTTGATATAAAATAAATTGGATAAAAATTCTTTCAATTACCTTTATATCCAAAGAGAGGAAAATGAGGTCTGATTTTGTACTAAAATGCGGTTCTTTCCCACCTTCGTCTTAAATGTCCGCATTTTTGGTAAGCCAAAAGAATTTAGTTTGTGTGAAATATTAAACAAGTTGCCGTGATTTATGATTGCGTCGGAATGTTTTGGCAGTTACTGTGCATTCGTCTGCGGTTTGTAAATCGTGTTTTAAGGTAACGAACGGTCTTGGCATGGGTACGGAATGGCCAAACTATTTCTCTACTTGGGCAAAGTACAGGGCGGTTGCGGAGAAAAACAACATAAAAATACTAATTAATATAAAAAGTTTTGTAAAGTACCTTTGCACTAGGGAGCTTAATCCATATCGTCAATACTTTAAAAAAAATCTCGTATCTCACGCTGTTCCTCAAAGTTAAAACTCAGTAAGTCTATATGCATTCCATACATACTTACTACAATTTTCTTTTCATTGACAGACGAAGATACAAGTTTTTTTAAAAGTAGTGACGATATTCTTTATTAATTTATTTTGTTTTAACTATTAAATAGTTACAAAATACTGCAATTCATAAAAAAAAAGTGTTATCCCGGCTTTCGCCACGGCTCGTTCCAAGCCTGGGGTCCGCTTGATTGATATCATATGACATGTATTGTATACTGAAGAAAATATAACTCAAGGTCTCAGGTGCCTGAGGCTGGAATCAAAATAGCATTACTAATGTTCTGATCACTATATCACACGCTGATGGTAATATTGGCCAAAAAACTGTATGCATTATTACTACTAAATCGACTCTGATATTTGTCACTGGGACTTAGTCACATTTTCTTTGGTGCAAGACATCCTACTTCAGTGCGTCGTATTCGAAACTGTTGAAACTGATGTGGACGTAAACTTGACAAACATAATGGAAACACATTTCGTCTCTCGAGCGTACCTAACCTATATCAACATTTACGAGCCCGTCACAACCAATGGCATGGCAACATTTCCCCGTTAAAAGCAGTCGATGCTTCAAACTTTCAACGCGCGACCCATTCGCGTCTTGGCAGGAGAAACAAAGGGGCCAGGAGTGACCCTTGAGGCACTCCGTGAGAGATTTGTTGCTTTCCGTGCCAAACGCATTGTTATAATGGTTTGTCTGTTGAGATAGGTTTGAAGTATTGTTTTAAGAATTTGTGATTGTGTTGAACTTTGAACGATGCATTGGTGGTCGGGACTGTTGTAAATAAACTTGTTAAACGGCCCTTACGAGTTTGGAGTGATTATATCAGGCGACTCGAAGATATTAAAAGAGCGTATCTGAAGTTGCTCAGTATAAGATTTTTTGCATATTTTGCAATTATTTAAATAAGTGGCACCTAATTTAGGTTCAACATTCTTTTAACTATTTTACGTAGTCAAAGTACTTCTTTCATATCATGTCATTATAAATTGAGCCGCAGCTCGAACACATTAATATGAAAGTATAATTTACCATACCAACTTAAGAAAAGCTGGTGAAATATGAAAGAAACATCACGTCATACTCACTGAACATTAATTTATTAAGCAGCAACGCTACTGACGACTGCAAATATAACATTGTTACTTCGAACGTGTCATTTACCATAACATAACGAGAGCCTCATCAAAAAATATTAAAAACTCTTTAGAAAGTCAAACAGGTAAATATAAAAAAATCGAAAGTGAACACGAGGAAATTACTAATATTAACCGTTTAAATGCAAACAGGGCCAATTGGCGAGTTAAAGAGAGAAAGTGATCGTAATAAATTAAGACAAGTTATGGTAGTTAATTTAGATTTAAAAAAACTGTATGAGCAATTGATTGACGCCATGTCGACAATGCTTGTTGCGTAAGATATTTTGGCTCCGAGACAAAACGGAGAAGTCAATCAAGTCAAGTGCTTAAATTCCTGACGAACCTATTTAACAACAGTAGGTATTCATTACTATTCATAAATACACCTAAATGCATATGTGCCACGCTTGCTTGTAAAATCAGGTATTGCTTAATGACTTCGTTTCATAGAATAAAATCATGATAAAAAGTGTTGAAAAATCCTTACGTAGACGCCAAGTTATTACCATACCGAATTATGTCTAAAAACGTCAATATATCGATTTATGCGTGAAGTGAACAGACCGATAGACATGTATATATTATTATTAATGTCATGTATAAAAATAGCGTTAGTTTATTTATTTTTGGATACTTACTGTTCTTGTCGAGCTCAGCAATAGCATTCTTATTCTTGACGATGATGGTCTTGGTGGGTTTCTTGACTCTTCTCAGGACGTCAGTAAGGCTGATCTTGATTGGCTGAGGCTTCTCAGTGACTTCTAGAACGACGGAGGCAGCTACTGATGCCCAATCTACGTCTTTAGCGTCTTTGCCACGAGAGATGCCTCGAAGCTCCTCTCTGGAATAATTCGTAAATTTAAGTCCATTCAATGTCTTTTCCAACAATTTAAGTACAAAGTTAGTTGGATAATGCCTACATTTTTCAAATTATAAATCAGCTTGCTCATGGCCACAGACTTAGCCGAGGCGAAGACGTGGCCTTCAATGAAAAGAGACAAAAAATTGTTTGCCAAAATTGTACTTATTATCTTTATGCCCACCTTAAAATGTTAAACCTTCTTGTAATGGAATCAAGTAGGTACCTAACGAGAAAGTTATCTTATTCTTCATTAAAACAAAATAATGTAGCAATCATGGCAAGAATAAACTCAATCACCCTAAACTAACAATGTAATTTCAAAGTGAAAGTGCCATTGCCTACAATTGCCTACGGCAAAAATTTATAAGAAGTCAGTATTCGGAATGTATGAGCCATTTTGCAAACTTGCCCAAATGAGTTTGGACCGTATACGAGCCAATTGGTCCCGCCCATAAAGGTAAATAATTTTTCACTATCATTTCATATCCACAGAGAGTCAAACTTACTGGCAAAAATGAAGAGAATAGTCTCATTTTCTTCATTATTTTAGATTTTGCCGACTACAGCAATGAACAAGATATTTCATGGTTGGTCAAGGCCCTTGCCGGCCGGTAATGCTTGTGGCGAATAGTTTTAAAAACTCAGTTTTTGTTTCGATCTTGATAAAAGTGTTTATTTCTTACCGCATGGCTCCAATGAGGGGGTATTTCACGTCGCCTCCGCACACGCCACCGCTGAAATCGTCCATGTCCACGGTCCAGACCATAGCGCCTCCAAATCCGTTGTCCTTCACCCATCTGTGTATCAAAATACAAAATATGTACAGGTACAGCCATGGTATGGTTCGACCGAACCGATGCAGCGTTGTGTGAACGATGTGGTGTACATTGCTTTATTTATTCCTTTTTGTACTTTTCGTTCTAAAATGAATTTAGCTACATTGGATTTTCTCAATATATTCTGCTGCTCTTGCTATAACTTCCGTCAAGTTCAGTAGATCTTTATACTGGGGCTGACTCAAATACGTCACGTGCCCATTAAAATAATATGCTAAAAGATTATAGTTATTCGCCAACAAACTGTCCACAGTTCGGCGAAAATATTTGTCTACCTTAAGTTTTCTTTTGTTATAATAAATTAAAAAAAAGTACAAAATGTTGTACGCACCTCATCTTGTGCCTGATGGATTTCTCATCATCGAAACCAACCCATTGATCACCATGGATGCAGTAAGGCACCTTCATCTCATCGTCCCAAACATAGGTGGCGCCGTTCCGGAGCATTTCACAGACCTAATGAAAAAAATGTCAAGATGATTACTGGCTAAATAAAATTATTAAAAGTTCCTATTTAAAAAACAGCTTTAGATTTAAACCCTTAAACGCGTTGACTCTTATACGTTACAGACATTTTGGAATTTAGTTAACAAATTGAAGTTATTATTATTTAGTAGCAAATTTTGGACAACAGAGCGTTCCACGGGGGTTATACCTATCGATGATCATTTTTGATAGCCATGATATAATTTATAAAATAAAATGTGCAATGCTAACTTGGTCCAACTATATTATAATGTTGTAACTAGTACAGTTATTTAAATTGTGTTTCAAGAATGCCGTCTCACTATTCAACAAACCTTTTATGTTCAGATATACAATCTAAGGGAGATATCAAGGTGCGATAGGAAATTAGGGAAAACATAAACCTCCATTATATTAATTCCAGAATAAATTACTTCAATCACTCTCTTTCATTCATAGAAATCGCCTAGTAAATAATAAATATAATCGCACCGCTGAGTTGATAAAGTCATAACGCTTCAGACTATTCATATCAAACGATTCTGAAAGACAAAACCAAATAAATGCCTTATCTTTTCTTTGGAAATTACCTGTTGATATAATATTATTGCTTAAATCGAAAGGGCTCGTGATTCTGAGTAGGAAAATCATAAAATTTACCTACCTTAAAAATTTTTTTTTGGTGATTTTTCTCGCTAAAATGCCCAAACTTGATACATATCTCGTTTTTCATTAGACTTACCTCGTAGTAGGCGAGAAAGCCGCTCTCCTTTGTGTACTCGCCCGCCTTGCCGCCGCCGCTCGCAGGGGAATTCACTTTGAAGTTGTTCGGATTGGACAAAGTGAACGTCCGGCCGTATGTTGGCATACCTGGAGGAATTGATATTAGTAATATCTTGGATTAATAGAGTAAAGTGAAGGCTTGCTTGCTTAGAGGGAAAAGGATTGGTCATCCGGATTGGAGTGTATTAATAATAGTAGAATTTATCTAGTACTTTGTTTCGTTACAAAACAGGCGGGGTTAAAGGACGGACAAACAAACAGACACACACCCTGTCCTATTTATAATATAAGTATAGATAAACAAAATGTATAATCAAGTTAATTCGGATAGTCTACCCCTTTTCAGTGGCAAGTACCGTATAAAATGACAAATTTAATATTTGTAGTAGAAAGAAAAGTAAGAAACAAAATCATAAAATAATGTGTAATGTTACTCAAACTACATTTTTCAGACTAAAGGTTTATCATGCTAAATACTGCACCAACTAGTGATAACTAAACTAGCTTGAAACCAGGTGTGAATTGATTTTATAAATGCTGACAAAAGGCTCCTTCACACCGTAAACCTTTGCACGTGCCTTAATTAATATTATTGCGACACCTTATATGTAAACTTGTTCAAAATGTTAAAGCAATCTTAAAATGTCATGACTTTATAAAGACATTGGCTGTTAATTTACCCCTCTGGCCCCGTAGCCGAATGGCATTTCTGCGACGCGAAACGCCACCGAAACGCTGCAGAAATGTAGTCTGGGTCTGTCGTGCCAATACGCAAGAGCGATAAAGATAGATAGCTACGAAAGAAATATTATCGTCAGCGTTTGTGCATT
Source organism: Leguminivora glycinivorella (assembly GCF_023078275.1). NCBI lineage: Eukaryota > Metazoa > Arthropoda > Insecta > Lepidoptera > Tortricidae > Leguminivora > Leguminivora glycinivorella. Next base: position 17,784,237 of record NC_062984.1, read on the forward strand.
CAGCTACGCGCACTGGTTCGTGAAAACTTATAAATTGTAATTAAATTCAGAATTTGACACGAACTCGTTGTAATTCGTCAAAATTACAACGACTTTATTAATTTACAGCCCATTTCTGTTATTCACAGACTAAGCCTATTGATAATTTTATCGATAACATAATATTAAAATCTGTTTCAAATAAGGCAAAATCACTTCTTCAGAGACAGGTGATTTAAATGTGAAGGCTGAAAAAATGAGTAAATCGGATTACCAAAAATCTTATCACGATTCGTGGTCATCAAACATGCGACATGTCACGGCACTAATGGTAGCATCAATTCAATTACTATTCAGACTAGGCCATCCATACTAATACTAATACTATACTAATATTTTATAAATGGGAAAGTGTATGTGTCTGTTTGTTTGTCCGTCTTTCACGGCAAAACGGAGCGACGAATTGACGTGATTTTTTAAGTGGAGATAGTTGAAGGGATGGAGAGTGACATAGGCTACCTACTTTTGTCTCTTTCTAACGCGAGCGAAGCCGCGGGCAAAAGCTAGTTTTTCTTATAATCTTAAAATCGCTTCTTTAATAAATAACTTTTTGTTTGCAGCCCAAGCAAGGGTTGAAAAGTTCTTCAAACATTCACGCCTACTCAATCAACCTTATTGAAATCGCCTAGTTTTATTATTTATGGCCCACGAATGTCATTTTTAATGAACGCCCACCCACTGGCTTCCCGCTCTTAGCAACATAGCCCCTGCGCACCTGCGAAGAGAAAAATGCCTCCGACGTGAACTGATGAAAGTACACTGTAATCTCAGTTTACCGATTCACGAAGATCTCGAGGACTTTTTTTTTTTTTTAATACTACGTCGGTGGCAAACAAGTATACGGCCCGCCTGATGTAAAGCGGTCACCGTAACCTATGGACGCCTGCAACTCAAACAGTGTCACATGCGCGTTGCCACCCCATTAGAAACTTGTACATTCCCTTTTGCTGTGTTAAGTACACAGCAAAAAGGAGTGCACAAGCTCCAAGGAGGGTTCGGGTTGCCGACGACTCAAAGGACAATAAACGGAACAAGTTAGTTCCGTAAGTCCTCCCGTCATCAGCACACCGCACCCCCGTTGAGCTCTGGCAGCCTTACTCACCGACAGGAACACAACACTATGAGTAGGGTCTAGTGCTATTTGGCTGTGGTCTTCTGTAAGGCGGAGGTACTACCCCAGTTGGGCTCTGCTCTAGATTCGAGCGAGACGATATCCGCTGTGCTGTGCCCTACCACACAAAGCGGAATATCATTCGCTATGCCCTACCTCCTGTTTACTTCGGAAGGAAACGGCTTAAATCCCGGAAACCTCCTGCACTACTACCGAAAACTTCCCTGGCTACCTTTAACATGGAGGAAACATGGACCACAGAATGGGATACCCTCAGAGACCTCCATTTTACAATTGTAATCCAGTGACGTTGAGTGTATATATGCCATACGATAAATAAATAAATAAAATGTACAGCCAGGGATGACCTTATGTCGTAAACTAACCCGGACCCTTGTTTTATTTATTTATCCCTACGTCAGGGGTCACAATTTATGATACATGACAAATTGGAAATTTGCAGTACTGTTCAAATTTTCATTAGGGATTGCGACTGGGGAATGGAGTGTAGACTTTGCTTTTCTTATTTGATTTGATTCAGTGGGAATTCATTTTTCATACGTTGTAAGGTACTTTTTAACAACTGTGAAATACGTATGAGCTATTTTATTGTGAACAGCAATTCGTATGGTCTGAGCTACAGAAAAATATTCTAGGCTAAAATAACAGTAGCAAATCACAAAGCTTAATGTTGTTTCAGTGGAGATGTCATGTTCTCATTGATAACAATTTTTTTTTTTACTAAAACTAAGGACCATATAATACGGGACAGACAAAGCCCATACAAAAAAGCGTACCCCTGAAATGTATGGGCCTTTTAGGCTTAAAACTAGATGGCGCTGTTTTATTTTCCCAAATTTTTTTTTTTCATGTTTTTATTTTTTATAAATACAAATGACATACTTCTCTATTTTAATTATCATATCACGTCAATGCACATTTAAAAAAAAATGTATTCATCATCAGTGTAGTTATGATAGTATTTAATAGGTAAAAAAATTAGGTACGATTCTTAGTATGGAGTCTGTAAATCCTATAATTATCAATAATCCTTACTAAAACTACATAATAAAAGTCTCAGAAAACAGAAAAGGCTGAATGATCCTAAGATAGCTGTTCCATTCATACTAGATACACCAATGCTTTATGCATTCTCCTCAGTGGAACTAATAATTTTGATGTCCACTTAAAAGTATCAATGACATATTAAATTTGTAACTGAAAGCTTACCAATGATAAGTTTCTCCTTAGGTGCTCCCAGCTTGACCCACAGGTGAGCAGCATGGTCCACAGACAGCTGTTTCCTCCACTCCGAGTCTGATGATGGAGCGTACAGAGGCGCGTTGTGGCCAGTCTCCCGCTCCCATTTGCCGTGGAAATCGTAGGCCATGAGGTTGATGAAGTCGAGGTAACTGAGGAAATAAGTGGAAATTAGGATCTAAACAGATTTAGGCCTCATTTAGAAGAATTCGTTTGAAAAATTCTAGACAGTCCTCCTATCTTTCATGATGACGCGTAAATTTGCCAACATCAGATGGCATAATAATAAAAACCAAGTTACGCACCCTCTTGAACAAAAATCTACTTATTCTTATTACCACACTACAGATAACAAATAATACAGTCGATTGAAAGGAATGCAAAGAAAAACTCATGCAAGTTCTTGAGTCTTTGCAGGGTGTCAAAAAATAAGGTACTTATCTTTTATAATAAATGCATGGCCACCACACCAAAGCAAAGGTTTACCTGCCTGGCTCCCACATAACTTAGATATGCACAAAGACTGCCTTGTAGAATTGTTTTACGATGTATCAAATGTAATAAATACAAAATGATAAGTGTGAGAGAGCAGCTACAATTCAAAGTTTCAACCGTCAATAATTGAAAACGTTTACAAAATTTATCACGAAAAGGCAACCTCCATTAAAATTCAAGGTACGTGTCAAGAGCTCCACATTTAAGTGTCTCACCCCAAAGTTTTGCAACCCCATTAAACAAATGCCAATCAGAATAATAGCCTTGTCGAAACGATAACGTGTTCAGTGTTCACGTTGCATCGAGATCGCTTTTGATAAAAGTTCGACGCGTCCTGAAAAGCACCACCATATCTAACATGACAGTCGACAGATGTGTCAAGTATTTGAATGAAGGCAAACACCAACTTTCATAACATCGAGTAAAAACAACCACACATCGTATGTCGCACGATGTAAGGATGATTTTCGCACAAGAAGCGGTTGCGCGTGAGAATTCACATGTTAGCTTTTCCGCACATTGTTTTAGAGTATGGGAAATGCGTAAACAATGTATATGGAATATGAATGAGAGAAATTTCGCAATACGTGCATGTGACAATGTATTTTTTAGTGTAGTTAGGTTTATTTAGGTCGCCACGCATTAACCCTGGATTAACTGGATATTTAAAGACAATCAGTCCGCAATTTTGAAGTAATTGTTGAAACATGGTGTGCATTAATATTGTATTGTTTTATCAAGGCTGCAGCCTTTAAAAGTGAATGCATGAGATTTGTCTATTTAGATTTAGACGAACGGCATTGGTGTTATAAATTGATGTACAAGTGTTTTAGTTTTATAGTTCCTAATTTCAAAAAAAAGAGTGCAGTCTTTTTATCATATCAAATCAAATCTGACAGTTCTGGTGTTAAAGACTAACCTATCTGCAACAGGAACATCGTATTCCTGGTAGCAGCAGTGAGGCATAAAGTTTCTTCACTACTTGGGCTTCTACTTCCAGCATCTCAGATCTGGTGGTAGAAACTATCTACGTATAGGTACTTTAAAAACATCTTATCCTCCTTTGAGTCAATGCTGATTGAAACAGGTGCATAGAAATTTTCTTCACCGCTTGGGTTATGCCTTTTAAGCCCTTTGTCCAATTCTGAAGAATGTTGTATACCTAGACTACAGCTACAACATCGTATCCCCATACCATAAGGTAGGACCATCAGGAACAGCAATATTAAACAGCATAGGGATTTCCTTCACTCTTTGGCTTGTAGTTCCGTCCTTGTACAGTTGACATAGGCCTACCTAGTTACAGCAGGGACATCGTATCCTCCCTTGATGTTATCAGGACCAACTGGGACCGCAGCAATGAGGAGCAGACGGGTTTTCTTCACCTCCTTCGGCTTTAGCCTCTCAGCTCTGATGTTGGACACATAGGTACCTAGCTACAGGACATCATATTCTCACTTCATGTTGTCAGGACCGACTGGGAAAGTAGCCCACCACCTTGGGCTTTGGCCTTTGGCCTCTCAGTTCTGGTGTCAGACACTTACCTAGCTACAACAGGGACATCGTATCCTCCCTTGGTGTTGTCAGGGCCAACTGGGACCGCAGCAGTGAGGAGCAGACGGGGTATGTTCACCACCCTGGGCTTTGGCCTTTGGCCTCTCAGTTCTGGTGTCAGACACTTACCTAGCTACAGCAGGGACATCGTATCCTCCCTTGGTGTTGTCAGGGCCAACTGGGACCGCAGCAGTGAGGAGCAGACGGGGTATGTTCACCACCCTGGGCTTTGGCCTTTGGCCTCTCAGTTCTGGTGTCAGACACTTACCTAGCTACAGCAGGGACATCGTATCCTCCCTTGATGTTGTCAGGGCCGACTGGTACAGCAGCAGTGAGCAGCAGACGGGGTTTCTTCACCTCCTGGGCCTCGGCCTCGAAAGCTTCACGCAGTTCTGAAAAAAAAAAGACATGGATTAGACTTGGGAGTTTTTTGCATAGGTTATTTGATTTTATTACATGAGTATCTCATACTTAAAACTGTCTAGATCATAATCAGCAACATTTTTAAAAGGTCTCTGAACATCAGCTATCCCATCCCATGCTATACAAAAAGTAACGTTAACATAAATTTAAAAAAAAGCGTTAACGTGAAATATAAAATTTCTATGTAGAATAAAATTAGTCGCTTGTCACTGCCAAAACTGTTTTTTAAGCCGATCGAATCTCCGGGATTAAAAGTTTCTTAGAGGCTAACTTAAGTTGGTGCACCACAAAAGCCACAAATTCAGTATTGAATTGTACCTAAACTTTTAACACAACAATTAGTAATACTCCTTCACTAGTAGTAATTAAATCACAAAACTCAACCCTTCTCTAAATATCTGAAGGGTCCAGTTTGAAACAATTGCTCTTAGGGTCATAGAATAAGATCTTAGGAAATGGAACAAAGGAGCATAAATGTATAATGTATAAATGTATCTTTAAACATAGAGAGTAACTCGTCATTAGCGAACCTCAAACATTTGACCTTAGACGTTGTTTGGGACCTCAGTAACATTAACTCAGTTGTAAAGGAAAGCTGAAACTACGGTTTGAAATGCGCCAAGTTGATTCCTTCAGTTTAATGACCACTTCGAAATGTATGCCATTCTTAATTTGATCCCTTCTATCAGGAAAAAGTAACTTTTCGAATAGTTGATGCAAACAATGATTACAGAAAATAAATAGGGATAATAAGTAAGTATGACTGTCATTTGATATTTGCCAGTTGCTTTTCGGTGAAGGAAAACATCTTGAGGAAACCGGAATAATCCCAATAAGGTCTAGTTACCCTTCGGGTTGGAAGGTCAGATGGCAGTCGCTTTCGTAAAACTAGTGCCTACGCCAAATCTTGGGATTAGTTGTCAAAGCGGACCCCAGGCTCCCATGAGCCGTGGCAAATGCTGGGATAACGCAAGAAGGATTATGATGAAATAAGTACCTATGTTGCGATATTGCAAAATCTTATACGATATAATGTCTAAGAAATCTTCCATATGTTATGTATTTGTATATACATGTAGCAAACAAAATTGAGGTTTCAAAATAACCAAGTTGCGGTGTAAGATGAAACAGTTGGTCAGTGAAATGGCATAAGAATATATGTACATAATTCCACTTTCTGTCTTTGTCCAGGTTTAAATTAAAATATCCTATTACGTACATCTGTCACAAGTGAAACGTGAGTCAAGAGGAGGAGGAGCTCTGGAGCGAAGCCTTTTCTGCTTAAGGTTGTCGAGCCAGGCTTTGTCGTGCTCCGTCACCCCGTCGGATAAGTCACGGCGCCATTCAGGTCTCATGATAGCGCGTGTCTCCCAACTGTCTAGGTTGATAATAAAAGATTGCATATCCCGTTTACAGGAATCTTTACACCTGTGACAGATTTGGCAAAAGGTGTCGTGCTGCCATCGGACTAAACCACCAAAGACGATGTACCGGCACCACACAATAAAATCACTGCAACAATAATCTGCTAAGATGTCGTGGCCCATAATGATGATGATTACGTACATAGTACGAGTAACTGGTACTTACATAGAATTACATACAAGCATGTAAAACATCATTTAATCGCAGGAAAACCCTGTACTTGCAGTTATTTTGATTCGCTCGACTTTCTAAGAAACTTCACTTGCACTGCTTACTAAACATTGAATTGTAATGTCGTATCTTTCTAGAAACTCTCTTTACTATACGACATTGTGGTTCTGTGTAAGTTGCATTAACTTTCCAAGCTAACAGTATCCTATTTATACCTACTTAATCTCCTTTGAATATCAAACGGCAAATTGGCATGATGCCATTAGGGTAAAACTTGAAATGGGAAAATACCTTGAGCTTACGAATAAGTAGTGAGACTAAGTCACTTTATCTAATCCTATAATATTATACATTTATCTAAGTTGCAAAAATAGGATAAATCTAGACTTAATATAAAAATGTTCGTATTATTTTGGGCTACTTTCATTGTTAGATGTCATATGGGACACGTCTGTGGGGTAGTTCGGCAATTAAAATTGAGAAAATATCTGGAGCTTAAACAAAATGGAAGGTGATTTGCTAATTATAGTAATGATCTATGTATTAAGAACAACACGAGAATTTTTAATAGTAATTATGTATACAATATAAACTGACTATAATACAGGCATCGGATTAAAGTTATTTCCATTTACAAGTATAATATTGGCCCGGTCAGCGTGTCATAATAAAATATTATCTCTCAGGACGGCAATAAAACTTGTATGAACTTGCTCATCCAGATGTACCCTATAATATTCTACCGTTTCTATTCAATATGATCCAATATCGTATGTTAAAAATTCACTTGATCCAACGTCACGTGTTTCAGGTATTAAAATTTTATCACGTTCACAAGCGAACTCGATATTCCTCTTAGTATAAAATGTATGCATGATATGTACAGTCAGCTGCAGAATTAAGGTCCTTTTGAAACAAATTTATATGCAAGGGTGAGGGACGATCACTGAACTTTATACAGTCGCCATCGGTATATCCATAGATTAAACATAAAAAGATCATACCATCCCATACATTAAAATGCGACCGCCTAAGAACGCGCATACACTACACCACACATAGATGGCGCCACGAAAAATGTCTTGTAGCTTTCGATTATACTTTGTAGATGGCGTTAAGTGTCACTTTTGACATAGAATTATGGCCAATCTACAATTATAATCGATGGCAACAAGGCATTTTTTGTGGCGCCATCGATGTGTGGTGTAGTGTATGCGCGTTATTAGGCGGTCGCATTTTAATCTATGGTATATTGGAATAAACAGTGGAAACGATCTTCAGTGCCTTGACAATAAACGAACGCTTGTTCAAATATATTTCGTCACTACTTTAAAAAATTTCGTATCTCACGCTGCTCCTCGAAGTTAAAACGTAGTAAGTCTCTTTGCATTCTATACATACTTACATGTAGTATTTATTTATTTTAATCCACAAGAAAGTCAAAACACATTTTATTACACTAATATTATGGAAACAGTAAAGAGTTTCCAAGAACTGCAATAACACGCAAACTACGATCCTAGAAACTATTAGAACGTTTAAATATGACATTTAACTGACGGTGACGACCCAGCGGGACCTAAGCGGAATTGTGTTACAGAGATAAGTTAACAATGGAGACAAACCATTGTAATGGCCACCCCTTACTAGCGACATCTATCTAGTTAAAGCCAAGGAAATCGCGACGCGACGCTGCGCGGTTGCATCAAACAGCAGGCATAAAATCGAATAATAATATACATTGAGGACACCTTACCCAAACATCTTAGCTCTAATTGCTTAGATGTTGCGCACTAGAAGATGATATATTTACATACTTATACATAGAACAGTCATGACTCAGGAACAAATAAGTATTTGTTTTCATCACGCAAATAAATTCCATTACCGGTATACGAACCCAATAAAAATACAATTGAGAGAAAAAACTTGACTATGTAGATACTACAACTAAGTAGATACTACAGCTACTTAATACTTATTGTATTAAGTGATCCTAAAATATGGTATCAAACTATAAACACTGGCAAATACTGCCACACAGAGTAGCACTGTTCACCCCTAAATGTTTTAAATATTTTTTAGCTTTCAAAAGTTATTTTTATCATTATTTATTCAGTCGATTGTCAATCATATAATGTTGAGCACGTGTTAGAACACGCAGTAATATACAAATGGCAGTCTTTATTTTACTCGTCTTTGGTTCTACAGAGTCACATTTATGAGTATTTTTATTATTTCAAGAAATTTCATGTAAGTATCCAAGAGAAAAATGTCCTTTTCTTGGTGCCCACTTTATGCTAGATTCTAGACTTGAGAAAGTCGGAGAATATTATAGTTAAGAAAAAACAAGATGATTTAATATACTGCTATAAAATATGTTCATAAATTATAATTAACTACAGCATCTACGTAATTCATTAACATTTTTCTTGTCAACGTATTTCCACTTTTCTGCCTTCTAATACTAACCAGTTTTCTTAGAATATTTTGACAACATTTATTTGACACTGACTGTACTAAAAATAGCTACATTATATGCGAGACCCTTTCGAACGATATTTTCCATACAATCAACTGCCAAATGAGCTAACCCTTCCTTAAGGCAACTCACAAACAAACAATTTGTATAATCAGTCAATTTGCCAGTTCCTCATAACACTTTTGCTAAAAACTGATTCTGGTTTAACAATTTGATACTGTTAATATTCTTTTTCTACTTGTCGACTGTAATCTGTCAATTAGGACACCACAGACTAAACTATAAGTGCTAACTTTTCAGTGTTGGATACTCTATGGCAGTTCCGACACAATTATCGCCGTGTGCCTGCTATACGGTCACAATTCAAAAAACCATTTTTTCGAGAAATCGCGTCTCAAAGTTTTGAGAGTATAGTTCAGGCTGTTAAATAGGATCTTACTTCTTGAGTTTTAGGTCTATGAATTTGAAATTTAGCTTTTTTTACTCAGAATGATATAACCCTTCATAATATCACGCCACTTTTCACTAAAAAAATTTTTTTTTTAAGATACAAGGCCTGAAAGACAGGTATTTAGAGTTATGGCTGTATTGCAGAAACATTTTTTAAGATTTTGAGATGCGTCCAAAATTAAACGAGATTATTGGATAAAGGTATCATGCAAATATATATGAAAAAACACCATATAGTTAAAATAATTTTATTTATGAACTTTTCCAGTACCGATAGCAATAATTATGTGTAACTAGCTTATATTCATCAACATTATATTACGTCATTACCAAATATTATTAATAATTTAAAATTGAAACAAATAAAACTTTGTAGCTTACGTATCTTGGTGTCACCCTGGATAGAAGCCTGAATTTCAAGGAACACCTGACCAGCCTATCTGCGAAGCTCAAGACCCGGAACAGCATCATTCAGAAGCTTACTGGAACTACCTGGGGTGCCAACGCAGCAACATTTCGGACAACCGCGCTATCCCTAGTCTACTCCTCTGCCGAGTACTGCTCAGCGTGGTTAAACAGCACCCATACTGCCGCGGTAACGCCCAGCTGAACCACACTATGCGACTCATCAGCGGCTGCCTAAAACCAACTCCCACACACTGGTTGCCGGTGCTGAGTCATATTTTACCTCCAAACTTCCGCCGAGAAAATTCCCTTTTTCGTAAAATCGCCAAGATTCGGAGCAGACACAAGTTTACCCATCCACCGAGACCTCGACGCGCTAAAGTCTCTCAGACTGAAGTCTCGACTACCCCCCGATATTGAATTCCACTAAAGTGGGTCACAAGTAAGCCCCTTAGAGGCATGGATAATGGACTGGGTAGCCAGAGCTCTTCCTACAGAGCTGTTAGAATTCGATACTGGGACCCGACCAGTGGGATTTAAGGAGCCTCGACAGGTTTGGTGTCGGCTGAGCCGTATCAGGACAGGCATCGGCACTGCTCAACTCTGTGGTGCAGATGGGGATGGCGCGAGTCAGCGGAGTGACAATGTGGCCACCCAGATCCGACGGTGCACCATATAGCCTTCGAGTGCCCCATAACCAAGTTTAGCGGAAAAAGGGCAGATCTTAAGACACTTTCGACAAATGCCGTTGAATATCTTAAGTCTAGTTTTTCAATAATTTAAGTAGAGAACAACGTGTAACTCGTGCAAACCATGCGATAAATAAATTCAGACTGGAAAAATAATTATGATAGTATTGAGCCATATTAGTCAACTCAACTTTGTTTTCTTACAAGTACAGTTCACTTGTAAAAAAACAAAGTTGAGATTTGTTTAATCATTTTGTGTAGTAGTTTCGGCGTCGGGCTGGTAATTTTGTAATAATAAGTGTGATACTGACTGCTGTGACACAATATTTAAAGGGATTTATCGCAATTATCACTCAAATTTTTAGGACGCAACTCAAAACTTACATTTAAAACGTGTGCTATACAGCCACAACTCAAAACGGCCGTCGGTTTACATGCGAACAGACTGGCAAGTGGCCGTATTGCAGGGAATCTTCTGACAATTTATGGTCAATTCCATACGGCCACTTGTGAGAAAAAGGCTTTTAAGGACCTTTTTTGCTATGGCTCTCGAAATAAGGTCGTAAATTGAACGATTTTGAATACGAATCTGCAATAATCCAGAAAATTAAAAATTTTGAGTTGTGGCCTTATAGCAGGCACACGGCGTTATAATAAGCTCATTAAGTTAACTGTAATAATTTCAAAAATAGAACTTCATACAATTTCTATACTAATTTGCGATACCTGGCAAATTTTCCTGCATCTGAAACACATTTTTTTTTTATCTGTCGCGTTATCGGCCAATCAGAGACGGTTATTACAAACAATTGATTGCTAGGTAATTCGATGTTGATACAACGGTGAACAACTCTATTAACATTAATTTTAACTTGCATGAATGATGATATTTCCGTCCATTGATGATGAAGATGATGACTCTTAGAAAAAGTATTGTATACAATAGTGATATAATTAAGCTTTTCACTCTCGTACCGTACTATTAGGCCACTCAGCAAGCTTCGTGGCCTAAACATGGTACTCGACTGAAAACATACATACATACATACATACAATCACGCCTGTATCCCATAAAGGGGTAGGCAGAACACACGAAACTACTAAAGCTTCAGTGCCACTCGACTGAAAAGCTTTGTATTATATCACGATTGTATAAAATACTATTTGATGCTTCTTTTATTCATGGCATCCGCCGGCCTAGCCGAAATGACAATCGTTGAGGATACGCTAACGATCGGAATCGGAACAGTCAAGTTCTGTAACGCCACTAAAGAAGAGCAAGTACCAGGGAGAGTGAGATCAAGATATTGAGATCCTGATCGCATTGGGCGAGGTCCAATCAGTTTGCTGACACCTGGATGTCAAATACAGCCGTGTTACTGATGCGACATTACTGCTAATGTGTCGACGTTCGCACCATTTATCTATCCAGGCAATATCTAGGCATTTCTTTTATAAAATGACTAAAATGAGTGACTGTCGCAATTATGATGTCCGATCCGCCACTAGTGTTTCAAGAAAATTGACAGGCACGCATCATAGCTATAGTTAAACCTACTGTAAGCAATACATCAAAACTGTAACATACCTAGCGTAAACTTATAACACTTAGATAGTTCTACCCACTTATATTATGTCAATGGAGTCCCCTCTACCAACAAACTGTCCTGCAGTTTGGCAGAAGAATTAATATGTTATCAAAAAGAGTTTATTTTGATAATAATCGATTTTTTTTCGTTTTTAGGGTTCCGTAGCCAAAATGGCAAAAACGGAACCCTTATAGTTTCGTCATGTCCGTCTGTCCGTCTGTCCGTCTGTCCGTCTGTCCGTCTGTCACAGCCGATTTACTCGGAAACTATAAGTACTACAGTGATGAAATTTGATGGGAATATGTGTTGTATGAACCGCTACAAAATTATGACACTAAATAGTAAAAAAAAGAATTGGGGGTGGGGCCCCCATACATGTAACTGAGGGATGAAAATTTTTTTTCGATGTACATACCCGTGTGGGGTATCAATGGAAAGGTCTTTTAAAATGATATAAAGTTTTCTAAAAAACATTTTTCTTAAAGTGAACGGTTTTTGAGATATCAGCTCTCAAAGTCGTAAAAAGTATGTCCCCCCCCCTCTATTTTTATAACTACGGGGTATAAAATTCTAAAAAAAATAGAGGTGATGCATGCTAATTAACTCTTTCAACGATTTTTGGTTTGATCAAAGTATCTCTTATAGTTTTTGAGATAGGTTGATTTAACTGTAATTTTGGTTAAGTTATTGGTTTATTATATTTGCTGCTACGGAACCCTTTGTGCGCGAGCCCGACTCGCACTTGGCCGGTTTTTTTTTTTATTGACGCGCTGGTTGGTGCATAATTATATCACACGCTGACAGATCGTATCATATCAAAATAAGATGAAGACCAGATCAAATCGTTGACACAGAATAGGCAATTAGGCGTCATAGATTTACAAACTATTTGTAAACATTCGTCCTTGCTATAGTAACAGAGGTTCCTTTCGAATTCCTATTCAAGATCTATAAACACCGGTTGTGTGCTATTATATTCGCATTAACTATTGTTATTAATGGACTAGAATATAGCATTTGATAAATAAGATGTACCTATTTTAGTAATGCATGAGATTGAACATCCCATTATTATAGTACTCCGATAGAAGCCGAGGGCAAAACCTAGTATAATAAATAAATCTAATAAATATTGGACTGGGGGACACCCTGTTGAGATTAAACAGTTTCGTGGCACCTTCTGCTTTTACCTACTTATGTATTTTTGTTTGTATAACTTTCCTCTTTTTGTGTGTGATGTGTGATTGTGAATAAATAATTTATATTTACATTTTGTTTCTATATGTCATAGCTTATCTAATCCAGTTACTACGTCTCGCAATGATTATGACTGACCCTACACAACGTTGACCATGGCCTGGCGTATAGATAGATAGATAGATACATTTATTGGTACTAATCATACACCGTCAAACACTGTTAATATTATGTAAAAAAAAAAAAAATCAATAAGATGTAGTAAAAAATGTTCAACATAAGAATGTTGTTCTAAAACCTTGCTGAATACAAGCAAATAAAAAAAGTTCGGAAAGTTAAATGATCGGCCATAAGGTTATATATAATAAATACTAGCTTTTACCCGCGGCTTCGCCCGCGTAATAAAAGTATTCATTAAAATTTTCATTTGGATCCGTAGGGACCGTAGGTTTCTCTGTAGGTATATTTATCTGCGATTATTTCGATTGCACATAATACTTTTGCTTGCAATGATTGTAGAAATATTACACATCGACCACAGCGTAGGTAATTCTATATACGCTGGGGAAACCTTTATAAACATCCCACATAGCCCGTATTTCGACACTATGATCGGTGGGTAAAAAGTACTTTTTTCTATTATCCCTTACAATTTTTTACATTTTGCTTATACTTATCGCAAACGTAATCTTCAAGCAAGCAAACAACGATCGTCTTAGAGCACATTGATTGTAAGAGACCGCCGACCGATTATCCGTATCCCGCTAACGATACCCATATTATCCGTATCCGTATCCGTATCGCTATCGCTATCGCTATCGCTATCCCTATCGCTATCCCTATCGCTATCCCTATCGCTATCCCTATCGCTATCCCTTTCCCTATCGCTATCCCTATCGCTATCCCTATCCCTATCCCTATCCCTATCCCTATCCCTTATCAAGATGTTTAATGATATAACACTTTAAGTTCTCGCGCTTTGTACACATACAGGTCGAACGCGATTAATTAACATTATTTTTACCTTTTTTCCCAACGTTTCGGCCAGGTTGCAATGGCCGTGGTCGCGGAAGACTGACGTCCCAGCAAAATGTCACCGGAGATGTAAACAACACAAAACTACCCGATATTAATTTATATAAATGTTCGGGGTAGACAAATAAATATAATCTACCCGCTTTTAGTTAATGTTTATTTCCAACCATGTTTATTTTAAAGGTAAAAATAATGTTAATTAATCGCGTTCGACCTGTATGTGACTTTAAATATATGTTTAATGATTTCTTATCAAGTGCTAATATATAAAGTTTCATGGTTTTATCATTTAAAATTAAGAAATCCCATACAAACTTTCAACCTCTTTTTCAACCCCTTCATCCCTTTTTTTCGAAATAAAAAGTAGCCTATGTTCTGTCTCAGGGTCTAAAGATTGTCTGTTCCAAATTTCATCAAAATCGGTTGCGTGGTTTAAGCGGGAAAGCGTAACAGACAGACAGACAGACAGACAGACAGAGTTACTTTCGCATTTATAATATTAGTATGGATTGGGGACACAAGATCACCTTATCCCCAAACTAAGCAAAGCTTGGGTGCTAAGCGACGATATACATACTTAAATAGATAAATACATACTTATATACAGTATAGAAAATCTATGACAGGAACAAATATCTGTGCTCATCACACAAATAAATGCCCTTACCGGGATTCAAACCCAGGACCGCGGCTTAGCAGGCAGCGTCACTACCGACTGAGCCAAACCGGTCGTCAATTAATGGTTGATCATTAAACCATATGTTACAGTGACATGCTCTATTGACGAGTTTTTTGCACTTTTGACAGTAAATACAGTGAGCTATCAGTCATTTTGAAATCATGTTATATTCTAGGGTCAGCGATTCCACGACATTTTTTGTTGTTTGTGTAGTTTTTACGTATGTGACGTCACATTATTGACGAAACAGTTTCATAGAATTTAACAATGCACACAAATTTTGAAGTATATCACTATTATTAGTATTATCACTAATTGTGATTAACTCTTATTATATATATTTTTTTCTTGAAACTTGTTATAATTCTAGTTCATTTAATGTACATTGCAAAAAAGAAACACAATTATCAAACGCATTTACACATTGGACGACGCTTACGAACAAATAATTTCGAAATATAAACTTAATTCAAAATTAAATTAGGTTGAAAGTTCGTTATTTACCTATTTATTGAAATCCACTTTACTGCACTGCAATACTTTACATAGTTTGTAAATAAATTGATTATTTTGCATATTGGCGGCAGAGTTGCCAAAATCCTAATTTAGCTTGTATTCATTGCGAAATAAATTAAGCTTTCAGCTCCATCTGACGGCAATCCATTCGTTAGCTCTAAAATGGGAACCTAACGAATATCTCAGATATTTGGCAGTAGAATTAATTCAGTTTGCAATCAGTGGGAGAGCCTTGTTTTGTGAGTCCTCAGTGACAGCGGAATTTGATTAGACTAATAAGGAGAAAAACATTATTTTCATTACACGTAAATAAATGGAAGTACCTAAGTAAGTAAGTAATTTATTTGCTTAAAATATTGTACAGTAAGATGGTCAAAAGGTACAATTTCGTTCAACTATTTTGCCTAAGTAGAACATTAAGTATACGTAGCAATTACCCATCATAAATTCGAACCTAGTAAATTAATTTATTCGCAAAAATGGTCATTCAAATTGGACGTAGTTACGCAGAAACGTTCCAATCCATCTGAAATTGTCATTGAAATGAAAGACTTTTGTTTTTCATACAAGGTCTAAAACTTAATGACAATTTCATGTGGATTGGAACGTTTCTGCGTAACTACGTCCCAATGATGTAGGGTCATTATGATAGTGTCCGTCCTTCTACACTCTCATTTTCGTCCACGCACATTATATTATAAAATATGATACTTGCAAAATATCAATTTATATAGCACACTTTAAGAAATAACTTAATAATATTATAAATGGGAAAGTGTGTATGTCTGTTTGTTTGTCCGTCACGGCAAATTGGAGCGACGAATTGACGTGATGGAGAGTGACATAGGCTACTTTTTATCTCTTTTCTAACGCGAACAAAGCCGCGGGCAAAAGCTAAATTTTGATATGTGTAAAAACAGCAAAATAACTTACTAAAAACCGCCGTTTAAAATTTATGAGATAAACACGAAAATTGTATCACTACCCTTATTGGCCTTTATAAAAATTCCACGATCCTTTGAAATAAAAGGGACATAAAAGCTTAATCCCCGAGCGTTACAAAATAAGGTTTTAAAAGGAAGTTGCACCCTTTATAATGTAATCATACCCTCGCACCCACGGTCGGGCCCGGGCAAAGATTACCTTTCACAAGCTCTTATATTTTAATCTCTAGCCGCCCATCGTGTAAGAAAAGTTGGTAATATAAAGTTACAATAAATTTAAATTGAATTAATAAATAATACAATTAAGAAACGTTTCGCAGCAAAAAAGAGCAACTCTCAGATTTGATGTCAAAATGATATTTATCCAGTTTTCCAATTAACCAGGTTCAAATAAAACGTCTTCTCACTTATAGAGGCTCTCGCTAATAGAGGTTGTCGATGCTAGTAATGTCGCTTATAGAGGTCACGTACAGTCAGCTGCAGAGAAAAGGAGACCCCCTGCCATACAAATTTCTATGTAAGGGGGTCTACTTTTCTCCGCAGCTGACTTTACATGCTATTAGAGCAGGCGCTGTCGGGAAAACTAAATATATCTTTTATTTAATATACATGTAGATATAATAATAATTCATTTATTTCAGATTAATAATCCATAATACACTTAAACAACAAAGAACAAAATAATTGAGACATGACATATAAATTAACAAAAAATAGGTTTAATCCTGACTTCTAAAAGCAATCAAAATAATCCACAGTACTGTTCTACAAAAACAATATCTTTCCTTTGTTATGAAGTAACTTATATTTAAACAAAATCACTTCTAATATTTATTTATGCAAGAAACCAGTATGGTTAAATAAATCAATATACCGATTGTACTTTAATGAAAAAATTCTATTTTTTAAATTTATCCCGAAGAGATATAAACACTTGATTGTGTGCTTAGGCATTGCTTATCTAACAGCACGGCACCGCAACGCAGCTAAAACCAAACTGAACGATGTGTAATCTCATCCAAAATATATAGCTAAAACATAAACCAATTTTCCACTCATAGAGGTTGCGGAGACGACTACTTCCAGTTGCAGAGGTAAAAATAAGAAATTTCCGAAAAATGGATTCCACTTATAGAGGTCCCAAAATTCCACTTATAGAGGTAATTCGTTGTTAAGGGACCGGGACCGAGAACTTAGGTCCACTTAAAGAGGTTTTCCACTTACCCAGGTGCCACTTATCCAGTTTCCACTGTATTGAGTAAAATCAGTTCGCTATCATTTATTTACACACCTTAATTTCGCTTAAAGTAGTTCGTGCAAATATTAGCCAGCGAAAATGGCAGTTAACTTAACTAATGTGATTCCAATATCATTTTTACATTAATTTGATGTCGGTGCGCTTGCGAACTGGTCGGTTGGTTTTCATTGAAAATGATTTAAATTTAATTGAAGGTAAGACAGTAAGATTTCGAGAGGTAAAAGCTCAGAATGTTTTAATAACCCGAAGCAGTTACGTAATATTGACTTTATGATTACACTGAAAAATATGAAACAAATACGCTAGCCTGTTTTCTCAAATACGCTATCTTGTCAGAGGTAATCAGGGGTTCGGGTCAGCACGATCCTTAAATAAAATTAGGCTACTCAATGCCTACAAGTGTCGTTTATAGACGCGATGTATTTAATAATATTTTAATTCCAACCCAACGACAGAGGTAATACATTTTGCCTTTTATTGGGGTATGCTAGGTGTATTCCTAGCATACCCCAATAAAAGGCAAAATGTATTCTATCAATTCTACCTCTGTCGTTCTATCAATTCATCAATTTTGTTTGGTAAAAAAATATAAAGTGAAATATAAAAAAAAACCTTTTACATGATGTAAGTTATCTAAACTAAGCTGATAATTGTCTAAATCTTGTTGTAAACGTAGTTTCGTCGTTTTCTGTAATAAAATACTCGTATGCTTTATGAATATTTCTGTACTTATTTAAAAAGGTATTATTCCTGTTATCTAAGCTTACTATACTACTCTCTAGGACTTGGTTAATTTGTATAAATCTGTCCCATAACATAATATGTATTTATTGCATACAAATCGCCACCAGTAGCGCCCCCCATCGTCTGTCTATTTGAATACAATACCGGAGTGCTCCCTGATTACATTCGCATACGATCGCTACAACTATGCGCTAACTGACATGTACCACATTGTTGTAAACGTAGTTTTGGAAGTTCAATTCAATTTGGAACTAGATACCACAGATACCTTTCGGGTTAGAAGATTGATGGCAATCTACTGAGTGAATACGTTAAGGGTGAATTGCAGTTGGTTGTTTAACCTCGTCCTTTTCACACATAAAAGGAAACACACGAACTTTAGCCAATATAATTATTATACCAGCAATACTGGTCGGGTTTATACATAAAACAATCTGTTGTAGGTAGTTATTTTGTTAGTCAACTTTTTGCTTTTGATACTGCTGACTGAGGCATGTTATTGTTCAATAAAACCGGACTTAAGATGATTATAAATTGGTACAGTCACCATAAGATATATCGGATCAGTAATGAATTCATAACGTTAAAAAATAATTGAGCATGAATTTAACAAAGCTTTTATTGTAGATATTTGTAAACCCCACCACTGCGGTGTATCTGATATCAGCTGTAATACAAACGCAGACTGGCAAAAAAGAGTAGAAATAAAATAAACAATAAACTGAAATAAATATCATTTACAAAGAAGAACGCATATGTATATGACATTTATTTTAGTTTATAGTTTAAATATTAGTGTGTCTACAAAAAAATACCAATTAAATTATTTTCTATGAGGCTAAATTAATTTGTTCAAAGAAATAAAAAATACACACAAAAACGGGACCAGACTGTAATTATGTTACCTATTTTAATTTTCACGCTTTTTTTGTAACTGTACCTATTGCAGGACTAAAAATTACGTCATTGCCTTGCACTTCGTACCTACTACTTAAATAGAACGTAGGTAAGAATAGGTATGCAATATTTTGGCATTTTGTAAATTCGTAGAGTCCTGAGGTTAAAGAGTTCACGACGTCAATAAAGTGAACTTTTCGACCTTAAGCGAAATGCCAAGGACGAAATGCATTTCGGATGACACAATACTTCCTTTAATGCAACTTGTCTGAGCCATAACAACTTTTAAGAGCGGAACGGAAAATAAAAGGAATGTTGTTTGCGATGTTTTTCTAGAAAAGTTTGGAGAGAAAAACAAGCAGATTATTAAGCTAGATAAAACGATATTATCAAGAGTATCACTTGGCGACTTCAAGTGCGCGAGTACGCAAGCTGTGCTAGACCGTCAAGCTAGGTATGATAAAATCTGCTACATTATTTGTAATACTCTTCTAAATTAGCAAAAGTAGCTTTTACGGCCTGTGTGGTGACGGGTTAAGAATTTCACTACCCCCTTTCTTCCCGTGGGTGTCGTAGAAGGCGACTATGGGATATGGATTAAATTGTGGCGTAGGCGAGAGGCTGGCAATCTGTCACTGCAATGTCACAGTTTCATTTTCTTTCAACCCCTTATCCCTTATTTGCCAAGAGTGACACTGAAGCTTTAGTAGTTTCATGTGTTCTGCCTACCCCTTTATGGGATACAGGCGTGATTGTATGTATGTATGTAACTTTTACAGCTCTGCTAAAAATCTATTAAAAAATTGATACTTCAGACGAGAAGGTTGACTTACTTACTGTTCCTGATGTCTATATAAATCACAATACAAAGATTTATTAAACTGCCCAACAGTAGGGTAAACTCGCGTCATTCGGTGACACGCCTGATTCGGTGAAACAACCAAAAATTATCTTTCGGAATAGTGCTTCAAAGCTTGTATCAACGAATTAGGCGTGTCACCGAATGAGGCGAGTTTACCCTACAGTCATGTACGCAACGCGCAACGTAGCGATCAAAATGAAACTGTCTCTGAAGCAGTATATGGAAAAGTGGTATCTAAGAGATGAGATGACTTACGATATGCTATGGAGAGCCAAGAATTAGCACTTTGGCTGGTCGACTGAGTAGACTGTTTAGCTCTGATAACGTCAATACTAAGCTGTGTATATATACCTACTAAAATCGTGCTACCTAATTTGTAACTTTTAACTTTAAGTAAAGGTAACATTTAAAGCTTTGAGAAAAATAATACAACTAATTTTAACTAGAATTTTAACGACAATGCAGATACTTTTTAAACTGCCCAGCAACTTATTCGTCACCATTCCAATTGAAACAAGTAGGGTTTTACATATTCATGTTTTTTTTTATAATAAACCCTATACCACCAAGAATTCATTATGACGTTATTACACGTTGTGTTAAGCCGGGCCACTAAATAAGTGAAATTAAAAAATAATTCATGCTCCCATATAAGCGTGCAATAAGGGATTTGCGGCGGCTCCTATGAGCTAGGCGAATATAGAGACGGACTTTTGTATAAAATAAATAAATAAATATTGGGGGACACCTTACACAGATCAATCTAGCCCCAAACAAAGCAAAGCTGTATTTTGTATGGGTACTAGGCGACGATATACATACTTATATTATACATACTTATACGTATAGAAAACAGTCACGACTCAGGAACAAATATCTGTGTTCATTACACAAATAAATGCCCTTACCGGGATTCGAACCCGGGACCGCGGCTTAGCAGGCAGGGTCACCACACCACCAACTACGCCAGACTGGTCGCATGGAATGTATGACGCCAAATCTTGGGATTCGTTGTCAAAGCAGACCCTTGGCTCCCAAATCCTAGATCCCATGAGCCGTGGCAGATGCCCGGATAATGCGAGGAGGATGATGATGATGGTGGAATACGTGTATAAATCCGTACAAGCCAAGTCTAAGGAAGAAGTACCACGGAAACATCAACATTATTTATGCTCCGTCTGTTGGCGCCACACACTTGGTTGATGCTCGATTATATGGCAATTTTACACATCATACATGTAAAGAATATGGGGCAAATTGTCAAAACTGACGTTCAAATGTTTTTTTTTTTCGAGAGTTGGCAGACAATGTAATTTCATCACTCACTTGTACTATTATATATTCTGTGCTTTAAGAGGGCTTTCGTGCTAAAAATAGTGAAATCGCAACCGAGCGCTCGATCATACCGTGTGTGGTATCAAATTAAAGGGCTTTGCGAGTAGTTTATAAATATATATCACATTATAGGACTTTTTCTACTTGGTCTAACAAAATATGAGAAAATGTCCAAAAGTGGTAATAATTGTACCGGTGAAGGCTCGTTTTCAAAAAATTGGCAAAAATCAATAATAGCAATTTATAATCACTAAGGCATAACAGCAATTTAAGTAAACGTTGCAGATTAATTTAGTACAAAACTTACTTCGATGTGATGTAGATTTTCAAAGAAATTGATACTTAATTTTAGGTAATTTCTGAAAAAAATTGAATTCGCCTTAGGCTAGTTTACTCTTTTTCAAAAACTTAAAATAAAAATCTAGTCTGAAATGATTGTGGTACAGGATATACGAATTATAAATTTACCCGTTTTAATATTCAAAATTGTCCAAATTTTACAAATAAGATCGACTGATTCAGCTCTATACGTGCGTTTTTCTAAACGTGCATTAGAGAAAAATTCATAATTAATTTAGTGAGTTCGTTTTCAAAAATCCAGTCTTATAAAAATCAAGATAATAAGATGCTCTAACTGAAACTTGAATTAAATAAATCTATTGGATAACGGGAAGTGTAGTATTTCACCGACTAAAACTATCAATTTTACATTCTTTTGACGTTTTTTTTTAAAGCAGCCTTAACAATAAAATTATTCTGTATAATGTACACTCCATTCTCTTAGGTAACAGTAAATGTGACATTAAAAATTAATTTGCCTTAACAATTTCTAAAATTTCAATTAAATCATTTTAAAAGGTCCGAGTTTTTTATCGCAAATCTAATAAAAGTTTGTAAAAAGGGTTGGGTCCATAAACAGATAAACTGGAATCCGGACATTTTAAATTTCATAAAACACTAAACAGGATATCTAAACGAAACCTCAAATCATGCAACAGCTCTGTTTCTCCATCCGGCGTCGCAATAAAGAATGCAAGTGGCAATAAACCGCAACAGCTCCTAGACTAGACTCTTGGACTACGCGATATTGCCAATTAAACTGGGCATTGCGCTGTTGCACACTTTATTTTATTGACTGTGAGAATTTGGTATTTGATGTTAAGGGAATTATCTTTTCCCCTCACTAGCTCGGAAACACGTGTTTTGTCCTTTAATACCAGCGGGTAAAAACGCATTTTATCCACTAGTGGGTAAAGTAATTTGACCTTGAATAAAGTCAAATTAACTGCTTTAAAATTGATAAAAGTAGGTGAATCTAGTAATAAAGATGATTTACCACCTGTGGAACTACTGGAAGCAGTGATAAACGCATTTTTTGCGTTGTAGTTTCCTCGCTATAGTGAGGGGAAAAGTTTTGTGTTACACTCGGGTGCAAATTTATTTTACTTCTCGTGTGTTAAAAAACTCGCAAGTTCGGGATTCTATTCTCGAACCACTCGCTTCGCTCGTGGTTCAACTATAGGATCCTTTCACTTGCTCGTTTTTTCAATTCCACACTCGGCGTTAAAATACAACTTTGCCCCCTTGTATAACAAATAACTATTTCATGTATCTATTTCTTATTTACTGAGTTTTCAGGATCATTTTTGTCATCTGCATCATGATGGGATCGAACCAAAGTAAAATACTGTAAAGTGATTTTATTTTCTGTTTACTTTTTTTTTTGTATTTAAACCATGATGTTGGTTAATTATGAAAGTTGTTTATTTTTCGGCTACACCTCGAGAGATCCTTAGTAAGTATACTTCACGTGCAATACAGCCAATTTCACTATTTCGGCACACATTTTTTGACGACCGGTCTGGCCTAGCAGGTAGTGACCCTGCCTGCTAAGACGCGGTCCCGGGTTCGAATCCCGGTAAGGGCATTTATTTGTGTGATGAGCACAGATATTTGTTCCTGAGTCAGGGATGTTTTTTATGTTATATAAGTATTTGTATATTATATATATCGTTGTCTGAGTACCCACAACACAAGCCTTCTTGAGCTTACCGTAGGACTCAGTCAATCGGTGTAAGAACGTCGGGGATCTTAAGAAACCTTCTGTGGAAAGCCATATACGCACTACAACTAAACAGACCATCCGGTCCGTCTATTTAGCAGTTTACCTGGCCCCGTAGCCGAATGGCATTTCTACGACGCGAAACGAAAACGAAACGCCGCGCCGCGTAAGGTAGTCTGGCTCTGTCGCGCCAATACGTAAGAGCGATAGAGGTAGAGCGTTTCGTTTCGTGAGCTTTTCGTAAGCGTTTGTGCATTCGGCTACGCACCCTGGCCTCCGGACGAATGCAACTCCTAAAACTTTATAGTGTTACAAAAAACAGAGCAGAGCTGGCTAAACGCCTAACGGCTCAGCCACGACATTGGTCTAAGCGCGACAGCGGTAAGCGGCAGCCATACATTGGAGCGAGACACAGCGATGGGACTTTTCATTCGTACGTATGGCTGCCGCTCACCGCTGTTGCGCTTAGACCAATGTCGTGGCTGGGCCGTAATAGACGCGTCGGGTGACCGGAAGGCTGGAGCTTGAGCTATCTTGCCCAGCGCATCGGCATTGCTGTTCAGCGCGGCAATGCCGTCAGCCTTCTGGGCACCCTACCGGCCGGCTCTGATTTACGTTCTATTTTTTATAGGGTTTTATTTTATAGGTAGATTCAGTTTAGTTATAGTTTAATTTATTAGTTCATAGTGTAGTTTTATTTGTGTTAGTTTAACTAACTAACTATTGTGGCTCAGTGATCCAAAGTGAATCTTGGCCTCCGAAACGAGAGATCGCCACCTGTCCCGATCCTGCGCAGCCTCTTGCCAGTCTCTGACTTGAAGCCGACGCAGATCCTCCACCACACTATCCTCCCAGCGGTACCTGGGTCGACCCGCCGGGCGGCCACCAGCCGGTCGACCCAAGAACGCTCTCTTGACAGCCCGATCGTCTCCCATTCTGAGTAAGTGACCGAACCAGCGAAGTCTGTGGGCTTTCGTTTCGCCGATGATATTGGGTTCGGCCACTAACTCCTCGATCTCAGCATTTTTCCGGACCCTCCAGGTGCCATCGTCTCTCTGAATAGGTCCCAGGATCTTGCGAAAAATCTTAATTAGTTAGTTTAATATGTATTTTTATTTTTAATAATCGATTACTAATAAAATCAAAAACAGTATATCTGTATATCAGTCTCTACAGTGTGTAGCCCAGACGACCAGATCTCATTAAGGCGTCAGCGGCAGTTGTTTGCGCCACGCACACGGCGCTTAATTACGAGGAAGAACATCCTGTATGTTCGGTACCTGCGGTGAAGTACAAATGCGCGTTTGTGGCTCGATACTTGTACGTACCATATCTATGAGACAAAATAGGTAATTAAAAAATGTGGTGGTATACTGGGTCAAAAAAATGAGATATTAGACGACAGAAGATCAGTATTGGCAAAGAGGATCGAGTATTATAGAGAGTTACTGTCGAAGTAAAATGTGTAATCACAGTGCATAGACTGCCATCTCTTGACACAGGCTTAAAACTTTTGAACCTCAGTTTTGACAATTTCGGCCATATTCTTAGCTTGATATGTGTTAAAATGTCAAATATTAATATTAGCGCCATTTAGCTGAGCGTACTCCAAAGGTGTAATGCCATCTAGGCCACCGTACCTTTTTCTGTATGGTACGGAGGTACGTTTTTTTCTTAGACTTTATCTGTCTATACGGAGTTATATATGTCTTTGGTATTGGCTACCTGAAATGAAATGAAATGAAATATTTATTTTCCAAGTAGGCATATTACAATGCGCTTATGAACGTCAAATAAAGCAGTGGAACCTGACAATGGAACACAATTTCTTCGAATTTTAAATAGAATGGAGATGTTTGATAATAAAATAACGCCTCGATAAATGCCAGAAGATTTAATTTGGCATTTTGAATTAAATATTTTAATATTTTTTAAGTCCTAACTCAACATTTTTATGAGAACATCTCCGTCCTTTATTATTGCCTCCTAAGTTCCAGACCTATTGTTTTTTTTTAGATACTTATTTTATAAAAGTTACTTACAAATAGTAGGTAAGTAGTAGGTATTGGAATAAAGCCCTTATAAGGGGGTTTTGGAAATCAGGACTTGTCCAACTCTAGCCAGACTCGAATAAGATGACATTTCGCAGCGCACGTTTAAAATTTCGCAAAAAAACTGTAATAGTGTTGCCAAACTATCGATCTTTTGTCACGATAAAACGCGAATCGTCCTCGTCAAGTAAATAATGAAAACAAATTACGTTTTCATGTCTATTATACCTCACGAAGCTCCTCCAGGATTATCCGTCCATCACGGTTTATTGTGAAATGTCAGACAAGCTTTATTACGGTAATACTTATATTTTATACTTTATTCGTTTTAGTATCTAGGCAAGATAGTTTAAATGAAAAGAGAAGAATAGTAGAATGTATGGGGCTCTAAAAATTCCGTTCTAACTCTTCTATTTCTGCACACACTCTAAAAGGAACAACTTTTTTTTTAATTTTACGATAAAATTTTAGGGAGTTGCCTATTTTGTACAATTAGCGCAGTTTTCACAGATTTATAATTGCATTAGGCAAATTGTATAGTACTCTTATTTGATAAAACGTAACTTTGTACGAAATCATCATGAGATTTTGTTATAAAAAGTTTTCCCTTTTAAATAGATTTTTTTTTGATAAAATCATCAAGCTTAGAAGAATAAAACATGTACCTTCGCCACGTAATAGAAGCGCTTAAGAACTAACCGTTCTTTAAAAGTTTATACATAAATTAACTTGGCTACCTTACAATATTTTAACTTTCACACTTTGTAACAAACTATATGTATATTTAACAGGTAACGGAAAGGAGTTCATTATGGAAAAATTAAAACTACGCCGACTTCATTTAGGTTTATCTTCTACCGGGATAAACTGAAGAGTCTGAAAGAGAATATAACTTGGAACAAAACGTTATGAAAAAAGCATATCAAAACATTGTAATACCTACATGTAAAGTAATAATTGCATAATTAATTATCAAGAAATATTAAAATGTAGGACATAGACAACAAAAACCTTAGCTGCAATAACTGTCGAATTAATTACTTTCTATTTTTTTTTTTCGAAGAAAAACATAACGGTTTTTAATATAATTTGGCGACACTATGTCTTAAGCATATGCCACGACAAAGCGTGCCATCTTAGCATGCGCCGACGTGAGCCAGGCCAGTGATGCGCAACATGATTTATCGATATCGATTAAATAACCAATTACGTTAATGGCCGCCATCATTTTCAGGGGAAGCGGTAACGAGTTTTAGTTTGTCACGATCCCGCTTTGTTTGGTTTATGTTAGGTAAGCTGGAAAGTGAAGTAATTGCAGATATTTAATAGCGACGAAAAGCTTACAAAATGTCTTAAAAGTAGACTGTACTTTAGGTAGATTATTATAATCTTAATATGTATATTTAAATATGTTCGAGTTTGTAGTTTATTTACTTATCGTTTGAGCAAGTACAACATGAGATCCCCTCGATAAAATGTTTTTTTTTTCTTTTTCATGTTTGCACTAACCAATTTCGGTCTACAAAATAAACTTGGTTACTAGATTAAAATAAATAGAACAGTAATAAAATCTGAAGCAATAAAACGTCCTTCATCAGGAAATTAAAATACTTACTTCCAAAGCCCCCACAATAAAATTTTAATTACAACACATTGCTAAATGGTACCACAATAAAACATTTACATTTAGTAATTGCAAAACCAATAACAATTTACATCAGTTAATCGAAGGCAATTAAGAGTGCCGATAGATTACAACACTAAAATGGCAGCGACAGGTGCACTGAAGCACAGGAATATCGATAGAGCTATAGATTGCGGTCGGTGCTTCCCTAGTGGGTAGCTGTGACCTTATGGTAACACATGTTATTGGCGTGTTCAGGAGGTCTGTTCAGATGGATTTTTTTGTTGTCAAACGGTTAGTTTTAAATGACATTATCAGCAGAGTTTTCACATACTTGACGCGGCATAGCACACAACTGCAGCAGGCGTAGCACTCTAGTTCGATAAACTTTATTGCATCGGTGCGTCCCTATCGCACTTACAAATAGTGCGAAAAGGACGGCCTGACGTTATATCGTTTATCACGCGATCATTCTAGCCTGCCTATTTCTAATTGAAATGAAATGAAATGATTTTATTTGCCATTAAATGTGGTATACAATGGTGTTAAATATATAATATTAGAGCTAAACACATTTAGGCTTTAAAAAGCCATGCAAATTGTGATATTCTAAGTCTAAGTTTATTTTCATGGAAAATGTTTTAATTTGTATTTCATGTTTAGGTACATATTATTATTGTTATCCAACAAACATGCATTATTGTGTATGTACCTACTTGTTATAAAGCTAATAAGTATTATAAACGTAGAATTGTAAATTATGAATGTTAAACTAATAATCTAAAAATTCCTTTAGACTATAATAACACTTGTCAACAAGAATTAAATTGTAGTAATGTAATAGGTAATACGGGAAGTCTGTTTATTATACATGTAAAAATTAAAATAAATATAGGACATTCTTACACAGATTGACTGAGTCCCCCGGTAAGCTCAAGAAGGCTTGTGTTGCAGGTACTCAGACAACGATATATTATATAATATACAAATACTTATATTTATAGAAAACATCCCATATATGGGTTAAATTGTGGTGTAGGCGAGAGGCTGGCAACCTTTCACTGCAATGTCACAGTTTCGTTTTCTTCTAACCCCTTATTTGCCAAGAGTGGCCCTGAAGCTTTAGTGGTTTCATGTGCTCTGCCTACCCCTTTACGGGATACAGGCGTGATTGTATGTATGTATGTATAGAAAACATGTTTATTGTATATTATTTGAATTTGTCTTTACCTAGCGAAATATTTAGACTGATTGCGGTGAGGTCAACAAGATAATTTATTACAATTTTGTTCGTATATCTGTTTTACTAAAGCCATAAGAATAATTATAACATCCTATTAAACCTGTTTGAATATGCAATTATATTTTGCATGCATGTTTGGTAAACTGGTTTTATGGAAATGGCTCAGAATTTCGCATTTAATTGGAATTTACAATTACGATCCAGTAACATTTTAGCTGTTTTACTTACATAATCACGGATATTGATAATTTTATGAGACAAGGAAACATTAAACTAAATGATGGCGTAAAATCACACCTTGAAAGAACAGTGTTTTTATCAACATTAGAATCCCCAAAAATTAGTTCAACCATGTAAGTATACATAGTTCTCTAGAATCATCATCGCCAGCAAGATGCTGAGGTGAAGCCATTTCGTGGCTAATTATTTTCTATTTATGTCATTCTTAAATATTGTTTAGTTCTGCATGCTCAAAAATAAATCATATTTTATTCCAAACTATCATTACATCGCATTGCACCAAAATTATACTATACTTAGTCTCTGTTATTGAAACCAAACTTTCCTATTGCTACAACTACGATTTTCCTGGATTTCACTTAGACTGTAACCTCTGAAAAACTATCGTGCAAACGATTTCTGATACAGCGTTCTAGCGGAAGCGTTTCCAAAAACAAATACCGAGTATCAATTCCACCCACAAGCTGCTTTCTCTTTAGAAAAGACCTAAACACCATCGCTATTTCTATCTTTGTTGAATAGTCGTCTATGAAAAACCAGTAAAGAAAAAGGAATCCGCGATTCTGCTTACAGTGATCCGCTTGTTTAAGCTTAAGACGCTACGGACAGGAGCGAAAATGCTAAAATTGAGCCCCTTTCAATTTGGGAATTTTAGTTAAATATACGTTTTAGATTTAGCGAAAAATAGTTCTAAATCAAGGTTCCGCTCTCGACTGTTTCCTCCTTCAAAACTTAATCAATCGTAACGAAATTTGAGAATCTGAATAATAATGAAATAATCTGTGTTGGACCGTTTAGTTATTTTGGCTAATTGTTACCAATTTTCCACACCACACCTTTTTTTCCGCCATAATCAATAAGGCCGATTTTGGAAATTTTTGATGGGTTCTATTGCCTGTGAAAACTGGAATATCAAAAAAAGCAAAACGGTCCGACACAGATAAAAATAGTTATAATCTGTGTTAAAAAAATCATTGCTCTATCTTCAAAAATCAGGGAGGAAATAGTCGAGAGCATTTGTATGGAGAATTCACCTCTCCTGTATCCTCTTAAGGATTACCAAAAATATGTTATTACAAGCACACATGCTAGTCTCAAACTCAAATTAGTCAAATATACTGTACTATCTGTGTGTACTCTGTATAGGTTTTACGAAAATACAAAGCTCGATCCTGCTCGCTAAACGGAGCCATTTTTGTTATGAAACCAAGCCCAGAATCGCGGCAAAAAATATCGCTTGTTTGGCACATTTTGACTTATCAGATGCCTATCAATATTTTCAATGAGAGATCAGATAATATCAATATTTTTAATCTCAGTGGTTTATTGGTGTCACAGTAAAAGTAGCTTAAACTTGCACACAAACTCTTACGAAAGTTTTAGCCTCATTTTCATGGTGTTCCCACACTGGCTGTTATGAATGTATTACAACATGGTGTGACAGGGACAGTGCGATTGCGCGATGGCGCGCTGTCCCTGTCACGCGATGTTATATAACATTTATAACAGCCCACTGTGGGAGCACCGTCACAGTAGACGGCATGATGTAAACGTTTGAATATAACAATGCTGTTAAAAGACATGAAACATGGTCACAAAATTGTCATTATCCGTGTCCCTATTCTGAAACAGGCCACATAACATTTGGCTCTGTAAGCAATTGCAACCAGCTGGAAGTTCTTAAAGACATAAGCCGTTTTGGAGCTAAGCCGCCGTTGCACCTGGGATGTCCGCTGTCTCCGATATTTAGCCACGTCGGGAGCAGATATTGCGCTCCCGATACGGTTTAGAGTGAAGTTTAGTAGCCAGAGAGGGTTTGAGAGAAATATATTCAGTAAACTTCTCTCAAATCCATACTAATATTATAAATGGGAAAGTGTGTGTGTGTCTGTTCTGTTTGACTGCCTTTCATGGCAAAACCGTATTGACGTGATTTTAAGTGGAGATAGTTGAAGGGATGAAGAGTGACATAGGCTACCTTTGTCTCTTTGTAACGCGAGCGAAGCTACGGGCAAAAGCTACTAAAATATAAAACGTGGTTTTAATCAGTGAGCATCGAAAGTATCGAAACCGTTTGTAAATTACTATCAAGGTATGTCAGTCACTCACTCATCTTTCGCGGCATTATTTGTATAAGCAATATCAACATGGGGAAGTACAATCACAAAATACACGGGTAACATACCTACGTCGTTTTGATGTCAGCAATGTTATAATGGGCCTTTACCTCTTACTTTCAAACTATTTACGAAAGTGCCTATTAACACTAATTGTAGATTTAAGCCCCCCCCCCCCCCCTTCCCGGACGATGACAAACAAATATTCGGTTGTATAGGTTGTTTTTATAGGCAAAAAAATTGTCAGTGTAGTGATTAATTAAATATTATCGCTTTAAAAATTATCGATACCAAGCACCAGTAATAGCTGATGGGTTTATAAATAAAACGTTCATAAAGGATCTTCTCTATATTCAATCCATATGTGAGTGTGCACGGGAAAACGTCCCACTTTGTCGATTCCTATAAAACCGCTTTGTCAGTTTCTTCGTATAAAGATACAAGTAAATCTCGCCTTAATGGTAACCGACAAAGTGGGGCGTTTTGCTAAACAACCTCGCATATTAGATTTCTACTACTAGTGAACGCTCTCGTTGATTTTCTCTAATAAAATCGTTACAAGACGAATGTAAGATACTAGAAGCGATTTTAAAGTGCCATTGTGTGTTTTGGCTCAGTATTTGAAAAAATACGTTTGTTCCAGTGTATTTTAAATCAAAATCTGCTTTTATTACCCAATTCAGGCCCCGTAGCCGAATGGCATTTCTCCGACGCCAAACGAAAGCGATACGCCGCTGGCTCTGTCGCGCCAATACGCAAGCGCGATAGAGATAGATATCTACTAGCGCTTCGTTTCGTGAGCGTTTCGTGAGCGATTGTGCCATTCGGCTAGCCACCCTGGTTATATTATTTCCACAAAACTGCCAATATTTACTCCGAGGTTAAAAATGAGTACCTAAATAATGTTTTAAGCGTTTTTATATTTGAGTCGGAATATTTTCATTTGTTTACAATTGTAAACAAAGGTATTAATTTTAGACATTTTATGTTGTTATAGGTTTCTGAACGGTTTTGTTTTGATCAAACATAGAATAATAAATTTCATATTTAGCTCAGAAACCGATTTGTAAGAAACAAATTCTCTTTATTACCGAATGTATGTTGTTTTTGTCTAGCCTTCAGTATGAAATCACGTCTGACGAATACGTTCTTATTTATTTTATCCCGATTCTTTTGATGTATTATTCTACGATCTTAGCATTACTAGTCCAAGTATTTTTCTAGCTAAGAAAAACCTTTTCGTTAGTTAATCTAGGCTTGTAGAAGCCAGTCGACCGAAATATGTCAGAAAAATTGGCTTTTTTGTTCTGCGCATTTGTTTTTTCTTCTAATAATGCCAAATAATAATGGTAATTTTTAAATAGGTAACAAATGCTACAAATCTTCAATGAGCCAGTCATTCTGACTTAAATATTTGTAAACAAGGTTGAAACATAAGTTAATTCATTGAAGTATTTTTTTACAGGTAATATGGTAAATTCTGTACCTAGTTAATAAACATGAGCACTTATATTCTTTAAGGAAACTATAGGTCTATTGTAAATGCAATTACCACTTATATGTATCTCATACTGTATGTGACCGTTTGTTTCTTTCTCAATAAAAAAAAATTCTAGCATGCGAATTTAATGTCGGTACGAATCTTTATTTTTCGTTCAAAAACCATTTGGTCAATTATTATATTTTTTTTTTATTATTATTCAGAATTATAATAAATACAAAAAAAAAAACTCTTGAGTCAACTGTGTTGCGGTTCTTTTTGGTAAGATATGGCGGCGGAGGAGAACATCTTACTTAGCAAGAGGCAGACATATTCTTAAAGTTTTGAATACGAAAGATTCAGTCACTTATTTATTTATTTATTTATTTAATCTTTATTGCACAAAGAAAATACAATTGTACACAAGGCGGACTTAATGCTATAAGGCATTCTCTACCAGTCAACCTTCGGGCAAAACAGAGAAATTGTAGGCGGTGCAACATTAAATTATATTAAGAACAAAATAGTTAAGCTATTTGCACAATATTATTAAGCTAACCTATATGTAATATATGAATAAACATACTTACACACAGATAATATTAATACATACATACAATATATTTAAATACATAAAAAAATACATACATATACATACATATGACATCAGATGAAACTTACAAAAATGAAATACTAAGGATTTGTCATTCTACCAGCAAAGTACTTAATCAGGGATTTTTTAAACGCAAATCTATTCGGACATTGTCTAAGTTTGACTGGGAGACTATTCCAAAGACGAGACACCTGAACAGAGAAAGAATTGGACATGAAACCTGTTCGGTGAGATGGTATTGACAAGGAAAGACTTATCTATCTGACAAGCATTTTTTTCTTACCTTTCAACAGCAGTACGAAGTTCTTCTTATCATCTCCGCCTTTCGGGTACTCCCAGTCGACATCCAGACCGTCGAAGTTGCGGTCTCGTAGATAGGGGATTGCGGAGTAGATGAAGGTCTGGCGAGCGTAGCGGGAAGCAGACATCTCTTTGAACTTCTGGGTACCGAAGGACCATCCACCTGGAAATCAATTTTGGCATTAATTTTATGACAATACATATTATTTCCGAAGTTATATAATTATTCCAGCACGGGTAGCATGGTCGCGCGATAGACGATAAAATATCAGGCTGTCCCTATCGCACTATTAGTAAGTGCGATAGGGACGGCCAGATGTTTTACCATTTATCGCGCGACCATAATTGCCTGTCAGGAATAGGTATATTTATATAAAAAAGTATTATTAAAATTAAACAAAATCAGCGCTAGAATCAAAGCGTATTTGTATGTTTTTCTATCAAGATAAATAAATAACTACTCGAGGATAATCTTACACAGATTATTATCAAAGCACCCTTAACGCGTGCGTTGCAGGTATACGCAAAAAAAAACATAGTATTAGATATTATTATTAAGACATGACTACTAAAGTACTTGTTAACTGCTTACTGTAGATGTCAAAGATAAATAGTGCTCATAATTATGGCTATTTTAATAAGTCGATACGAAGTTTTTTTTATAGGACATTCTTAAATAGATTGACCCAGTCCCACGGTAAGCTCAAGAAGGCTTGTGTTGTGGGTACTCAGTACTCAGACAACGATATATCCCTTAAATGCATAGTGACCTATACATGCATCGTGCATTTTTGACTCTAGCGACAGACTATCGTCATGCATTTAAGGGACATATAATACATAAATACTTATACACATAGTAAACATCCATGGCTCAGGAACAAATATCTGTGCTCATCACACAAATTCCCGGGGCCACGGCTTAGCAGGCAGGGTCACGACCAACTAACTACGTTACGCCAGACCGGTTGACAGATTCATAAACTACTTAAAAGATAAACCATTAATCGAATCGCTTTGAAACCAATACCATTCAACGAGTCCAATATAATCTTAACGCCCAAGGTAACCAAACATACCAATCGTTTTCTCCACAAAGCAAACAATCATAAAGTGATGTGAAACAAAAAATATCGATGTCGACACTCGCAACAGATTTCGCAAAGCGAATAATGCTCGGTTACGCCATGGCTCTAGTTAGGGAAACGGGTGTAGTTTTTATCGACATTCCCGTGAAAATAGGTGAAAATGTCGATTGTAAATTGCGTGGGAAAGACTTGGCGGCTTGGTTGCATTCGCATATGAGATAGTGTGTTATGATATATCGATATCTTTGGTTTAACAAAGAAATGCATGAATTTACTTTATTATTATGAGCAATAAATTTGTATCAATAATATATGATTAAGTAGAAATAAGTTTACATTTTAAGAAATGTAACATAATGAATAAGTTGCATCAGACTACTTACAGTTTGTTGGCCATTTTACTTAATGTTGTACAGTAAAATACGTAATCGCATTTAAATTATAAGAAAAAAAAAACAAACAACAGTATAATCATCCAGAGGGGCCAGAAATTGGTATATTTGTTTAAAACAAATACATTTTTAATTTAGAATTACTCATGAGTAACTTAAATGTAAGAACGTAACACGAACCACCTTTAAAAACCCATTAATTTGATAAGAAACATGGGATAGGTACCTATCAGTAGAATAAAGTCCCATAAAAAATGGTGACATAACATTCCTAACCTTTTTACATATTTTTTTGATTCTGTCGATTATGATGACCAAAAGATTAATCGTGACAATTTTCATACTTTTTAACCCCAGACGTAAAAACGACGGGGTGTTATAAGTTTGACGTGTCTGTCTGTCTGTTTGTTTGTCTGTGGCATTGTAGCCATGTTTCATGAAAATCAAATTTTTAATTTTTAAGGTTTTTCAAATTTTTAATTTTGTGGTTAGGTTATAACATCATTTGAGGCATTTTGCTTTCAGGGTGCATCGCACCATGACATAATAATACAGTGGAATCTCGATAACTCGAATCTCAAGGGAAAAGCAAAAAAATTCGAGTTAACGAGTTTTCGACTTAACAAGAACTTCGAGATACAGTGGTTTAACTGCTGGAATTTCGACTTACAAAGGCGCAATTTCTAGGTTTGTTTTTGGATTTGTAGAGTAAGTTTTATATTACGTACCTACGAGTATACTTATTAGGTACAGTATTATATAACAAATGACACATAAATGAAATAAAGTCTTCAGTTTCCTTTTTGTACTCATATTTATTTATTTAATCTTCATTGAACAAACAACTTATGGTACAAAATATTTACTTTATTCCAAAAAGCATTTTCTACTAGTCAACCTTTAGGCAAAAAAGTATGTTGTAGTTAGTTAAGGTTAAATAAGTAGGTACTGACTACAGTAGTCATCAGTAACTGATGGATAAGCTTCACGAGACATCGTGTCCTGTAACTCCTGTGTCGACAAAGAAAAAACGTCAACAGCTGTTCGAGTGTATTAATTGCACGTGTACAAGACAAAAACAATAGATTTGAAAGCCCTGGGTGGCTAGCCGAATGGCACAATCGCTCACGAAACGCTCACGAAACGAAGCGCTAGTAGATATCTATCTCTATCGCGCTTGCGTATTGGCGCGACAGAGCCAGCGGCGTATCGCTTTCGTTTGGCGTCGGAGAAATGCCATTCGGCTACGGGGCCTGAGCCCGAACATTCATCGTAGATTTTATTGATATTATTTCTGGGAATTCCGAGTAAGACATCTTTTTATTTTACTTAGTACGACTTACAAAGTCTCCTTTTCGAAATTCGAGTTATAGAGTATAAGAATGTACTATCAATTCTTCCTAGGGACAACATTTTGTTCGAGTTACAAAGTCTGAATAATTCGAGATACCGCGTATTTAGGGGTTCAGCGGAAGGGAATGGCATTTTTATTCGACTTACTGAGGATTTCGACTTAACAAGGTTCGAGTTATAACTCCCTATAGGGATTCCACTGTACAATGAACGACGGCATCACGTAATACAGACAAAAAAACAATTCCCAAAATACGCAATAAAAGGTACCAATAAAAGGTAATCACGTTATGTCACAGTTCTTAGTACTTTAGGAACTTTAATTGGTTATTTTACGTTATTATAGTTAATTGATCGAATTCATCAATCAATCAATCAATTGAGCGCTGGTGGCCTAGCGGTAAGAGCGTGCGGCTTTCGATCCGGAGGTCGCGGGTGCGAACCCCGGCTCGTACCAATGAGTTTTTCGGAACTTATGTGCGAAATGTCATTTGATATTTGCCAGCCGCTTTTCGGTGAAGGAAAACATCGTGAGGAAACCGGACTAATTCCAATAAGGCCTAGTTACCCTTCGGGTTGGAAGGTCAGATGGCGGTCGCTTTCGTAAAAACTAGTGCCTACGCCAAATCTTGGGATTAGTTGTCAAAGCGGACCCCAGGCTCCCATGAGCCGTGGCAAATGCCGGGATAACGCAAGGAGGATGATGATGATAGTTAATTGATCAAATTACACCCAAACGGAAGAAAGGTTACTTAACAACGGAACTCTCGTCCATTAAATATAATTTTAAAACACAATGTATGATTAGGTTATCGATGTATTCAATCAGTTATCATTGATTTGATCAATTACATGACCACATGCGTGTTCTAGCCCGACTTTGCGGGTTTTTTTTAAGTTTCTGTTACGTTCTACTTCTACTCCTTTGTTATTTAAACGAACAATCTCTTTGTTGCAACTTATAAGTTATAATCCGATCACTACAATGCATAATAGCTACTTTTTGTTTCGTTATCTGTGTAACCGCCTTTAAACGGTTCAAGTGATATATCTAACCTAACAGGTACCATACACAACTACCCATTACTTAACTAGCAGTGTTAAAATAAATTTAGTAATACGAAATGCCAAACAAAAAATAAGTGGGAAAAAACAGATGATCTTATGTATAACTAGCTTTTTTCCGCGCGTACTAAAAACTAACCTTGTTTTCCCATACAAAATTTGGACCCCCATTTCACCCCCTTAGAAGATGAATGTTAAAAAATCCTTTTTTAGTGCTCCTCTACACCTTATAAGGAACCTACGTGCCAAATTTTGAATCTCTAGGATCAGCTGCTTCGGCTGTGCGTTGATATGTCAGTCAGTCAGTCAGTTTCTTCTTTTATATATTTAGATAAGTTATATAATTTTTGATTGTCGTTGTCTCATCAAAGATCTTGCTAGACCACCTAGGGTTTATTGATTGACACAATCATTAACGTAGGTATTTTTTAACTTTTAATTATATCAACCACAAAAATATCGATACTTGGGTGTGATAGTTGAAAAGTTTCACATCCCTATTTTCAAGAGCTTCGCGGGCTATTCGTAGATATTAGCTTCCTTTATAGCATTATGAAGAGTTTTTAAAATGAATTTATCGTAGATGTTGAAAATGTAGCGAAAGAAAATCAAACCTAAACCTACAACATACACCTACAACTGACGTATAGCAAGACATGCCATGACGTCACAATGAGTGACCACACCTCGAGAATTGGATTTATTTACTTTGTTAGAAAATTAGCAAAATTTAACTACGTAGAATTTTAAGACCTGAATATATTCTTAGTCGTTAATAGAGCCGGAATCACTTAGTTTGTATTACGTTCATTGATACACCCTGTATATTACAGTTCTGTTATTGAATGAGTAAAAAGAGTATTTTTTTTTATGAAATAGGCAGCAAACGAGCAGGCGAGCCGCCTGATGGGAAGCAGTTATCGCCGCCCATGGACATAAGCAACATCAGGGGAGCCACTTATGCGTTGCCGACCTTTAAGAACCCTAAATACCTGCTTTTTGAAGAACCCCATATCATAGCGCAAGGGAAACAGAAGGTAGCTCTGGTGGAATGCCACAACTTGCACGTATTCTGGTTGCATTGGATAAAAAGCAGTTTAATAATAAATTTTCTAGAATTCCTTTTCCCAGATAAGATTCAAATGTGAGAATATGATATGCTACAAAAGGAACTCGAAAACAAAGTCGGATTCAGCGGATTTACATATAAAGCGGATCTTTGTATGGAACCCTTAGAACGATCTCCACACACTTGACCAACTGGCGTAACGAGAAACCGCCCCGGGCTAGCATGGCACACAGATATATACCGTTCTAATACTAGCATATACCTTTTAACACAGATATACACGGTGAAACAAAGAGGACCAGCCATATTTTCTTCACTGACTTCACTGTCATAATGGACAACTTTTATCATAGGTCACCAATGCTAAAATCGTAAAAAATTGGATGTCCAAACATTCCGACTGACATGATGATGCTGCTCATTTTTATGGAACAGCAATTTTTTTTCCGATTTCTGTATTGGTTCCATAATAAAAGTTGTTCTATGACGTTAAAAGTCACTATGCAAAGTTTGTCTGGTCCTTCCGTTTTATTTCATCCTGTATCCTGTAGATTAACCCTTAAATTGGCAAGAGTAAAAAATGTCAAAAACGAGTGAGATAGTATAATACCTTTATTGAGTAGTGTCTTAGGGTCTACAGAAAAATATTTAAAAAAATCCAGCATTAATAGTTTTTCAGAAAATCTATGTACATCACCATGCACGTTGCCAATTTCGTGGCAATAGAGCTACTTTCTGGTATGTACATGCTGGTTACCGCTGCCAAGAAGGTAGTAAATTATTTTGTATAAAAATAAAAAGAAAATTATACAAAAAAAAATTTTTTCTCATCATTAAAGCAATTTCTTTTTTTCGTTTCTCCTACAACGTCAAAACAAAGAGGCATATTGTATTTGGTGCAGTAAACTTAGCCCTTGCAATATCTGCAGCGAACATTTTTCTGTCCACTCTCAGGAAATAAGTAGTAGTAGATTGTGTTACAAGGGAATAAAATAATTTTGTTACCATGTGACATATACTGATTTTCACATCACCTGTGAAATCCTAAAATAAGTTCTTAATCGACATTTTTTTGTACATTAGGTATATTATATGTGCTTACACGTTTTGTGCGCTAATATTTTATACTGGCAACACAAAGTTCTTAAACAGAAAATTGTCACTTTGCTCCCTCCTAACAGGGAAGAAAAGTACCCTTTCCGAATGGGTGATACAATGAAAATGTCCTATGTTGTAGAACCTAACACTATTCGTCGAACCTTACTGTTGCCTCGAAATATAAATTAGCTCAGGACACGTAAAGAAATTGTCTACGTATACAAATACATACATTAACAGTTTTTTTGTATACTTTTGCAAAAAACAATTACTATTTTACTACCTAAGGTAGTTGAGTTTCCGATTCGTTAAAACTGTATGCAACTAGTTACAAACAAAGAAGGAAAATTCTTCCCTTGCCCCTGGTTGCGAAGCATGGTTGCGATGACAACCGAAAGGGTATCCAGCATACATTACGAAATAAAAATAAGCCCCAATAATACTCCAGTCTTTACGAAGTTCTTACATACTCATTTTTAGGGTTCCGTAGTCAACTAGTTAACCAACAACCCTTATAGTTTCGCCATGTCTGTCTGTCCGTCCGTCCGTCCGTCCGTCCGTTCGTCCGTCCGTCCGTCCGTCCGTCCGTCCGTCCGTCCGTCCGTCCGTCCGTCCGTCCGTCCGCGGATAATCTCAGTAACCGTAAGCACTAGAAAGCTGAAATTTGGTACCAATATGTATATCAATCACGCCAACAAAGTGCAAAAATAAAAAATGGAAAAAAATGTTTTATTAGGGTACCCCCCTACATGTAAAGTGGGGGCTGATATTTTTTTTCATTTCAACCCCAACGTGTGATATATTGTTGGATAGGTATTTAAAAATGAATAAGGGTTTACTAAGATCGTTTTTTGATAATATTAATATTTTCGGAAATAATCGCTCCTAAAGGAAAAAAAGTGCGTCCCCCCTCTAACTTTTGAACCATATGTTTAAAAAATATGAAAAAAATCACAAAAGTAGAACTTTATAAATACTTTCTAGGAAAATTGTTTTGAACTTGATAGGTTCAGTAGTTTTTGAGAAAAATACGAAAAACTACGGAACCCTACACTGAGCGTGGCCCGACACGCTCTTGGCCGGTTTTTTTTTATGTTAATGCTATATCTTTACAACCTTTATAAGGTATCATCATTCTTATCTGTCGAATCTACATCTCTAACTTGCATTCAAGGTATTTGTAATTCAGCTTCTGATTTTATTGATGGAGGTGAATGATCAACTGTAGATGGAGTGGCTATGGATTGAACAGACTTTAATGTGGGCAGTGCATCATAATTAACTGTAGATGAAGAGGGTAGAACTTCCTCTATTATGGATGAAAGAGAAGTAACGTACATGCTAACAGAAATAATCGTGCTTCATGATATTTGTCAATTGTCAACCTAATCTCAGACTGACAAGACAAGTAGTCTAGCAAAATTTCATTTGATGTAATCGATCCAAGGAAGAATTTTAAGAAACTGGATCAGTAGTAGGGTACCCCCGTTACCAGCCCGGGTCTGGGGCCTGCTCCCAGGACCCCACCACCGCCCATCCATGGTCTTACTGAACCTAAAAAAAAAAAAAAAAAAAAAAAAAAAAAAAAAAAAAAAAAAAAAAAAACTAATAGCCCCCCATTTAGATTCATTGCGCTGGGTCTCGACGCTCTCAGAAGCCTCCTTCTAGTATTTACAGAATACGTTCTTTACACAATAAACCTTGTGCACGACGGTCACAAAAGGATTACCGACCCTTTCTATTGTTCGATCTGGACTCGGCGCTAGACCATTGTTACCCTACCCAGCTACCTGGCAGTGTCATGCACACCTTTTCCTTGTGTCTCATACTGATAGGTATTTTATAATAAATTTTTAGTATAACTTTGTAATCATATGGATTGCGATTCTAACCTAACCTAACCTAATTAAAATACCTAACTTTTCCATTCGTAACCTAACCAAATTTAATTAAAACCTACTCTTAGTTAACCTAAGTAGTCTAGACTTACCTTTATGAAACCTAACTGAGTTTCACCTACTTTTACTTTTATTTCTATAAATGTAGGTATTTATGAAATGTATTATAATTACGTTTTAACTTAAGAACTTCTGAGTTACATTTAAGTTTATCCAAATACCTAAACTTAACGATCCTATCTAGCGTATCTTTCTTTTTCTCGAATATTTATGATATCTTATACCTATTTCTATCATACATCTCTTTGTTGTATTACCAAATTTGTACATATGATTAATAAGTCAATTTTTTGATTACGTCTTAATAAAAGTTAATTTCCCATCTTATCAAACTTTTTTTTTTACATATATTTCAATGTTTTGTATCTGAATAAACCTCGGTAATTTTGTGAAGTTGCGTTTTTGCTTAATTGCTTTATTTATTGTACCTTCTTTGAATAATTTACTTACCTATGTCTATTATTATTTTTTATGACTTGTGTATTGTTTAAGAGAATGCATACTTTCAATAAACTTGTTACGACGTGAGAAACTGAGAACCGGTTAAAACATGTTTAAGGCTAATTCTATGTGAATAAAAATGTCTTTTGTGCATTTTTAAAGATAATATATATTTATTGTTTCCGCTTATTTGAATGATTCGGGTTTTGGGTAAAGAGATCCTTCGACGAACATGTCAAGGCATGATACTTTCTATTCATATTTAACAAAGAGCATTAACTGGTGTAAACATGTTTTAGACTAACGCACCGGTAATTCTTGTGACTTGAATTTATTATTGTAACAACTTAGTTGCTTTATTATAGATGTTTATTGTATTGTAAAATGACAAAAAGTTTATTGTTTGCGTTCAGGTATAAGATGAACTGGTTGAAACAAGATTTATGGTACGTTCCCCTGCTCTCTACCATATTACGAGTATAAAAGCCAAAGAGAGTCGAGGCTGAATAAGTATTCC
Organism: Leguminivora glycinivorella; assembly: GCF_023078275.1. Taxonomy (NCBI): domain Eukaryota; kingdom Metazoa; phylum Arthropoda; class Insecta; order Lepidoptera; family Tortricidae; genus Leguminivora; species Leguminivora glycinivorella. The sequence goes on from NC_062984.1 coordinate 17,826,508, forward strand.
TGTAGAGGCAGCCTTCTGTACCAGAGCTCCTTGTATCTAGTGTGGTATATAGAGAAGTGGAGTGTGCGTTCAAAAGTGAAGTGTTTATAGACAGATCCAACAATGGACGTGAGTATGTTTTTCTTTTTAAATTACTGTAACCCATATTGCCTTTTTATAATATTGTTTCGTCTAGTGTTCTTTGTATTTAATTAATAGAATTGTTAATAGTGTTTAAAATATTGTCTTTCATTGTTTCAGTTCTCTGAAAATACTTTCAAGAACTATTACTACCCGGAAAATCAGGGTGATTCAACCGATGAGGAAGGTACAGCTGGTTTCAAAGTTAAGCAAGCCCTCGCAAAGAAACGTCCTGGAAATAATATTGACAGCTTCTTTGAACGACCTAAAAAGCAGTGTAAAACCTTGAAACGGTCTTCGAATGTAAGCAAAAGTTCGCCAGAAGGCGTGGCTAATTTATCATCTGGACAAGATGATGGGGCGTATTCATCTCACTTAATTAAAATAGAGATATATGATATGCAAACAATCAAAAACATCCCATCCACGGAACACTGGAAGCACGCGGACGTCAGACTGAAGTATTTTGCGTTGGAAGACGACTTGGAATTACAAAATACGCGAAATATTGTATATAATATTACAAAACAATTAGCTTCTAAGGACACATGTGTAAAATATTTTATAGATAATAAGAAACAGTGATAAATATAATTTTTAACGATAGCAGTAGGATAGTGTTAAAGTGTTTCACATTTCTTATCTTTCCTTTTTATGATTTAAGTAAATTTCCTTGTAAGATATTCTTTTGCATTGTTTCACATTCCAAACAAAATAAATAAGAAATAAAATGTTGTCAAATGTCTGTAGTTTTATAAAGGTTACTATGTGAGAATTCAAAATAAAAATCATTATTACCAGTACACGTATTTTTATTTATTTCACAAAAAAGGTCTTAAACATGTTTCGTAATACTAGATCATTACATAAAGAATTATCAGAAAACAAGTTAAGCATATGTTTCATAGATTTTCCATGAAACTTAAAATACAAATAAACTAAACAATATTCACCACAAACAGAAGTGAAATGGTTTTGAAGTGATTTATTATTGTAAAACCACCGTCTCGTATTTCTATCTAGAAATGACTTATGATAACCGGAAGGTTTCCTGCCAAAGGAGTCAAAATATTCACCTACACCATTTACATCAATGTGTATAGCAACCCAATGGGAACCCGGTTTTGAATCAGGGTCCAAATTACTGACAATAAAGGTAGGTAGATTAACCCGAATAGGTATTTTGTTGGCAGCAAAAACATTTGAATTAAACAATGGGTTTAGTTTCCTCATACAAAATTGAATTTCTTTAGTATCCATAGTTAAGTAACATATACAAATTATTGATGATCATGCAAACAATGGTGAATTCCAAATAAAATAAATTAAAGAGAACGGGGTATTTATATGTTTCTTAACTATTGTAATCTACAGATACATCACGATTTTTATTTATTTCAATTATATTATCAAATTCTGCATACACAATACAATTAATGGTACTAGTTAGAGCGGAATCAAAACGTACTTCTATCCGAACGCTACCATGTCTAACAAGATTCCAGTGTGAAGTTGAATTAGCAGATAAATCAGGAGTTAAATCAAAACACAATAAACAATAACCTTGACCAAAATCTGTTCTGCTTATTCCATTACCCTCGTTATGGAAATGAATACCAGTTCCAGAAAATAGAGTGTGATATGCTGCTGCTATTGTACCAGAACTAAATGAAGGTTGTAATGTTTTAGAAGGAACTTCATGACCATCTACGAACAAACTAAATGAATTCATATTATAATGTTGAAAATTAAACGGATTTAATGCTAAATTACCATTAAAACCTGAATTTGATACAAATCCAATAATACATCTTTTAGGAATTTGTCCGAGAAATATATTATCTAATGTTTTACCCTGAACCCCCGTTGGTATTGTGAGAACCTTAACTTCTGCCCTCGTAATGGGGTACTTCGCAGTTGTTGTGGCTAATACTTTTTGATGGGCTAACAAAACACTAGGATTGATTCTCGTTCTCCTTACAATGAGGCTGGCATCCATTATTTGTACTTTGAATTTTTTATCTTGGTGGCAAATAAGATTGAATGATTCTTTTGAGCGAACTAACTTAATACGTAGTTCTACACCATTTATTAAGAATTTCTCTTGATTAAATATATCACCATGTAAATGACCAATCATTTCTACTTCCTTACTCTCCTTGATAAATTCCAGCCTTTTGTTAAACCCTTTGTTGTTAACGTCAACAGTATCCATATAGCCCGGCGTATCTTCATACCACAATCCACAAGTAAGATGAGTTGTTTTGGCTGCTGGTCCGTAGTTGAGAAGATTTTCCATATAAGCACGGTAGGCATATGTATTGTTTGGTGGTGATATGAGTTTTTGATTTAAATATACATCAAGTTGATTAAAAAGAGAATGTAACCAGTTATTGGTGGGTCCAACTGCAGCATCTGCTTTTAATTTAGTACCATCTTGGTTCAACACTTTAGCAGTAATGTGTATCATTGTGTGTGATAGATCTATGTAGTCATCACCTGATCCAGGTACTTGAAATTCGATTGGACCGTCATCGCTTAAAGATGAAATTGGTTTATAATGAATCCACTGTCCGCTTTCAATGCTTGTTTGAGTTGATGGAAGGGCAAATATATCTAATTCAGATTTCGCACACTCACATGAATGATTATGTAAAAATGACATTATTTAGTTTGAAAATATATCGTTATTTATATCTTTTTTATTTTTTTTACTTCCTCTTCGTCGCGATGCTTTTAGAGCAATGAGCGGTTCCCTTCTTTTATTGGACATTTTATACCCAGATCCTGACATAAGGGAATCAATTTTTTCATCGGCCTTTCTTTTCAGGTTTGCACTTGCTTCCTTGAATCGTGATCGTATGGAACTGTCTATAGGGCGAGCATTTACCATATCAGATAAGAGTCCAACTCCTGCTCCTAAAGTTTCTTTTCCAATGGTTCTTAAACCACTAGATAATAAAGGGAGTACGGATCTAAATAGTCCTCCCAAAAAACTGCCTATACCATGTCCTCTTTGATATGGAACTCCCTTATAGACAATTCCTACACCAGAGCCGGCTTGGTGTGAATAATAATGTTCGTAAGGACAAGAGGTTGATGATCTGTTATACATCATTTTACACGTTGAAAGTGTAGTTTCACGCAAGAAGACCCAAATTGAAATGGTACTCTGACACCGGTTGTTGTTCTTATATCTATTTCAATTGTATCAAACTCTCTTCGTAAAACTGGTACATAGTGAGCAGGTGAGAAAATATGTGTTTTATAAGCTCCATAAATGAACTTAGTTGGATCTAAAGGTATTATTCTAAGTAACGATGTTATAACATCTCCAACTACTTGTGGATGAATGATATCTGTATAAACAAATATTTGAGATGGTAAACCTAAATATAAATTTGCTGGGTTTTTTCCCAATGTGATTTGTTTCAAATTTGTTCTTGGTTTAAAACCCATTTGAAGACTTAGTATTGGAGTTGTTATGATAGAAGTGATATCTTTATTTGATGTTGTTACTCCTATCATTTTTGTTAGTTCATCATAACGAAATTTAACATTATTTTTTAACTGAGGGTTTTCATTAAACGCTTGAAGAAAGTGATCTATATTATCGTAAGTAGTGGCTGGTATATGAGCTTTTATATCCACAATTTTTGAAGTCTTGTCAGCAGGCGAAAACACTTTTTTCTTTATATAAATTATGTTTTCATGCTCTTGTACATTATACATAGAACAAGGGTATTGAAATTCCACCAAACCAACTACCCATTCTCCATCCAATTTAATGGTCTTTGGTAATTTTGTTAAAAAATGTGCAGTCGTATTATCTGTGTAATAATCGGATGAACTATTACTTAACAAAGTTAAATAAAAGCTATTATCACTCATATTTTCTTTAAGCTTGATTCAGGTATCCAAGAATTAAATTTATTAGGATAACCTTGCCACTTCACTAGTATTTCCTTTCTGCCAGCAACTCGACGTGAACGTAATATTTTATCAATTTTATACTCGTTGGGGGAGGTAAGTTACTTTTTGTATTTCTTTTGAATAAAACGTCCCAATTATGCGTTCGCCTTCCAAATCCCTTAGTGTATAAACAATCCGAGGAGATCTTTTAATAATTGAATTAATTATAAATATTTCATCACTCCAATTACTTTCGTAACCTTTTTGAAATATATGTTTGTATTTAGTGATTCTAACATGATCTCCTACGTTTAGTTTTGCAGTTTCTGGTGAGATTTGTCTATCTGTATTGCGATCATATAAATTACACCAAACAGTCATAATATTATTAGAGTTAACATCAACTGGACACATTTTTATGCTTGAATGATAGCTGTGGTTGTAAGAATAAAGAAGATCTTGTAGAACATTTATGTAATTATATGTATTCTTATGAGTGAAATAACGCCACATTTTCGTTTTAAGAGTTCTCTGGAACCTTTCTACTATACTTGCTTTAATATCAGGGTTATTAGTGGTATAATAATTAATATTTTTACTTTTGAAATAATCTCTTACCACCTTTGAAACGAATTCCGTACCTTTATCAGATTGGATATGACGAGGAACTGAGTTGGCTTCAGTAAATATGCTTTCAAAACAATGTTTAACTGTTGCTGAATCCTTCTTCTTCATGGCTCTTGCAAAAGCATATTTACTGAATACATCGATAACACAAAGAATATATTTGTAACCATCATTAAATTGACTATATGTACTCATGTCACTCAAATCAGCTTGCCAAAGTTCATTAAAGTTAGATAGAATGTATCTATTTCTAGTAAACCGCCTATGAACAGGTTTATGTAGTGTATACGTGTCTTGAGATTGTAACCATTTTTTTACATCTTCTTTATTCATTTGACCTTTCATTTCCTTTGTTAAATTATTTAAACTGCTATAACCAGCGGGATGAGAGATATCATAGTAGATTCTGTTAATATCTAATAAGGAGTCCATCTTTCCCAATTTATAGTTTTTGCAGATGATTTTTGTACTCGTGTAGTAAGAGGAGTAGATGTGTTGTTTTCTTTATCTAACGAGGCTCGTGTTCTTATAGAAGTAGAGGGGGTAAAGGGCTCAATCAAAGGAGTGTCATTAATAAATGCTAAATTTGTAGGATTACCTATGCATGACTTAGGAACTTTGATATCTTTTAAAAGTAAAGCAAACACTTCCCAGCCAATTGGTTTAGGACGTTTAAGACATCTAACCGTGTCGCTCACCAAATCAGTAATATTGCTATTTTGAATAGTCTGGTTGTTTATAACAACTTCACCAGTCTGCTTCCACCAAATTTTAGGTTTACTTAAAACAATGTAATCTAATAGCGTTCTAGCTTTTTTTCATAAGATTTAGGTAATATCTCTATTATTTTTGATGGACTGATCGGCATTGATTCTTGATTTATTTCACCAGGTGTCGTGTTAAACAAAGATGGTGCAGCTATCTCAGTTACATCACCTTTCGCTGATTCCTTATATTCTGTCTCCTCCTTTTTGGGTATCTTTGAATTTATGATATCATTACTTTCTTTGTTGAATTGATCGAACCCCTCCATTACTATAGGTATCTTAAACGGTTTTCGATCTGTTTCAATAAAATGTAGAAACCGCTGCAATGCTTGAGAATAAAGCATCCATTTTTCACGATCGTTCATTTTACTTTTGAGAATTTTTTTCATCTCTTCATCTAGCCGAGATGAGGAATTTTCAGGAGGGTTCTCATTGCGTTTCAACTTTTCAATAAAGTCCGATTCAACTAATAACATTTTTTTCGTGTTTTCCATTTTGTTTATTTATGATAAAGAGTTAACTAAGGCACTTAGAACTGCTCCTAAAATAATAGGTAAAAAGGCACCTCCTTTTTGAATTATAACCGTTTTTCTTAATTTATGTCTACCTTTTGAAACTAATTTCCTTAATATGTCTTTGTACTTTTTTAACTTTGTTTTTTCCTTTTTTTCTAAAGGAATTTTCCCATTCAGAACGTTATAAATGCACTCGCATATAATGTTGATCTCTTCATCATCACAAGATTTAAGTAATGCAGTACGATATTTGGGTTTAAGCAAGTGCAATGCTTCTAATAAATGTTTATATGTGTTTACTCTTGCATGCATCATGTAGAACTGACTAAAATTTGTTGATTTTTATCATATTTAAATCCTTTTTTGGGTACATACACTGTGCAATGTCCATCAAATGGAAATATTTTTGTTTTAAAACGACATATGTCATTTGTATTTTGTTTCAGATCAATCATAAGGTAACCATGAGCATCCTTTGTAGCATCTTTGTAGGCTTCATCCACGAATTTTGAGTTTTCAGGACAAACTTGTCGTGACAGGTATCGTATTTGAGTTTTATCTCTAGGGTTCTTAAAAAATACAATGTAGCTTGTGTTCAGTGAAATATCACGTTGACCTCTTCCTTGATGAAATATGTTTTGTGTTATATAAAAAACACTTAAATTTCTATGATGACTTCCTTTAGTAAAAATATCAACAACTCGTCCATCTGATTCTCTCATTAAATCATCTATTATTAGAAGTTTAGGTTTTTTCCCATCGAAAGTTGAAAAATCTGGTATTCCTTGACTATAATTTACATTTTCTAGATTATATAGAGGTTGCATTTCATCATAACACCAAATAATTTCATCAAATTCTATGTTACATATCTCTTTAGTATTATTCAAAAAATTTGTAACAAATTGAGTTTTGCCACACCCACTGGGACCTGCGACAATGGTAGTGAAAGGATGATAAAAATGAATCATCTTTGAATGCTGTAATATGTTTAACAGTGTTGATATGAATGCGGATAGACATTAAATGGTGCTATTCAATAAACATATTACTATTTAAACTAAAGTAGAGTAAAAAAAAAAAACTGATAAAAAATATGTATATTTATTCTGATATTAACACTTTTCTTTATAATCTATTGTTACATTTTATATACCCAACCACCAATTTAAATTTAAACATAAAAAACAATAAATCTATGTTTACAATATTCTTATGCCAAAACACGAATAAATGTTAAATTAAACAATTAATTAAAATATAATTTACAATTAAATTTAAGTTAACTATTCAAATTTACATACCAAATATATTATATTACAAACAATAATTCGAATTTGAATGTTCTGTCATTTACATGACAAAATTTAAATTATTTTTTTATTTTACAATGTCCCCACGCAAGGGTGTCACAAGTGTTTTCTAATAAGTAACGTTTTGTATCATCATGAGATAATGATATTTTATTAATTTTTTGAGTGAATATTACATGTTTTATAGATTTAAATCTTAGCATTTGAGCACGTTGCACATTTTTGTTAAATAAACATGTTTTGAAATTATTTAGAGTAAATTTCTTTGTAACACATACATTGACTCCTTTAGCTTTTGATAAAACACCATATTTACCTTTTTTGTCATCATTCTCATCATATTTTTCAACATCTAAGGCATACATTTTAGATTTTAGACCAACGAACTCTTTTAAAATTCTACCATTATTTTCATCTTTGAAAAATCCTAATCGCTTTTTATTTATAAGTGGGAAATTATATTTATTGATAGGAGGATAGTCAGATGTATCAAAATAGAAATTAAGATCTTTTTTTATATCTGCATAAAAATTTTCAGTGAAAATTTGATAAATTAAACTATCCGTATCTGTATAAAGAAGTTTGAGTTTGTTAGGATATTTGATTTTCATGTAGTTGTAGTGAAAGTCATACATTAAAGTTTTTGATATATCTAATACACAAAACCCCAAATAAATCGGTTTATTATAAAAGACTTTAGTTTTTTTCAATTGAACAGCTACTAAATTCTCTGAGAATATGGATAGACTGTGGAACTCAGGTCTAGCTATCAAAGACTGAACCCCTTGCGATTTCCCTCGATTTTCCCAGTGATTTAATAATTTGACGTTTACACGTTTTGCAACATTTTCCATAGTCTTACCGAACACTGAATTGTTCATTAGTTTAAAAAATCTTTTTCAAAATCAGATGATGCCAGCGATCTCATGTGGGTATTTAAATCTATGTAACTTTTTAACCACATAGACTGCTGAAATTTAAGAATGCGATGTATTTTACTTAATACCAAACCATTCTTCAAACACTGTTTTAGATTTCGATAATGAATTACATAATTAGTTTTTCTATTTAAATTAGGAATCAGTTTTTTTCTTTACAATTACCCAAACAAACGTTTTCAGGACAGAATGGTAAATCTGAATGTGAGTCATGAATTTCGTTAGGGTATTCGAGGTCAACTTCTAATATGAAACCATGATCAGCGTCATCGGCTATATTGAAGTCTGTATCTACATGAACCCATTCAAATTTACCTGTAGGGAGACATTGAGACATAGCCCATCCGTAAAGGTTGTTTGCATCAAAATACATAAGATAGGACGATGGTATGTTTGAATCAAAATCACCCATAAATTTATTATTAGCTTTCGCATATCTGTTACTACATTGCGATATGCCACCTCGAATATTTTTTGCAATGAATGATATTTTATCTATATCAGTTAGGAGTTCTAATTTTATTTTTGTAGTAAATAACATTGCATCCCAACTTAATCCTGGAGCAGTATAATAATGAGCGGGATCTAAACCATACGTCTTAAGACAAAGGTTTCTAAAATTTTCAAATACGTCAGCCAGTAACAAAACATCTGTTTTCAGGTATAAATCGGAGTAATCGCCCATATTTTTGCAACGAAAATGGGACCAAACATCTTTTGCATGATTATAATCATCTTCTGAGATGTGACTATCAGTCAAAGAACTAAAAAAATTGTCTTTAGAGGGAAGATCAGTTAACTTTAAAGAATCGTATGATGTCATGTATTCATACGGATACACACCCTTTCGTAATAAGCGTTTAAAATCGTCCTCACAAGTGAAGTTCAATTTTAATTCATGAAATTGTTTAGGAAACAAGTTTTTTGCTAGTTTATCAAGACTGCTGGGCATAAATTTAAGTGAATCTACAAACCTCAATTTGATTGTGCGATTATTTATTTGTAACTTCTTAGAAAATGAAATGTATTTTTCTTTGTTCTGTGGAATCAATTCAATGTCCCCTTCCACCAAACCAAGTCCATGTACTATGAAATGACTATCATAGTTACTCAAATTATGAAAAAATACAGGTATAAATTGAGGTGCTTTGTATTTTTCAGAACAAAATGTATGTGCTACGCCTTCGTAAAGACCAGTATGGAAATTGTAGGAAATGATAGAATCACTATTTAAATTTCTATCACAAATGTAACATGTCCTACTCTGAGCAATATGTTTATTATTTTCAATGGATAAAGGCAATGGAGTTTTTCCGAAAGTATTCCTCTTACAAATGCTTTTTAAATCTTTTTCTATGTACTTCATAAATACCTGGGTGCAATCTTTACCTTTGTATGTTCTATACACAGACAATTTATCATTATAAGAACACTTAATATAATATCCAAAACTATATACCTCATGTTTTTGAATATTTGTAGTAGAAGATGTTGTAGGGTTATTTGACTGTGTTGCTATTGGGTTTAAAAAGGCTTCAAAATCAGCATAAACAACAAAAGGCACCCTTAATTTACGTTCGTAATTATCGAAGGTAACTTCATTGGTGGGAACGTTTTCATTGAACCAGTTTTTCTTTTTATCTTGTTCTGAAGGTAAATGTGTGCAAACATGGAAACAATCGTTTTTTTGATGTTTCATTAAATTTTCGTGAGTTGTGAAGTTGGATAAGCATCCATCGCAAATATGAACAGCATGCTGTGTATTTAATAATTGCTTAGATACTAATCTAGATAAGTTTTTGATTAAGCAATAATGTCCGTTACTATTTTTGGATATATACAATAAGTTCAAATGGATATCTTTTCTACACTTTGTTAAATGCAATGGTCCTACTATATCATGTTTTTTATTTTGAGAATTGTATTCAATTCCAAAAACGTTTATGCTCATATTATTATTATTTTCAAATTTTGGAATATCCCCCAATTTTATTGGAAAAGTTAAATCTCTAAAATTCAATTTATTTTTATGAACAATATACGATTTAGTACAGTTTGAACGATGGTTTGTTGGGGGTATAATCCTGACAATACTGCCCATCTAAAACATTCTTGATCACTATTTTTTACATTAATAACTGCTTTTTTATTTTGAATATCTCGTGGTAACTCAATATAAGAAGAACCGCGCAACGGATTAAATTTGTTAACATTAACATCTAGATAGTTAAATTTTACTAAACCCCACCCACTGTCTTTTCTTTCAAAGTTAGATAATTTTGTTAATATATCCTTAATCACGGACTCGAAAATTTCATCCTTGTCGCTACTAGTATCAATAATATTGTTACATAATTGGAAATCAAAAGTATTATTGATTTGTTTGCTCTCTTGTGTAAAATCGGCATTTAGAATAAAGTTAACTTTCAATGCAAAATGATTACTAAGGGAACGATCCAATAATGCAAAGATTTTATCTCTATTCTTTTGTAAAATAGTTTCAGGTGTAAAAGGTTGGTAAACTTTTTCATTAAGTAGTATTCTATAAGTGGCCACCCTATTCTTAAACGCATTCTCAATTAATTGAACATCAATCCATTCTAAGTCAGATCTTATAACATTATTTTTATGAAGATTACTGTTTAAATGATTTTTAAAATATCTTTTAGACACTAACTTTTTACATACAGAACATTCAATTTCAGCATTATTATTTGTACTTACAATGACAGAAGGGGTTGGTTTAGATGACGTTGATGATGTAGGCTCAACAGCTAGGCGACTTTTCTTAACAGATACTTCTTCTTCTGTCTCTAAAACTGTAGCCGACCTTTTCAATCCACCTCCTATTTGAGAAGATCTAAAACAACGAAAACATATACATTTATAAATACTCTGATGCGAGATATAATTAAAAATATTTAAATGTTACTTCATTTATACTAACTCAAATCTTTTCGACACTGCTGACAATAGGCTTGCATCATTAAAACACCGTCAATTACATCTTCAGATACAGTTTTCTTCTTGGAATCGTTGATATAATGACCACTACATGGTGTAAAGTATGGTTTAATATCAAAATCTTCCACTAATGTAGAAGGTAACTTATTTTCTGTGTACCAGAGCCTTATACTGTTATGGAAACATTTTAAAATAAATTCTTTACTTAATTGTGCAATCTTGTCACGAGGTAAAGTGGGACCAATATGATAGTAAGTAAAAACCATTTTGGAAATGAACGTCACAAATAAGTATTACAATTATTGAAGCACGGTGGTAAAACACTGAATGATAACAATCTCAGATACCCCGTTTATATATGTGGGCTCTCCCACCTCACCACCAACGTAACAATAAGATCAAGTATCACCTCGTTAAAAAACTATCCTATTGTTCAGCAGGTAATGGAATAATCGCTACAAGTAGAAACAAGATCCGGTCATAACAAGTTAAAACTCAACATGAAGCAGGTATTCGTTAAATGGTTTGAACATGCAGGAACATGAATATTTTAAGTGGAAATAACTTACGTCTCTCCGTGACATTGGCTCACAAGTCGGGCGGCTTCATATAACTCTTCATCTAGTTCGATTACTTCACAGAGTCTTATAAGTTCCGCATCATAAACATCACAGTTCAGAGAATCCATTGTCAAACGAAGCCGCCTCCCCACATTGAGTTTCTGCGTTAAGTAATTCAATAAAGAGTATACATTTTATAAAACAAAGAGGGTTATTACATATTAACAAATGTAGTGGACCGACTTAACACTTTTCGTCATTTTTAATGTGAAACAATGCAAAAGAATATCTTACAAGGAAATTTACTTAAATCATAAAAAGGAAAGATAAGAAATGTGAAACACTTTAACACTATCCTACTGCTATCGTTAAAAATTATATTTATCACTGTTTCTTATTATCTATAAAATATTTTACACATGTGTCCTTAGAAGCTAATTGTTTTGTAATATTATATACAATATTTCGCGTATTTTGTAATTCCAAGTCGTCTTCCAACGCAAAATACTTCAGTCTGACGTCCGCGTGCTTCCAGTGTTCCGTGGATGGGATGTTTTTGATTGTTTGCATATCATATATCTCTATTTTAATTAAGTGAGATGAATACGCCCCATCATCTTGTCCAGATGATAAATTAGCCACGCCTTCTGGCGAACTTTTGCTTACATTCGAAGACCGTTTCAAGGTTTTACACTGCTTTTTAGGTCGTTCAAAGAAGCTGTCAATATTATTTCCAGGACGTTTCTTTGCGAGGGCTTGCTTAACTTTGAAACCAGCTGTACCTTCCTCATCGGTTGAATCACCCTGATTTTCCGGGTAGTAATAGTTCTTGAAAGTATTTTCAGAGAACTGAAACAATGAAAGACAATATTTTAAACACTATTAACAATTCTATTAATTAAATACAAAGAACACTAGACGAAACAATATTATAAAAAGGCAATATGGGTTACAGTAATTTAAAAAGAAAAACATACTCACGTCCATTGTTGGATCTGTCTATAAACACTTCACTTTTGAACGCACACTCCACTTCTCTATATACCACACTAGATACAAGGAGCTCTGGTACAGAAGGCTGCCTCTACAGGAATACTTATTCAGCCTCGACTCTCTTTGGCTTTTATACTCGTAATATGGTAGAGAGCAGGGGAACGTACCATAAATCTTGTTTCAACCAGTTCATCTTATACCTGAACGCAAACAATAAACTTTTTGTCATTTTACAATACAATAAACATCTATAATAAAGCAACTAAGTTGTTACAATAATAAATTCAAGTCACAAGAATTACCGGTGCGTTAGTCTAAAACATGTTTACACCAGTTAATGCTCTTTGTTAAATATGAATAGAAAGTATCATGCCTTGACATGTTCGTCGAAGGATCTCTTTACCCAAAACCCGAATCATTCAAATAAGCGGAAACAATAAATATATATTATCTTTAAAAATGCACAAAAGACATTTTTATTCACATAGAATTAGCCTTAAACATGTTTTAACCGGTTCTCAGTTTCTCACGTCGTAACAAGTTTATTGAAAGTATGCATTCTCTTAAACAATACACAAGTCATAAAAAATAATAATAGACATAGGTAAGTAAATTATTCAAAGAAGGTACAATAAATAAAGCAATTAAGCAAAAACGCAACTTCACAAAATTACCGAGGTTTATTCAGATACAAAACATTGAAATATATGTAAAAAAAAAAAGTTTGATAAGATGGGAAATTAACTTTTATTAAGACGTAATCAAAAAATTGACTTATTAATCATATGTACAAATTTGGTAATACAACAAAGAGATGTATGATAGAAATAGGTATAAGATATCATAAATATTCGAGAAAAAGAAAGATACGCTAGATAGGATCGTTAAGTTTAGGTATTTGGATAAACTTAAATGTAACTCAGAAGTTCTTAAGTTAAAACGTAATTATAATACATTTCATAAATACCTACATTTATAGAAATAAAAGTAAAAGTAGGTGAAACTCAGTTAGGTTTCATAAAGGTAAGTCTAGACTACTTAGGTTAACTAAGAGTAGGTTTTAATTAAATTTGGTTAGGTTACGAATGGAAAAGTTAGGTATTTTAATTAGGTTAGGTTAGGTTAGAATCGCAATCCATATGATTACAAAGTTATACTAAAAATTTATTATAAAATACCTATCAGTATGAGACACAAGGAAAAGGTGTGCATGACACTGCCAGGTAGCTGGGTAGGGTAACAATGGTCTAGCGCCGAGTCCAGATCGAACAATAGAAAGGGTCGGTAATCCTTTTGTGACCGTCGTGCACAAGGTTTATTGTGTAAAGAACGTATTCTGTAAATACTAGAAGGAGGCTTCTGAGAGCGTCGAGACCCAGCGCAATGAATCTAAATGGGGGGCTATTAGTTTTTTTTTTTTTTTTTTTTTTTTTTTTTTTTTTTTTTTTTTTTTTTTTTTTTTTTTAGGTTCAGTAAGACCATGGATGGGCGGTGGTGGGGTCCTGGGAGCAGGCCCCAGACCCGGGCTGGTAACGGGGGTACCCTACTACTTGGATCAGGGCTATTCTCAGAATCTTGTTGGTGCAGACCAGAAAAATCATCACTTCATCAGACCATGCATTTTCTACGGGCATCAAAGCCAATCTTATGCGATCGACTCTGACCCTCCAGCTAAAGAAAGATATAAACAAGTTAATTAAATGAATAAATAAACATAGTGAACGTAAAATTGTTACATTTCAATAAAAAAAAAGTCTCAGGTAATCTACCGAGTAGTTGGCAACGTACACGGTGGTTACCGTTGTTCAATATAGGTACTTCACCACCAACTTGGCAACGGTAACCGTGGTGTACATTCCAATTTATCCACGATTATCATTTTTAACATGCTTTACGCCAACAAAATGACAATTTTTTCGTATTCTTCAACTATTTTATTAAAAAGATCAAAACATAAAAATCACCACTTGCATACAAAAAAGTTGTGAAACTTTAATAAAACTTTCCCGAGGTACTGACAGGCGTCGCCGCGTCGAACTCATTTTTGACACAAACGTTAATTTTAAATTTGAGCCACACCAAATATTTTTTTTACCATTTAAAATGAAATTATTTATTCGTTTTTGGTAAAAAAAGTTTTAGAAATGTAATATATTAATGACAGGAATTTTCACTACGCAACGTACACGGTAGTGCACAGTGCCAATTTAAGGGTGCTTTTAAAAACTCAATAGCGCGCGTTTTCTCTTGCAAGCTTACTATAATTTAGAGAGTGTGCAGCGAAGAGCCACCAAGATGCCTTTCCAGCTGAGACGCCTACCTTACGAGCAAAGGCTAAGTATACTGAAGCTGCCCACGCTTAAGGACAGGAGAGCGAGAGGAGACCTTATCGAATGTTTCAAGATTAAATTGTTACCCACTGTTACAACCTCCCCGACATTCACAAAGTAGTCGCTATGAGAAGTACCAGCCGCGAGACCCGAGGTCACAGCCTAAAACTGATTCGCACTCCTACTACTACTAAAGCTGCATATCATTCCCTATCCAATCGTGTTGTAGCGGCTTGGAACAGTTTACCGGATAGTGTTGTTACTGCTCCCTCAGTGAATGTGTTTAAAAACAGACTAGACAAGTGGCTTTTAAATAATAAGATAGTGACATGACTTTGCTAACTATAAATCATGAGACACTGTGTGACATAGGCTCATCAGCTGAATAGCTGCTCGCCTATAATTGAATAATAATAATAATAATTTGGATCTTTTGAAATCAAGATTAATAGACATAATTTGACGAAACGTTTGATAAGGTGAGATTTTAGTCAAATTCTTTACCCGTTTCCAATAAATAAATAAAAATTGACCCCAGCTAAATCGATCATTCGCCCCGAAAACCACTCATATTTATTTTATGTTAGTTTAAAATTTTTTATTATCTGTGTGCTTTCGAATAAAAAATATTCTATTCTATTCTATTCTATTCTATATCTGCCGCAGGCCGACCTATTGGAAGGGGTTTCCTCGTTATAACTGGGGTATTTTTGTAGGCAAGTTTTAGTTTGTTTTTCAGTTTTATTTATAGGTTTAATTTTAGTTTTCATGTTATTGTTTTAGTTCTTACTAGTTTATATGATTTTGTGTTAAATAAATAAAGTTACTCTTTATCTTCTGTTGAAAGCTGTTTCTTAGATCAAAATAGCTGTTTCTTAGATCCCCGAAATACCTATACACATTTTTTTTCCTGATGCATGTTGTAAAAAGAGTTTGAATTTACTGTGATGAATTGATGACTCAAATATTAAGGTGTGTGTGATAAGATACGCCCGGCTTCGTTGCAACTTTTTGGATGACGATCGAGGCTTAAACCTATGCGTAGAGTTTGCACTTGCGTAGTCTACCCACACATACGTCAATGACAATGCTGAAATACCTTCTGAAAACTTGCTGGAAATTTTCAGGGACGTCGGATGCCGCATGCGAAATTCGTGGCTTTTCGAGAATTCAGCATGCAAGCATTTAAGCATTTAAGCCATGGTTTTATAAATGGAAAATTTAAATACGTGCACATACTCTGCGTTATGAAATGTTCATATAGAATAAGATTTACATATGAACTTGTGCTTGCTTTATTATGTTTATATGACCTGGCAGGCAAGTATGGTTGCGCGATAAATGATAACACATCAGGCCGTCCCTATCGCACTATTTGTAAGTTCGATAGTGACGGCCTGATGTTTTATCATTTAAAGCCCGGCCACACACGCGCGTTTTGAGAGCGTAGGCGGAGCGTTAGCGGAGCGTTAACGGAGCGTCAGTGGAGCGCAATGATAGCAGTGCGCTGGACGAACGCTGGCGTTGCCCTCAGCGGACGCCGGCGGGAACTAACGATCGCGGATTGCGAGCGAACGCCAGCCGCGTTCGTCCGGCGCACCGCTATCATTGCGCTTCGCTAACGCTCTGCTAGCGCTACGCTATCAAAACGCTTTATGTGTGGCGGAGGCTTTATCGCGCGACCATACTTTCCTGCCAGGGTGCGTAGCCGAATGGCACAAACGCTCACGAAACGAAACGCTAGTAGATATCTATCCCTATCGCTCTTGCGTATTGGCGCGACAGAGCCGGACTACGTTTCGTTTTCGTTTGGCGTCGGAGAAATGCCATTCGGCTACGGGGCCTGGGTGCGTAGCCGAATGGCATTTCTCCGACGCCAAACGAAAACGAAACGCCGCGCCAGTTTGACTGGCTCTGTCGCACCAATACGCACGAGCGATAGAGATAGATATCTACTAGCGTTTCGTTTCGTGAGCGTTTGTGCCATTCGGCTACGCACCCAGGTTCTACTGGTTCCATGTGCTTAGCAATAAAAACTAGAATTTTCAAATATTCATCTGAGGTTACGCGTGTGGTTGATTTATCTTAAATTGCAGTTAACTGATGCAGTTACAAATAATTATTTTATTCAGCAGTAAATTAACGGAAAACGGCATTACATGTTAGTTTATGACTAACAGACATGCAAGCCGATGGAAATATATATTTGTATAAAACTATAGTAGTGGAAAAACGTCGGATTTATACATGGTGTGACACCATGAGGAAACCGAATAATTTTAACAGCAGTATTACTCATCATATTAGAAGAGTAAAATGTCATATAAACTTTTCTGGATTTCGATACTTTCAGAGTTATAAATAAGCATTAAAAAAAATTTACTTATTATTTCACAGAACAAAACACTATTTTGATGGCGATGATGCCGTTATCGGACATAATCTAACCACAGTATAATAAAGAGTACTATCGTACAGTGTGGCCACTTCCGCTCCCCGCTGAAAGCGCAGCCCACCCCCTCTCGGTTACCTCACAGTTACCGCCTGTCAAAAACGCGAGCAGTCAACCTGTCATATCTCACTCATACAAGCATGATACGCGTTCACCTACACGAGCTTAGAATGTGTGCTAGGAACGCGCCTCTTTGATATATTTGACCCGTAGTGTCCGAGATGTGATCTAACTATCCTCGTTGATAGATGTCAAAAAATAACTAGTAACTCACTGCAAAAGTAATTTTTTATTTTAAATGGCAGTTTTACGAATAACATTTACTTTTGATGTGAAAATACATCCAAAAAAACAAAAAAAAATACACAAAAAAAATCCATCTTTCGTCCGATCGTTGGTTTCGATCGAACACAGTTTTCACCCTTCCCAGTGCTGGATACCAGTGCCTTTGAAGGTTAATATGCCAGTCCAATTGGTAACTCCGGCCGATGGTCGCACGTTCAAGTACTGCCGGAGCTGTGAATTTTTCCATTTTTCCTTTAATTTAAAAATAAAATATGTAAAAAAAAACACTTACCAATAGCCAAAAGAGTCTTCAACTTCGGGTTAGCCTTCTTCAACACATTGATTCTGTCATACAGTCCAGTCTTCCCGTCTTTCGTCTCATCATTTGACTCGAAAGAGCTCAGTTTTCCTTTCTTCAGCCAACCGAAGGCGAAAATGATGTGGGTACAGAGATCAGGCTGGATGTCTTCGGGGGTGAATTTGCCGATTTTGGTGCGGTATTGAGACCAGTTGGTGTAGTAGCAGACGATCTGGGGGAAACAAAGAACATGTTGTTGAACAACTAGTGACTATATTTATAACTTAAACAAAGTATACACCACACGTAGTTCCTCAAGAACAATGGCTCATTTAGTCGCCGCGTGAATTATCTTTAAATTTTAGATACATTTAGAGATATAATAACGTAACATACATTGTTACCAACTGATCGAATCCGAAATTGTAATGTAACTTGACGACCGGTCTGGCTCAGTCGGTAGTGACCCTGCCTGCTAAGCCGCGGTCCTGGGTTCGAATCCCGGTAAGGGCATTTATTTTTGTGATGAGCACAGATATTTTGTTCCTGAGTCATGGATGTTTTCTATGTATATGTATTTATCTATTTAAGTATGTATATCGTCGCTTAGTACCCATAGTACAAGCTTTGCTTAGTTAGGGGCTAAGTTGATCTGTGTAAGGTGTCCCCAATATTTATTATTATTATTTATTAACTCACATTCGAGACCTTGTAATGGCCAAATTAGCCCTAATTAATGGTAGGTGAAAAACGCATGAAAATTCGTTCAGTAAATAGTTTAGGTATCATGATGAGTATACAAACCGACATGAAGAGGGTTAATGGCTATGTTTTATAATGTGTATAAATGTTATAAATGGGGTAAAATAATGGTACTGTACAACAACACCTGGCTCAAGGTGATGTACAGTCACCGGCATAAATAAGTGATGATTTTTGTACCTTGTCGTATTAACGTCTTGTTTGAAATGTCATACGAAATTGTCAAACGATTAAAAGCGACAAGGTATGGAACCAAACTGTATCAGTGCTCATATACCGACGTTAATATCACATTTAATGTAACAACATTACCATAATCCTCATTTTTTGGATGAAGCAAATATTTGTACCAAAAGGTATTTATTTTAATCGTGAGATTCCAAAGGCGTAAGTAAATGTTTAAATTATTAATCAAGGATCATAAAGAGTTGCTGTCAAAGTAAAATATGTAATCACAGTGCATAGACTGCCATCTCTCGTCACAAGCTTAAAACTTTTAACCTCAGTTTTGACAATTTGGCCCATATTCTTAGCTTGATATTATGTGTTAAAATGTCAAATATTAATATTAGCGCTATCTAACCGCGCGTCCCCCAAAGGTGTAACGCCATCTAGGCCATCGTACCTACTTCTATATGATTCTGAAGTACGTTTTTTTCTTAAACTGTAACTGTCTATACCTTGTCTATACGGAGTTACATATGTCTTTGATTTTATTAAAATTATAACGTGATTGATTTAGCGGTAATTACTAAATTACTAATTGAATAGTTTAAAATAGCAGTCTTTATCGTTGTTCGCTTATTCCTTATTGATATAAATAAGCACTGATCGGATTTTATTAGACAAGTTTTTTATCGAAAGTAGTTTTGCATGTATATAACAAGTTCATAATAGCTAAGCGAGACCGGTTCTGAGTCATTTACCTGTTATGTACGTTCTGCATAATATTAGTTTGGTATTATCGATTTACATGACATGCTAATGCATGGTTGGTAAAATACTGACATCTTATAGCTTAAAATGCGTATAAGGATATAATGAGGAGGCACACTCAAAGGTTATGACAGATGGCGCCACCTTATTACTCCTTACGTGAGAGCGAGAAGATGATATATTTTCTCTCTCTTATACATCTCTCTCATGAATGACAGTGACATGCCTAGACGCGACGTGGGATAACATCTTAGTGTGCCTCCTCATTAGATAGATGCGTCATGGACCACTGGTCACTGGTCAGCCAAGAGTAAAATTGTTGACGATCCATGGGCAACGATAAGCAACCGGCAGCTGGCGGCTATGTAGCACCAATACAAGATAGCTATAGAAAGATAAATAAATAAAATAAATAAATATTGGGGACACCTTACACAGATCAACTTAGCCCCAAACTAAGCAAAGCTTGTACTATGGGTGCTAAGCGACGATATTATTATACATTCTTAAATAGATAAATACATACTTATATACATAGAAAACATTCATGACTCAGGAACAAATATCTGTGCTCATCACACAAATAAATGTCCTTACCGGGATTCGAGCACAGGACCGCGGCTCAGGGTCACTACCGACTGAGCCAGACCGGTCGACAAACTACGTCAGATATAACTACGGTACGGTCCGGAGTGAACGATTGTTATATTAACTACAGGTATATCCATACTAATATTATAAATGGGAAAGTGTGTGTGTCTGTTTGTTTGTCCGTCTTTCACGGCAAAACGGAGCGACGAATTGACGTGATTTTTTAAGTGAAGATAGTTGAAGGGATGGAGAGTGACATAGGCTACTCAAATTTTGTTTCTTTCTAACGCGAGCGAAGCCGCGTATTCAAGTGGACTATACAAAAGCTAGTTCAATATAACATAATAGTAAGTGCTAATCAAAAGAATAGGAACTACCACAATAAAACAAGGTACATTATTTAAATCACAATTTGAATACTTAAGTCTCCACACAATTAAGACTAATCTATCAACGTCCAACATTCAACACAAGTGAAATTCGGAATGACATTTCCCTCTTAAGGCATTGTTGTTTAACCACTCGCAAAAAACAACAAGTTAGTCAAAAGGGTACTTAAATACTTTAAAGATACAGCTCTTGAAAACTGCAAACGCTTGAGCAAAATACACACTGAAGGCTAACAACTCTACGCTCAAAAAGCTCCATAACATATCCGCGTTGCATTTTGCTAAAACACCAACTTACCTTATCAACTCTTCGAAAATTACACCACTCATATAACTTCAGTCTAAGGTTCATTACGCAGCGGTAAAAAGTTGGTGGATGGTAAGTGTAAGTTTGTGTTATAGTCCTCGTAAGGCAATGGTCTTTTCCTGGCAAGTTCACAGCAAGACCACTTTCCTAAATGCGTTTACCGGAACAGCGTAATTCCGCGTATCCTGTCGTTTTCTAGCTAATAGCCCTCTATTAGACGTTAGAAAAGTACGATTGTGTTTAAGATTTGAGCAAAACTACGGCTTAGAACTTTACATACTTTGTTGGAAGAAACAAAGGTTACGAAGACAGGATTTTGCTGTTCTGCTACACAAGAACTTTAGGATAAATTATGAAATCTAGAAAAACGGTTTAGTGGTAGAAATTGTAGAAAATGCTATTCACACATTAAGTTCAGATTTTGTACGATTAAATCTTCTTTTGTATTATAAACATTGAATAAACAGCGGGATGAGCTCGTATTTACTTGTTTTATTGAGAGAATAAACAATGTTTTAATTGTAGCACACGCAGGAGCTATACTGGTCCCCTTCTTTTAGAAATAAAGCTTAACTTATTAAGACAATGTCCTTAACATCATCGCCAGCAAAATAGTCTTCAATAACCGACGATTTCCCGCTCGGTCGACCTCGAATATCAAGCCGGTTCGGTTTACAACTTTACACTCGCAAATATCACTAAGTTGGATCAGCTACAATCTGTCCGTGAAAATTATATTGAACTTGACTAAATGTCTTTCAAATTATAAATAAGTTACCTTGTAGCCATCTTTGTCCTTATGGTCGTCTGTGGCGATAGAATTGTCGATGGCGGCCGACGATTTCCGACTAGCAATGCTCGGGCGACCTCGGATTTTAGACCAGCACGGGATCATGGTTACTTTCAAATAGTGCGATAGGGACGGCCTGCTATTTTATCGTCTATCACGCGACCATGCTTCTCGTGCTGCTCACACTGGCGGTAGGTATATAACTTGGTCGGAGAACCTAATATTCTTATACCGACTAGTTTAATTAGTTATAAAACCAGTTTTGACATAGAAATAATATACCTTGTAGCCATATTTATCTTTATGGTCGTCTGTGGCGACAGATTTCCGACTAGCAATGCTCGGGCGACCTCGTATCTTAGGCCGGTTTACACTGGCGGATATAACTTGGTCGGAGAACCTAATATTCTTATACCTACTAGTTTAACTAGTTTTAAAGCCAGTTTCGATATAGAAATAAGTTACCTTGTAGCCATCTTTATCCTTATGGTCGTCTGTGGCGACAGAATTGTCGATGGCAGCCGACGATTTCCGACTGGCAATGCTCGGGCGACCTCGGATCTTAGGTCGGTTTACACTGGCAGATATAATTTGGTCGGATGATCGGGACACGCTGCTCGATACTGAGGTACTGGTGCTGACTTTGGTCGGTTTTCGGAGTCTTCGCCGGACGGCTGTAGACAAGAAGGAAGTGTTAGAAAAGTGGAGTTATTAAGTCACAGTAAGGTGGAATTTATTCTGGGAAGGATAGTAGTATGTTATCAATAATCAAGTAATTTATTTGCTTTCATGTAGTACAATGGGTCCTACACAATGAAATTTTCATACCCAGTTTAAGTACCCAATTAACCATACAGGAAGACTAAAATAAGTCTACATTATAAAAATGCCGTAACAAGGAAGTCCGCGACAATTTTAAGACTTGCGAAAATGAGTCAACCATTGGCTATGGTTACAAGAATTCAAAAGGTAATACAAGAGGATCTTATTATCAACTAGCCAAATACAAATGACTACAGTCAAGTATGGGTGCGTACAACTTATCAAAAATATGTCCCATAGCACTTTATGTCGACGGAATAAGGTCTCGGTACATATTTTTGAGCGGATAAAATCGATACGTATTTTTGCACTTGACTGTACATTATAAATAAATTCAAATTTGTCAAAGCAAATTATATTGAAGATATAACAGAAAGTAAGTCCTTTGGAAAGGTCATCAGGGTGTAACAAATGTAACTTCTCTTTTGTATTTGGGTATTCAATTGTTTTAAATATATTTTGTGTCTGTATTTTCAGGTTTTGGTAACAATTGGGTTTGAAGCTCACTACAATCTGGTATTATTTCATATTTTGATTCCCTTTTAAACATACAAGGTGTTTTTAATAAACATTAGGTAACAAAGTTGTTTAAGTATCAATCTGGTTTTTAAATTTTTGTAATTGATGATTTGGTGGGACATACAATAATATTAATATCTGAATAAGTCTCAAAGAATAACAAAATCAAAGAATAGCGTCTAAACGCAAAGTGGCAAAACAACTCAATCATTCAGCCACTTAAATAATACCAAATGTAAACAATTTCACAGGTGTAGGCTAGGTAAAGGCTTTACCTGAAAACCAGGCTCAGTTACAGGATTACTAAATCTCCACCGTTCGTCCAATTTGCATCTTTTACGTCCAATTGCGCCAATTTCAATTTCAATTTGGACAAAGGAAACTCGTTCATAATGGCCGCTCAAATAACGATCTATTTACATTTCCAACGATTTTTTAAAAGGTATTCGTGGAATGTGTGAATTCAATTTCAACAAAATTCTGGTATATTTCAACAAAAATGATTGAAGAATAAAAATTCATGTACCTATTGGGAGACTTAGGTAAATAATAGTTATTTGTTTTACAAGGGGGCAAAGTAGTTGTTTAACCGCACGTGCCATATTGATACCCGATCAAGCGAAAGATTCCAATATTGAACCGCGAGCGTAGCGAGTGGTTCAAAAAGTGGAATCTTGAGCGTTGCGAGGGTTTCAAGGCACGAAGGTTAAACAAACTTTGCCATCGAGTGAAACACAAAATTTTTCACCACACCAACACTAACAAAATACTGACTATAAAACATCAAACTAAATCAAATCCAGCAATCTATTCAATATTTATGTTTCAAAATAATTATTTTTTTAAGTAAATTCTACCAGCCAGCTCA
Organism: Leguminivora glycinivorella; assembly: GCF_023078275.1. NCBI lineage: Eukaryota > Metazoa > Arthropoda > Insecta > Lepidoptera > Tortricidae > Leguminivora > Leguminivora glycinivorella. The sequence continues at coordinate 17,850,566 of NC_062984.1, forward strand.
AGGCATCAAGTTAAAATTTGTATGAAATTACACTACCGTCAAAAAGTTTAAGACCAAACACGATATATGCAAATAATCAACATTTCATGAAGTTCCTATGAGAATATTACTTTTCAGTACCTACAACCGACAAAACAAAGCGTATAACAATTTTTTTCTACTCCCGTACTGTTATTCGTGAGTTACAAGGTCGTGCATAGAACTTTAAAACCCTACATAAAAGATGTCAGCACAAGTCTATCTAGTCTATACCCTGAAAACATTTAGTAGCAGTAGCACAATATAGCTGTTAAAGTTCAGTAAATACATTGCTACCAACTTAAAAAACCAATTCGCAGAGTCGAGACTCCTTCGTTTTCTGCTGCGTTCATTGGCGACGCGTCGAATCGCATTCAAATGTATGAGAACTCGATTCAACTCGGCTCGATTCGTCTTAGTGGCCAGGCTTCAAAGAACCGTACCACAGATAGTTTTATTTTCATGTTTGCACTCAAACTGCATATTCAAAATGGTAGGCGGTCCACTAGATAACTAAGATGACTGAAAGTAGGTATTTGTTGAATTTATAATTTTCTTTCAAAATAAGTGCTTGGTCGTAGAAAAAGTATTGTATGCAACGGTGTTTAACTGAGTCAAAAAATGCTCGTGGCGTCTTTATTAACAATTTTCGGCTTCGCCTCAAATTGTTACCCACGCCACTCACCTTTTTTGACCTCTTTTGACCACTAGTTTTTCTCACGTTTTTCTCATCGAAAAATCCTCCTCGACGCTTTTTCACTTCCGAACAGATTCTTGGCATTCTTGCTATAAGTTTGTGTAGCGTTTCTTGGCTAATGAATTTCCACTCGTATTGCAGTATCTCCCATAGAGCTGTTGCAGATGTCGGACATTGTCTTCGGACTCTACGGTCGAGTTCATCCCATAAAAGTTCGATCGGGTTAAGGTCTGGGGATTGCGGTGGCCAAATCACATTTTTTAACACACCTTGGCGTTCTTTATTGACTGTGTAGCTTCTACAGATCTTTGCTGAGTGTTTGGGATCGTTGTCTTCTTGCAGAACAAATGGGTTGCCGATAAGATTACGTTGTTTTCTATTGATTACAAATTTAGTTTGATGATTTTTAGAAGGGTTTATAACAATGACACTGAACATTGTGTTTGGTCTTAAACTTTTTGACGGTAGTGTACTTTGCACTCTTGTGGATAAAATGCAATTTTGCTATCCGTTTTCGAATATTTAGGAAAATTGATCTATAACAGTTGGTGTGGTAAAAATTATATTTTTGCTAAATATTTATTGTGATACTTGTCCTATTCGCTAAGAAACTAAACGAATCTCAATCTATTCTATTTCCATTCCGTTCCAGTAAATGGGTGCAATTTTCATTAATTTTGCAACGTCCTTTGCAGCTCAGAGCCAAGCTCAGATGGCTAGACGACGTAAGTATACCAGGACATCAGGACCTTATTAGTGTACATATAGTTGGAGATGAAAAGCCATCAATAGATCGGGATGGAGAGACTTGACCAGGCTAAAGCCCACCCGTTCCCTCGTGCCATGCGTATGCCTCAGATGATTGTGTCCTTTGCAGCTCCATTCGCAGTATTTTCTCAAGTATTCAAAGGTAAACCGCGTATATTTTTAAACGTATAATTAAAAAGTCTCGTCTAATATAATTATAAATTCGCTCGCTAATATAACCTAATACATTCTCAAATGATTTTCAGCCCGGTTTTTTTTTTGTATAATATTGTATATAATATTATTACAATCTATACATAAGTTTCAAATAACTTAAAATCACGCCGTGGCTTGCGCGGGCGACGGTCGCCCGATGGTCGCGCGACGGCGATGCGACGCTTACGAAATCAAACCTTATCGATATGGAAGTATGAGACGCGACGGCGTCACTATTACTTACCTACTTATTTTTCGTATTCATTTATATCATAAAGTATAATGTAAATATGGACAGTCACACGTCTACCCTCAGATATTTTTGTATAAATTCTAGGGAGTTCTGTTATTGGCTATACTTATAAGTATACATATATCTAATTGTACTTTTTTTATTGTAGACGCTGTTGAACTTCTCAATAAATAAAAATAAATAAATTAAAAAAAAACTTTTCGAATACTATTGTCTCTCCGGTTGTTTAGCTCTCCATGATTCCCGATTTCCCGTTTCGCCAGTTATTATTTAGAAAAGCGTCAAAGTTTTTGCTCAATATTTTTTCAAATATTGACTACAACATAAATTTAGTTCCAAAGGAACCAGATAGAAAATAAAAAATAAAATAAAACCTGCAAAAGCGTCGTCGATATTAAGTGCCGGCAACTTTACTGAGAAAGGACATACATACACATGGAATCGATTCTCGACATGTCCAATGTGATTACATTTACTTACATTTCATTACTACGTGCCTTCAGACAAAGACTACAGGATGTACGCTGAACTAACGAGAGTTGAAAATTAAAATATACGATTTATTTTTATTCGCGCCATATTATCTGATGGCAACCTGGGGTCCGCTTTGAAAACTTATCGATTTTTTTAAATCAAAATCATTGCCACTTACTTTACCAGGCCCCGTAGCCGAATGGCATTTCTCCGACGCCAAACGAAAACGAAACGTAGTCCGGCTCTGTCGCGCCAATACGCAAGAGCGACAGGGATAGATATCTACTGGCGTTTCGTTTCGTGAGCGTTTCGTGAGCGTTAGTGCCATTCGGCTACGCACCCAGTTATTATACTCATCTTACACCTTTAAACGAGCAATGCTTGTATATTTATTTATTTATTAATATAATTATATATAGGTCCCGGAAAACGCGAATTTTTGAGTTTTCATGAATTTTTCTTTCGCATTAGTAAATGTAAGTTATGGTCGCTAATTTCGTCGCCCGTCCATCGACCGCACGTAGCTCAGTCGTAAGAGGGTCGGTCGAATTCGACACATTGCAGGTGTCAGGGTTTCGAATCCCGGCCAGAAATAAAGTTTTTGTTTTTTTTTTTTGTCATTATAGGGTTTTTTTTTCTAATCTAAAGACGCGATGTAATAAAATAGAATCGAACGAAGCTCGGTCGCCCAGATATTATTAAAAAAAACGCGCAACATTTTCGCGAACGAGCAATTCCCAGGCACTATTTTCCAATCTGTTCCGAGTAATAAAATTCCCTGAACATTTAGAATTCAAGTGCTCATGAGGGGCGCTCAGTAAATGATAGGTTGTATCTCCCGACCGAAAATCAACCCAAACTTCATTGGCATAAAACCTAAAGTCAATCAAATAAGTTTGTAGATGTTTTTGAAAATGTAGATAGGAAAAATTGTTTTAACTTTCAGTTATGTTATAGATGCCTTCCACGAAAATGTCCATTACGATATGCTTTTGCCTTGTATGATAACTACTTCAATGAAATCCCCCGAGAAAATAGGTATTGACAATTTGTTAGGTAAGTTAGGAAATACTGTTAGACAATAAAACGTCTTTTTGCTTTCTCAGAAGTATTAAAAGAATCACATTTCGTAAGGGACATCCTCCTCCTTGCGTTATCCCGGCATTTGCCACGGCTCATGGGAGCCTGGGGCCCGCATTGACAACTAATCCCAAGATTTGGCTAGTTTTACGAAAGCGACTGCCATCTGACCTTCCAACCCGAAGGGATAACTAGACCTTAATTGAATTAGTCCAGTTTCCTCACGATGTTTTCCTTCACCGCAAAACGAATGGCAAATATCAACTGACATTTCGCATATAAGTTCCGAAAAACTCATTTTTAATTTCGTAAGGGACATTCTCGTGGTGCCTTTTGGAATGCCCCTATAAGATTCGTAAATACGTATATGTATATTTGATATTTCTACGCTGAGGATAGGCAGTTTGTGTTCCGCAAAACGATTATTGGATTCTTTCTTCTTATAGTTCCATCGAAACGAGTTTAGTGTAAGCACTTTGGGGTTTTTCTAAAGTCTTTGCTATGGGATATGGCTTTTATCTCTTCGTCGAAAGTTTTCGCAAAGTTTTACTACACTTCAAAGGTTTACTGAAAGTTGCATATTTCATTCCCTTCTAACATAATTTTTAAGAAAAAAAAAACCGCCTTCCTTTGGGGTTTTAGTGATAAATACTTTCAAGTGTTAGATTATGTTATCAATTCGTCTGTATATTTTTTAATGTTTGTTATTCGATATCTCCGTCATTTCTGTACCAATTTTGAAATTTGGATGATTCTGAACTGAAATACTTACAGATGAGAATGATTGTCAGAACGGAACTCTAACCAGGGGCGGCTCACTCTTCATCAGCAGTTCCACTGCACCAAATGTCACTGTTCTGGACGTAAGTGCATGCTGTTCTTATAAAAATCCCAAAGTCACTATAAGTGTGCCGTTCAGATTTGAGGAGTTCCGTTCTGACCATCATCAGCAGTTCCACTGCACCAAATGTCACTGTTCTGGATGTAAGTGCATGCTGTTCTTATAAAAATATCAAAGTCACTATAAGTGTGCCGTTCAGATTTGAGGAGTTCCATTCTGACCATCATCAGGAGTTCCACTGCACCAAATGTTACTGTTCCGTACGTAAATGCATGCTGTTCCTTTAAAAACACAAAAATCACCATATGTGTGCTTTTCAGATTTGAGGAGTTCCCTCGATTTCTCCAGGATCCCATCATCAGAACTGAGTTCTGAGAAAAATGGGACCAATCTGTATGCATATACATTCAATCAAAAAAAAATTCAAAATCGGTCCAGTAACGACGGAGATATCGAGGAACAAACATTAAAAAAAAATACAGACGAATTGAGAACCTCTTCCCTTGAGATTTGGAAGGCGGTTAAAAATAGATTTTTCCCCTCACTAGCTCGGAAACACGTGTTTTGTCCTTTAATACCAGTGAGTAAAAACGCATTTTATCCACTAGTGAGTAAAGTAATTTGACCTTGAATAAAGTCAAATTAACTGCTTTAAAATTGATAAAAGTAGTTGAATCTAGTAATAAAGATGATTTACCACCTATGAAACTACTGGAAGCAGTGATAAACGCAGTTTTTGCGTTGTAGTTTCCTCGCTATAGTGAGGGGAAAAGTTTTGTGTTACACTCGGGTGCAAATGTATTTTACTTCTCGTGTGTTAAAAAACTCGCAAGTTCAGGATTCTATTCTCGAACCACTCGCTTCGCTCGTGGTTCAAATATAGAATCCTTTCACTTGCTCGTTTTTCAATTCCACACTCGACGTTAAAATACAACTTTGCCCCCTTGTATAACAAATAACTATAGTATGCTACTGGGAATAAACAAGTTCAGGGCCCCATTTAATAAACATTACAATTCAACAATTTTGTAAAAAAGTGACATATTTGTAAAGTTTTGCTACAAGTGCTGTTTAATAAAACCTACAAATAAGTAAGAAACCTACAATTAGAAAACGTACAATTGTAACCATTGTAAAAGCCGTTTAATAAACATTTAAATATGTAAAAAACGCCTGTAGTTTACAATGACAACATTGTACTCACAAATTTGTAATGGTAACTTACAATTTACATAAAATGTAAATTTTCAACAAGTTCTCTATCATTTGGTTTACCGTTTAACTGTTTAATATTAAGTATGGAAATCAACAAAAAAATTAAAATTTTATCTCTCATTTACGTAAATAAGGATATTTTGTTTGGTCTGTTTAGTGAAAAATTAATCGCACGAGATTAAAATAAAGAAGTGGATATAGAGATTGCCGAGCAACTGAAATCCTTGAATATGTATAAAACAAGGCTAGAATACTCCATATGCATCTGCTACCACATGATATTGAGAGCCACAGCTCATCCAGTCCAGTGCAACGCACACAAAATCTGTTCAGTGTGTGAAAGAACTGCATTTCTATTAGTCTCACTTTGAAGATAACCCCCTATTTGGCCTATTGCCCTATTCTTAAAAGTAAATTAAATATTCGACGGTAGTTATGCTCACCCGGAATTTTTCATTGAACGTAAAATCCGTTACATCCAAAGTAAAATGTATCCTTATACGAAAAAATCGTCAATATTCATAATCGTCCCATTACTGTCACTACTAGTTGTTAGAACCATATTTTTTTGATTATGCAGATCGTAAAGCACACTTCAAATCGAGTTTTGACACAGCATTAATCTCCTGTCAGAATTGTACTACAATTTACATAATATGTAAACTTGTAATTACAATTATGTGTTCAATAAAGCACATTTCCTTACAATATTGTTAAAAATCACCTGTCAAGTGAAAATGTTTATTGAACAGAAATATGTAAAATTGTAGCTAAACTCCTACAATTATGTAAATTTTCCACTATGACAAATTTGTAACTTGTAATTTTTATTGAACAGAAACTTGTAGAATTGTAAATTGTCGGTACAATTTACAATTTACAATTTGTATTGTTTATTAAATGGGGCCCAGGCCTACCTAAGATAACTAAACGTCGAGCTTTCTTACTTCAGAATTGAAAAGGTGCATTATTTGCTGTGATTTCTTATGTTTTCCTTTATCGGAAACTTAGTTCTGAAAACCTATCTAAAAAGCAGCGAAATACGGCAATGCAGTTAACTCGTAATTGACCATACCTCGTATTAATTCTCGACACAGCACCGCAAACCATGGCCACAGTATAATAAAGAGTACTATCGTACAGTATGGCCACTTCCGCTCCCCGCTGAAAGTCCCGCCCACCCCCTCTCGGTTACCTCATAGTTACCACCTGTCAAAAACGCGAACAGTCGACCTGTCATATCTTACTCATACAAGCATAGTACGCGTTCAGCTACACGAACTTAGAATGTGTGCTAGGAACGCGCCTCTTTCATATATTTGATCGCCAGTGTCCGAGGTGTGCCATGGCGCACCTACTGGTGTGCCCCGCATACCCGCATCACTAATCGGAGCTCGATCTGACAGACGCGACAGCCAGGGCTGTTAATGCCTTTTGGGCGTCTACTGTATAAACTAACCTAACCGCAAAATTAGAATTTCGAAAAAACCCCCGACCGCGACATAGTAGACCGATTTTCATGAAACATGGCTAAGAACACTCCCGACTAACTCAGCTTTCAGACAAAAATAAACTAAATCAAAATCGGTTCATCCGTTCGAGAGCTACGATGCCACAGACAGACACACGCACAGACAGACAGACAGACACACACACAGACAGACACGTCAAATTCGTTTTTGCGTCGGGGGTTAAAAAAAAGGAACCTCGACACGATAAGAAGAAGATAAATCTTTTGACCTAGTACACAACGAACGGTTTGACACTGCTTTGCCTCTCACGTCAAAATTTGGCCTACACGCCAATACCTCTACTAGTAAATAACCACTTTTAGTGGTTTTTAGTGTAGTGCGCGACACACGACCACTTTAATAGTGGTTGGTGGCGGTCAAAGGGTTAAAGAAAGTCAGATGTCAGGTTTCATCAGTCACTACAGTTATTTTTTTGCTTCTAATATATTTGCACGCGCAATAAAAGTGCATCACAGTGACGTCACTTGTCGCTCGTTAATCGCGAGTCATCGGCTATAAATCCACGCGGGCGTCAATTCGTCACCGAGCCCTAGAGTTTAACGTTCTGTGGTGTTTTATGATTATTTCCACTATTTCCTGCTTTTTGCATTGGCATCTCATCCTAGGTCTTATTGGAAGTCCGGTTTCCTCACGATGTTTTCCTTCAATGAAAAGCTATCCTGCAAATATCAATTGACATTTCTCCCATGAGCCGCGGCGAATGCCGGGATAACGCAAGAAAGATGATGAATCTCATCCTGATAACCTTTTGTCTTTCGAAAAACTGCTCAAACTTTACATCTTTACAATCCCTGTAAAGAAATAGATTTCTCAGTAAACTGCAATTTTATATGAACATTTCAGATTTGAGCAAACTGTTTAGACGTAACTTAGATGATATCCTCATTCATTTTATGTATTTGTCCAGTAACATAGTATAGTTTTTTATGGAAATATTATCATCATCCTCCTTGCGTTATCCCGGCGTTAGCTCATGGGAGCCTGGGGTCCGCTTTGACAATTAATCCCAAGATTTGGCGTAGGCACTAGTTTTACTAAAGCGACTGCCATCTGACCTTCCAACCCGAAGGGTAACTAGGCCTTATTGGAATTAGTCCGGTTTCCTCACGATGTTTTCCTTCACCGAAAAGCGACTGGCAAATATTAAATGACATTTCGCACATATGTTCCGAAAAACTCATTGGTACGAGCCGGGGTTCGAATCAATGAGTTTTATGGAAATATTATATTAAAGTGGCGTAGGCGAGAGGCTGGCAACCTGTCACTGCAATGTCACAATTTGGATTTCTTTCAACCCCTTTTTGCCAAGAGTGGCACTGAAACTTAGTAGTTCATGTGCTCTGCCTACCCCTTTATGGGATACAGGCGTGATTATATGTATGTATGTATGTATTATATTAAATATATTATTGTTTACAGGTAAAAGACATCATGAAGACATTAAAAGTAAAACATCAAGCTCAAAACAAAAGCAATAATGTTTAAATTTTCTTTAATCAAAACAATTGAACAGGCGTAAATCGAATGCGAAGCAGCAAATGGCCAGATTACCTCGTATATATGTCACACGTCCGGACAGTCGGACCCGGTTTTAAATGGAGATGAATGTTTTGTCCGACTGTACCCTCATCATTGTATTGTCGCTTGATAAAGGGTAAACACAAGGTATCGGTTGTGGTTAGATTTGCAACATGATGGGTTGTGTTTTATTTTTAACCCCCGATGCAAAAACGACGGGGTGTTATAGGTTTGACGTGTCTGTCTGTCTGTGGCATCGTAGCTCCCGAATGGATGAACCGATTTAGATCCAGTTTTTTTTCTCTAAAAGCTGAATTAGTCGGGAGTGTTCTTAGCCATGTTTCATGAAAATCGGTCTACTATGTCGCGGTCGGGGGTTTTTTCAAAATTTTAATTTTGTGGTTAGGTTATTCGTAGAGTAGCTATTGATACAATTTGGTGTTTGAAACGCTCCATTTTGGCGAAACGAACAAAAAAAACTATGGTTGCGTTAGGAAAGCACCGGAGAATTCCTCATTTTCATAATGGTGTTTTTTTGGAATAAGAATACATATTAGGTAGGTACAATAAAGAATATGAACCTCTCGAATACTTGTGAATTTATCTAACCCTCGCGAAAAAACTACAACAGACAAATCTAATTATTTACTTCATTGACGGTAAAAAAATTAAACAATAATTTATCTTAGCAAGCATGAACCTACTCATGAGATACAGTGTACTCAAAGATAGACAGATATACTAGATGATGCTTACTTGTGGAATCTGAGGTGGGTGCAATGACGGCGACTATCAGTAAAATGGTGAGCGTCCACCGAAGCAATCTTGGCGGCCACTGTAACAAAGAGAAAAAAAAACATAAATATACAATTTAAACTAAAATGGATATCTTTTAAACTAAAGAAAGAGTTACCAGGTCCACTTACAAGGGTACAAAACGAAGTAATTGACACTGACACTTTCTATAAGCTTGACTACTATCAGAAAGTTCAAGACCAATTTTTTGAAAAAACAACTTAAACTAACTTTTTACATTAAAAAACTTGACAAACTGTTACGTTTAATGGCAAGATGCGCTCATTTTTTAAACAATCTTAAATTCAAATGATGCAAGTAGGTAATCAACATATTTATGAAGGCCTTCTGAAAATACTAAGTTTTTTGTAATCACCCCTAACCGGAAAAAATTAGGTATAACCATATATTAATTAAGAATGTGAGGACTTATAAAAAATGCAATAATTAATCTTCTGTACAATAGAAAAGCGTCTAGAAAGTTAAAATTATCCTCCTGCCAGTGATTTTTGGCAGTCTTTTGTTTAGTAGAACAGACAAAACCTTGACATATAGATACAGCTGTAGTGCGAAAAGGGATTCCTTCGGAAACGTTCGTATTTCTCATGCTAGTTCAGTCAATGTCAGTACATCTTGTACTGAGACTGACTGCAATAGCATGACACGTTCGTACGTTTCCGTAACAATACGAAGGCAAATCTTTTTTTCTACTCGTCGACTGTAATCTGTCAATTAGGACACCACAGATTAAACTATAAGTGCTAACTTTTCAGTGTTGGATACTCTATGGCAGTTCCAACTCAACTATAATAATCTCAGTATAGCTGACTTTAGTTAACTGTAATAATTTCAAAAATAGAAGTTCATACAATTTCTATACTAATTTGCGATACCTGGCAAATTTTTCTGCATCTGAAACACATTTTTTTTATCTGTCGCGTTATCGGCCAATCAGAGACGGTTAATTACAAACAATTGGTTGCTAAGTAATTCGATGTTGATACAACGGTGAACGACGCTATTAACATTAATTTTAACTTGCATGAATGATGATATTTCTGTTTATTATAAATCATAAATCAGGTGGAGGTATGTACGTATATTTGTGTAAGCTTCAGCAATGTGAGAACATGGTCATGAAATGCTCAAGTTTATCCAAAGATCATAAAACCAAACGGCATTCAATAAAAAAATCGGGAATGAACCAACCAATGCATAATTTTACCGCATTTTCTTGTCCCAATTTTTCGCGAATCGTTTTTATAATGCCCCGTTCGTGATCTGGAATTTTCCAGATTTTTACGGATTGAGCGAACTCGAATGTAGGGTTACCATGCATAAGATTTTTATAGGACATGATTATAGGTATATCCTAGGTAAAATAGACCTAAAAAGGTCAATTGAAATAGTATATTATGTATGTGTATTATTTTTACTTTTGTATTTATGTATTTTTGACCTGTAATGTAAATAAACTATAATGGTGACATTTACAACCATATACGATCTTTGAATTTGGTATATTAGAACCGCATTATACGAATTGAGTTTATTTAAACTAAAGCAAGGTAAAGTGCGCCTTTGAACATTTATTTTTTTCTGGTTTAGGTACACAGAAGATGCAGACTTTTTCTAAAAAGCAGTGTCGATCTTTTGAGTAAAAAATAATTGAAAACACTTTCCTTAAACTTTTTATTATTTTCATGTTAATAAAATCCCTCTCGACATACTTTTATGATGCAAACGACATATAACCTACAATAAGAAAACCTCTCATTCGAAAACAGACTTGATAAACATTTAAAACTAAAATATAAACAGTAACTATAGAAAAACTAGTGCAGTGATAGACACGCATCATGTATCTTTTTTTTTTCAGGATTCCCCGATTTTCTGAAATCCTGGTGACCCTACTAGAATCAGATAGAGGGTGATCAATGACTGGATTTGTTTACGAGGTTTATTAAATTTTATAGCTTCTGGGGTTGATTTTGATCGACGATTGATGGTGGGTGTTAGTTGTGATCGGTTCTGGGTAAGTGTTAAGTGAGTCTTTTATAGGGGGAAGTTTTTATGTGATGTAATATAACATTATGAGCTTGTCAAGGAATTGATTGAAATGGAATGTATAACTTTGTGTTTTGTGAAAGAGCTTTAGTTGTGTTGTCAGTTAAAGAGAGAATGGATTCTTTTTGGAAGTAAAGTATGCGTTGAGTTTTAAATATACGTAATTCTATAATGGTTATATGTACTACATATATTTTGTTATATAAATCTCGGGAAAATGTCTTGTAAGTATCTCTGGTCCTTTTCTGTTCGAAATAAAAGTGTGAACTTAGGATTTTACTTTTTTAAGCATTTGTTTCATTATTTTATTACATTATTTCTTTATATTATAATCATTGGTCATCATCACATGACGAAAATGTGTTAGGACGTATCTTTTCTACAATTTAACCATCTAACATCCTTAGAATTACCTATATTCTAAGGATGTTAGATGGTTAAATTGTTGATTGTATTGTAGATTAAGGTAGCATAATAAATTCCGCTTCCTAAAATATCTCTGCAGTAAAATCAACTTGAATGTAAACAAAAATGAAAAAGAAAATTCACTCAAATAAAACAGCGCATTCAAGTACAATCCGTTGAACTGTCAATTTGATTTTCCTTGTCAATACGAGCGGCAAACATTCTTAACTAAGGCATAAAAAAAAGTAGGAACTCAGGCATGCGGGCTTCGCTTGCACTTCATTGTGTTTTTTGTGTTACAGAGTAGAACAGTTAATCCACTTTTTTTTTAAATCGCGGTAGCATTTAGATAGCTATCGAGTGAGTGACATTTTAAAGGAAATCATGCTTACTGACATGAATAAAGCATTCTTTTTATTTGTAAAAATGATGAGAAAAGTTATGTACTATCAGTGAATAAATACAAACAAATCAAAGGTTTTTTTAAAACAATGATTCAATTTTCTTGGAGAGTCAGCGTTTTAGCAATATGGTAACGGATTCAGACTTTCACTACCCCCTTTCCTGTCGTGAATTTTGTAAACGTCGACTGTGGGATGTGTGCTCCATTGTTGTCACTTTAGTGTCACAATTATGTTTTCTTTCAATCCCTTAATTGCCAAAAGTGTCACTGAAGCTTGAGCGCTCACGATTCAGGAATGAGTTTATGTATGTATTGTATTGAATTTATTTGAGTTTTTTTTTGCCAACAGTGGTCCCGCTGTTTTTATGAAAGTTATGTTGTTAATTAGCCGACGTAGGATTCGGCCGTTCATTCGGCAAAGTTGAAGTTTTAGTTCAAGTGTTTTTATTTTACTTTTATTTCGACTAATGGCACGCCAATTTATAGTTCCTTAAATATTTGCTAGAAAAATCGGAGCGCATTGAGTTTTGGGCTTCCAACTTCCGTAATTAGCGGAAAGCTGTCCAGTTTTTGAATTAAAATATGGATTTGAGTTTTTTACTGACATAACCAAAGGCAAAGAGGCTATTTTTGAATTAAAATATAGGTGAGCCAACCTACGGAAGAAAGGCCACAAATATATCGAACTGGAGAGATCTGCTTGACGAGACTAATGCCCATCCGCGGCTGTAATGCCTCAGATGATGATGATGACCTACGGGTCTTGGGCCCGTTTCCATGACAACCCATACGATTTGACAGTTCGCGCACTTGTAATACTAGGCTTGTACCTTTCGAGAAACGGGCCCCTGCTACGTAGGATTTGGCCAGAATCATTCCCCTTCTGAAGCGGGCTAGACTGTTAGAAATAAGTAGCCTACTCGATTTCTGTCATTTATAGACAAGTTGTTCCACCTACAAAACCACTTATGTGCAGGGTACGTAGCCAAATGCACAAACGCTTACGATAATATCGTTATCGTAGCTAGTTATCTGTAACGATTTTAAAGGAAAACTGGGAGAAGCTTGCGGAGGGGCGGACGGAGCGGCGAAAGTGCGTTGGAGATGGTCGCAAGTTCGTCGATGAGACCTGGTTTGCGGCAATTGCTGACAAAAGGGAAAGAAGACATCATAGCGGAACATCGCAAACGGTTGCAAGCTTTCCTTGTCAGCTGTGTGGCAAAATGTGTCGCTCTGGCATAGGTATCTTTAGTTATCAAAAGCGATATCTCTCGGACATTGCACCATAAATCGTCTGAAATAGACGCTAAGGCCAGTATAGTATATATCTGTATCGCTTTTCCGTATTGGCGCGACAGAGCCAGACTGCACTTCAATCGTCATTTCGGCTAGGCCTGCTGGGGGGCCAACGATCTGTGTACCTGGCGTTTATGCAATTGCTAGCTCAAGATTTCTACGTTTAAATATGTATTATCAATATCGTACTTTAAAGTAGATGTATAGTCCGCCTCATATAATGTTGTAGAAGCAAACTGTACTAAATAATCCATATTAATATTATAAATGGGAAAGTGTGTATGTCTGTTTGTCCGTTTTTCACGGCAAAACGGAGTGGCGAATTGACGTGATTTTTTTAACTGAAGATAGTTAAAAGGATGGAGAGTAATATAGGCATAAATTAAATATAACAAGATCATACCATCCCATACATTAAAATGCGACCGCCTAAGACCGCGCTTACACTCCACCACACATAGATGGCGCCACAAAAAAAATGTCTTGTAGCTTTCGATTATACTTGTAGATGGCGTTAAGTGTCACTTTAGACATAGATTTACGGCTCGGAATTGACACTTAATGCCAATCTACAAATAATCGGTGGCAACAAGGCATTTTTTGTGGCGCCATCTATGTGTGGTGGAGTGTAAGCGCGTTCGTAGGCGGTCGCATTTTAATGTATGGGATGGTATGATCTTGTTATATTTTTAATTTATGATATAGGATACTTTTTGTCTTTTTCTAACCCCCCTCCCCTAAAATGGGTGGGGTGGAAGTTTGTATGGAGCATTCCTCAATTTTCGAATTTAACGCGAGCGAATCCGCGGGCAAATGCTAGTAATTTATATTATGGTGTGCGAACTATATATAGCCATTTTGCTTACAATTTGTTTGATGATATGCGTTCATACAGACAGTAATTACCTTAACATTAATCAAATTATCCATCTTTTACACGCGAGTTTAAATAAACTGATTTAAAAAAAGAAAATAAATAACCTCAGAAAAAATCCTAAAGAACATTTCAAACAATTCAAATCCCAAGTTTCCTAACAAAGCCGAATAAGGACATTCCTCGAGGCTGTTTTAATTTTAAAACTATAGTCCTCACAATGGCGGCAAAAAAGTTTTAATAAGCGCGGGTTAATGCTGAGAAAAATAGTTTATTCGAGCTCAGTATTAAAATAAAAGTCGTTAAGCTTGTACTGTGATTGTGCAAGATTTTTCTCTGTTATATATTTAAACTTGACTGTTTAAAAGGTCATAATAAAGAGTCTAGTGGATATTTTCAATATTCCTAGAAGAGCAACTTTCAATGAATTGAAACTCTGCCAAAAAGAAGAATAATATCTGGGTAATGAATAATGTGGCCATATTTTAGAATATTGATGTCATTATGACTGATTGAGCACATCATGAAAATCTCAAATTCAATCTAACCTAATTGCTTGATTCGTAGACAATGCCTGAAGGCACTAAGTTTCCCCATTGAAAATTAAACTTTAATACGAATAAAAACGAATAATTTTTGTGTATAAAATATTTATATTCCTTATTTTTCCTCAAAATCCAATCCAGCTTAAATAGCCCGACAATACAAATCGGCCAATTCGCATCTCATCGGACAAGGGTAACGAATGTCCGCTATAAATTGCTTAACAATTTCATTACGGCATATTTCGAACGAGACAAAGACGAATACTGGCGGGGATTGGTTTTTTTGTGTTGGTTAGATGTGTTGGGTAGTGATCGATTGATTGTCAAATACGATATTAAGTTTGATTGAACAGCTGCTGGATAAGCATGTAAAACAATTAAGTATTACTATTCTGAAGTTCACTATTTGACAGCCAAATTGTAATGAGTTGTGCAGGTAGGCAAGCATGGTCGCGCGATAAATGATAAAATATCAGGCCGTTCCTATTGAACTTACAAATAGTGCGTTAGAAACGGCCGGCCTGATGTTTTATCATTTATCGCGCGACCCTTTGCCTGCCAGGAGTTAGTAAGCTGTGGTAAATAACGGGAAAATGCAAGGAAAAAGAGCGTTTTCGCATCATCCGATCCGATATCGGATGTCGGAAGGATGTTGCGGAGTTACATATTATGTCTTTGGTATCACAAATAAAAATTACTCAAAAAACATAAATAACCAACTAAGCTAACAAGAAGCCCGTACAATAAGTCGGTCATAACATAAAGCATACGGCGCGTGCGGCCGAGTGTCCGAGCAAGGCCAAATGAAAGGAAAAGGAGCGAGCGGTACTTGCACAGAGTAGCTAGTTACAGAGACTTCGGAGAACGCCTTCTTGAACCTTCTTGAACTTACCGTGAGACACACACAAACTGTGTAAGAATGTCCCAAAATGAAATAAAATTATGAAAACGGATTACATCGCGTATAAATTTATAATACATCACGACGTTACGAACTCTTATACAGCGTCCGTGGTCAGCGTGCGTGGTGGTTTTATTTCCGCAGTCACAAGTGACCACGAACGCTGTCAAGAGTCCGAAACGTCAGAATGTAATAACCCCTGGAACGCCGTTGTCAAAAATTTGCTACTGAATTAATAACTTTCAATCTTTTAATTACAGTTTAAATTGCCTGTGACAGATCTAGAACAAGGCGCTTCCGGGGTTAGTCAAATTTACCAGTATTCCTAGTTTTATTTCATGAGTAACTATCGTGTTAACCGAATATATTAGTGTCCCAAAATATTTATTTATTTAACTATCGAGACTGAAAAATACTCAAACATATCTATAACCTCGAATCTCTAGCATAAGTTTTCACAGACACGGAGTTAAACCCCTAAAAGGCGAGGTCCAAATACCTATTACTTTGTTTTGTAGACCTGTTTTACCTTGACTGCCCCTCTGCCACTTCTTCTTTCTTATTTTTTATTAATTTGCGGAATACATCTTCACATACATAAGTAAACTCGCGCCTGTTCTCCTAAAAGGAGTACTTAGACACACATAAAATGCTCAAGTTTCGGTGCTAATCAATTACCAACTGAAACTGTGATAATGGTAGTTACAACTGTTACAAGTTGCCAGTCCATCGCGCACACCATAATAGATCGCATAACAGCCGTCTTCTACGACACCCACGGGAAGAAAGAGTTTGGTGACAATCTCAGCACGTCACCACACACAGATAAGTGTTTCATAAATAAAATAGATATTAAAAACAACCAATATCAAAGCCACATCGTAAAAATGCCCAAATAAAACCAAACCGGTCCCAGTGGGCGTAATAACAAATTGGGCAACAAAGCGTTGCGTCACCATTATGTAACCGTCGCGTAATGACATTAGCCAATGTGTTCCGATGACGATTGATTGACATGAGGATTATTGATAGGATGTATGATTAAGATCGATATTGGTTAGTGTTTACCACTAAAGTAAAGTGACATTTATCTTCAGCGCAGATTTAACAATATGAAATATAGTAGCATGACCCTATAATCATTTTTATGACACAATAAGTAAACGACCAAACTAATTGAATGTTCGTATGCAATTACTGACATTGTGCATATATTGTAATTTTTCCTCAGTCACCCGTTGACCACGAATGCTGTAAAGTGTTCGAAGCGTCGGGATGAATTATAAATTCATTATACGCGATTTAATCCGTTTCCATAGTTTTATTTCAAAATATGAGTACCTAAAACAGGAAATAAAACAAACATGTCATTATTCACAAACGAAAAAAAAATTTTTTTTTCAAAATTTTTTTCACATAAAATTATTCTTGTTGTACAGCAGCCTCTGTCCTGTCCTACTCTGTAATATGATTGTATAATAAGGTCAGCCTGTCTGAGATTAGCCTCAAAGGAACCCTCTTTACGCAGATGAAATTTGTTTTCTAAACAATTACACAGAGCTTTCCGCCTTTTTGCGGGTAATATCTGAAATCAACATTGTTTTATAATAAAATAAAGATAACGATACCGGTAGATGTCTCCTAAATTAAATGTTTTTTTTTGCGCTCAATATACAAGGAAACTTTTTCAAAAACTTTTCTCATAAAATTCCGTTCTGATATAAGATCTGTGCTTCTATTTTCTTTCTTCAATCTACTACTTATTGAGACGAATGTAACTTATCTATCCAAAAAAAAAGTCCCAATATTGTATAAGTATACATAATATACATAAATTAACTAAGCTTTATTAACACCATAGCTCGGGGACACAAATTATTCATAGTTAATCAAACACTCCACGAGATATCGAATCAAATTTATTTTATTAACTAGGCATTCATCATCATCATCATCATCAGCCCGCTGCAGTCCACTGATGGACATAGGCCTCCCCCAAGGTACGCCACAGAGCCCGGTCAGCTGCTTTATGCATCCAGTTTCCGCCAGCCCCCCTATGCAAATCATCTCGCCTTCTAGCCAGTGGGCGTACCACACTACGTTTACCAAAACGCGGTAACTAGGCATTGGGTCCACAGAAGCTTTTAGAAACAAAAAAAATATTTCTTAAAAAATGATGATGTGTCGTAACCTAAGTGCGTTTTCACATTATCCGATACGTTATCGGATGTTGGACCGATATCCCATATATTTCCGCCGCCATCTTTGATTTTTTCCTTTGAAATCCTTCCTACTTCCGATATCGGATCGGATAATGTGAAAACGCACTAAAGCAGATTGCTGTTTTATTGATGAAGAACACAATCGTTATAATTATTATAATTGTGAATTGTTTCCTGTACACCATTCACTGTGTCACAGTATTTGAAACAATTAAAAAATCAACAAACCATGAATATCAATAGCGTGAAAGCACAAAAACGTTTAGATTACGTAACAATAATGGCACCGTAAAATTGACGTATAATGTACGGAATACACGACTTGACAACAATTTTATGCTTTACTAGATACGGACTTCTTGTTAAGTCAAGCGGTGTGGCACGCGACATAGCTGGGTTGGCAATTTCGTCAGTTGACAACCCAACTGACATTATTAATTAGAGTATATATTCCGTCACTCTACAGATAATTTAAATACAAAGATAGCGTCTAAGATACGAATCTAAAATGACATGATTATCGTCCACCATTTTACCTATAAATCCATTGTGCTAGTTACCATAATTTTTGTGTATAGTCATATTATACTTATGCTGCGTGACTTTTATGTGTCTGTGAAATGTGTTTGATGCACCTGGCCCTTAATAAAATAATCAATTATTTGTTTAAATTCGCATGCTGCAGTTTGTGCTCAAATCGTGTATAACCGGCATCCGCATAAAGTTTTACAATGAAAATTGTCGTAAAATATTAAAGACCATGGTTACTTTCGTTTAAGCATTACTATAAGAAGTAAAACTGTTTAATATCTACTTTCTTTCCTTTCATTAGACTTAATCATTCAAAACTCTTAAAAAAATTCTTTCCTTTCCTTTTGAACCATGATAAATGTAGTAAAAAATAAATAGGTATGCATTGTTAAAGATAATTTTAGCAATGCAAGTTCGTTTCTAATAACCATATTGCTGTCTTAATATTCACCACAGGAAGCCTAATTAAACCTCATTATTCTAATTACGAAGACTAATAAAACGAAGGAATTTGTGCGAAAATAAGAAATCAACTCATACCGGAACGTGGAAATATACTTATCAGAGTGGAACGTATAAGTATGACGATTTGAAAACGCAATATTTGCATATAAAATGTTTGGACTTATGACGTTTCGAAAATTAGAGAGAATTGTAAGCATAAAATACTCTATGTGTTCTATGTGTTCCATGTCAAGATACGAGTTTTTAAAAGATAGGTTAGCGAGTCTTTTAATAGTAAGATTGGGTGTAAATTGCAATTATACGCGACTAAACTTGACGTAGGTATAAGATAGTTTCTACGTTTCTTTTTTTTTTGCCTAATAAAGGATTTAAATAGTTTTTTCAGTACAGATGGTCGTTTTTTTACGCACTACTTCGAGAAGTGGTTCATTATATAACAGGTCGAAACTTCGAAGGCTCATCTGTACTGAAAAACGTCGTTCGATACACGTGCGAAGAGGAAATTCGTAACTCGTGTCGATTTAAAACACTCCCTTCGGTCGTGTTTTAATTTATCGCCACTCGTTTCGAACTTCCTTTTTTACGCACTTGTATCGTAATATATTCTAACTTGTACTACGTACGATATGGTTAAATTAGAAACTAATTCAATTGATTTTATAAGAAGGTACGGAAAAAATAATACATTACAGATACTGTTACTTTTTAATGTACATAATATAACAAACTTAATAAAATTTAAATCACCATGTATAATTTAATAAACTTTAATTAATCAGTTCATCTACAAATACGTTTATTATTTACTAGCTTTTGCCCGCGGCTTCACTCGCGTTACAAAGAGACAAAACATAGCCTATGTCACTCTCTATCCCTTCAACTGTCTCCACTTAAAAATCCACGTCATTTCGTCGCTCCGTTTTGCCGTGAAAGACGGACAAACAAACAGAAAACAGACACACACACTTTCTTTCCCATTTATAATATTAGTATGTATGGTTACTTACAATAACCTTTATTTAAAATCAGAAGATATTACTTCATTAACAAACTATATATATATAGTCCTCCACATCGATTTCGATGACGGCGACCTCAGCAGTCAAGATTTTTCCCTCTTGTGAGCTCTTATGTGGCTAGCCAGGCCAAACTTGCTCTTAAAAATTCGATCACACTCACGGCAGTACAGTTGACCAGCCGTGTTGTATGTATACACGTAGGAGGGCTTAGGTCTTTCCTTACGTAATTGGCGTTTTGTGTCTATTAACAAACTAGTTGCACAGCAAACAGCTGTTGGTGGGCAAGGCTAACGTACACTAACGATTAGAACTTGCACAAACAGCAATTTGCTAATTAAACATGTAATATTTGTTTAAATACACAATTTGCAAGGATAAGTAAGCTGTAAGTCTACTGGCATAATTACCGCAGCAACAACAGTCATGAATGTCTTTTGACGCTCTCAGATCGATTTCGGTATAAAAATAAATTAATATTTTTAGGACATCTTACACAGATTGATTGAGTCTCACGGTAAGCTCAAGAAGGCTTGTGTTGTGGGTACCTCAGACAACGATACATATACATATTATATACAAATACTTATGTACATGGAAAACACCCATGACTCAGGAACAAATATCTGTGTTCAATTACACAAATAAATGCCCTTACCGGGATTCGAACTCAGGACCGCGGCTTAGCAGGCTGGGTCACTACGCGCTAGGCCAGACCGGTCGTCGGTAGAAATGTGATACTCGTATACTTAGTTGTAGCATAGTGCGACTCGTATGACCGTGTCCATGGAATATTTTGGAGATATTACTCAACACAAAATTAAAATTTTGAAAAAACCCCCGACCGCGACATAGTTGACCGATTTTCATAAAAAATGGCTAAAACACTCCCGACTAACTCAACTTTCAAAAAAAAAACTAAATCGAAATCGGTTCGTCCGTTCGGGAGCTACGATGCCACAGACAGACACACACACAGACAGACAGACAGATAGATAGACAGACAGACATACAGACAGACACGTCAAACTTATAACACCCCGTCGTTTTTGCGTCGGGGGTTAAAAATTCACGATAATTAATGGTCGACATTCAAAAATCAGGCCCCTGGCTGTAACTCATGAATTATTATTATTACCAAGTCTGCTTACAAATAAGATAAAAAATACAGATTGGCCACATTCAGAGGAAAATTTCCAACATTTGGACAAAGTTGATTCGTAATTGCTTTCGTATCTGCTGCAACAAAATGCATTTCCCCTGCGACAGAATATGAATGGCCGTATTTGGAATGTGTAATGATAGCTGGTGATATTGCCGATTTTATCGTATAGCCGGCGAATTTTTATTGAAAGTCACCGTTTTTTAGGGTTCCGTAGTCAACTAGGAACCCTTATAGTTTCGCCATGTCTGTCTGTCCGTCCGTCCGTCCGTCCGTCCGTCCGTCCGTCCGTCCGTCCGTCCGCGGATAATCTCAGCAACCGTTAGCACTAGAAAGCTGAAATTTGGTACCAATATGTATATCAATCACGCCAACAAAGTGCAAAAATAAAAAATGGGAAAAAATGTTTCATTAGGGTACCCCCCCTACATGCAAAGTGGGGGCTGATATTTTTTTTCATTCCAACCCCAACGTGTGATATATTGTTGGATAGGTATTTAAAAATGAATAAGGGTTTACTAAGATAATTTTTTGATAATATTAATAGTTTCTGAAATAATCGCTCTTAAAGGAAAAAAAAGTGCGTCCCCCCCCCCTCTAACTTTTGAACCATATGTTTGAAAAATATGAAAAAAATCACCAAAGTAGAACTTTGTAAAGACTTTCTAGGAAAATTGTTTTGAACTTGATAGGTTCAGTAGTTTTTGACAAAAATACGAAAAACTACGGAACCCTACACTGAGCGTGGCCCGACACGCTCTTGGCCGGTTTTTTTTTTGTCTGTGATTGTTGTGTGTACAGTCGAATTCATAAATAGGTGTACATGTTTTCACCGTATTGCAACGAGTTAGGGTGAAGAAATGTACACATATTATGAACTCGACTGTTTGTATCTACTTGTGAATTTTATCACAGATAGCGTTAGGTGGTTTAAAGATTAATTTTCGATATAAGCGTACGTACGCATAAATAGGTACTGATCAAACGCAGAGAAAAGTAGCGTGCGTGTAGTGTAAGTTCTTAAGTAATACCCAAAAGTATAAATGCATAAAAACGTGAGTCTAAAACCATAAAAGGTAAAAAAAAATTGAATTTATATCCCGGATGAAAGCTCACAAAAACAACACACTAGAAGTTTTCAATTGGGCTGAGCCATCGCAGTAAATAAGTTATACATTTTATTTGCAATGAGGATATATATGAAAGATTAATCCCCAATTGAGAATATCATGAAAACTTCTCGAATAGTGCCCAACTGCCCCAGAACTCCATATTGCATTAGCTGACTCTTAATGCACTGCAAAAACAACATTAGGTGGAAATACCAGGGGATATAAATTTCCAATGAGAACCGCCTTTTTTGTCCGACGTTGCAGCCCGAAATTGTCAAGGGAAGGGATGTGCTGGTATCTGTTTTTTTTTCGATATATCGATGAATTGGATTTTTTTTATCATGCAAAAACGTCTGCAAGTGATACTAAATATTTTTACTTTAATTAAAAAAAAAAAGATTGAGAATTAGTTTTACTCTAAGAACTATTTTGAGTAAAAATAAAGGTACCTCTAATACTTTGTCGGTTAGCTTTAGGTAAAGTTAGATTTTAGCTACAAAATATGATAAATAGTCGTATAAGATATACTCTGAAGTAATAACAGTGTAAAATTACGAGAATCAAGATTTGTCCCAAGAAATAAACTTGACTAAATTAGTTGATAGTTAACATTCAAAATTAAATTCAAATGTCGATAAAAAAAAGGGCTTAAATATAAATGGTGAATACCTATGTAATTTACGGTTCGCGGATGACATTATCTTACTCGCTGAAAATGCCGAAGAGCTGCAAGAAATGATCAACAGCCTAAATTTAGAGAGCAAAAAATGCGGTTTACATATGAACCCAGATAAAACGAAAGCTATGACATGGCATGAAAGAACCACTCTGCGTCGATAACAACAACATAGAATACGTAAACGACTATATTTACTTAGGTCAAAGTATTAGTTTCATAAACAGAACAGAAAAAGAAGTAGAAAGACGGATCTCTATAAGTTGGAAGAAGTACTGGTCACTTAAGACTATATTTAAAGGTAAATTTCCACTACATATAAAAAAGAAAATAATGGATTCTAACGTGCTACCAACTCTCACATACGGCTGTCAGACATGGGCCCCAACAGCATCCTGCAGAAAAAAGGTGAGAAGTTTTCAAAGAGCTATGGAGCGCAGTATGCTAGGTTACAAACTAAATGACCGCATCAGAAGCAGCGACATAAGATCTAAAACAAAAATCATCGACGCGCTAGAAATGACTGCAAAATTAAAATGGAAATGGGCCGGGCACGTCGCAAGACTAAACGACAACCGATGGAGCCAACGTATCTTGCACTGGTTCACCAGACGAGCAGAGGGCAAACGGAAAGCAGGACATCCTCTCACTCGCTGGAAAGACGACATAGTTTCGGTTGTTGGAAACCACTGGCCCGTCTGGCTCAAAATAGAAGCGACTGGCACGAGATGGAGGAGGCCTTCGTCCAGAAATGGATGATCCCCAATTAAAATTAGGTTTAAGCTTACTTATATTCTAAGTCTTGAATTAATATAAATTTCCTTTCTTTATACGATAATTTGTAATACTTTTTGGGGAATAAAGGCTATTTTTATTTTTTATTTTTATTTTTATTTTTTTTTATTTTAACATTCATGAATGACGGTTACAACCGTAGATATGAACGGTTTAATGAGTAATAAATGATTTTAACGTAACATAAACTAAAGCAAAAATTATTACTGTGGATATAACAACACCTAACACCTACTGTTACGCATTGAGCATTTATTTCCTAATTCAGCTTCCGCTTCTAAACGAAAAAAAAGAAGTAATAACAATAAACTATAGTTATAGAACACTTGAATGGCCAGTAATAAAGCATACCTTCGTCGTGTTTGATCAAAGTCGGTAACTCACATTCGTATATTAGAGTCAAGGTTTATGACATAAGAACGATAGCTATTTCTCACGATTTTTTCGTAATAGTGCGTAAGTTATTCAATGGCCAAAATTCGGCGGTTTCGTGAATTTATTTAGTAGCTTAATGACTTCTCATTGTCATACAGCAATTAATAAAACGTGTTCATGTCATGAAGGTCATTTTGTAACCGGTCTTTATTAGGAATTGATATCGATCATGTAAAAAACGTCGTCGCGTGATTTGGTTGACCACAAAATTGCCTGTTATATTTAAAATAGTCTACGTTGACATTGTGGTTTTTAGTAATACTTAGATAAAGATATTTTAATGAGAATACTTATTTTAAATGGAGCACAAATGATGACAGAAAACATAACTCATGTTTTATTAACTAACACGTATATTATATTACATGTGAACATAATTTTTCATAGAGCTCTTACTAAGAAAGAGTGACATGATATTTCGGCCCTTTTTACTTTTACTTTTGCGCTTCATTCATACTTTTGCCAGAATTGAGACTAGTCTAAGCGACGCTATCAAATACCACTTTTTACTTTCAAGTTTTACTCTTGCGCTTGTACTTATTCATATTTTGACAGAATTGCTACTGTTACAATGGTATTTTCAGATCTAAATTTTACTAGTCTTCTCCACATTGACCTCGATATCCTTCTAAAGATAGTGACCACTGCAGATATACTCAGAGAGTTTCCTCAAGACGTCTTTTTACCACCACCTATTTTAACAGTCTTTTCCTCACTGACCCAAAATATTATCATTCTATCGACAGTGTCCCCTCCTTACTTCTACTCCGAGAGTTGCCTCAAGATGGTCTTCCCAAAAACAAACTTTACTAGTTTTTTCCTCATTGACCTCAATATAATTCTATCGACAGCGTCCCCTCCCTATCGGCGACAAGCCCGGCCACAGGGCACTGCAGATCTACTGCGGCAGCGCCGGTAGATAATTTTGAAATTAGCTGACATAAATTATTTATCAGGCGACTAATGGACCTATTTCCTAGGAAGATTTAAAAGAGAATTGTAGTTAGCTGATTAGCTTTTGTTTTGATTTTAGAGATGAGGCTGCGAGTTGGTTTTACTATAATTACGTGATGTCAGTGTGAATTTACTCGTACAGTGAACAACACAGCTCTGAATACAAAGTGCAAAACTATGTATACAGCTGTGTTATTGACTGTACTAGAGAAATACTGTACTTTTGACACATGTATAGTGCAATTTAGTAATTCATCAGGTTCTTATTTGGTTGTGATTGAAAACAGTTTGCGGACAACGTATAATACAAGCGTGCTTTAATTTTAATGTTACATCTACTCTGATGACATGCGTTCTTTCCCAGATGCAATAAAAATGTCGATAAAAATTTTATAACTTTACATTCCGAAAATACGAATATTATTTTAGGGTAACGTAAACTTGAAATAAATACATATATATACGAGTAGGTACTCATTAAGCAGCATAGTCATCCAAACCCTTTCATATCAACCGTTTCAAAAAGTTCATTATCAATCGATCTGTGTGTAACGATAATAGACTTTTGAACGTGAAAAAAACCATCATCAAACTCACACATCGAGTTACAAAGTAAAATAGCGAAGTGGGTCAGCTCCGAAAAGGCACGATTTGGGCCAAAAAATTCAATACGATTTCTGCATGGGTAATCTTTAACCGTTTTAGTTTTTGTCACGACTGACCAACTGACACTTTGGGTTTGTAAAAGACCTTTCTTTTTTAAACTAGATCTGAAAACTGAAGCGCTTTATGATTTTAACACTGGTTTTCATTGAGCAATTTCTGTTAGGTTTTTTAGTTTGTAATACCTTTTCAGTATCTATGTTATATTGAAAATCACGGTATCTTTATTTGTGAACCTACTTCTCTTTGAATCACCAATATATCTATTTATTTAAATCGGTTGCTTAGTTTTATATTATCTAAACATCTTTGTTGGTCAGCGACTTTGTTTTATACTAGGTTTGTAGTGGCTTATATCAACTTATTTTTGTCGTTTAAAGGGCTTTCTCACAAAATTTTGTTGAAAACCTAACTCTCAATCCTAACAATCCTGCTAAATTCGTCCTTTGTTCCTCCCACGTGGTATTCTGCCTTACCCCTGGGGAAAATTTCCGAAACTAATTTAGCTAGCCTAATTTTCTGCCTCTGGGCTAGTTAGTGAACTAGTTCCCTACTCAAGTCAGCTTCTTATTAAGAACTGTCAAAACGATTTGCTAATATGGAATTACTATGAAACTAAGGAGTGCAGACGTCACGGTGAATTCATTTACTTTATATGCTTCTCTTTGACTTATTAAATAAAATTAAGCTTAATTATCGAATTGTCAAATTGACTGTCATTACGTCCATTACTAAAGTTGCAAGGAATGATAAACGGGTAATTTGTGTTGCGATAGACAAAATTGCGGGCCTTGTGGCGTCTGGTTTGGTGAAATTATCTCGTTTTCTCGGTTAGTGGGTAATTATCATCTCTTGGTAATCGTTTAGAGCTGAAAAAACCCTTTTGTAGTATTTTGTAAACATAATCAAGATGATTTTGGTTATTGCATATATTTGATTGAATAATTACTTCATAAATAAAAAGAAAAAGTAAATCAAAAATCGAGAGGATTTTAAACTCGGTATATCAGGTCCAGTAGATATTAAATAAAATCATACGTAATTTTACTTGAGCTTAGTACATTACATTTGTCCTAATTTTTTTTTTTTCATAAAGATATTATTATCTCATCGACGTGAACAACGTTATTGATAACCTAACCACAAAATTAAAATTTTGAAAAAACCGCGACATAGTAGACCGATTTTGGTGAAATAGCTAAGAACACTCCCGACTAACTCAGCTTTCAGACAAAAAAACAAAATCTAAATCGGTTCATCCGTTCGGGAGCTACGATGCCACAGACAGACACACACACAGATAGACAGACAAACAGACAGACAGACAGACAGACAGACAGACAGACACGTCTAACTTATCCCGTCGTTTTTGCGTCAGGGGTTAAAAATAGTATGAATATACTGGGACACTTCTTTCTCCTACAACAACTGCAGTCCTCGAACTAAGAACTCACGAATTTCAATGTAAAAAACTGTTCAAACGCACTATTTTGAAGTCGAGCAAACTCGGAATAGTTGTTTAGAAATTGACAAGTGGCAGCCGGAACTGGGCCGTGACAGATTCCGTCACGCACGGCGGGGGCGCTGGTAGCGTACGATACGAGACAGAAAAGACACCTGCCGTCGCCGGCCTGGTTGAAGTGACAATCGATGACGCTACGTGGCTTAAGCGAGTGTACTCTTGGCTCCCGGCCCTTCGGTCGTAATAATGGTGACATCGGCATACACTCTTTAACGAACGTGACGCCATAATATTGTGTCTTCTTCACACTAGCCTTTAGGGATAAACTGAGTTGGTGTTGGACATAGAGCGAGCCATTAGTATCTTCATTATGCTCCCGAGGGTCTAGCCAAGATATCTTTCATCGATAAACCATATTCGAGACTTTGAGACATTGAGTTGAGATTCACGTTTGATTTAGATTTTAAGAGGATGTTTGACTTAGTTTGGTAACTGCTCGTTTGAAATATTTTTGCTCAGTCTTTTTGTTCTATTTTCTTTAAGACAAATGACTGTAAAACTCATTTTCCAGAAAAGTAAACTGCTCAATGTGCAATCGCAATTTCTGCTAATGTCTTTTTATCCTGTTTGCTTATACATTTTCTCCAAGATTTGTTACTGTCTCCAAAGGTTATTCTTAAATAAACATTGTAGGTGTTTGTATTAGATTGCAAGAAAAATATAAGATTCTCAAAAAAGAGAGCGCGTGATGAAGCGTATTAGTATTGTCAAAAATATATTGAATGAAAAAGACGGATCTGTTCTGCGGATCTCGGTTTGCTGATGCCGATGAATTTGTCAAGAATGTTGAGCTTAAGCGGGACTGTCTGGACTCTCAAAGGACTGAAAAGTGTATTAAGATGATTAACAAGCGAGATCAAGAACGTCAGGGATGGTGCAGATGAGACCGGAATGCAGACAGATCGAAAGGAGATGGCGCGAAAGACTGAATCTATCCGACTTGACAAGAGAGAACGAAGAACGATGAAAGGAGGGGAGGTCTTTGTCCAGAAGTACAACACAAAATCAAAATTAAATAATGTCAATGTCACCTTAATAATGGCCACTTGCGCATTCTAGGGCTACGTAACTAAACAATATTAACTTGTTGGCTAGATTAAGCCCACGAAAAGTTTCCAACGATTTCGATAGCCCTGCCTCTGTAAGGGTTAAGTAAAAGTCATCATTTCATCCAAGTTTGACGTTTAAAATAACAGTTGCATCGTTGACTGTCAAAATTGTTGCAAACTTATCGTGGGTTGACTCTAACCCTAGAACACACCAGTGGAATGTACTCCTTTATCTCGGTTCTGGATATAACGGACGAAAAAATGAGCATAGATTTGCATTACATTAAAACTATAGCCGAATATTGCCTCTATTTTACGAAGATTAATTGAATCCCGCATTTCGGATGCCGGTAATTGTTTTTCCTTCTATGCTGCACTCTAAAGATTAATTATTCCGCCTTTTTGTCTCTCTCTTTGTATGAAGAGTTTATTTTGTCGTAGCAATTTTGTAAGCTTAAATGAACTTTAAGCAGCCTTTTGATCATTATCCTATAGTATCATTATTGAAAAAGTTGATTTACCCTCATAGATGGTTCTAGCATATGCTATGTCAATCCCTGAAGAAATTGACAGTTCTTCAAGCAGTCAACGTTCGTTTTCCGCACCCGCAATTTTCCGGATGTCGAATATGATGTTGAATAAAATTCTTTGTGATTTAAACGTACCTACAAATACCCCATTTCTTTCCCATTGTATCTCCATAATCCCACCCTCTCTATCTACTCTAGGGAATACAGGGGTGAGTTTGTTATATATGTATGTGAAGTCAATGTATCAAAGATGAGGACAAAGTGCCAAAATATGTATACACTACTTTATTACTTTAATGTTAGGGTTTAGTACGTGTACATATTATTGGCACTTTGTCCTAATCTGTATTTAATACTTTGAATCCATACTTCCATACTTATTATCCACACTAATATTATAAATGGGAAAGGGTGTGTCTGTTTGTTTGTCCGTCTTTCAATGCAAAACGGAGCGACGAATTGACGTGATTTTTTAAGACAGTTGAAGGGATGGAAAGTGATATAGGCTACATTTTGTCTCTTTCTAACGCAAGCGTAGCCGCAAAAGCTAGTAATATTAGAGGTATAAGTGGAAAAGTGTGTGTCTGTTTGTTTGTCCGTCTTTTACGGCAAAACGGAGCGACGAAATTGACGTGATTTTTTAAGTGGAGATAGTTGAAGGGACGGAGAGTAACACAGGCTACCTTTTGCCTCTTTCTAACCCCCCACTTCCCTAAAATGGGGAGTGGAAGTTTGTATGGAGCATTTCGCAATTTCCGATTTTAACGCGAGCGAAGTCGCAGGCTAAAGCTAGTATTATAATACTTAGTGCATCTCAATAACGGCTCAAGATTTTCTCTAATATATTTACCAATCGACTTGAGAATTCGTATGGATTGTAATCTCAGATTTGAGTGACGGGTCGGGTTTCATTTGTTATTTATTTACAAACTCCTAATGGAATTTTCTCGCCTTTTGATGTTGAAGTTTGGAGATTTTAATGGCCGAAATATAAGTATAAAATATACACAGACTGTATTATGAAATATTAAGAAGTGCGAGGATGTTTCAAGTAAAAAATGTTATATAGATTATGTTATATAGACATTAGAGAAAAGGATCTTACAAAATTACAATATGTATTACGTACTTTCCGTCAATAACTAATAGCTGGCTATAATTTGACGTGTAATATAAAATTTAAAAATAAAATAAAATGTTCCAATATGACCATTCACCGAGTTTCAACGTCCCCATTCAAGAAAGCGGCAACTGATGTTCTTAAGGGTTCATTATACATCGTTTTTAACCACCTTATAGATATTAGATAGGAAGCTGTTGCTGTTGGTCATGGAATATTGTTACAGACACGCGATTTAAATAAATATTTAAAGCCTGATCCGCAATTACTACGCGCCATGTTGCGGAATTTCATGAGAACTTATAATTTTAGAACAAAACGGGACTTAAACGCGTAAACACTTACATTTATATTTGGCCCGACGTTTCGAACATCACATTATGTTCGTGGTCACGGGTAGACTGGCGAGGAATTGCATCAACATCTTCTAGCCGCGCGAGTTTCTCGAACTACCCGCACTTGTTCTTGATTATTCACTTTTGCGCTAGGGTTGTCACTTTGCCTACACACAACACTCACGACATCAGCCGGTGTGTCCCTCGGTGTTTTTTCACGCTTACATTTGCTAATCACTGGATTCCACGAAGAAGAAATTCCCTGTCCCTCATTTTGGTTGAAATTTCGATGCTTCCTAATTTCAAACGCTTCACGTACTTAATCAAACTAAACTTAAACTTAAATTATGAGTGCAAATCGTGTTAGTCTAAATCAATATATTTCATGGGAACTTGTTTCTGCGTACTATACTGACCTGTCACCTCATACATCAGAATAACAGCGCCACCCTGAAAATAGTCATATATTTCTGGGGCCCATTTCTCGAAGCTACAAGTTACAATTTTCAACTGGTTGTCAATGTCTAATATGACAAGTTGGAAAGAGACTTCCGCTTGTAACTTGTAACTTTCAGTTTTGAGAAATGGGCCCCTGGTCAGGCTTGAAGTATGTATGTCATTGATATAATAGTACTAGCTTTTGCCCGCGGCTTCGCTCACGTTAGAAAGAGACAAAAAGTAGCCTATGTCACTCTCCATCCCTTCAACTGCCTCCACTTAAAAAATCACGTCAATTTGTCGCTCCGTTTTGCCGTGAAAGACGGACAAACAAACACACACACACTTTCTCATTTATAATATTAGTATGGACAAAGAGGATCGAGTATTAAAGAGAGTTACTGTCAAAGTAAAATGTGTAATCACAGTGCATAGACTGCCATCTCTTGACACAGGCTTAAAACTTTTGAACCTCAGTTTTGACAATTTGGCCCATATTCTTAGCTTGATATGTTTTAAAATGTCAAATATTAAAATTAGCGCCATCTTGCTGAGCGTTCCCCAAAGGTGTAATGCCATCTAGGCTACCGTACCTTTTTCTGTATGGTACTGAGGTACGTTTTTTTCTTAGACCGTATCTGTCTTTACGGAGTTATATATGTCTTTGGTATGGATAAGTATTTACATGAAGCCAATATTTAGTACGAGTACTTAATTAATAAAGCTTAAAAAGAGAAGAGGTATTTTTTTTAATCTTTATTAAAAATGTTATTTCGGAACGATCAAACAACAGAAGGTCGTCATTGTAATTTCATCATCTCAATGCCTACAACTGTGTTGACTCTTGAAGTAGCTGACATGACACCGAGCGACAAAGGTCGGTGTGTGACGAAGATTTAATCAGTTAGACTCCACATAAGGTCGGGCAGACTACAAACTGCAACGCACATGTAAGGTGTGTTAAAACAGCACGCTGATGTTGCAGTTCGTTTTATGAAAATGTGAAAATGCCACGATAAACCATCAGAACAACGGGATAACTAGACTACCACAGATGTCATATATACCATAGATCAAGCAAACGTGTTACTTAGCGTGTCAAATGGACTCAGTAAAATCCACTGAGTTGTCCGTGTTTATTCGCAGCTTGTAGCTTTCGGGCGTCAAGTTTTGTAAGTTGTAGTCAACAAAAACATTTAAAAATGCCTTGTTACGTGATATTTAATTGCAATAACAATATTTAAAATCACAGGCAAGTACCTACATACACACACTACTACAAGTTCAGTACAAAATCTGCTACGCTCGGCCGCCATACAAAATAGATTACTTTAAAAACATTCACATGAGCAGGAGCAGACTGACAATAAAAAAAAAACTGGCTTGATAGTACTGTATTTTTAGAATAAGGGTCAGTTGCATCAACATAAACCACAATTGACAGACACATCAAAGTCTATGGAAAATGCCATACAAAAGAAAAAAATACCCGACCCTAAATGAGATTTGAGTAATACAGTGTCTATCTGGTAAGTTATCTGTCATCTGCAACCTCGCCCAGCGACCATATAACAAAAAGCCATATGTCTCGTTAGTTCCATATATAGATGGCGCTTTTTGATTTAACTCAGAGTATGTGTACACATGTCCCATGTGATATTTACTCGGATACAGCTTTTGGTGAATCCTGATTCGAAATCTGTTGGTTGAGAAATATAGGCATTGTTAACGGTTCAATGTAGCTTTATAAATCGGAAATTTCGACTTTAGCATGCTATTTAAAAAGAAATTGCTGGTTTCAAAAAATACACAGTGATCATTTGCAATGACTAACGCTCAAAACTCTAAAGAAATAATTTGAACTTTAGAAGGTCAGTAAATAATAAATAAATAATAAATATTATATAACACATTCTTACACAGATATAAGAATAATAGGAAGAATAGGTTTGTTACAAAGTGTATTACAAGTGTGTTTCCATGGAAACCCATAGGATTTGACAGTTCGCGCACTTGTAATACAAGGCTTGTACCTTTCGAGAAACGGGCCCCTGCCCTGCAAGTGTAAGTGAATGGCTTAGGCAAAATTTTCTCGACCAAATCGGGGAAATATTCCAAAAAGGCCAGGTCAGGAGTACTCGAAGCCGACGAGCATTATTGTATGAGGAACGTTATGAAAGTGCGTGAAGCGATAGTAGTTTGTCAGGATCGGAACAAATGGAAATCCATGATCTCTGTCTATCCCTTTGGAAAACAGCCGTAAGTATGTATATACCTGCGATTTAACCTTTTTACAACAGAATTTTCCGGAACAAAACAACTTACAAATGCTTGAACGTCACTCCCACTGCTTTAAAGCCAAAACCCCCGGTCCCTCAAGCAATATAAAACCACATCAACATACCAGGACAAAAACGACGTAAGTCTCTATGGGGCCCTTACATCCTTACTTCATTTTACATTTAAAACATCCATATCATCGCCCTAGAAGAAAAATGACGTAAGTCTCTATAGAATTTTTATAGTGTTAGTATGTTTTACTTTTAAATAGCACAATTCTCGCTGGCAACAGTTCTTGGAAGATTTATTTCCCGGACGTGGATGAAAAACAAAGAGTCACGGAAAGGTATAAGAGTAAGCAAGTTGGTTCCTTACTGCATTATTTGGGAAGGCATATTAGTCTCAGAACATAAATAATAGTATCTACTACCGCTGTACAAACTTCATACATAACTGAAGATTGACAGGGGTTCAGGGAGCCTAGACATGGTGCCCCCTTATAACGCATAGTTAAGTACATACCTTTCGATTATTCGATATTGTCAAAATTCTTTATCTTATCTTAACATCGGTTGTAAAGTGAAATAAATACAATATACTTAGAATAAGACACCAACGCCTTCAGTTTCCCTAGAAATCTAACCAGCGTCCATGTCGCGGCATGTTTGACATTTTTCAAGTGTAGGTGTACACACTGAAGGCTTGTACGCCAAGGTAGTAAGTAGGTATTTTGTATGGTTATCGTGTGTGCGTGCATAAAGTCAACCCTAATAATTCCTACATAGCAATGCTTATCTGAATGGAGCCTAAAGAATTTAGAAGATAGTTGCATAAAATATAATGTGTCCCGTCCGATCTCTCAAACAACTATAGGCCTCTCTTCTAGTACGCCACTTATCCCGGTCCTGAGCTAATCTCATCCATAATTTTAGATCTAAACGGGACACTTATTTATATTGGGCCCGACGTTTCGAACATCACATCATGAGGGAGAGGGAATATCTTTTTCGTGGAATCCGGTTATTAACAAATGTAAGCGTGAAATTGGCAAGCAAAACATGGCCAAATGGGGATTGCTCCGCAGCCCTTCGACCCAATGCACCTGCGACACAGCGCCGCAAACCATGGCGCACCTACTGGCTTGCCCCGCGTGCCCGCATCACTGCTCGGAGCTCGACCTGAGAGACGCTACACCCAGGGCTGTTAATGCTGCTGCCTATTGGGCATCTACTGTATAAGAAAGGAACCTCGACACGATAAGAAGAAGTAAGCGTGAAAAAACACCTAAGGACACACCGACTGGATATCGTGAGTGTTGTGTGTAGGCAGAGTGACAACCCTAGCGCAAAAGTGTATATTCAAGAACAAGTGCGGGTACTTAGTTCGGAAAACTCGCGCGGCTAGAAGATGTTGATGCAATTCCTCGTCTGTCTACCCGTGACCACGAACATAGTGAGGAAAAGTACCGTTTAGTTCTAAAATTATGAGTACAAATCGTGTTAGTTTAGATCAATATAGTCTTATCCAGTTATGAGCCGCAATACTCTACTGGATGTCGTCCATCCAACGAGCCAACGGATGCTAAGCGCTTACATCTGTAAACGGCCACCATTCCGTTAACATATGCCCAGATTATACTTAGTCCACTTTAATATCAGTGTAACAACCATGTAACTAGTATAAGTGCAGTATAATATTACTCTTTAAAATGCATAACTACTAACTGTATTCCCTCGCATGTACCGTTGCATAATCCCGATGAACCTGTCTGCAACTCTGTTACTTTTACTTTCGATGCAGGAAACCGCTGCAACCGGTTTAGTTGAACTAATTGTTTTGATGCGGTAAAAATAGTTATATTCTCTAGATACAAAAATAGTTGCATCAATGGTTATTACTTTTTGTCGGTGGATTAATAAAATCTTGGTGTGAAAAGAATGCGATAAAAAATCATCTTTCAGCAGTTTACGTAGTAATCAATCAATCAATCAATTATTTATTCGTGATAACTACAAAATACACAAGTAAGAAAACAGAAACAGCAAATAAAAGAAATTAAACATATAAGTTACCACGAAATGGTCCCGACTCAGCATAAAATGCTAACCCAAGCGTCAGCGCTGGTCTTCCGTCGGGACCATTTTGTTGGTCACGAACGCAGCTGTACGACGCGGACCCGTGACATAGTGAACGCAGCGCAATCTTGTTAAAACTTGAAAAACACTTGTTTTTAACATTAGAAATAAATGCTTATCACTTTGCCTTTGAAAACTATGACTTATGCTCAACCGGGTCTGGGCCGGGACAAAGCTACTGATTTCTGATCCCTACTAGAGATTTAAACTTTACTAACAGAATCGAAAACGAGTGGTCATTACCACTAGAAAATTACTAGCCGTCCTTTTTCAAAAATAGCATTACGTCGTTTTCCACAGACGTGCGTTCGAAATTCAAAGATGGATCCCCATTGCGTTCTCAAACGCGAGTCCATTCATCCAGCGCAACTTCAAGTATGGACTCGCGCTCAAGAGCGCAAGTTGTGCTTGATTTGAAGGTTGCTAGGTTATATGAGCCCATCCTGGTCTAAATTGAGTCATCCATCTAGTCTATCATGAAACCCGACTTCCTTATTTGCATACTAAACCTAGGGATGCTATTTTATACCTATTGAGTACTAAAAGGGGTATAAAACTAGAGCATCCCGGGGGCACCGTAAATTTCACTATAAACTGGTAGGAGATGCTGCCAAATGGTCCCGACTCCACTGAAACTTTAATATGTTATATATGAGATGACAACCAAAGTTTACAGTATACGTTTATATGCGAAAATGACTTTAAAATATACATTTGACCTAGATTGTATTCGTTAAATATTAGGTAAAACTCAGATCGTATTGCCAGGTATGAAAAATACGATCAGATTACAAACGTAGTAAAGAAACAACCAATAATATTCCTCCTATCGATGTAGGGAACAAATCAAATTATTTTATATGTTTTTTTTTATTTGTTTTTTTTTAAAGTAGTAACACTACTATATAATTATAAATTATAAACTGAAATAGATACCATACACTAAAGAAAAAGCGATCAAGCCCACTGGTGGCGAAGCCGGGAATCGAACACCGCTACCGCTACCGTGGGCGGTCGGGGTGGTGTAGCGGTCCAACACGTCAGCCGCGTTAGCTGGAGACCCGGGTTCGATTCCCGGCTTCGCCACCAGTGGGCTTGATCGCTTTTTATTTAGTGTATGGTATCTATTTCAGTTTATAATACATACATACAATCACGCCTGTATCCCATGAAGGGGTAGGCAGAACACATGAAACTACTAAAGCTTCAGTGCCACTCTTGGCAAATAAGGGGTTGAAAGAAAACGAAACTGTGGCATTGCAGTGACAGGTTGCCAGCCTCTCGCCTACGCCACAATTTAACCCACACCAGTTTATAATATTCCTCCTTTTTACTACTAGTTTAAAAAAGAGTACTTTCATTTGTCTATGTCAAGACTTTAAAGACTTTGAAACGTCGTACAACAAATACGAAGAAGTAAACCACAAATCGTATCAATTTATTTAAAACGATCTCACTTGTATTGTAATGTATTATTTCTTTAATAAGTACATAGTTTTTCAATAAAAAATGTTTTCTTTTGAAAAATATGGCTAAGAAGGGCAAAATAATAAATCAAAAAATTACGTAAAATTCTTTGAAAGAGACAAGACTAAGGCACAAGAGTCGCGGAATAACTTTGACGCAACAGTTTGAGCTTGCAACACCGAGCTGTCAACTCGACTGTTTGACCGATAACTTGGTCAAGCAGCAATGCAACTGATTTAATGTTATCGTTATACTGCAATCAGTTCGTATTAGATTTTAAATGTAGTAAGTAGGTGTTTCCATTCTTGCTTTGATGTAAATCGTTGGAGTGACGTTATCCAGGTAAAGGGACCTCATGAGCGAGCGATGTTCTATACAAAAGAAAATAAACAAATACGACGCCGAGGTACGTAAGGAAAGCGCCATCGAGCATAATAAGGTTATAATATATAACCTAACCACAAAATTAAAATTTTGAAAAAACCCCCGACCGCGACATAGTAGACCGATTTTCATAAAACATGGCTAAGAACACTCCCGATTAACTCGGCTTTCAGACAAAAAAAACTAAATCTAAATCGGTTCATCCGTTCGGGAGCTACGATGCCACAGACAGCTCAGACAGACAGACAGACAGACAGACAGACAGACACGTCAAACTTATAACACCCCGTCGTTTTTGCGTCGGGGGTTAAAAATTAAATCGGTAGCAAACATATTATTTTAATTCAGTTCTTACGTCCATAAAAACTGACATACTTATTACAAATAAAAACATGATTAAGATTTATGATTTGCACCAATTTAATAATATAGATCATTCAAATAATCAAGTTCCTTAATCCTTGAACTTTCAAACGTTTATTGAAAAACATCCAATATCTATCTTGCTAGCAGTTATATTTTAATGAACCTTTATTACTACGATAAACTAATAGCTTATCCGTTTCACAGCAAATACGAGTAATAATAAAACAATTGGTGCGTTTTCCTTGTAATCTAAGGCAATTTAATCTTCAATAATATTTTCACTTTTATTATATATAAAAACAGTTTTGACGACGACTGTACCTAAATAACTTTTTCTACTCCCGTACTGTTATTCGTGAGTTACAAGGTCGTGCATAGAACTTTAAAACCCTACATAAAATATGTCAGGACAAGTCTATCTAGTCTATACCCTGAAAACATTTAGTAGCAGTAGCACGATATAGCTGTTACAGTTCAGTAAATACATTGCTACCAACTTAACAAACCAATTCGCAGAGTCGAGACTCCTTCGCTTTCTGCTGCGTTCATTGGCGACGCCTCGAATCGCATTCAAATGTATGAGAACTCGATTCAACTCGGCTCGATTCGTCTTAGTGGCCAGGCTTCAAAGAACCATACCATAGACAGTTTTATTTTCATGTTTGCACTCAAACTGCATATTCAAAATGGTAGGCGGTCCACCTAGATAACTAAGATGACTGAAAGTAGGTATTTGTTGAATTTATAATTTTCTTTCAAAATAAGTGCTTGGTCGTAGAAAAAGTATTGTATGCAACGGTGTTTAACTGAGTCAAAAAATGCTCGTGGCGTCTTTATTAACAATTTTCGGCTTCGCCTCGAATTGTTACCCACGCCACTCACCTTTTTTGACCTCTTTTAACCACCAGTTGCATAAAATACTATATGAGACGTCTAATTCATTCGAATGCTATAAAGCGTTTGAAAATAAATAAAAAACGTTCCATTCATATTTAAAACAATTGAAATACGCCACTAAAGCACCGTCTGCCTAGCAGAAGTGACAATCGTTGACGCTACGTGGCGATCAAAGCGCAGTCTGGCTCTGTCGCAGCACTAGAAAAGAGCGATAGGGAGAGATAATTACGAAGCGTAAGCGATTGTGTCGTTGGCTAGTTACCCCGGTCAGCCGTTCGAATTTTAAAACTTTCAAACGCAACCGGACACATTTATTAAAGCACTATGTTTTTCGAGTCTCGACTTTGTTGCATAGATAATAACAGTGATTAAGATGGAATTTGTAAGTTGGCGAATATGGTTTCCGCTAGCACACGAAGGTTGATGAATTGACCAGTATCATTATCTTCACGCTTAAGGGCGGTTAGCAAGGACATTTGGCATTCCTTAGAAATGTTACCAATGCATTGACTTCTGTAATAAACCAATATAAAATGACCTCGAGCCGCATACAAATTATACGTAAGACAATATCATTATACAGGATGGATTAGAGTATGTGAATAACACACGCCATAGTTTCTCATACAACTTAACCCAAATAACTATTTGGGTTAAGTTGTATTGACATGTCACATGCGTTTTATTGGACCGTAAATGCTGTCTAGTTTAATTTTATAATACCAAATTGGTTTGTAACATATTTTGTTTAAATATTTATGATAATTGAATTCCGACATGTGATCTTAATTGACATTGGATTGTTGTAATTACTAACGAGCTTTTAAAATTTCCAAACATTCTTGAAATGGGACAAAAACTGACAAAAAATGCTTATCTTATTACGCACAATGAAGTTTTCTGAACCTTCAGCGGCAAATCATCGTTTTATTTCTCGAAATTTCTCGCAATTTCATTTAAAAAGAGAGCTCACTCTTTTGCCTATTTAAAACACTTTTACTTCAAATCAGAAAAGGCCTTTTTGTATTATTTTTTAAAGACCTATCGATTGACAGATGATAGCTTCAACGAATAAACGATTCAGAGTGAGTCTGTGTTGACAGATTTGCTTTGATCTATTGAACGACTGAGCTTTATTGAAAACCCGATTCAAACTCGATTTAAGTCAAATAATAAATCCAGATAATATTCAGGATAAATTTAAAACACCTACTTTGTTCAGAGAAACGTCACTTTTGACACTAGCAGATGGAAATCATATAGCAGTGACATCGTATACACATTCTAACAGCATCGAATACGGCATTAAGTTCAACAAGATAAAGGCCTTGAGTTTAACATGCGCGACAAAAATGTCGGCCGCGGTGAACAAGATTTAAATAAACATAAATGCAACCTTAAGACAAATAATTTAATCAGTGAGTGAATGAATGAATGGGTAATGAAGTACTGTGAGTGAATGTTAATTTGGCCGTTCGTCTTCATTATAAATTCGTGTTTAATTCTTGTACAATTCTGTATTACTTATAGCGGTAACTTATTATTTTGTTGTACACAATTTATACCAAAGTCACTTGTGTTGTATTTATACTTACAATTTTGACTTGACACGTTTATGTAAAATAGTTTTTGAGTTATGAGGGGGTCAAAGGTGGCTCCAAATGGTTCGTGTAATATACACACGGTGCTGCTCGCCAGTTCTTTTACTTGAACTTGGCTTGACACGCTACCGCGTGTCTAGATATCGAACGGAAATGACCTCTCAGCTGAGACGCCACGTTGACTCAGCAATTCATCTGTCAGACGTCAAAAAAATCATCTCCATAAATTGAAAAGGAGTTGACCGTTCCCTGGGGTTGGTTACAGGTTAAAACAGAGAAGTCACTTTATAAAAAAAATGGTTAAGTATATAAAATCCATAAGTATTTAAAAAGGCTGTTGGTATAGTCACTTAAAAAAATTACGCGTTGATTTTTTTATTAAAAAAGTCATACCTACTGAGCAACTTTTGAGAAATCACTTAAGGACGGGAGAGAAGCAAACGTTTTTCGAGTACGAATATGTAATCTACAATAAAACAGGTTTTCGGTAAGCATGCAATCAATGGAGCTTTTATATATTTAATTGTTAATTTTTAATACATAATTTATTAGGTAAGAACATTATTTTTTTCTTGTGATCGTAATTTAGATTGTACGGTAGTGACCACCAGGGTTTCACTTTATTTTTAGCGGTAATTTAAAAGTGCTCAAGCTGTTTTTGTTATTCCAGGTTCAATGACCGGGTTGTATTCCTAATGCATACGAAAATTTGAGTGAGTCGTCTCCTCAGTTAAAACGGATCATTGATTTACATACCTACTTAAAATTCATTGAGAAGAGGGGGATGTACAAAGGTACTTGTTTGTAATAAAAAATAACCTAACCACAAAATTAAAATTTTGAAAAACCCCCGAGTAGTAGACCGATTTTTATTAAACATGGCTAAGAATACTTTCGACTAACTCACTTTTCAAATAAGCTACAATGCCACAGACAGATACACACACAGACAGATAGACACTTCAAACTTATAACACCCCGTCGTTTTTGCGTCGGGGGTTAAAAACTAGAATATCGGTCAATATTCTGGTTACAGATTTATTATACTGGTTACAGTGAGCGATCAACTCGTTATCCTCGTCTACATTTTGGAACACCACTTATGCCGTGCACGTAAAAACTTATTTTTAAGGATAGCTCCTTTGTGCCGGTCTTTGACAGCTAGGGTTCGTACGCTTGAATGTATAGTTTTGGCACTTTTGAGAAAGGAACTGAAGTAAGGGGTAACATAGTTGAATTTCAAATGAGCGATGCATGTTTTCGAAAATGGAACGATTATGTCATGAACGTCTTACATGATGGAATGTAAACCTTTTTTGCCACAGGTATCGAATAGATACTCGTGTGTATGATGATTGGGTATGAAAACCGCGGAAAAGTTAGCAAGTATAAAAATAAACGTAAAATTATTTATACTCAATATCATATTAATAAATATTTTTATCATTTAATAATAAAACCATATATTTCTTACAAAAATGTAGGTAAGTACTTGTTAAGTTACTAAGATAGATTTTGAACTGAGTCGAAATTGCCTCCCTTCACCTTACTGTGTTCAACATGACAATGATAGTTATGGAATTAGTTACTCTTTGACACTCATATAGAAGATTTGTTTCTTACTTCGAAATTCAAATTATAAAAGGATATTGGAAAAAATATATTCTGTGAAGATTAAAGAACAAAAGCCTCATTACACGTTAAATTTAATGCCCTAAACATTACTGCCTTTCTTTTTAATTATTTTTCAAGCAACTAATTATCAAGTTCCGAAGTAATTACCTTACAAAATTACCAATCTGAAGTTTGAGTACCTACCTACGCCGAAGTAAGTTGAACGTACATTTTGCTAACAAGGGAGGTAAGTGGTCAGGGTTTTATTACTTAATGATAGCAAATAAATAGCTCAGTTTAGCCAGTCTATTTGTAAACTTAAACATAGTAAAATAACTTTCTTGGAAGGAACAATGTCCATTAATTACCGGGCACCTGGTATAAGTGATGATTTCTATACCTTGTCACATTAACGTCTGGGGGCCGATTTTTGAGTCTCACTGTCACTAAAATACCGGTTGAAAACGGTGAATTGCCTATTATTTTCAGTGACAATTTTCTGAATTCGAACGCCGTAAGACTCAAAAATCGGCCCCCTGGTTTGAAATGTCATACGAAATTGTCTAACGATCAAAAACGACAAGGTACAGAAATCATC
This sequence comes from Leguminivora glycinivorella, assembly GCF_023078275.1. Taxonomy (NCBI): domain Eukaryota; kingdom Metazoa; phylum Arthropoda; class Insecta; order Lepidoptera; family Tortricidae; genus Leguminivora; species Leguminivora glycinivorella. The sequence goes on from NC_062984.1 coordinate 17,892,810, forward strand.
ACTTATCTATGCCGGTGATACCTGGATATAGTGTAGACATACTACTTCGTATACCGAAAATAATACTGAAAATATATTAAGAGTATCCAGATGCTAAAAAGATTCAACTATGGTATGTATTGTAACATATTATTGTTCTTTCACGTTAGAAATAATTTTTAGGGTAAATCCACATAAAAGTAACGTGAGTCACGACTTGATTGATTGTTTATTTGAACTACAACACCAGCAAATGAAAGGATCTATGCATGTATCCAGAAAGTAACACTTATTAGAGATAGATTATCACTTGAAGTTGCATCGTGAATAAATGGAACATGCCATAAAATCGTGATTCATGTTACTCTTGCCGCGGATGGCCCCTTTGCCAGAGCTGAGACGAAGACATTCGCTTTTACTCGGTTGAGAAAAGAGAGTAGGGGGTTTGATTACTGAGTAAGACCTAAGAAACTAACGCCGTGTCTTGCGTGGGCGACGGTCGCGCGACCGTCGCCGTCGCGTCTCATACTTCCATATCGATAAGGTTTGATTTCGTATGCGTCGCATCGCCGTCGCGCGACCATCGCGCGACCGTCGCCCACAGCGTAAAAAAGAAATCAAAAGCGCAGACAATTACTCGTATAAGTGATGATTTTTGAGTGTGTTTAGTAAAACGTCCCACTTTGTAGGTTACCATTAAGGCGGAATTTACTTGTATCTTATATGAATAAACTGACAAAGCGGCTTTATAGCAATCGACGCACATTTAATAATATGTTTTTATTTAACTAACACTTAATAATTAATCAAGTCGCCTGGGTTCGATAAGCAGTTGTAATAGCAGCAGGTTGGAAGAATGCTTAATTAAGTAATTAAGGAGAATTTGAGTTTTTTTGTAATTAAAGGGAGCTTTCAGTACAGCCTGTGTTAATTTGAGGGCACGTGAATATCGGGTTTCAACTACTCAGACGGGTCACAAAACACAGGGAAAAACGGACATGAAATATTTCTGCTTTAAGTACAGTCAACCAATTGGGACCTAGGCCACTGTAGAACTATGTCATAATGACATTTTAAATCAGATTGTAAGAAATCTCTTATTTCTTGTCATTTTGACATGGGTATGGAGTGGCCAAGGGTTCGAATTGGTTGACTATACTCTCGCTTCGAACGATGCATGGTGTCTGTGACTTTGCAGATATGTTTGTTTGGAAATTTAGGAATAGTACATTCAAAGACTATCCCCCATCATAAACGTTCACTAAAGTTACAAGCCGATAAAGTTCGTTTGTCCCTTTCCGACGTATTGGTGTGATAGAAAGGGACAAACTAACTTTATCAGCGTGAATGTTTATGAATCGGGTAAGAAAGTACGTGTACCATATGGATATACGCTAAAGATAATGTAACCATGCATTTGTTATATTATTTATATATATTTTTTAAGAACCTATAATGTGTCCCACTGCTGGGCAAAGGCCTCCCCTGTTTTCCGCCACTCGTCACGGCTCTGTGCATGCTCACGCCAGCCGCCACAAAATGAGTCCAGGTCTTTCCGCCATCTCATCTTTGGTCTACCTCGGCCTCTGGTAATTTGTGGCGCCCATTCGGTCGCTACCTTGGCCCATCTCTCCGGATGCATCCGACAGATCCGAATTATATTATGTTTATGCACTTTTAATTTTAAAGACTTGGTGGTACGTATTATAATAATAGGATATAAATCAATTTGGATAATGTTTTATTTGGTTTGTCTGAATAGGTGTGTTTACGAGTACATATTTTTTTGACTGAATTCACCTTATTAGTAAATAACCTGTGGAATTATAGAAAAAGTCGACTGGGGTCTGTATAAAAAATAAATCATCATCATCCTCCTTGCGTTATCCCGGCATTCGCCACGGCTCATGGGAGCCTGGGGTCCGCTTTGACAACTAATCCCAAGATTTGGCGTAGGCACTAGTTTTTACGAGCGCCTGCAATCTGACCTTCCAACCCGAAGGGTAAACTAGACCTTATTAGAATTATTCCGGTTTCCTTACGATGCTTTCCTTCGCCGAAAAGCGACTGACAAATATCAAATGACATTTCGCACATAAATTCCGAAAAACTCATTGGTGCGAGCCGGGGTTCGAACCCGCGACCTTCGGAACGAAAATCGCAGGTACTTACCGCTAAGCTACCAGCGCTTCTGTATAAAATAAATATTAAAATAAATTAGAAGATTAAAATAATCAGATTATATTTATTGAAATTTGTCAGCATTGTCTGCAGTCGTGTTTGAAAAATACTATAATAAAAAGTACTTATTCACAACACGTATTTGTGAACATTATAATGCCCAAACTAGCACAACGACATACAAATCGGAAGAAAGTGGCCATATATCGACATTTCACTGCCAAGGACGTACCAGGATATTTATTAGAAAGTGATATGTCAATTCTATTTGTGAGTTTCTATAATTAGCTCTGTGTTGCTATTCAAAAATTGTAATATTTCATTCTGCTATGAAGCTGTTGGAATTCCTTGTATAGATAAATAATTTTTTTTATTTTTTTTTTATTTTTTTTGGAAAGCAAACAGAAATAAACGAGCAGGAGACAATGTTTCAAACACACAGTAAAACTTTAACTTCTGATTAGCAGAAACGTCTGCAATCGATGCCGTTAGGCTTAGAATAAATTTAAAAGTGGAAAATGTCTGCCTTGGGTGAGACTTGAACTCACGGCTCTGGATCGATATTCGATACTCCAGCGCTCTGCCAACTGAGCCACCAAGACTTCAACCAAGCCAGCGAAATTTTCCACTACTAAGGTCAATGGGACCCGTAGCGACATCTACCGTAAGAGTGTTAAACTTCTTAAACGGCAACCGGAGTTCCAAGTCATATTGGAAATTCACCAGTTACGATGCGCTTACCCTGCTAAATTTTAACTTCTGATTAGCAGAAACGTCTGCAATCGATGACGTTAGGCTTAGAATAAATTTAAAAGTGGAAAATGTCTGCCTTGGGTGAGACTTGAACTCACGGCCTCTGGATCGATACTCCAGCGCTCTGCCAACTGAGCCACCAAGACTTCAACCAAGCCAGCGAAATTTTCCACTACTAAGGTCAATGGGACCCGTAGCGACATCTACCGTAAGAGTGTTAAACTTCTTAAACGGCAACCGGAGTTCCAAGTCATATTGGAAATTCACCAGTTACGATGCGCTAACCCTGCTAAATGTTAACTTTTGATTAGCAGAAACGTCTGCAATCGATGCCGTTAGGCTTAGAATAAATTTAAAAGTGGAAAATGTCTGCCTTGGGTGAGACTTGAACTCACGGCATCTGGATCGATACTCCAGCGCTCTGCCAACTGAGCCACCAAGACTTCAACCAAGCCAGCGAAATTTTCCACTACTAAGGTCAATGGTAAGTCTCACCCAAGGCAGACATTTTCCACTTTTAAATTTATTCTAAGCCTAACGGCATCGATTGCAGACGTTTCTGCTAATCAGAAGTTAAAATTTAGCAGGGTTAGCGCATCGTAACTGGTGAATTTCCAATATGACTTGGAACTCCGGTTGCCGTTTAAGAAGTTTAACACTCTTACGGTAGATGTCGCTACGGGTCCCATTGACCTTAGTAGTGGAAAATTTCGCTGGCTTGGTTGAAGTCTTGGTGGCTCAGTTGGCAGAGCGCTGGAGTATCGATCCAGAGGCCGTGAGTTCAAATCTCACCCAAGGCAGACATTTTCCACTTTTAAATTTACACAGTAAAACGTTCGCTTATTTCCTAAACAGCTCTCACTAAAAACATTTAAGTATAATGGAACTATTACTACACTTACTAAACTTAGGGTAACTAATTACTAACATTAAATGCTAAACTTTTACAAGAAGAAACAAATGTATTATTTTGTGTTACTAAGGGCCAGTTGCATCAACCACTTTTGACAGACACATCATCTTCACGCAGCAGACGTCTATAGAACTTCCCATACAATACAATTTAACAAATGCTTTAACGGTGACAGACGGTTTGATGCAACTGACCCTAAGTAAAGTAGGTACAGTTCGTAGACAATATACTTATTTTTTAAAGGTGCTAAGAGCCACTTCAGCGTTCCAGTGTCCGTCCGGGTTAGAACCACTAACTAATCTTGAAAGCTCTCTCTCTCTCTCTCTCTCTCTCTCTCTCTCTCTCTCTCTCTCTCTCTCTCTCTCTCTCTCTCTCTCTCTCTCTCTGCTTTTACTGTCCTTTACTTCCACTTCGGATGGTCGGACGGATCGGAGGCTTGAAAGATAATAAACAGGATTAAATTGTGCTGCTTGGTTAACCGTTAACCGAGGGTTAGTTGGCTAACCCTGGAACTCGTAAGTCGTCCAAAAATACATAGCTCTAAATTCAGCGACACTTACATCTGACTAATATTATATTTTGCCTATTTATTAGATAAGCAATATATTTCGAGATATCACGTACATTAATCCTAAGTAGTCAGGTGCTGTAATATTGACCATATAATGATGTACTACTAATGAGGTAATTACATAATTGAGTAATATTAATATACTGATACAAATATTTGCACAACCGCCATTAGATTGCCAATTTCCTTTATCATCTAATCACACTAAACTCATCTTCATTTCCACTGCATTAAAGGTGTTAATGTATGCACTTTAAAACCGGACAAATAGTCCGGTCAGTTAGGACAGCTATTCAACTCGAATTTGAACTATGTTTTTTTAGAGTTAAGACTCAATGTCAATGTACAATACGTTCGTTGAAGGTAAGCAAATAATAGTTCGTGTGTCAACAGGTAATAGATATATATCTAACTAGGTTTACTTTCCTATTAAACATAACTATTGCTGAATCGGCTATTTTACTTCTCACCCTAGCTTCTAACAAATCAAAACATGCAACGAATCTATGCACTTTGCATTGGGTTAACGCAAAAAGTGTGCAAGTAGCAAAAATAAGTCTCATAAAGTAAAATAAGTTCGCGAAGACTTCCAGAAATGTTTACAGAAAAACAATCTTTCTACGAATCCATTTCACTGTTTATTTCGATGTGTTTAATAAAATATTAATAACCGTTTTTTTTTCACAGGCATATTCTTATTTAATAACCTTCTAAGGTCAGCAACAGACAATCTTAAAAAAAAGAGTTGTATGAAATCTGTTAGATCAATCTGAAAATTCATAATCATAAGAAATAAGAGTGTGTGTGTCTCTTATTTTTTTATGATTAGCAGCAGCGGCTGATCCATACAAGCCGATTCCCACAGGCTTGCCTAAAATTTATTACTAGTAAAGTACCTATGTAATGTAAAAGTAGATTTCTTTTTGCTTAGTGTTGCCTAGCAGAAATTTTCATCAGCCGCTACTGTAGGCCTAGCACATGATGGCCGCGGGAGTATGTCGCCGCGAGATAGACTACCCGTCCTTATGTCATTAATACAGTTAGAAGAAGACGTGGCATCTATCTCGCGGCGACACACTCCCGCGGCCATCATGTGCTAGGCCTACTGGTGTGTAGACAGACAGTTGCAAAATTGTATGGAACTCCGTGCACTCGATCTGATTTTTATAAGATTATGATTTTTTTTCAGATTATGAATTTAAAGACTGTCTGTTGCCGGCCTTATAGCACATCAGTAATGGACGACCCTATGAAGTGACATCTACTGACACATAATGTCTATTCATTGGGTAACCACGGCTATGGTACGGAACGTCCGTCTGTCGCAACGTGCTTTATGAACTGTATGGACTGTATGGAGGTCTGGCGCAAGCGGTTATGGGTGTTTATGTGTTTAAATATGGCGACTGGGTCCAGTTGATGGTGTGGTGAAAATTGTGTCCGTTAGGGTTGTACAGTCAGCGTCAAATACATTGTGACTGCCAAAGCGCTAAATATACCGGAACAGATCTTTATTATCTGTCTCTCGACTCTACAAAACTAAAAAAATGACTGATGATTTTTTTGTGGCAAATGAGCACCTGTGGGCGTAACACATTAGTGTGATAAACTTTATTGCAACGATGCGTCCCTATCGCATTACAAATAGTGCGAAAAGGACGGCCTGACGTTATATCGTTTATGACTTATGACGCGACGCGAGTTACAATTTTAACGAATCGAAATATTTTCCATGTTTTTACATTATTAACCAGAGTTCCTAATGCGTTGACTGAACACGTGTTCCATAGATAATGTAATAATATAGAAAATATTTTTAATTACTTTATATTACTTTAACCCACAGCTCATGAAATGAAAAACCTAATAAATTAAGTTCGGTAATTTGTTGTATGGTTAACAACATCCGTGTGTTCATTTATGTTTTATCAAGATATGTTGAACTGAAATTAATAAGTTCACAAGTAAAATTTGCGTAAGTAATAATATTAACATTACCATAATATTACTTTTACTTCCCAATCACGTAATGTTTCAATTCGTGTGTCGTAATCATCGCAGTCTATGAATATTAATGATTTTCCTTAAAAATATCGTGATATAAAAATAATTTACTGGTCTAAATGTAGCTATTTTAGTTAACATAGTGTTGCGAAACGTATATGCATATGTTTATTAGATAACTTTATTAGTATGTCATAAATTACAGTATTGGTTTTAAGATTCAAGGCTTCACTAATGAGATACGTTTTTTTTTATTCATAATACCATCTCCTAAATTGAAAAAAAAAAAAAAAAAAAAACATAGTAACGCCGGTATCAAGGTAAAGGTTTTAACATGTTTATTCTTTTTCCCCTCACTAGCTCGGAAACACGTGTTTTGTCCTTTAATACCAGCGGGTAAAAACGCATTTTATCCACTAGTGGGTAAAGTAATTTGACCTTGAATGAAGTCAAATTAGCTGCTTTAAAATTGATAAAAGTAGGTGAATCTAGTAATAAAGATGATTTACCACCTGTGGAACTACTGGAAGCAATGATAAACGCATTTTTTGCGTTGTAGTTTCCTCGCTATAGTGAGAGGAAAAGTTTTGTGTTACACTCGGGTGCAAATGTATTTTACTTCTCGTGTGTTAAAAAACTCGCAAGTTCAGGATTCTATTCTCGAACCACTCGCTTCGCTCGTGGTTCAACTATAGAATCCTTTCCCTTGCTCGTTTTTCAATTCCACACTCGGCGTTAAAATACAACTTTGCCCCCTTGTATAACAAATAACTATTATTCCACTTCGGGTCGCTGAGCCATCGCAGATCAGATCAGATCAGATTCCTTTATAATAGCTTAGCATACTATTACAGTGAAATAGAAATAATGAAAAAAAAAACCATAATTTTTTTCATATTGCAGGGCAATCATGGTCGCGCGATAAATGATAAAACATCGGGCCGTCCCTATCGCACTTACAAATAGTGCGATAGGGACGACCTGATATTTTATCATTTATCGCGCGACCATGCTTGCCTGCTTGGTCTTTAAACGTGACAAAACACAAAAATCATCTTATCATCTTCAACACTTATCATCAGGTGTGATCGTGGTCAAACGTCTACCTATTTATACTAAAAAAAAAAAAAAGAGACAGATTAATTCGAAACCTTACGTTAAAACCAGGTAAATAAACAGTATAAAAAACTAGAGATCGTACTTTCTAATCAGAATAATATCACAATAATGATTAAATTATTTCTTCCAGTAGATATAGAGAATATCTAGATTGTGAATTATTAATTACTTACTCACCACCTCATCTGAATGGGTAATAACATTTATTGAACGTACCTGAAACAACAAAAAAAAATTAGTTGCATATTTTTGTTAAACATTAATTAATACCTATACTTATAAATAATTCAAATTTCATAAAACATGGATATATAATTATAAACATAATAATGAACTAGGTTTCATTAAAAATGTGGTTGTCCAAAAAAACAAGAACACAACGCGTGATTATGGGCCTATTTAGACGGTACGAGAAATCGCATATAAGTAGGTACGAGTTTTATTACATTGTGGTATTTGATGGCTGTGCAAATTTGTATGTAACCTCTACAGCGCTCAATGTAACTAAAATCGTTTGCGAGTTCGCACGCCGTCTAAATAAGGCCTATATCTGTCTTTACGAGTTTCCGTGCTTCCTTTGATACTTTAATTAATTACCTGATTAATATTTTATAATAACTTAATATAAGCACAAAAATATTATGTAAGTAAGCGTCAAGAGGCACACACAATACCTCTTTCACTTAAATAAAACCCTTCTTAAATAATCCCTAAATAATACTTTGTCGTACTAAATTTCTTAAATGATCTCAATGATGATATTAAAGTGACAAGCTCTTAACGCGACCATCATTGCACGAGACAGCTTTTCTTAAAAGCTTTACCTTAATCTTCTCACTGTCTCATACACGAAGTCTTTTCAAAGATTATGAAAAGTGAAAGCAAAGTTAAACAGAAAAGCATTCATTCTTTTTGGTACAAACAGCTGTGTTTTGCACTTGGAAAGTAGATAATGAAAATACTAATTATGAAGAAACTGAAAGTTTTAGAGATGAGTATCATTAACTGACGATTATTGTTTTGTTCGGAAATAAAAGACACAATGCACACTTAGTAGGTATTTAGATAAATTATATAAAATCGTTAAGACGACAATCGAAATAAATAATTTATGGAAACAATACATATTTTTACTTTGTATGAATACTAGTTTTTGACCGCGGCTTCGCTCGTGTTAAATTCTAAAATTGCCGAATGTTCCATACAAACTTCCACCTCCATTTTAGGGAAGTAGGGGGTTTGAAAGAGACATGAGTGTGGATTCCATACTAATATTATAAATGAGAAAGTGTGTGTGTCTGTTTCTGTTTGTTTATTCGCCTTTCCGGGAAAAGCCTGATTTTTTTAAGTTGAAGAAATGGAAATTGACATAAGCTACTTTTTGTCTTTTTTTAACTCTCCTCCTCTTTCTAACCCTCCATACTATGGATATCTTGTTCATACATTTTTATGTTTTCGAATGAAAATAAAAACATTAGATCATTATCATTACTATAATTTTAAATAAAACAACAACAAACTGTGCAAAAATGTTTTCCATTATGTCGTGATTTATGATTATGAAGGTAACTGCGAACCACATTTTGTATGAAGAATCAATATGAGTACAATCGATTTGTCTATTCCTCGTAATTTTATTCCTTTTAATTTGAATATTGTACAGGCCATTTTGTTTAAAATGATTGCCTAATAGTCGTGCATTAATTAAAATATATCAATAATTCAGATATTATAATTAGTTATTGAACAAAACAATTAGCAATTGAAACAAAACAATTCATTCTAAATCAAATCTGCATCTCATTAAAACAGTTATGAAATACGAGCATTGAAGCAGAGTTTTAGGCAACCAGTGTAATGTGAACCCGAAGCTCTTTCTGCGTGTCACACATGAAAGTTTCTTTTGGATTTGATCTGTTTAGAAACTGAAATAGATATCATACACGAAAGAAAAAAACGACAAAACCCACTGGTGGCCCAGCCGGGAATTGAACCCGGGTCTTCACCTTCAGCTTACGCGACTACCGTCCTTACCACTAGACCACCCACCCGCCGTGGCACCCAATGAAAATTTTCTAGTGTATGCTATCTCTAATAAGGCAAGGCACGTTTGAATATATAAAATAATTTGATTTGTTTCCTAGTTGATCTGTTTACTCAATATCATAGTAGATGACGCTGTTACGGTCAGCGAAAATCATACGTCGCGCAAATATTTGTGCATGTGTAAGTATCCGATAATATGTTGCTGTAGGTATACTTATGTATATTATACAAGCAGTGTGGTACAAGCAGTAAATGAGAGAGTCCTTTTTCTGGTCGAGCATTTTGCCTAACATACTCAATCATAAATAATTGCACTGCATTGCCACAGGCCTAATGTATGCAAACTTCTGTTAAAGGCCTTCAGACAAATTAGACAGTCAATTTTGGAGCTGCTGTCGAATTAACAAAAGATAATGACGTGTAAATTAATGAAGGTTTATGCAACTAGACTAAAGGTCATTCAACTATTGGAAAAATAGGTAGTCATTTAGGTCCGTTCATTTTTTCTCTCATTGAGCGTAAGCAAGCATGAGCGGTCTGGGAAATATGGCTGTATCAAAAGTGACGATCCACAAAAAAATCTAACTTTAGACTCACGCCGTGTACTTTTAAAGTCAGTCAAAATGTATTATTTTATGTGTTATTTATTACATTTTAGTGTCAACGTTGAATTGTTCTACTCTGAGCCATTTTACAATAAATACCGCGGCAAATAGGTAATTGCATATTATTACCTAACCGATTACAATTGAACATTCGTGAGCGATATATCACAACAATTATACTCAAACCACTATGATTTCATGAACAAAAACCATGAAACCGAATAACCTATGTGCCTATGGCGCCCAAATACGTTAAGGCATTTTAATACTGTAACAAAAATGCTATGATTTAATGTAAGAAAACAGAGTAACTAAAAGGTGATAAGTGCCTTTATCTGGTTATTGTTTTAAGGCGTTTTTGTTTCGGTTTTGTGCTGGTTTCGCGTCCTTACTGACCGGCTGGCCTTGCGCGCGCGTGCGGCTTTCGACACACGCTTGCGACACCGTCTACCTCTAGTGGACTGCTAGCAAAACTCGATATCACACCTCCCCTTAAATTATTAGTTATTAAGACCTAGCTCTATACTTGGGAACTCGCTCTAGCAATCGTATAAGCTTAAACCCCCGTGAAACCTTCACACATACATACATACATACAATCACGCCTGTGTCCCATGAAGGAGTAGGCAGAGCAAATGAAACTCAGTTTGAGGTTTCAGTGCCACTCTTGGCAAATAAGGGGTTCAAGGAAACAAAACTATGACATTGCAGTGACAGGTTGCCAGCCTCTCGCCTACGCCACAATTTAACCCATATCCCACAGTCGACTTCTATGACACCCACGGGAAGAACGGGGGTGGTGAAATTCTTAACCCGTCACCACACGGGCAACCTTCACACAGGTAGTCAATTAAGTACTTAAGTTTCATACTACCTATGTGAACAATTTGTACAAATAATTCGTCTTTAATCTTTTGTTAAAAAAACATTTTTTACAAACAGATGACTTACTGTTGAACGTAATTTTATTTTCCAAAATAGTAAATTGTATCCTAGTTTCCTTTAAGAAACAGAGAAAGAATTTATAAGGTTATTTGGCATTTTAAAATAAAACACAAGATTGCAAAAATGAAATAATTATAATAAGCACCGCGCATGATACTAAGAAATGATCTACAAATGATGAATTCGAATGATGTACAAGGTAATTAAATATAATATTAAGGTCATAAATCATAATACAAAAACCGATACGAATTGTCCAGTACGAGACATTGTCAAATTCATATTATCAGCCAAAATGTATGAAACGTCAATAAAATCCGCAATTATTCTTGGTCAATGTGCAAAAAATAAAACACGTCACATTTCCGACCCGCGGATATACTTAATGTAAAATGAAGACAAGTGTATCTTGCAACGGCATCTGATGTCAAAATAAGATTAAATTTACAACCAATTTGCAAACATCGAATGCCGCCTCGGGCACAATCGTTTAGTTGCGAAAAGCGTTTCAGTGTAAAATAGAAGCTCTAAAATAGTCTGGTCACGTAACATTGCATGCCTTTGGAGCGTTGCTTCTGCGAAATTAACGAGCACTCGATGATGTATCTTTATGAAACTCATACCTTTAATAATATGTGAACTATTATTGTTTTTAATCATCAAAATAGCGAAATTGGATAAAAATAATACAAGAGTAAAAAAAACTCACTCACACCCATGTATTATATTTTACCATTTATTACAAAAATAAATAATTTAGATTTTTATTTTGTAAATGCTTCTGAATTTTAAACGGCAATTAAATAAATAAATAAATACGACCGACCGATGAATTCATATCAGACTACTATTGACTAAGTATTATTTGTTTATATTAATGTATTAAACACAATGTTGAATAAATATGTTGTTTTGTTTTTTTTTTTTTTTTTATTATAAATGGGCTTACTCTTGACCACAGACTAGCCAAAGGCAAAGACGTGGCCTACGATGGAGTGAGCTCGCCCAGAAGATGCCTGTTCACTCTTGATTTGAAGGTTGCCGGGTTATATGAGCTCGGAAATATAGCCGCCGGCAAGGAATTCCACTCCTTGGCAGTGCGCATAAGAAAAGAAGAGGCAAAGCGCTTCGTGCGGATTCGTGGAATATCCACCAAGTAAGGATGGAGACCTGCCGTGCGTCTAAGAGTCCGATGGTAGAATGGGGACGGTGGAATAAGCTCGTGTAGCTCTTGAGCACACTCCCCGAAGTGCAACCTGTAAAACACCGACAGACTAGCGACTTTCCGCCGATGGGCCAAAGACTGTAGCTTGGCCGTTAGCTTCTTGTCGCCAATCATCCTCCTGGCTCTGCGCTCCACTGAGTCCAAAGCAGCGAGTTGGTATTTGGCTGAGCCGTCCCACAGGTGGCTGCAATACTCCATACAGGATCGGACTTGAGCTTTATAGAGTGTTAGAAGCTGTCCAGGTGTGAAGTATCGCTTCACCTTATTTAGGATGCCCAGCTTTCTGGCCATCCTAGTAAATAAGTTGGCAATGAAAATACAATTTATAAAGATTCAAAGGAAACTACTTGACATTCTCAAGTGTCTATAAATATATTGATAAGCATTTACACCTTGAAATAAATTTTAGCCGATTTTAAATGAGGCACGATCATAAAGTTAGAATGTTTAGAGGCCAAACGAAGCTGTTAACTGTATATATATACCACGTTGTACAAAAAAATACTTATCTGAGAATAATGCCAATTAAAATTATACGCATCATTCGCGGGGACTAAATCAGAAGTTACAGACTTTAAAAAAAAAAGTTATACGCACTTAACTTAAAATATTTCGACTTGAACAAAGTTACCTACAAGAAACCACACACATACACATACAATCACGCCTGTATCCCATAAAGGGGTAGGCAGAACACATGAAACTACTAAAGCTTCAGTGCCACTCTTGGCAAATAAGGGGTTGAAAAAAAAAAAAAAAACGAAACTGTGATAACAAGTGTGTGTGTGACAAGAAACCACATCACTACTTAACCCTTAATTGGACAATGTTCGCCCTGACTAACCTTTGGCCCTCTTTTTGTATTTTTTTTCTAGTCAGAATCATTACAATTACAACTATCGAGCGCCGAGGAGGCTTGAACTCACGACAATGACCATTTTCTGCCAAATAAAGGGTTAATCTACATTTCATACAAAAGCCACAAACACTTATAGTAACAATGATATTACTACATGTTTAGTTAGACAAAAGAAATGACTTGGCTCTACCTAAATTATAAAATCAATATCAAATTACATTTTTTTTTTTTTTATACTACGTCGGTGGCAAACAAGTATACGGCCCGCCTGATGTAAAGCGGTCACCGTAACCTATGGACGCCTGCAACTCAAACAGTGTCACATGCGCGTTGCCACCCCATTAGAAACTTGTACATTCCCTTTTGCTGTGTTAAGAACACAGCAAAAAGGAGTGTACAAGTTCCAAGGAGGGTTCGGGTTGCCGACGACTCAAAGGACAATAAACGGAACAAGTTAGTTCCGTAAGTCCTCCCGTCATCAGCACACCGCACCCTCGTTGAGCTCAATTGATAAATGTTTACATACGTTAAATATAGCTTACTACACTCGCCACTTTCGCCGGCTACTTTCTAGTGGGGTTAAGTCGGGTTTGCTGCACACTCTGACCTTTGACGGGTTAAGTTATTATGATAGCATAAAACATTAACAGCGTGTATAAAGTTACAATCTAACTAGAAATGTCAATATCTTACTACCTACGTACATATCTATTTAAGAAAAGATTGTAATAAAATGCTAAGATTGATACAGGTTACAGTACAACTAAAGGGGATCACTTATCACTTTCTTTATGGTTGAAAATATAAATAGAAATAGATATCTTACATTGTGATCAAGTTCCGGTGACCTTCTTATCCTCACTACTAGACTCGGTCACTCCACAAAATTTAATAAAAATACAAGCTTACAAAATAAATCCTAAGAAACAACCAATTCTTCTAAAAGTCGCTAGCTGAAGAACCTTCTAACAGTTAATGCCTAATTGGCTACGACCAAATTTCATCCTCATAGTAATCAAAAATGTGGTAACTAAAAACACCACAAAAATGACTAGGTACAGAAATAAATAAGTACAGCCAACAACACAGCTGCCGTGAATACAAAGTGCCAAATATGTATACAGAACTTTATTGCCTGTACAGTCAACCAATTGGAATTCTAGGCCACTGTAGAACTATGTCATAGTGACTTTATAAATCAGATTGTAAGAAATCTCTTACTGCTTGTCATTTTGACATGGTTATAGGGTAGCCTAGGGTTCCAATTTGGTTGACTGCACATTAAGGTGTGTATACATATTTTGGGACTTCGTATTTACAGCTGTGTTGTTGACTGTACCAGCACGAGCTAGATAAACCTCACGTAACTAAACCAAATAGGCGTTTCAGGAAGGCTTGCGTCACGTCTTACGCAGCTTAACCGGTCACCTTTTGTCGTATGCTGTAAACGTGAGATAATAACTCATTGTAAGAACTGTCACAGATCAATTTTATCACTATGCAGATAGAAGAAAGTAATTGGCAGAGTATGCAATTTTGAAATAAAACTTTTTAAGCTGTGACTTTATGCTATCTACTGCTTCAACTATGGAATCAGATTATTTTTTAAAGAAACCTGGAAAGGCTACAAACACGCTCAGTCTCACACCTCAATACATAAAAAATACTTATAAAAACAAGTTTTTATCGCTAAAAAACGACAACCTTTAGGTAGCAAAGTTTATAATGATATTGGCTTAATTAGGTCGGTATAATGTACTTACGAGTATATCAAAAATAATTAGAGATTTTATAGCCATAGACCGATAGTTATCTATCATTAGCCTTGGATTGTCATAAACTGAGCGCGAATTTCTAGCACCTCGGAAGTAGGAATAGGAAGTGGCCCAAGAAACAATGGCATGTATCAACAATGATAAATAACTCGATTCTATAGACGTACTTAAGAGCTTTTAAAATATCTTGTGAACAGTTCAGTCATTGCAGAAGAAGTATCATAACCTAACCACAAAATTAAAATTTTTAATAACCCCCGATCGACACTCTATTTAATAATGCAACCATTGTAAAACATGGAAAAAATGGACCAGTCACATTTGCCCCCTAGTCGAGATTTGCCCTGCTGTACCTTAAGCACGACAAATAAAACAGCAATCCCCGCTAAGTAAGTTCTGGTTGTTGTGGTCGGGTGTACAAGTAAGTGAAATTTGTCTGCACCCTTACCACGAATCTGTGATAAACATTTATAACCTTTTATATAATTTTATTATGCGCTCGTCAAAAATTTGTCATTTACTTATATGTTATGTTATGCATTTTTAAGTTGAAAATATATGGAGCAGGTGCCGTAGCCGCAAAAGGTAGTCTGGCTCTGTCATGCCAATACGCAAGAGTGATAGAGATAGATATCTACGAGCGTTTTGTTTCGTGAGCGTTTGTGCCATTCGGCTACGTACCCTGATCTGCTCCTAAGCATACCAGAGGTTAAGTCTATGCGGCTTGAGGAAATGAGTTCAACACAGCTAGCACAGAAACGATTTGGATATCAGAGTTACTATTTCGTGTCCCGTGTTTCGTGTGTGTCGTGTGTGTTTCGTGTGTGAGCCTACTAGAAGGAGAGCTGGCAGAAATTTTTCTCAGCATTGCAGTCTGGTAGCAGGACAGGGGCAGGGAATAAATCAAACCATAATGTTTTAAAGATTTGTTCAGCGCCACGATAAATGTCCTTGAGGCAAACAGGAAATTTTTGCGACTAAAAATTGAGAAATTAAATAGTCATACAAAACTCACGCCAGACTATTTTTGCAAGGTCTTCGACCTTTCCAGACTCGAGCAAAATAGTTTTTAAAAACCTTGATCTCCAAAGTTTGCAAATTACTAACATATTTCTCTTTACTCGAATGAAGGAAAGCGATAGTCGCTCCAAATTTATGAACAGTAAGATCGAGATAGGAATGAGTTTACATAGAAGCTAGAGCGTGATCGTGATAAACTCATGGTAGGGGTCTGTGGTCGCATTACACAGTCGACAATCGCAGTCGTGATGCCAATAAATTTGTCTCTTGGGAAATTTAATTAATTTACATAACAATAAGGTAAGTCGTGTTATATGGTTTATAAACTTCAATCGAGTTTTTTTAAATGTGGAACTGAAATTCAGGTAAGTATACCCTACCAACCTCTTCCTATTTGCTAAATATGGTTAAATTTTATAATAGTCTGCATGTATTATCCATACTTACATACTAATATTATAATTGGGAAAGTGTGTGTGTCTGTTTGATTGTCCTTCCTTCACGGCAAAACGGAGCGACGAATTGTCGTGATTTTTTAAGTGGAGATAGTTGAAGGGATGGAGAGTGACATAGGCTACTTTTTGTCTCTTTCTAACGCGAGCGAAGCCGCGGGCAAAAGCTAATTGAAAATGAAAAATAAGTATATGTAAGTAATAACTAAAGACTGGAAGGAAAAGGTCAATATTTATCAAGAAAGGCCAAAAGCGGACATAAACTATAAGTTAGTAAATAATGGGCATAGTATAAAATTTAATAACACCAATACCCGAAGGACCAGTTTGTAGCTTTCAAGTTGACTATAGAATAATACACCGTGTTTTTTTTTGTTTTCCGTTAAATTCGACACGTAGCTAGGTTCATTATCAACCACGCTGCATATCACTTTTAGTCAAAATCTCAAAAAAAATTCATCATTTTCATACATAATAAATTCATTTATTAGTGTGAGAGATCCTTGAATAACATTCAAGTTAGTGTCAAGTGATTGACGGCACATGTCAAAACAAATAACATTAGGAATTGGTAAAGGCTGTCACACACGTGTTCAGTAATTATCTTTATTTTCTTAATAACTCGATAAAGTAAGAGTTAAGACGCTAGTTTCTTAGAGAAATTAATTGTATTTGATTTAAAGAACCTTCCGTTAAAGTTAACGGAATTCAGTAAAAACAAAGTGTATATTTATAGGTATACAAATCCATACTAATCCATACTAATATTATAAATGGGAAAGTGTGTGTGTCTGTTTGTTCGTCCGTCTTTCACGGCAAAACGGAGCGACGAATTGACGTGATTTTTTGAATGGAGATAGTTGAAGGGATGGAGAGTGACATAGGCTATTACTTTTTGTCTCTTTCTAACGCGAGCGAAGCCGCGGGCAAAAGCTAGTTAAAAATAAAGCGCTGGTGGCCTAGCGGTAAGTACGTGCGACTTTCGTTCCAGAGGTCGCGGATTCGAACCCCGGCTCGCACCAATGAGTTTTTCGAAACTTATGTGCGAAAAAATGTCATTTGATATTCGCCAGCCGCTTTTCGGTGAAGGAAAACATCCTGAGGAAACCGGACTAATTCCAATAAGGGCTAGTTTACCCTTTGGGTTGGAAGGTCAGATGGCAATCTCCTTCGTAAAAACTAGTGCCTATGCCAAATCTTGGGATTAGTAGTCAAAAGCGGACCCCAGGCTCCCATGAGCCGTGGCAAATACCGGGATAACGCAAGGAGGATGATGATGATACAAATTTATATGTTTTAAATATGCATATTAAAAGTTTATTCCTCTTTCTTTACAAAACGAGGTAATACCTACAAGGTTCACAAGGTTGTCACCAAAATAAAAAACCGGTTAAACCTCGATATATCACACCATAAACTGGATACCTTGCTTTGCAATCTCAGTGCAAAAACCAAACTTAATATGTTGAATTTTTGGCATGAACCGTTTCACATTACGCAAATGAAATGAATAAAAATATTTTAAGAAAAAATAAAACACTTTCGTAAGTTCTATTAAATGAATAACTTGCAATAGTTGCAATCGGTAAAACATACTAACTCAAAGGAGGTTTTGACGTAGGTATTCTGAACTCTTTGAGTTATAAAAAACTGCCTGTTACATAGGTATACATTTTTAAATCACTCTTCTAAAAAATAATAATTCACTGGACATAGGTAGGTACTTTAATTACAAACAAACATAAAGGTCTCTCCACACTGCACGTAGCGTCGTCACGCCGCAAAGCACACTAAGCGCCACAATACAAATCAAGTTATGTAATGCAGTTTTGACATATGCGACAATTAACGTCATACAAGGAAGCACTAAAACCGTGTTAGTGAGTAACAGTGGTCTAGATATTCTCTAAATCAAAAAAGACATATGTGCCTTGAAATTCTTTGTCGGTTATACCATTTTGTACGTAGAGAGCTATTCAGATTTCATTTTAAGATTGGATGTGACTGTTGTAATGTGGGACCGGTTTAAAAGAATTATGGTTAAGCCACTTAACAGGGTGAGGGTTTGAAGTCTCTTCTGGTGATAAATTAACTAAGTATGTACTTTACTTGCTTTCACTTGCGGTTTCTGAGTGTGAAGCATTTTATGTATATTTCTCGGAGATTTTACCTCGATAATTTGATTTGTTTAAGGCTTTAAAAACTTTATGTGTAAGCAAAAAAAGAGTTAACCACACCATGTTTTTTAACACGTTGAACGCCATGGTGGGCACCGGTGACCTCGCAGAGTCTACTCCAACACGCCATGGGGGGCACCAGTGACCTCGTGTTAGACCTGTTTTCAAGACGCTTTGCTGCGCCGCGTGTAGCAGTTATAAGCAATGCGCTGTATGCAAGGGCCCGGCATGGCGCTCGTTAGTTAAATTGTGGCTTGGGACATGGGTGCAGTTAGTGGCATAGTAGATTTGTTGAAAAAATAAAATAAAACAAGACATTTTTTTTAAATCACAGCTTAAATTCAATAATTTATATAATAACATCTTAAAATAATTATATAAATAATATAAACTAATTTTAACATTATTTAGAGATACAAGTATTAGCAAAAATAAGTTAAAAATAAAATGTCCCAAGGCAGACATACTCCTAGCACATGAGTTCTAACAAAAAATGTATCATTAAACTCAAAAAAACAAAAATAGCGTATCTTCTTGAACGAGTAGCAGGAGTGCCACACAAAACTATTATCACACAAGGACACAAGTTGTAAAATTTTATATTGTACACGGTTTTAGCAGCTGATATTGTGATAGTATAATGACCGGCAAAGGGACCGGCGTGGCGTAGCAATAAGGATTGGTGGCATTTTCACTTTAGTGCGCCGTGGGGGTCACTGATGGCCGGCGCTAATAGTACGAGTACGTTGTGTACCACGAGCGTATTATTTATTACGATGTACCTTATTGAAACAAGGTAGACCATAGAGGTCATTGCACACCACACAACAAGTATTAGTCTTCTTTGTTTTGTTCTTTGCTGCTTTCCGGCCTATGTTCTGCACACTATCTTCGCAACATTGAACACAAAAT
Organism: Leguminivora glycinivorella; assembly: GCF_023078275.1. Classification (NCBI taxonomy): domain Eukaryota; kingdom Metazoa; phylum Arthropoda; class Insecta; order Lepidoptera; family Tortricidae; genus Leguminivora; species Leguminivora glycinivorella. Next base: position 17,912,346 of record NC_062984.1, read on the forward strand.
CGTCTGGTTGCTTTCATAGGACTGGTTTTTCTTGACTTCATGTTTGGATCTCTTCTAGTCTTTAATTTAAATCTTAAAATTTCCTTGTCAGCCAAAGGACCTTTCTTCCAGCGCTAGTTAGGTGGCCGGCGGGGGGACCGGCGTGGCGCCACGGTAACGGTTTTTGAAATATGGACTTCACAGCGCCATGGGGGCCACCGGTGGCCGCGGGAGGTTTTTTTAAAATAACTTTTTAACTACACTTCCAATAACGAAATAAAATATATATCTATGTACATATCAATCTAATGAATGAATTTATATCAACTTATTTTTTTTGAAAAATTGAATATTTTGGTCTGGCGTTTAACGTGTTAACGAGTGTTTAAAAAAGCAAAATAACAATGAGAAAATTCCAAAAAATATAATCATCAATGTCATTTGAAAGGGTTCTTTATTCAAAATAGTCTTATATAGTGTTACTTGCTTATTTTATTATCCTGAAATATGATATTCCAGTCTATCTATAAACAAAATCACCGCTTTTGCATACCTACATATAGACATTGTGATTTAGTAACATGTAACGTTACCTTCACATTAGGTAAATAAAGTTGCGCCACAAACGAAAAGGCGACGACGCTAGTTTTCATGCTAAAGAGAAGTTTGACTTCTCAAACAAGCAAATTTTAATGAACTACGATTAATCGCTTGTCTAAATGTTTGGCGCTTGAAAATCGCCACAACGTGTTGTAAACTTGTAACCCTCTTAGTGTAATGCCTGAGGGCACGCTCTCGGTGCGTAGCCGAATGGCACAAACGCTCACGAAACGAAACGCTCGTAGATATCTATCTCTATCGTTCGTGCGTATTGGCGCGACAGAGCCATACTACCTTTCGCGGCGTTTCGTTTCCGTTTTGCGTCAGAGAAATGCCATTCGGCTACGCACGCTTATCGGGCGACTTGGGTGAGCAACGGGGCGGGGCGTGAAGTGAATGTAAAACAATTGAAGCTCATCCAAGTGTTTTCTTTTTTTTTATCATGCAGAAACACACAACACTCATACAAGTGTCCTAAGTCGACGCTGCATAGGGTGGACGCACGCTCGCCCGCCCCACTGCATGCCCCGCCGAACGCTCCGTTCCGAGCGTCCACGCAGGCCTTACACTTAAGCCTCCGCCACACATAAAGCGTTTTGATAGCGTAGCGGGGCGTTCCGCTCGCAATCCGCGCGCATTCCGCTCGCAATCCGCGCGCGTTAGTTCCCGCCGGCGTCCGCTGGGCGCAACGCCAGCATTCGTCCGGCGCACCGCTATCTGTCGCTGCGCTCCGCTACCGCTACGCTATCAAAACGCGCATGTGTGGCCGAGCTTTTAGATAACCAAACTCAATTCATCATATTATTCAGTTCATAAAATATTACAAGCAAAATTGATTACTGACCCTCAAACATGGCCGTAAACCATGTTTAAAAAGGTAAATTTACATTTTAAAATGAGCTTTCATGTTGACTCCTGTTTTAATAAATGTCATACGTTGTTTTTCGTTAATAATGCATTGATGTTTACGTTCGGTGATAACTCGAAATCATTTTATGCTTGTTGGGATTTTTGCTCACATGAATTTTTAATGAATAATTTTATTTGGCGTTTGTTTTTAGCGGTGACCGCTTTCCATCAGGCGGACCGTAAGCTTGTTTGTCACCGACCTAGTAAAAAAAAATTATATAGCAAGCTTACGTGTATTTGAGACTTCGTTTTTGATAAAACCGCAAACTAATACCAAGCTAATACTTATGTATTTATATGAGACTTCCTTAATTTTATGAATTTCTGAATTAATCTAAAACAAAACAATAATAATTAGTTTTTTACTTGGTTAGGATGCCTGGCTGTAAAGATCTACATTTAAAAATCAATGTTCCACATGTTACACAACGTTTAAAAAAAATACACACTCTTAATAATATTTATTGGGGACACCTTACACAGATCAACTTAGCCCCAAACTAAGCATAGGTTTGTACTATGGGTGCTAAGCGACGAAATACATACTTATATACATAGAACACATCCATGACTCAGGAACAAATATTATCTGTGCTCATCACACAAATAAATGCCCTTACCGGGATTCGAACCCAGGACCGCGGCTTAGTAGACAGGGTCACTACCGACTGAGCCAGACCGGTCGTCAAAATACTCGGCTAGACTACAGGTAATATATTGCCAATCGTGTCTCGTAATAAATTAATTTTCAAAATTGCATACAATAAGGAACAAACTAACAATTTACAAGCAACAAAAAACATTATCTGCACTAAAATTAATCACATTTGTAAAAAACTAAAGGATCAAATCGTTGCATTTTCCTAAGTGTTTATTCAACTGACCTTAAAGATCATAATACTGTGGCATATATTTAAGTCTCATCTACGATAATTAATTCAACTGACCACATTCGAAATGTCATGGGAAACTAGTTGGATGAACGTTTTTGGCGTCTGTCGGAAAATTTGTTTACATTTGTTAGGTAAGATTATCGTTTGCAGCCAAAAATATATGATCGTGAAGTCACGATCATGTCTACCAAAGAGGACCGAGTATTATAGAGAGTTACTGTCGAAGTAGAATGTGTAATCACAGTGCATAGACTGCCATCTCTTGACATAGGCTTAAAACATTTTAACCTCAGTTTTGACAATTTGGCCCATAAATATTCTTAGCTTGATATGTTTTAAAATGTCAAATCCATACTAATATTATAAATGGGAAAGTGTGTGTGTCTGTTTGTTTGTCCGTCTTTCACGGCAAGACGGAGCGACGAATCGACGTGATTTTTTAGGTGGAGATAGTTGAAGGGATGGAGAGTGACATAGGCTACTTTTTGTCTCTTTCTAATGCGAGCAAAGTCGCGGACAAAAGCTAGTATTAATATAAGAGCCATCTAGTTGAGCGTACCCCAAACGTGTAATGCCATCAAGGCCACCGTACCTTTTTTCATTATGGTACTGAGGTACGTTTCTTTAGACTTTATCTGTCTATACGGAGTTATATATGTCTTTGTGTATACTTAACCGTATTCGGCCGCCAAACCTTTTTGGGAGCATTCTGTAAGCTTGTGTCCGGAACATAATGTTCGTTTACTTATACAAGGCGCTCGCGAGGAACCCATATAACTTTAACGGCATATTCTTGGTCACATTTTAAGACTAAAATGTCATATAAACTTTTCTAGATTTCGTCTAGTTTCAGAGTTATTTCCAATTAAAAAAAAAAACATTTCCGTATTGTTACTCAGTAGAAAAGGTTTCTTAACGGCGCTGATGCGCAATTGTGGAGCATAGTCTCACAGTAGTCATTGATAGATGTCAAAATGTGACAAGAAAAACTTCCAAATAATTTGGTTTTTAGAAAAATAAATGAAGGAACTCATTTTAATTGCCAACTTTATGGATAAAAAAAATTTTTATGATAAAATACGTCAAAAAAAGTAAAAAAAAAAACACAAAAAAAATTTTTTTTTTGGCGAAAAATTTGAAAATTCATATAACATTTTTTCTTTCTTTTTGCCTCAGAAACGCGTGGTTCAAGTTATGCGGGTTCCTCGCGAGCACCTTGTATAACGATGAGTTTAGAATTTCTACAGTCGAAATCGGACATGAGTGGGAAACGCTGGTACTGGTAGCCTAGCGGTAAGTGTGTGCGACTTTCGTTCTGGAGGTCGCGGGTTCGAACCCCGGCTCGCACCAATGAGTTTTTCACGTATGTGCGAAATGTCATTTGATATTTGCCAGTCGCTTTTCGGTGAAGGAAAACATCGTGAGGAAACCGGACTAATTCCAATAAGGTCTAGTTACCCTTCGGGTTGGAAGGTCAGATGGCAGTCGCTTTCGTAAAACTAGTGCCTACGCCAAATCTTGGGATTAGTTGTCAAAGCGGACCCCAGGCTCCTATGAGCCGTGGCAAATGCCGGGATAACGCAAGGAGGATGATGATAAAATCGGACATGAGCGGCCACGATTCTCTCAAATATTTGAATACGCTTCTATTATCATTTTGAGCACTCGATCAGAGCTGTCGATCTGATACAATCGGACAATCATCATCTTCCCGAAATTTGCCACGGCTCATGGGAGCCTGGGGTCCGCTTTGACAACTAATACCAAGATTTGGCGCAGGCACAGTTTTTACGAAAGCGACTGCCATCTGACCTTCCAACCCGAAGGGTAAACTAGAACCTTATTGGAATTAGTCCGGTTTTCTCACGATGTTTGCCTTCACCGAAAAGCGATCAAATGACATTTCGCACATAAATTCCGCAAAACTCATTGATGCGATCTGGGGTTCGAACCCGCGACCTCCGGAACGAAAGTCGCACGTACTTACCGCTAGGCTACCAGCGCTTACAATATATCGGACAATGACTATCATAATGCGTTAATAATTAGTACCTTTTTATATTCAAGTAAATATCCTTGTTCTAGACAAGCCCTTTGTTGTGAACCTAATGTGAGAGAGAGAAACATTAGTTTAACCCTCTTAATGCATTTTTTAAAATTAAAAACCATTTAGATAACAATGTACTGAATGTCAACTAGACCATGGTTATTTTTTGTGTTTATTAACTAGATCAAGGGTACGCCATAACAGCGATAGGTACCTATAGGCACAGTATAATAAATATTACTATAATACAGTATGGCCACTCCTGCTCCCCGCTGAAAGTGCCGCCCACCCACTCTCGGTTACCTCACAGTTACCGCCTGTCAAAAACGCGAACAGTCGACCTGTCATACTTCACTCATACAAGCATAGTACGCGTTCACCTACACGAGTTTATACTGTGTGCTAGGAACGCGCCTCTTTCATATATTTGATCGCCAGTGTCCACAGAGAACCTCCTATAGAGTAGCAATCTTGTATATTTTGTTCGCGATACGAGTCACCAGTGCCAGGGGTGCGAGGAGCGGGCGGGGAATGTGTTAAGCGCGCTGTGATTGGCCGTTTCAAGGACGGCGGGCAGTCGCGCCAGATGAAAGGGACTGTCCCTCTACTGACGCGTAAGTGGCCAATGTAAGTTGACCTATGCCGGCTCTGAATAAATTATAAATATGACTTTTATATGGAATGTAATGACGTCTGTTTTTAAATTTGAGCTTCTTGTTACCTTTCCACACCATTTCACACTACAGGTGGACATCTTTAAGACATCAAAATACCCTTTTTCAATTTTTTTACTGCGAAAAACACGCGCTGCTTTCGGGTCTGTTATTTGGTCGCTAGTCGCTACTGATCGGGCACGGCGAGCGCCCGCGCTTATATCAGTGCAAATACTAGGAAGGCTGGCGACCGCGAGTCGTCTTGTAATGGATGTCTATAGGGGTTGGTCTGTGCCAGTGTCTCAGGTGTGCTATAGGTAAGGAATTAATAATTTTTATACAACGTTTCTGAAAAAATATTACGACTGTATTAAATAATACTTACTATGAATGAAACATAATACAATTTTACTAAATAGCTCGTTACGAAAAATGCAAAGAACAAAATGTTATCACGAATATAAAAATATCTCAGTTTTGTTATCATCATCTCTTTCGCACTTAAAACTCAAGAAAGAGACACAGACAACGAAAAATTTAATAAACGCCTTTCGATATTCACGGTGCCTACCTCACCTTGCAACTTACTCAATCTTCAATAAAGAATATTATGTGACTAACAGACCTGAGGCTGTATTCTCGCATCGATACAACCAATATTTTTGGAAAGAAAGGAAATAACACAGATGTCTATATATACGGGCATTTTCGGAACTTGGGACACCCCAATTAGCGTAAGTTGTTAACAAAAATTAACTCGCTGTCAGTTTTGTGACGACTTGGTACAAATAGATGACTTGTTTCTTCTATCTAAATCTAGTTCTGTGGGTAGTCTACATACATTATGGTACCTACTGTAAACATGGATGCGGTTAAAGTCATGCCTGTGTGCTGTGGTACATAGTTCATTTGCTTTCTGAATTTATATCCATATACTTTTTGGTCTAAGTACCTATATAAATATATATTTTATGAGTATTTGTTTATTTATTATTATATTATTATCTATGTATATATTGGTGTATTAATGTAATTGTATATGTATATATTTGTTACCATGTGTATACAAAATTTGCATTTAATTCTTTTAGTGGTTGTACATTTTTGAATTCGTCACTCATCGTTAATTCGCTTCTACTCATTTCCTCAAAGGTTGACTGGAAGAGATCCCATTAAGGGATAAGTCCGCCTACATTGTATATTACTGACTCTGTAACTGTGTCTCTTTTGTTTCCTTTATGTACAATAAAGCTTATACATACATACATACATACATATCTGTGGACTTTTTAACTTGCATATTATTTTAAATTCTAAGTTATTTTTTATCATGTTATAATTTGGCTTTTTTCAATTTACAAAGTTTTAAAAGAGCATAGTTATATTTCTTGTATCGAATTGTGGTTCCTTTGATAGTTTAGTTTAGTCGATTTTTTTGGAAGATAGTAAGCTAAGCATATAACTGGGTTTGTAAGTAGGTAAAAAGTTGGATATTTTTTTCTTGTAATAATATCCTGACATACCTCTTTCACTTTTCATTACATTCCTTAAGTATATACGCAAGTGCTCCTGGTTTTTCTTCCCCGATTCGATCAGAGAAAGCCCGCAGAGGTATAATAGGGCCACTCTCTTTGTTAGCCTTCTTTCACTTAGTATCAGTATCCACGTGCACAAACAATCTCAACATATACGTACATATGATACAACATATATTGCACCTTTCTCAATTTCTATCATTACACCTTCGTTCAATCCACACTTTTCTCCTATAATTGTGCCTATTGGTTATCAGAATACAGCCTCCGGTGATAGGTAATCCCATTACACACCCGTTGCTCCCAATCAATTGATTTGATCATACATTATGTTTACACGCGTACAGAATTTGACAAAGCGGGGCGGTAAAAAAAGAAGCCCTTTTCACGGGAATAATAAGGTAAGTAAATTACGATATGGGTTTGTGTATCGCTTGTTACTCGTTGAGGATAAATCTGATTGTAAAAATACGATGATTATTTGATATTCTAATGGAGTTACTCATATCTTGTTAAAAACGAAATGATAATTTTGTAATATATAATATTTAAGAGTTTTGAATGATTCACGGTTATTTTCATTAGACTTATATTGACCGGGATATAGACCAGCCAGGCAATTATGGTCGCGCGATAAGTGATAAAATAGCAGGCCGTCCCTATCGCACTATTTATAAGTGCGATAGGGACGGCCTGATATTTTATCGTCTATCGCACGACCATGCTTCCCGTGCAGGACCGGGAGGTAATCACGGTCTATATCCCGGTCAATATAAGTCTAATATATAATATTTATTTTTTTGAGTTATAAATGAGCTTACTGTTGGCCACGGGCTAGCCAATGGCAAAGACGTGGCCTACCATGGAGTGAGCTCGCCCAGAATATGCCTGTTTAATAACAATATTCAAAAAAATATGTGGTTTTCCACCAGATAAGTGTCATACAGATTTCAAATGCGAAGAGACCTTATAACAAACCAACTCATCAGTCTCATCACGCTCAACACAGTCATAATAAATAATTATGGTTAAATTACCTCCCCCATAATTATTGTCACTTTTCGGCCATGAAAAACCTAGCATCGTTACCATTCTGCACTATCTGACATAAGGCATAAATTAAGTATAACAAGATCATACCATCCCATACATTAAAATGCGACCGCCTAAGACCGCGCTTCCACTCCACCACACATAGATGGCGCCACAAAAAAAATGTCTTGTAGCTTTCGATTATACTTGTAGATGGCGTTAAGTGTCACTTTTGACATAGATTTACGGCTCGGAATTGACACTTAATGACAATCTACAAATAATCGGTGGCACCAAGGCATTTTTTGTGGCGCCATCTATGTGTGGTGGAGTGTAAGCGCGTTCGTAGGCGGTCGCATTTTAATGTATGGGATGGTATGATCTTGTTATATTTAATTTATGCATAAGGTTAAAGTACTAGGTCTCGACACGCTAATGCCCAATTGATAACACTATTCTTTTACATTTAGGTATTTATTGACAATCACTTAAGATTGTAAGTAGAAGCTACTGGTACTTCTTCTTCGTCGAAACCTCATGACTAAGTGCGTTTTCACATTATCCGATCCGATATCGGATGTCGGACCGATATCCCATACATTACAGGCGCCATCTTGGATTTTTTCCATTGAAATCCTTCCGAGATTCGATATCGGATCGGATAATGTGAAAACGGACTGGGTCAAATTACTGTACGTTGCGGTGCCCTTCACTCAGGTCGATTTACTGGTACTAGCCTCTGAGCAATGAAAGCTCGAAATCAATTCTTGACAGTCTTTTGTCAAAATTTGCCAACCATCACGACGTATGCAGACATAGCTATCGGCTAATAATACATGGCGCAACCGCCGGCGGAGCGGAACGGTGAAAACGAGCCTAACTGGCGTTGCGCAGTGCACTTTCCACCTAATGCTGGGTGCGGGAGCAATCGCCTAGAACTTGTTGACAAAGGGCCACAAGGATTTATGTCTTTACTTATATGTGAGGTATATAATACTAAGTGAACTGATGATATGTGCGTTGAGCATATGAAGCTTAGGATAAGCCGACGGCTGAAGCAACAATTGTCGATCTAAATTAGAAATAATCTAATTTTTCGATACACTGTACAGGTACACTATCCCTACAGAATATCGGTGGCAAAAATTTGGAAAAGTCTGGAACATGTCACGACTTTGCCCTTGGATCTTGGATCTGGTGCGATCCAAGATAATTTCAAATTTCCAGATAACATTTGCTAAAGGTCGGTACACATTATCTCGAGTATTTTTATACCATGTGAATAGCAACCACAGCATAGTCCTTAAAAAAGCACGCTCAGCATAAAGCCGTGGCAAGACGTGATGTTTTTTTTTTTAGTAGTTCCCGACACTACTGGCTTAAAACGATGAGTTGGCGGCGCCAATGACACGCAGAACGGTCACAAAAAGGTACTTAACACAAAATTGAAAGACATAGTACCTCCTCAACATTTACCACCCCCATATGATTAAATGAGGCGTCCAGTGGAGAGGGAGGCTGGCGCAAGGTGGACTAGGCTTTGGAATTAGTCGACCAGAATCGTGAAAAGTGGAAGATTCTAAGAGCCTATGTCCCTATTGAGGTAACATCATCATATTATGATCAAATATCACCCTTCTTTTTGTCACCAAGAACAAATATTGCTATAAAGTTATCGTGCATTTAGACCGTTATCTTGTCGTGCGCTCGCTTGCCCAAGCGCGCGGCGTTACGTGGCCTTACGTAAGCCTGTCGAAATGTTTACAGTGCACAATACGCGCAAATGGTCTACGGACGTGTTCGATAAACGGGTCAGGGCGGTTGGATGTTTAAGGTGGTGGTAAATAGTAGATTGTGTAACAAGGGACCAAAATGAGGTATTTACGGCTAGGGCGTACATTCAAGTAAGTATTAACAAAGAGGATCGAGTATTATAGAGAATGTCTGTCAAAGTAAAATGTGTAATCACATTGCATAGACTGCCATCTCTCGACACCGGCTTAAAAATTTTGAACCTCAGTTTTGACAATTTGGTCCATATTCTTAGCTTGATATGTTTTAAAATGTCAAATATTAATATTAGCGCCATCTAGCCGAGCGTACCCCAAAGGTGTATCGCCATTTCTAGCTCACCGTACCTTTTTCTATATGGTTTTGGGGTACGTTTTTTTCGTAGACTTTATCGGTCTTTACGAAGTTATATAGGTCTTTGGTATTAATTAACGCCCAAGGTGGAAATTGTTTTGCTACCATATGACACATACTGCCCCTCTAGCACAACTTGCCTTGTCGCGCGCGAGTCCATAAGTCGCGTAAGTCGCGTTTGATGTATGGACTCGCGCGCGACAAGGCAATTTGTGCTAAAGAGTCTGGTTTTAAGTAACTAAACTCTTTATTGTACCACCAGTATCAACAAAAAATATACAAGACATCAAAAGAAGAAGGAGGAAGTACAAAGGCGAACTTATCCCTGACAAAAACATATGTAACTCCGTAAAGACGGATAAGGTCTAAGAAAAAACCGTACCTCAAAGCCATATAGAAAAAGGTACGGAGGCCTAGATGGCGTTACACCTTTGGGGAACGCTCGGCTAGATGGTGCTAATATTAATATTTGACATTTTAGCAATATGGGCCAAACTGTCAAACCTGAGGTTCAAAAGTCTTAAGCTTGTGTCGAGAGATGGCAGTCTATGCTCTGTGATTACACATTTTACCTTGACAGTAACTCTCTATAATACTCGATCCTCTTTGTCCCTGATAAGGATCTCTTCCAGTTTTGGTTTTCCTACCACCTTCCATATCTTATTTAAACCTAAAGAAAAATTCATTTTTTTTTTAATTATAAATGGGCTTACCCTTGACCACAGACTAGCCAAAGGCAAAAACAAATAATAAATGTACTAAAAATGTGTCCTGAACAGAAAAGGATCAATTTGCTCCCTCAAAGCATTGAAGAAAAGTACCTTTTCTGAATGGGTGAGGTTAGAAAGTTATACATGTATTGGTATACAAATGAACTATCTTTTTTTATTATTATAAATGTGCTTACTCTTGGCTTACTATGCCTTACTGCCTGTATGAACAATTGTACATCCATTTAACCTTGTTGTCTATTCCAAGTTATGCCAATATTTGCTTCAAACGATTCTGTCATTCGAATAACACGATTAATGTATAATCGGCTTAAATCTTATTTGACACAAGAACAAAGAGTACCTGTGCGTATAGCCGAATGGCATTTCTCCGACGCCAAACGAAATCGAAACGCCGCGCCAGTTAGTCTGGCTCTGTCGCGCCAATACGCACGAGCGATAGAGATAGATATCTACTAGCGTTTCGTTTCGTGAGCGTTTCGTGAGCGTTTGTGCCATTCGGCTATGCACGCATCCTTGTATTGCATAAATGTTCCAACATTGTTCTGTGAAAGTAAAATCCTATTAAGTACTTATTTAGCACAAAAAGCATTATAATATAAATAATGGTTCCTTTACATTAATGGTAAAATAAATACTAAATTCACTCTCAAATACAATTTACAAATTCTTTAATCATGATTCCTTACTGATAATTAGAATATTGCATGGTTACCCAAGTACATGCAAAATAATCCATACTAATATTATAAATGGGAAAGTGTGTGTGTCTGTTTGTTTGTCCGTCTTTCACGGCAAAACGGAGCCACGAATTGACGTGATTTTTAAGTGGAGATAGTTGAAGGGATGGAGAGTGACATAGGCTACTTTTTGTCTGCTTCTAACGCGAACGAAGCCGCGGGCAAAAGCTAGTAAATTAATAGTTAAAAAAAATATATAGAGAAAAACACACTTTTATAAATGTTGAAACCTGATCGTGGTCGAAGTTCATTACAAGACTAAGAGAACTATTTTTCATTACGTTACGATCCTTGGAAGATGGTTAAATTAGTTACCTTTGATTTCATTACATACCTAGTTATAATTTCATAGGTACAGGTCGACCTAATAAAAGCGTGTTAAAATAGACTTGAATCGACAGAGTTATGTCAGTTAGACAATTTTTTTTGTGGATCTGTAGAGAAGTACTTTAAGGTGGCTCGCTTAGGTTACCCGAAGCTCAGGCTGCGTTAGATGGCGTTAATCTTCAAATTACCAGTCTTATTTTTTTTGTGGAGTCGTACAGGCATTTATATACTTTCAATTATGCTTCGCGAACATTTAATATTAAAATTGACGTATTACAACAAACATTCAACTTCTCATAGTAACGTTAATCCCCTTAATGTAGATAAATTTACTATTTTACACTATTTCTAAGTACCACTCACACATACAAACAGTGTTTTTGTATTCCTTCTAGTCGATAATTTCACGCGGCGACAGCTTGTTTAAATAGCCTTGCGGTAAATACGTGCCATCGCATGATTTGCATGGAAGTACTGGGTTCGAATCCAAGACTTTTTCTCTTTTTTTTTTATACTACGTCGGTGGCAAATAAGCATACGGTCCGCCTAATGGAAAGCGGTCACCGTAACCTATGGACGCCTGCAACTCGAAGAGTGTCGCGTGCGCGTTGCCGCCCCATTAGAAACTTGTACACTCCCCTTTGCTGCGTGTGCACAGCAAAAAGGAGTGTACAAGTTCAAAGGATGGTTTGGGTTGCCGACGACTCAAAGGACAATAGACGGAACAAATTAGTTCCGTAAGTCCTCCCGTCGTCAGCACCCCACACCCTCGTTGAGCTCTGGCAGCCTTACTCACCGGCAGGAACACAACACTATGAGACACTATTTTTTGTTTTATTATTATACATAAATGTATATGTACTCGTACAGTAGTTACTGAGCGTTTTCCACAAAAAAGATTAAAAACCTATTCTCTTACATGGTAATAATTTTTGGGTTCGTCGAACTCAGAATTTCTAACATAATTATCCTAATCTGATATTTTTAAAAATTCTAAAAAAGTATAGATAAATTTTAGTTTCTAAACTACGATTCGAATGATTTTTTTTTCTAATTGTTTATTTTCGATGGAGCAAGGGTATTCAAATCGGTTTTGAAATCTTAAATTAGTAAATGAAAATGCAATAGTTAACTGAGTAACGTAATGCTTTAAAAACTCAAGTGGACTTTTTTTATCTAAGGAGTAATTTCGATAAAATATTATATTTAGCGAGGGTATTAAAAGTTGTGTTTTATATCTCAACTTAATAAATAGAAAATCAAAATGACAATAAAAATATCAATAGGTTCTCTAAGATAAAATTGATACCTTCGGCTCTCCATTCTTGCTCGGTCAATAAAAAATACGAAATTTATATCCAAAAAAATACAAAAAGTTAATAGAATCCTGGGAATCGAACGCACCTTCACGGCGTGACAGACGACTGTACACCAACGACGCCATTACATAACACGCTGTTCCCGACGAAATTGGGCTATACATATATAATTAATTAAATATAAATAATAATGTCAAATCCATACTAATATTACAAATGGGAAAGGGTGTGTGTCTGTTTGTTTGTCCGTCTTTCACGGCAAAACCGGAGCGACGAATTGACGTGATTATTTAAGGGGATTTAGTTGAAGGGATGGAGAGTGACATAGGCTACTTTTTGTCTCTTTCTTACGTGAGCGAAGCCGCGGTCAAAAGCTAGTTTATTATAAATGGGAAAAGCTGGTTACTCTATAATCTGAAGTGGAAGAATTCGTTGTTTCACCAAAGATAATGTGTGTTTGTTTGTTTGTCCGTCTTTCACGGCCAAACAGAGCGACGGATTGACATGTTTTTTAAGTGGAGATAGTTGAAGGGATGGAGAGTGACATATGCTACTTTTGTCTCTTTCTAACGCAAGCGAAGCCGCGGGCAAAAGCTAGTACAGCACGGGTAGCATAGCATGGTCGCGCGATAGACGATAAAATATCAGGCCGTCCCTGTCGCACTATTAGTAAGTGCGATTATAGGGACGACCAGCACGGGTAGCATGGTCGCGCGATAGACGATAAAATATCAGGCCGTCCCTATCGCACTATTAGTAAGTGCGATAGGGACGGCCAGATGTTTTATCATTTATCGCGCGACCATAATTGCCTGCCTGATGTTTTATCATTTATCGCGCGACCATAATTGCCTGCCTGGACCAGATTATATTGATGATAATTATTATTTGTAACCATTTAGTTAATATTGTCTTCAATTACCGCGATAGTTACTCATGAAATAAAAACTATGAAAACGGATTAAATCGCGTATAATGAGTTTAAAATTCATCCCGATGTTTCAAACACTTTACAGCGTTCGTGGTCAACGGGTGACTGAGGAAAAATTACAATGTGCAAAAGCTACCCATATTCTTGTATATAACCATTTAGTTGTTGAAGAAAAACATTCACACAACAATAACATAGGTCAACCAGCTCAGTAAATGCAATACTTTACTAATACTATGCCCCACACTATGACCTATGTATAATGTATTATACCAGACGTGTAATATTTTATTTTATCAACAAAGGCATAATAAAGGATTGTATTGTATTTTTGTATGAAAATAAAAAATAGGAAAGCAATATAGTAATAGTCAAATATTCCATTAAAAAAATAAAAAATACTTAATAAATCCATAAAAGTTCAAATGATTAAAAAAACTTCTGATTCGAACCCACGATCTTCTGCATCATAGTCGGTCGTTTGACCGAGACGCCATTTCGATTTACATTAGCAGTGTCGAAATACACGATATGTATCTTTGTTGACAAAATGCGTCATTGTTTCTGAGTCTGCTTGAGTTAACTAAACCAATATCTTTAAATAATTACTTGTCAAGAGCCAAATGTCACTGATGACAATGTCAACTAAAAATGCGCGAAATATGACGGCTCTGTGTCTGTACACAAAATTTGGCACGCACATTTACGTAAAATTAATAAAAAATTCACAAGGATTTGTCCATGATTTCTGTATGAAACAATGTATTTCATTCACTACCGCGACGACGGATAATGTATAGTAGATGTATGCGCATATTTTTATTTAGTTGTAGTGTGCGGTGACTAAATACATGGTAGATGTTTTTTGTATGGAAAGCGAGCCACCTTAAGCCAAGTAAAACTCCTGTGATGCCATTGAGACCTTCAATCTTTAATTAATTCTCAAATCCATATAATTATAATTGGGAAGTCGGTGTGTCTGTTTGTTTGTCCGTCTTTCACGCCAAAACGGACCGACGAATTGTCGTGATTTTTTAAGTGGAGATAGTTGAAGGAATGGAAAGTGAAATAGGCTACTTTTTGTCTCTTTCTAACGCGAGCGAAGCCGCGGGCAAAAGCTATAACGGTAACTAAAGAGTGCCCTTTAAAAACTCAACGGTCATTCAGTTCAAATTAAATCTGGAATGCGTTCGATTCAATTCACCAACAAATCAAATATTCTTCCTACCCATAGACTTAGTAATTAATATAGACATTCCATTCTCGAGCACCAATAACGCACAAAACATACGCAATGCGTCGAAATTAAAAATAGGTATGGTTTAAGATACCTCGCAACATACAGGTCATATTTTGTCCACCAAAAAATATTCATAATTTTCCTTTAATCTGATAGACAAATATGAACCAATATATGATAGAATCCATGTATTACCCTGGTCTTATTAAGGGTTAAGTTATATAAAAATTATGACACTGTGATAAGGCAAATAATAATAACAATTTATACATATGTTACTCTTACTGAAAGTGCCACAAAAATATCAAGTTTGGTCAACTACCCCTCCCCAAAGTCATCCATACTAATATTATTAATTATTATAAATGGGAATCCATACTAATATTATAGAAAGTGTGTGTGTGTCTGTTTGTCCGTCTTTCACGGCAAAACGGAGCAACGAATTGACATGTTTTTAAGTGGAGATATTAGAAGGGATGGAGAGTATCATAGGCTACATTTATCTCTTCTAAACCCCCACTTCCCTAAAATCTGGGGTGAACATTTGTGTGGAGTATTCCGCAATTTTAGAATTTAACTCGAGCGAAGCCGCGGGCAAAAGATAGTCTAATATTTGCAACTCTATGTCTACCTCAGTCCTCAGCTGGGCAACCGTTATACTAGCAAGAATACTGCATTATCCATCTTTAAACCTTATACCCTTAATGAAAAGGCCTACTAGTGATCGGTTTACAAAGTAAAGGGCCCTAAGGCAATGGATACCGGGTTGTGATAGATGGGAGACCGGTTGCATCGGCTACAGCTAGTTAGTTTAAAGGTTAAGGTATGGTTTCGTAAGTTTTGGTTCCCGTTATGTACGGTTACAATGAGGATGCACAATGAAAGGTTAGGACAGATCAAGCGACTGCAACTGCTCGAGATACGGAGTACAGCATGTGTAGATAGATAGATAGATAGATACATTTAGTGGTACTAATCATACACTGTCAAACATTGTTACAATTATTTAAAAAATAAATAAAAAATACAATCATTCAAATAAAATTCCAATAAAATGATGTCTAACTTGATGCTTTATACATTAAAAGCTCGGCCACATATGCGCATTTTGATAGCGTAGGCGGAGCGTCAGCGGAGCGCAACGATAGCGGTGCGCCGGAAGAACGCTGGCGTTGCGCCCAGCGGCCGCCGGCAGGAATTAATGAGCGCGGATAGCGAGCGGACTGCGCGCGGAACGCCAGCGTTCCGCCGGCGCACCGCTATCATTGCGCTCCGCTAACGCTACGCTATCAAAACGCTTTATGTGTGGTGGAGGCTTAAAAAAGAAAAAAAAATGATCAGAATAGTGATGTCAATACAATAATTACAACTCAATTAAAAAAATCAATGATTTGATTATAATAGTCTATACTATTCTAATAATTTGAGAGTGACTGACGCCGCAGCCATTTTCACAATAGTACATTTGTCGCCAGATGTGCAGACATGACACTTCGTCATTGCCTGTTCAACGAGGAAATATTAACGCTTAACGCTGACCCAGATACAGGCACAATTAGCCAGTGTTCAGTGTCAAAGTTACTGCGGTGAAATATCTCATTTTTGCCTCTTTATTACAGAATGTCTATTTCTAATGCAATGTCAATGAAAAATATTCAAAAGATCAAGATACAAATATACGTGCACAATTTAAGCATTGCTATATTTATAACTAGCTTT
This sequence comes from Leguminivora glycinivorella, assembly GCF_023078275.1. NCBI lineage: Eukaryota > Metazoa > Arthropoda > Insecta > Lepidoptera > Tortricidae > Leguminivora > Leguminivora glycinivorella. Next base: position 17,929,146 of record NC_062984.1, read on the forward strand.
TGCTCGCGGCTTCGCTCGCGTTAGAAAGAAACAAAAAGATACCTATGTCACTCTCCTTGCCTTCAACTATCTCCACTTAAATAATCACGTCAATTTGTCCATCCGTTATGCCGTGAAAGAGGGACAAACAAAATACACATACACTTTCCCATTTATAATATTAGTATGGATTATGGTGCTTTAATACTTGCACATACAATTCACGCTGGTTTGAGAAAATTAGGTATTAAGAAAAATCTAACTTTCGGCAGACAATGTAAAATTATGAAACACAAAACAAATTTACGAAGGGTTTTCAAAAAACAAGCCTAAATTAGCTCAAATTAGGGCCGATGACGATTCCTAAACGGAAGTGATCTCGAATGAATAAAAAAATCCATACCTATTAATAAGCCTACTCCACCTTTCCAAAATAAACATAGAAACCTCTAACAAGCATAACTCGAAGATTCTAATTCATTTCCAGTACCCCTGATTACCATACTTTGAAAGTCCATCTGACAGATGTCCGAACTGAACTGACCTCCAACTTGAGACGAGACCTTTCTGATAAAACGACTTATGTCACAAGAGCCTGTCAAAATCATGTAAACACTCTTAGACGCCAAGACTAAAGGATAAAGTATAAATTTGTATACATGTTTTGACGCGACTGATGAGTATAAGTCGTTCTAAATAGTTGATAAGTCGCTTTATATTCATGGAAAACTTGAAGTTCTTGGAGATTGGAAGAGTTTATGAGGTTTGCTTTTGTTATGGTTACGGGAAGTTTGTAGGTTCGTTTATTAAAATTTCTACTTGGGAGTGTTGGCAACAGGGGGCACGGGCCACATTTTCACAGAAATATGTTGCCGGCCAGATATTGTAGTGATAATATGGCTTGTTTAGAAGTAAGCAGACAGTCCGGTAAGAAATTGCGAAAATTAAAAAACACGCGATTTGAGACGTCTTTTTCGCGTTTCCGGGGTTGGTGGCCTACATCTTTTTTAGGGTTCCGTACCAAAAAGGTACAACAGGAACCCTTATGGTGCGACTCTGTCCGTCTGTCTGTCCGTCTGTCACATTCCTAAATATCTCGAGAACTACTAATGCTATCAACTTGAAATTTGGAATAGTTGTGAACATTGTAAACCTCTACAAATAGAAAGTATAATTTTTTTTAATATATTAATTTTAATTGTAGAAAATGGCCAAAATGAAAGGGGGGCAAACTGTAAATTTCAAGTTACTAGGTCAAGTGGGGTATCGTTGGAAAGAGCTCAAATTGAACGTAAATAAGCTATTTTTTATAATTTTTTTTGTTGAGGAAAAAAAAAGAATTTTGAAGGAAAATGTAAAAAAAATACCGTTCCCCCCCCTTATCTCCGTAGTTTACCAACAAAAAATTATGAAAATTTTAGTAAACATTGGCTTTATGCTATATATTACAGGAAAAATATAATCGTGTTTGTACTTTGAATACTTTTTTTTTAATTCACAAAAAACTTTTCAGATTTTTACTTTCAATTTACCCACCCTTGCGGATGTATATCGTACTTCAAATTAATACGAGATGTTACATAAACTATCTTCTGTCCAATAAAGTAAAAACTGTTTAAATCGGTTAACATTATAAAGAATTATCCCTGAAAAACCAGGGCCCCGTTTCTCGAAAGGTACAAGCCTTGTATTACAAGTGCGCGAACTGTCAAATCGTATGGGTTGTCATGGAAACACACTTGTAATACAAGGCTTGTACCTTTCGAGAAACGGGCCACAGGTCGCGCAAATTAGCAAAATTTGACCGGGAGATGGCGCTATACACTATAATACTCATTAGTGCCTATACTTTTGTCTTCTAATCAAGTCATTAGAGTTATATGAAAATATGAGATTATTTTTACTAGGTAGTTTGAAAGAAAGTTTGTACGGAACCCTCGGTGGGCGAGTCCGACTCGCACTTGGCCGGTTTTTTATTTACTACATATTACATCCATACTTAATATTATAAATGGGAAAGTGTGTATGTCCGTCTTTCACGGCAAAACGGAGCGACGAATTGACGTGATTTTTTATGTGGAGATAGTTGTAGGGATGGAGAGTGACATATGCTACTTTTTTTCTTTTAAAACCCCCAATTTTCCTAAATTGGGGGGGTGGAATTTTGTATGGAGCATTCCGCAATTTTCTAATTTAACGCGAGCGAAGCCGCGGGAAAAAGCTAGTTACTACATTGTACATTGGCCCCTCAAATTGTGGTCAGAGGTTATCATTTTTAAATTATGCCGTATACAGTGTGTAACAAAAATACTGACAATCTTCTTTGAAAATATTTAAAGTATTCTTACCATTATTTGATCAAGGCTGTATTCTGACATAGATAATCACATATAACTGCGTAAGTATTGCAGTTATTTTCATCAAGGCGAATAAAACCGACTATAACATTTCAACATGCAAAACGTTTGCGCAAAATGTAAATCTTACAATACACCCGAATGCCTAAATGCGAGTTGCGTTAACGAAACGATATGAATCGTTTAACACTATTAGATTATTGCTTATACAAAATAGGTATAGTAATAGTTCTTTTGATAGTTTTGAAACTGCATAAAACGGACAAAATAGTATAGGGATAAGCACGGATTAATACCCATTTTTAAAGATTTTTTTTTACTAAAATATGTTATGTTGTATGTAAAATATGTGTTTACTAAATATGTTAAATACATCGTGTGTTTTTCTGTTAAATGTGACAAGTCGTTGGATTCATTATCAGAAACCATCTGGTATAATATGACAGTTTAATCAATTCGAAAAAGAAATTGTTTTATCATTTTCATCCATAATAAATTAAATTATACGTGTGAGAGACCCTTAAACCACGTGTCATAATAAATACTACTATATAGTATTTTACAAAGCTTTTCAGTCGAGTACCATGTTTAGGCCACGAAGCTTGCTGAGTGGCCTAATAGTACGGTACGAGAGTGAAAAGCTTAATTATATCACTATTTAATTGTATACAATACTTTTTCTACGAGTCATCATCTTCATCATCAATGGACGGAAATATCATCATTCATCCAAGTTAATATTAATGTTAATAGAGTCGTTCACCGTTGTATCAACATTGAATTACCTAGCAACCAATTGTTTGTAATAACCGTCTCTGATTAGCCGATAACGCGACAGATAAAAAAAAATGTGTTTCAGATGCAGGAAAATTTGCCAGGTATCGCAAATTAATAAAGAAATTGTATGAAATTCTCTTTTTGAAATTATTACAGTTAACTAAAGTCAACTATAATGAGCTTATTATAATTGAGTCGGAACTGCCATAGAGTATCCAACACTGAAAAGTTAGCACTTTTAGTTGTCTGTGGTGTCCTAAGTCTTGCCCTGTTTCAAATTATATTAAAAGCAACTGAATATTACAAGTATGTATACGATTTGAGATTGATTTCTGAAATATTATATAAATCAGTTTTAAATGTTTATGAGCCGGGAGCTAAATCGTTAAAACGAAATCCCATTGACTACAGATTTGGGATTTATGCAAACCTTTGACAGTTGCTAACCCCTTAGTAACTAACAGTCAAATAACATCCATACGTACACATACAAGTAATTTTAATTTTATGTGCCCGTGTAGTGACGTGTTAAGAATTTCACATATAGATTTAGCACAGAAGCTTGAGCAATTTGATGTAAATATTCTGCCTAACTATTATGGAGCACCGGCGTGAGTATATGTATGTATTCTATATATGTATAAGTAAATACGTAGTTGTATGAAAACGCGTTGATGTCTAATAGAAATTGCAGCCGGCCGTAAGGAAAAGCTTCCGCTTACCGCTGTCGCTTCTTACACGTTTTGATACGTTCCATGGAAAACATAATGAGAAAATGAGAAAAATAATGTATTTTCTTTATGTTTTAAATAATATACCTACTTGAGGATATTGTACCACCTATGCAAAAAAAAAAACAATTTAAAATTGAATAATGATCACTGAAATTAATGAAGCTCTTCATCAAATACATAAAAAAATACAAAATAAAAAAAAACAAAAATAAATGTGTTAATTTTTACTTAAAATATCATATTACCCATAAATTTTGCCAAAACAACCCTAAAATGAATTTCTAATCAATAACAAAATATAGATCTAGATCCATAATCGATTTGCAGACATATTTACGGCGGCGCGCGCGCACGATTTCTACGCGATTGTTAGCCACTTTCTCCCAGTGAAACTGGCTGTTTTTACCCATTGTGCGCGCCGGTTTCCAATTTAGAACGGCGCGAATACATATACCAAACACAAAAAAAAATTAAATTAAATTATTAAGGTTGTCTGGTAGAGATCGCTTTTTAGCGATAAGACCGCCTGTTGTTGCTTAATTTCTTGTTTGATCTTATTTGTTGTATGTAATTACTTAATGTGCACAATAAAGAATATTATTATTATTATTAACATTGCAATTAGGTTGTTAAGCGTAGCCGCGGTTTATAATTTTCCCGTAGCAAACTACCGCAAGAATAAAAAGAAACAATTTTTTTACAAAAAAAAAAATTTGCAAAAAAAAAAACATTTGGAGTACCTATTTGAAAACTCTTACTCATGAATATTAATAGTATGACTCACCCGAACTTTCTTTCAAATTTCTATTTACACATGCTGAGATTTTATTATAGGCTACATAAATTATTTTGCGCTCAAGCTTTCAATGTAATAATTAATGCTTGACCATATATTTTGAAACTCGCAGGAAATCGCTTTTAGGCAACCACATGTTTACCTTGATAACACATAATAAATAAATCTTGAAAAAAAAAAAGAGAAAACTTACCATTTTCTCCTTTTTCTATATCACACACAAAAATAAACACAACACAAAAGTACCACACACTTCACTCACTTCACACATAAACTAGTGTCAATAATTTATATATAAAATATCGGTTTGTCCGTCCTTTCGTCCGCCCTGCACGAGAGACAGTTGTGGACTAAATCCAACCGAAAGTACGTAACGATAGACGGTGCGTGTACGCAGACCTAACTGTCTTGATACTTTGACATGAATTTTGATTGGTTTAAAAATGAAAGTGTACATCCGTGCATTTCAAGGTCGTTGGCACTTTAATTTTGCTTTCTTCCGCTGTTATCTTGATCGAGTGATAATGAGACTTTGTTTGAAATAAGAGCATTTCACATTTGATCTGAATAACTGTGAAACCGTCTAATTTATGTCGGGTTAATTATGTTTTATTAGTGCCTAATAAAAAAATCTTTTTTCTATTATTTTCTCAGAAATTAATTAAATATTTAATTTTTATAGTAACTAAGTAATTTTAAAGTAATAGAACTGTCGTTTTTTATTACCCTATTTCTAATGTTTGTAAAAGTAATTAGATATTTTTATGAGACATCGTATACTTATAGGTACCTAATTAACTTTTTAGATCGTACTCGTAATAAAATAAATAAATAAATATTATAGGACATTCTTACACAGATTGACTGAGGCCCACGGTAAGCTCAAGAAGGCTTGTGTTGTGGGTACTCAGACAACGATATAATACTTACTACTAAAACTTACTTACTTTCTAAATATTTCTAACGTCACCAATAAAGGTGGCAAAATTCAATAAAAGATATAAATACGAGTATAATAAATATATACATAAAATACTTAACCCTTTAATTCGCAGTGTCATGTATACTTAACACTGATAATCTGACTAAAATAGTGCAATTTAGAACATCGAGAACGGGTTCATTTGTTCTAAATTGGAGACTGTAAGCGATATGAACGCAAATAGCTGTAAAAATATGATAAAAATCTCTACCCATTTCGATATAATGTAAGTAAAAACCAAAATTCAAATGAAAAAGTTATTTTTCGTACTAATATTTGTCAACAATATTGCCCAAACTTAAAACGTTACAAATAGGTAGGTTTTGGTTGGAAACTGTGATTATTTCTGAAATTATCTTTGGTTTTATATTTGGAGGGAATTCGTAGAGAATAATAATTTGTTTGTTATCGTATCACATAATGCACCCAAAATGCTAATTAACACTATTTAATGTGCACTTCAAAAAATAAAGTAATACAGCTTACTACTACTAAATATCGATCTCTTCCAGACAACATCAATTACTTATCTTAATCATAATGCATAATCGATAAAGTATCAAGAACATTATGCGGTTTCTGCAGTTTAAGTATAAAATCGTACGCAGGTTCCTTTCTCCTGCAAAAGTCACCGGAGAGCGAGACAACGGCTGTTGCATTTATTTCCTTATTACAAGACAGTTTTTGCCCTACTGGCTTGTGTGGCCTTACCACGAGTTTGAGACCTCGCTAGGGCGCAATTCTTAAAGTCCTCTCACACATATTCATTCATTGATTACCTACGATCGTAGTGTCATCCCGTTTTCTCACACATGAGCATTTCTTTTTTTTTTGCCACTTTTATGAAATATGACATTATTGAAAAAAAAAATATGCTATTTCAGAATCACTAGCTTTTTCAATCCCAGTAGTTAAAAAAATTGTCCCACAAGATTTTTTCTTATTTTGTTACCATTTTCCGTACATGTTGTGTGGGGTAACAAAAGAGGAAAGTAACAAAAATGTATGGAAATTCTGGGACACTTTTTGTCTCCCAGTGAAGTTGAAAGCACTCGTGATTCTGAGTACAATTGACCTAAAATTCCCTACCTAGGTCAGACTGTATGTATGAAAACGTAAATAACCTAACCACAAAATTAAAATTTTGAAAAAAAAAAACCCCGACCACGACATAGTGGACCGGTTTTTATGAAACATGGCTAAGAACACTCCCGACAGTCCCGACTAACTCAGCTTTCAAACAAAAAAAACTAAATCGAAATCGGTTCATCCGTTTGGGAGCTATTACTATGCCACAGACAGACACACAGAGACAGACAGACAAACAGACAGACAGACAAACAGATAGACAGACCGACAGACCGACAAACAGACAGACACGTCAAATTTATAACACCCCATCGTTTTTGCGTCGGGGGTTAAAAACGTGAATAATAAGATCGATAATTATTAATGAAAATAAATTTTCTGAAATTGGCAAAAGCATTATCATTGCTTGATTTTATTCTGAAACCATACAACAGAACCAATTGAAACATGTTACCATATAGTATCCAAATATGTATGATTTGATTTCGCTTATGCCGCTAAGGGCCACTTGCACCATATTAAATAAGGTTAACCCAACCTCGGGTTAACCCTCCATTTTCGGTGATGCTAAAGTGACCCTTAATTTGGTACAATTTTAGATTAATTTCCGTAAGTAGTCAAATTCGAATATAAATACTCAACGTTATTTTATTTTGCCTGTGACTGGTGATTACTAATTACGTTTGAGAAAGGTGATTAAGTCCTTTAATTACATTATTAATTTAAATTTCATTTCCCTGACTTAGTTTGTTATACATAGGTAGTTAATTAAAACAGTAATTTATAATGACTCAGGTTCTTGGTGCTTTTTAGGGCCGAGACAGTTGGACTGTAATCCGACTGCAACTTACGGGCGACTGCTCTGGCTTACAGTTTGAAATTCTGTGGTGGAATTTTTAACCGAATGATAAAGGGCCATGCGCATTTTATATGGATATTTGGGCCATGAGCGAACACAAATGAAAGTTATGTACATGATTAGGATTCTTCGTGGCAAACATGGATATGCCAGAGCTATACTAGAAAAATCGTTCCTTTAGAGAGCAAACAGTTGTACCTAGGGAGACTTCTTCTGTGCCCATATTATGATTCTCATCTGGTTTTTGGGATATGCCAACTTTCACCAAAACATTTGCACTCCGTCTACCAAGCATGACAATATATTCCCTGTTCTAGAAACAAGTTCAGAGATATATCAATTTCATTCAGTGTCTATTTAGAAAACGTCAAGAAACTTCACATTTTCAAGCAGATTTTATGGTAGGTACTATTTAATTGTAACATAACTAAGTCAAAGAGTGATTTTCAAGGACAATGTCTTATAGCGGCATGTATAACTTGATAATATCTACACTTTACTATAGGTGTCATCCCTGTTCGCTCGTGGCCCAAAATGCCCATCCTCCTTTTCATACAGTTTTACCATTTTTAAAATTATACCTTATTTGCGAAGTTACACAAATATACTATTTTATAAAAAAAAATAGCCAAGTAATTACAATGTAGGTGATATTTAAAAAAGCAATACTTATACCAATTCTTTATGTTATTTAAATATGGTAGTAATTGAATGTGTTGAGAAATAAACACCCAGTTACTGGACTCGTATTCTGAATGTCATAATTTGAAATTTTAATCAATCACGTTAATATATTGCTATGACAGATATTTTTGCCTGGGCGGCCATAAATTATGTATCAACATGAAAATTATTTTTATTATTTACAAAAAAAAAACGCAAAAAGATTATTAGATATAAGATCACGTGTACATAGGTATTGTATTCGCGGTGTAACATTACCGTAATGGCGTTTCATTAATATATTTAATATATCATAATTGAAACAGTAAGATTTTTTTTATTGGTCGAGACTTGACGAAATTAAGAATCAGACAGTTTACATGACTAAATGGTCATTTTATATGATCAAGAATTTAAAATAATTAGGTTTCCCATGTTACACTGTGTATAGTTCATCATAATCATAATATCTATCCTGATTTTTACTCCCTATAATAAAGCCTCCGCCACACATAAAGCGTTTTGATAGCGTAGCGTTAGCGGAGCGCAATGATAGCGGTGCGCCGGCGGAACGCTGGCGTTCCGCTCGCAATCCGCGCGCATTCCGCTCGCAATCCGCACTCGTTAGTTCCCGCCGGCGTCCGCTGGACGCAACGCCAGCGTTCGTCCGGCGCACCGCTATCGTTGCGCTCCGCTGACGCTCCGCTACCGCTCCGCCTACGCTATCAAAACGCGCATGTGTGGCCGAGCTTTAATACTATCGTAGTTTTTTTCATGACCAAGGAGAGTAGACATTCATTTGGAGATTCTTAAAAAAGATATATAGGTACTTATGTTATGTAGTCTAATTTCCACGACCCAAGCAAACTGTATGAAACGACTCATGGCATGGCATTTTACGACCGCAGACATATTCTTATAAATCGACCCAATTAAATTTACAACTAGATCGTGCTCACGTTCAATATGAGTCACACAGAACCAGACATTTGCGTAAAACCCTAACGATTTCGATGATTCACAAATTTCAGAATTTAGACAACTATTTATTTTACATATAAGTTACCTACCTACTACTTACTTTACTTTACTAACCTGAATATTGAACAATATTAATTATTGTATTTAGGATGTCTGAGGTTCTTGTTGTATATTTTATATTAAAATACATTTCTTTCATAAAAAGGGTATTTTAAAATTATGTGTTAGAAACTCTTAAAGCTCGGCCATACACGCGCGTTTTGATAGTGTTGGCGGAGCGGTAGCGGAGCGTTAGCGGAGCGCAACGATAGCGGTGCGCCGGACGAACGCTGGCGTTGCTAACCAGCGGGAGCTAACCAGCGCGGATTGCGAGCGGAATGCGCGCGGATTGCGAGCGGAATGCGCGTGGATTGCGAGCGGAACGCCAGCGTTCCGCCGGCGCACCGCTATCATTGCTCTCCGCTGGCGCTCCGCTAGCGCAACGCTATCAAAACGCTTTATGTATGGCGGAGGCTTTATTTATACATAAGTTTGGCTAATCACCAGTTTTATTTGACACGATACCGGTGTGTATCAAAAGTGGATGCGATATGTATCATTGATCATCATTTTTTGAAAGAGTAGCAAAACAAAGTTGGATATCTCTCACTGTTTCTTTTGACAAACACTGAAAATTAGCAAACTTCATATATGTATTAATATAAAAAAAAAGCCTGACAAGATTTTATTTGACCCTGAAAGAGTGTCGCTACAAACCGCTTTCATATGGCAATAATGTGCGGACGTCATATATAATGGGGACAGCGTGTACTGGTTTCGCTTTAATATTTGTAGAAAATGAAAACAGGGTTTTAGAGAATCAAAGTTTAATAAGCAAGGTTTAAATACTCACTACTTGTTTCCGCACAGCCTAAAATCCATGAATTTTGTGCCTTTATCGAAGTCGTCGATGTTTATTTTCTTTTTACGTGGGACCTTGTTTTATACTGGTGTCAATGATGTAACGGCCTTCTTATTTCTATAAATATTTTTCACGGCAAAGCTACATACACCTTAAATAAGAACAAAAAATAAATTAAGCTAAATCGAAACCAAATAATCAGTACAGGACAACCGCACTATAAATTGTCAATGTTATCGAAATACTGTGAAATCCTTCATCCTTTTTTGTTGTTAGTAAATTATCACCTTAAGGCACTGGTCCCATCGCGAGCTAGTAAGCTATGAGCTATCGGCTACAAAAACGAACAAAAGATAAGCACTCCCGTGCAAATAAAAGAGACACGGCGATTTTGATAGCTCACCGCTGGGCGAGTATATAACTATAAACATCGCCGTGTCTCTTTTATTTACACGGTAGTGATTATCTTTTGTTCGTTTTTATAGCCGATAGCTCATAGCTTACTAGCTCGCGGTGGGACCAGTGCCTAAGTATAATTATTTTCACTTTTTTAAATATTATTTTGGGCAAATTTGCGATGAAACCGTTAGAAAATTGAAAATATTTACTTCTCGTTTACATCACTGACATACAATGACTTTTGACGACGGGTGTCAAATATTAATCCTTGCCAGTAAAATAAATTAGTTCAGCTGAAAATCCGCAACGTGGCGAGGGTCAAATAAAAACTTGTCAGGCTATACGTAAATGTCTCGTTCATATACCTAGCAAACTAACAAGCACTTCTGAATAGTAGGTACCTAAACTTCTTTCATCCACTATTAATGTTGACATTGTTGACAGTACTTCTAATAGTTATCATTTGATCAAATGTCTAAAGCTATCAAATAGAAACCGACGCACACGCAGCCTGTACGAAGGCTTTCACGGCAAACTGGTGCACTTCCTGTAGTACATAACACTGGTTTTATAAAGGATGTAAGTTACTATGGGACACGTATGGATATATGACCTTTTGGAAGACTTGTTTTAAACCCATATCCGCCCACGGACTGGTATTTTGTTAGTTAAATAGTAAGGTCTTGTCGAAGGCAAACTATTTAGTTAATTATTGCATTTGGCAGGTGCTTATGCCCAATGGGTTTGAAGCAGACATATATAACTCCGTATAGGTAGATAAAGTCTAAGAAAAAACGTACCTCAGTACCATACAGAAAAAGGTACGGTGGCCTAGATGACATTACACCTTTGGGGTACGCTCAGCTAGATGGCGCTAATATTAATATTTGTCATTTTAACATATATCAAGCTATGAAGAATATGGGCCAAATTGTCAAAATTGAGGTTCAAAAGTTCTAAGCCTATGTCAAGAGATGGCAGTCTACGCATTGTGATTACATATTTTACTTCGACAGTAACTCTCTATAATACTCGATCCTCTTTGGTTTGGAGTTAATGATACCTCGGAAGGTAAAATGCACCAGTTTTAGTGTCAGTATCGATCGAAACTGGCTAAATATATACAACCTGTTCTTATTGAATTCTGTTAACTTTAAGGGAAGGTTCTTTAGATCAAATACAGTTAATTTCTCTAAAAAACTAGCGTCTTAACTCTTACGGTTATCAAGTTATTAAAAAAATTAAGATAATTACTGAACTCGTGAGGACAGCCTTTACCAATTCCTATAATGTTATTTCTTTTGACATGTGCCGTCAATCACTTGACACTAACTTGAATGTTATTCTTAAGGGTCTCTCACACTAATAAATTCATTTATTATGTATGAAAATGATGAACTTTTTTTTTTGCGAATTTAACTAAAAGTGATATACAGGGTGGTTCCTGATAAAGAACCTAGCTACGTGTCGAATTTAACGGAAAACAAAAAAAAACACGGTGTATGGCCCGATTACAACTACGACAATTCTAAATACTTACGATATGAAACGAAATTAATGTCAAAAATAGCGTTTTTGTTTGAAGAGACGCATTTTTTGACACTGGCAAATCCGATCTATATCGCACCTAAAGTTAATTTTATTGTTATTTCAACTATATATTATCTGAAAGTAGGTACTTACTCAACATATTTTTTCAACCCCAGCATCAGCAGGAATATCCATACTAATATTATAAATGGGAAAGTGTGTGTATCTGTTTGTTTGTTCGTCTTTCACGGCAAAACGGAGCGACGTATTGACGTGATTTTTTAAGTGGAGATAGTTGTAGGGATGGAGAGTGACATAGGCTACTTTTTGTCTCTTTCTAAAGAGAAAAAAGAGAGAAAGAAATCACCAGTTTCCTTCTAGAACACTGTTTTTACAGCGTGAAAGAATATTTAGAATATGTTAGTTGATAGAATTAGAATAATTAAAATGTTAAGCATGTAATTACGGTATGAATCTTTTATTATGAATAATTAAAAAAAAAAACAATTTGAACGAAAATTATCCTCATCAAATTATATATTATGCTAAGGTAATTTTATTAAGCAATAACCTTATTACATCCCCCTGACACGATATAATGAGATGAGATAAAAGAAACGAAGCCGAAAATTAAATTTGGACGGTTTGCCAACTTTTACAAATTTACTCGGACATGCTACATTTATGACCCCAAATTTATACATACACATACATACAGTCACGCCTGTATCCCATAAAGGGGTAGGCAGAGCACATGAAACTACTAAAGCTTCAGTGCCACTCTTGGAAAATAAGGGGTTGAAAGAAAACGAAACTGTGGCATTGCAGTGACAGGTTGCCAGCCTCTCGCCTACGCCACAATTTAACCCATATCCCATAGTCGCCTTCTACGACACCCACGGGAAGAAAGGGGGTGGTGAAATTATACACTGTTTATACACTGCATTCAATCATTTTGTTTTAAAATAAGGTTAAGGTACATATATTCGTACATACATAAACTCATGCGTATATTCCCATAAGGGACAGACAGATCACATGAAAACTCAAGGTTCAGTGCTACTCTTAGTAGGTAATTAAAGGTTTGAAAGACAACGAAATTGTGATATTGAACCCATATCGCACAGTCGACCTCTACGACACCCATGGAAGGAAAGGGGCCCATTACATACTTAGCACTTACCACTCAGCCAATTTTTTAAAATTTATTATATGACCTATTCAATTGATGTGATTTTTACTATCATGATGGTGCTGTTTTAAACGTATAGTATCAGAAAATAAAGTAAATAAATATTGGGGGACAAGTTACACAGATCAACCCAGTCCTAAACTAAGCAAAGCTTGCACTATGGGCGCTAGGCGACGATGTACTTACTTATATAAATACATACTTATAATATACACAGAAAACATTCATGAATCAGGAACAAATGTGCTCATCACACAAATAAATGCCCTTACCGGGATTCAAACCCGGGACCGCGGCTTAGCAGTTAGCAGGCAGGAACACTACGCGCTAGGCCAGACTGGGCATCGAAAAAAAAGAATAGCACCAACCCATATCCGTCCGTGGGTGTCGTATAAGTGCGTTTTCACATTATCCGATCCGATATCAGATGTCGGAAGGATTTCAAAGGAAAAAAAAATCAAAGATGGGATATCGGTCCGACATCCGATATCGGATCGGATAATGTGAAAACGCACTAAGGTGACAAAGGGAACACTGATGGCGGCAGATAAGCAGTTAAGCACATGAGCAAGGCTCGCCCGTTTCTTTCGCGCGGTTTCGCGCGGTGTGGGTAGGTGGTTATAATATCTAATATGCATGTGGGTAAGAACATGAATAAAGAGTCAGTCTTGATCTGAGCACGTAGTTTCATTGACGCGTCCCGATACCTTTACATGGCGCAGCCGAGATAAAAGAACCGTTAAAGTATTTGTTTTTAGTATATTCGCGACCGTTCGCGATGGAGTCTATCTTGCCGCCGCCGTCGCCGTTTATTTTCGATAATAATTTGGAAAATGTGACTTCTGGCAATTTGTCTGTGGAATGGACTAAGTGGAAAAAAGCTTTTAGTATTTACTTCGACGCGTGTGAGTTATCGAAGAAAGAGGAAAAGGTGCAAATTAGTATTTTGCTCCATGTCATCGGGGAGCGAGCTCGGGAAGTGTACCAACAGTTCGAATCGGAATGCACGACGTTAAAGAGTTTGATTGAGCGGTTTGATAAGTTTTTTTTGCCTAAGAAAAATTTAACTATAGAACGGCACAGATTTTTTACTCGTTGTCAGCATGATGGTGAGTCGATCGAGCAATACGCTTTTGAGCTCAGGAAGCTGGCTGCCACCTGTGAATTCGACAAGCTAATGCAGGATTTAATAAAGGATAGACTGATTTGTGGTATAAAAGAGGACGCATTACGGGAGCGGCTGTTACGTGAGCCAGATCTTACGCTAAGTAAATCTTTGGATATTTGTAACTTGGCCCAGATGTCCAAGGTGCAAGCGGGGGCTATAAAGCAAGAGGCTGTGGAACATAAGGCATATGTGGTGGAAAATAATCCGAGGCATAGCGATGAGTACAATTGGACAAGTGAAGGTAGTCGAAACAATCAAGTTTGGGGGGTAAGTCACCGAGGAGCGCCGGCGCATCGAGGAGCGGCGCGCGGCCGGGGCCGGGGCGGCCGTTACCAGGCCCCCGCCCGCCTCCCCGCGCCCGCGCGCCCCAGTCCTGCCCGGCGGGATCACCTGTTTAATCGGCAAGTGCGGGGTGTAAATAGTGCTAATGCTAATGTTTCGTGTGTGCGATGTGGTTTGCCTCATGGCAGTTCAAAATGTCCTGCTATTGGCAGAAGGTGTCTGAAGTGTAGTAATTATGACCATTTTTCGCGGATGTGCAATGTTTACGAGGTGCGAGCTGAGGAAAACAATGATCAGGTAGGAAACTGCTGTACTAGTTCGAGTGTTTGGTGGATTGATTTGTTGTTCGAAAAGGGAAATATTAAATTTAAATTGGACACTGGAGCCGATGTAAATATAATACCGCTTAGCTGTTTGAGTCAAATTAGTTTGAATAAGAACGATTTAAGCGCGACGGGTGATACATTGAGTGGGTACTCAGATCATCCCCTCAATGTAGTAGGCAAATGTAGTTTGAAAACAAAATACAGGCAACGGATGTATATTCTAGACTTTATTGTGGTCGACACGGCCTCAGATCCTATATTAGGTAGGGATTCGTGTGTTGAACTAAATGTTGTCAAGCGAGTTTTACACGTCGAAATGAATACCGGTAGTAATTTAGAGCGACATGTGTATAGGGAGTATTCGGATGTGTTTGAAGGAGTTGGGTGCATGCCGGGGGTGTATAAGATCGAGCTGAACAGAAATGTTACGCCAGTGGTACACGCTCCACGAAAGTTGCCGGTAGCCTTGAAAGATAGTGTTAAAAAAAAGTTAGATGAAATGGTTAGTGATGGGATTATTGCCAAGGTAGAGGGGCCCACGGATTGGGTCAACAGCATGACCGTTGTAAGGAAGGCTAACGGTGACATAAGGCTATGCTTGGATCCGAGGGACTTAAATCAGGCTATTAGGCGTGAGCACTTTAAATTACCGACCTTGGATGAAATGTCTGTCAATCTCGGAGGTTCTAAATTTTTTAGCACCCTGGATGCCAAGCAAGGATTCTGGCAGCTTCGTCTTCACGAAGATAGTACTGATTTAGTTACTTTTAATACAAGTTTTGGGAGGTATAAGTTTTTGCGTTTGCCCTTTGGAATTTCTTCAGCGTCTGAAGTATTCCACAAAAAAATGTACGAACAATTTGATGATTTGGAAGGTGTTTGTTTATTCATTGATGACCTTCTAATTTACGGTCGTACAAAAGAGGAGCACGATGCTAGGTTGTTACGCGTTTTGGACCGATGTCGTGAGATTAATTTAAAACTAAATAAAGACAAGTGTAGGTTTGGTCTGTCCGAAATAAAATATTTAGGACATAAGATTACTCAAAATGGCATTTATTCGGACGACTCGTATACGTCCGCAATAAGAAATATGCCTCGTCCAAAAAACACTAAGGATCTAGAACGATTTCTAGGTATGATAAATTATGTAGGTAGCTTTGTACCGAATCTCTCCGACAAAAATCATGCACTCAGGCAATTACTTAAAAAGGACATAGAATGGCATTGGTTGGAGTCGCATGAGAAAGCTTTTAACGATTTGAAACAGTGTTTGACAAGTGTACCTGTATTACAGTATTACAGTTTAAAAAAACCCGTGGTTATTTCTGTTGACGCTTGTAAGAATGGACTAGGGGCTTGTTTACTACAGGACAATTTGCCTGTATGCTATGCATCGAGGTCCTTAACAAAAGCTGAACAAGCATATGCGCAGATAGAAAAAGAACTCCTTGCATGCGTATACGCCTGCGAAAAGTTCTATAGTTATATCTATGGTCGAGGTGATGTCACAGTGGAAACTGACCATAAGCCACTGATAAGTATTATATGTAAGCCGATAGTCTCTGCTCCTGCGAGGTTACAAAGGATGCTCCTGCGTTTGCAACCATACAACTTCAAACTTGTATACAAACCAGGTAAGTATATGTATATGGCCGATACTCTCTCTCGTGCGGTGGATCCGGCGAGCGCTCCGAATGAAATTCCGCGCGATCAGCTGGACGCGCGCGCACAGGTGTGTGCCGTTCTGCTTAGCAACCCGCTTGTTGACTCGCACTTTGTACATATACAAAAGTTGACTCAGGATGACAGTGAACTCCAAATGGTAATAAGGTATATTAAAGAAGGCTGGCCGGAGTGTAAGCAGGATGTCGATGACCAAGTGAAACCCTACTGGGGTTATCGTGATGAATTGACGGTCGCGCATGGTATGGCATGGAAGGGCGATCGAATTATTATTCCAGCTTCTATGCGTAAGGAAATGTTAAGGCGGGTGCACATTGGGCACTTAGGATTAGAGAAATGCAAGTTAAAGGTGCGTGAATCTGTATTTTGGCCAAATATAAATAGCCAGCTAGAGGACTTAATTAAAAACTGTCAAGCATGTCTAACCTTTAAAAACCAGAATGGGAAAGAATCATTGATACCACATGAGATACCGGACAGGGCTTGGTCGAAAATTGGGGTAGATGTATTTCACTATAAGGAGAAAAAATATTTATTAGTAGTAGATTATTTTAGCAAGTTCTTGGAAGTGATAGAACTAAATTGTTTACTTTCTAGCCATATTATTGAGCAGTTAAAGATTGTTTTTAGTCATCAGGGCATACCTAACATTGTAATATCAGACAATGGCCCTGAATTTTCTTCCAGCCAATTCAAACAGTTCTCTCAGCAGTGGTGTTTTGAACATATAACGTCGTCTCCTTGCTATTCGCAATCAAACGGGCAGGTTGAACGGAATGTGCAGACCGTAAAAAATATATTAAAGAAAACTAGTGTTGAAAAAACTGATTTCAGGCAAGCACTGTTAGAATATTTAACCACTCCCATCACTAATCAGTTAGCATCTCCATCAGAGTTATTGAACAATAGAAAGTTTCGTGGTATCGTCCCGTATGCTCCAAAACTTCTTCATCCTAAAATCCAAGTGAATGTTACGGCAGAGTTAGAAAAGAGACAGATTAAACAAAAGCTACAGTATGACAAGACGGCACATGATTTAAAACAATTATTGCCAGGCCAAAAGGTTAAAGTTAGAGTAGATAAGAAGTGGGTTAGTGGCACAATTTTACAAATTAAAGGTATCAGATCATATTTAATTCAATTGATGCAGGGTGGTACTTTAGTGAGAAACAGGCGTCATCTTATAGTAGACTCGGAATTTAGGCCGGAGTTACCTGTGTGTCCCCGGCCTTATGACGATATCACCGTAACAAGTGATAACGATAACGCGAGGGCGCATGCGCCCGCCCGGCAGCCTCAGTCGCACGCGCAGCGTGCTGTCATCAACATGGCTCCAGTGTCCGATAATGCTCCAAACAGTAACAATAATTATGTCACTCGTTCTGGCAGGGTGGTGATTCCTCCTGATTGGTTTTAATTAGCAGCCGGGTTGAATATGCGCGGTTTCGAAGATGGATTTGTATAAGTACATTAATAAAAAAAAAAAAAAAAAAAAATACCTAAACAACTAGCAGTAAGGTTCAATTTCCATTGGAGATTAATTTTGTTTTTAAAAGGTTATGTAGGTAAAG
Source organism: Leguminivora glycinivorella (assembly GCF_023078275.1). Taxonomy (NCBI): domain Eukaryota; kingdom Metazoa; phylum Arthropoda; class Insecta; order Lepidoptera; family Tortricidae; genus Leguminivora; species Leguminivora glycinivorella. Next base: position 17,947,418 of record NC_062984.1, read on the forward strand.
AACACCTGTGCTAAGTACGAGTAGGTACATAACATAATGGGTTAAGTAGTTAATACAAAATATAATAAGTAGGTATGTACCTACTTAATAGTCGCTAAGTCGTTAAAGTTAAAGTGTAATAATTCAATAATAGATTAGTAACCAATTGTGTAATATACTGTATAAAAATGGTTCATTACCTCATGAACTGAAGATACTTTAAAGCTCTTATATTGCATGATATTTTATTCGCCTTTGTCTGTTTTAAAGATTAACAGAATAGGTATATAAAAAAATGTTCAGTAAAAATATATATATGTACTTATGGAGCTACAGTAATTTTTTTTTTATGTATACAATAAGAAAAATGTTTTGCTACTATATGAGTTTTTTATAGTATTTGCCGATATTGTGTAATCATTTAGAAATTATTTACCTAATCTCGAGGCTACGAATTATATATATATAAAAAAAGTATATTAATGTTGAGCCGATTTGTATTTTTATTCTAGGCTATTAATAAACCAGGTATCACGATGTCTTTAATACCTACAACCTGTTTTTATTGAATTCCGTTAACTTTAAAGGAAGGTTCTTAAGATCACATACAATTAATTTCTCTAAGAAGCTAGCGTCTCAACTCGTTATCGAGTAATTAAAAAATAAATAAAGATAATTGCTGAACACGTGTGTGACAACCTTTAGCAATTCCTAATGTTATTTATTTTGACATTTGCCGTCAATCACTTGACACTAACTTTTGAATGTTATTCTTAAGGGTCTCTCACACTAATAAATTTATTAATTATGTATGAAAATGATGAAAACTTTTTTTTTTGCGAAGTTAACTAAAAGTGATATACAGGATGGTTCCTGATAATGAACTTAGCTACGTGTCGAATTTAACGGAAAACAAAAAAAAACACGGTGTATATTATTTTATTTTCTCTTTAATACCTTCACTGATTTTGCATTGTACAACTGAGTGAATTTATGATTACCTACTTTTTTTTTTTTTATGAAAAAGGAAAGTAAGTAGGTTTATATGTAATTTATGTTATTCCATATGTTTAAATGAATTAAATTAATAAATGTGTAACTTGAGATCTAATATAGGAATTGAAACATCTAAATGTAGAAAAGGGGGTTGTGGGTAGGTGGTTATAATATCTAATATGCATGTGGGTAAGAACATGAATAAAGAGTCAGTCTTGATCTGAGCACGTAGTTTCATTGACGCGTCCCGATACCTTTACACACATGAGCAAGGCTCGCCCGTTTCTTTCGCGCGGTTCTTGCTTACGAGACCTGGGTACGTAGCCGAATGGCACAAACGCTCACGAAACGATCACGAAACGAAACGCTCGTAGATATCTATCTCTATCGCTCTTGCGTATTAGCGCGACAGAGCCAGACTACCTTTCGCGGCTTTTCGGTTTCGTTTCGCGTCGCAGAAATGCCATTCGGCTACGGCACCTGATACACGCCGCCACCACAAAAAATCATATATGTAATTATTGTTCGTATTACCTTAACCGTAATCGGATATCGAGTGGCCTTGAAAATATACCAGTTACTAAAAAATCCCTACTGAGATACATTCTTGATAAACTCCTTATAAACTTTGCAACAATTCTACCGTTTTTGCCATCTTTGAACTCGATTCGATCATGCGGTTTAGCACAACTAGCGTTGTCGCGCGCAAGTCCATACATCAAGCACGACTTCAAGCATGGTTCGCGGGCGAGAATGCCAGTTGTGCTAGACCGCATGTGAAACCTTTTTACACGTAAGAGACGGATTAGTTCTCTGACAGTTGACAGCTGTCAAATGATGTGAAGATGTTGGCCTATGAAAGTTTTTAATTTTCCCACACAGTGCGTTGTCGCTTGAACTTCTCTCACGATCACTTTGCACATGTCATGACTTGTCTTATTTAAGTACCTAATAACTATTATTAATTGCTTAATTAATTATGTAAAGATGAACCCCCAATGAGAGGATGCCCTTCATGATACTGTTACTGGGATATGAAACACACAAGGCCTGGACAAATGATGAGATGACGATTTATCGTTAATTTTTATGTGTTTTCCACTCAGAATCGCGAGCTCTTTCAATCCTAATAGGAGAAAAAAAGTGTCCCAAGGTTTTATTCCCATTCCGTTACCATTTTTTCATACATTTTGTATGGCGGTAACGGAATGGAAGGTTCTCAAAAATGTATGGAAATCTTGGGCAATTTTTTTTCTTATACTCATAGGTACTCACGAATGCGCCTCACTCTTACGTGATTGTCCACCTGGTTCTTTGAGCTTAATCCTAGTCTCCTCCAACCTCCCCTTATAGCGACCCCGTTCCTCACAGTAAGTTCACCTTGAGTTCACCTTTACCGATTCAACGATTTCCTCTGATCACTTCACTTCAAATATCTACACTACTTTAAGAATCTACATGAGACAGAACATATACTATGGATTAACACTACGAGAAACTCTTTAAAATGATGTCTATAAAATTACTTCGACTTAGCTCTGTCCGCACGTGCACCCGGTCCTTTTGCCCCGCCTCGCGCATCTACCCTCCAATCTTACCTATAAAAATTACCTTCATCTAGCATAGCCATATAACATGGTTGATCCGTTAGCGCCATCTATTGAATCACACTGACAACGACAGGATAATTCGCGATGTTCACGACACGTGGTGAGTTGAATATAGGAAGTAGCACCTTCAATGCCCTCGAGGATCAAGCCTCTCCGTTCCTATAGGTAACCTATTGCGGTGTTACTACCAAGTGATCCCTAGTGTGGAACGGGGGTCTTTGTTTCTGGCGTGTAATTCATCGGGTCAACGGAACACCAAAGAGACCCACAGGAATCTCAGATCTTGCTCTTCTGGCCTTCTAGAGGGTTCGTGCTTCGAGGCTACATGTTTCACAGATGCACACCTCTCTACATTCCTGAACCGCTCCGGCACCCTTGAGCCATATTATATATTTTGGAGATTTCAATAACCACAAAATTAAATTTTGAAAAAAACCCCGACCGCGACATAGTCGACCGATTTTCATGAAACATGGCCAAGAACACTCGCGACTAATTCAGCTTTCAAACAAAAAAAAACTAAATCTAGAGACTTAGTAGTCTACATCTGCACATTTAGCACCATACAATGCAGTTGCAGTACCTACACGAGCATATTAAGGCCGCTTGCAAAATGCGCGGTGAAAGTAGTCGGCGCTCTGAATAAAGATTACTGGCACATTATCAACTGGGCGAGATTAAAATGGTTATTTAATTGTAACTTAAAGTAAAGGTAATGTATACCTACACATGTTACATAAATATGTGGGGAAATCGGATTGTAAGGGCTGATAATTTTGCCGCAATTGGAACAAATATAAAAATTAAACTTCATTTATATGTATTTTATCGACTGTATTCATATGTATCTACAGTGCAGTAGTACCTATAGTAAAAAAAATATAGGAAATGTGAAAAATATAGTCATAATAAATTTATCGAAACATACTTGTCATGATGCCTTTCATGCCTTGTGAAACAATCTAAATACTGTTTTATTTTGATGCTATGAACCATTTCTACTTGAAAACTGAATTCAAAATATAAACTAAAGAAAAAGATCCGTTCATTAGTCGTGGCGGGAATCGGTCCCGCATAATCAGCTAACGCGGCTGACGTCCGACCTCACGACTAGAACCCGACCTGAGCTGCTATAGACCATTTTAGTTAATATTTTTATGTACATGCAGTGTGACTTATTTACAATACAAATCATAAATACTTCACGGTTTGATTTATTTCTTAGTTGCAGTCACTTGGCTATGTTCCCTGCTTATTTCACCTGCGAGCGTCCTATGCTTTTGCGGCGTCAATTTTACCTCCAACCTAATTGTAATATTGCCAGGCACAATAAATCTAGCTAAGGCCATCATGGAGAGCTGCCAAGTGCGGCCACTTATTCAGGTCCTGAACAATGTAACGAATGTGTCATAATATGACGCTGAATTTATGGGAGCAATCTCATAGAATGTGTGGTCTGGGTATGATGAATGAAAGGAGCGGAGATCACTTATTATCATTGTGTCGCGTTGATCAAGATAAGTGTGAAAAGTGGGTTGCGATAATATTGTGATGGGTGATTAGTCTTGTTTCATGAAGTGAAAATGGGCATGCCAGCTGTCACTGGTGTTTCGTTTTAGAATAAATGGCAATGCGCTGGTACTCGGGAGTGGTTATGTTATGACTCCTTGAGAGTGCTGCCGGCGTATTATGCATCCAATTGTATCACTTATCCACGTGGATAAAGTATCCGTTACGCTTTGGCAAGTATGTCAGTGTGACAGTGACAGATGTCTTATCCACGGGGATAAGTGATAAAATTGGAAGCATGATACGCCGGCTGGACTGCACACCACCGCACAGCACGGAGATAATAGTTCGTTTTATTTTAGGAGTTCATAATTTGATATTGTATGTAAATCAGTGAACTCCATACTAGCTAATACGCACAAGTCACTCGTGTCTGTAGAAATGTATAATGTTATGTGTGACTAGTAAATTTTTTGCCTTTTGGTGAGCATATTAGGGACTCACGAGATAGGAGAGCTTATAATTTTATGATATTTTTTCTGATTGGGAAATGAAGTCCCGAAAACGTTTTGCTATTATTGTTTTTGTCAAACACTGGCGATAGATTCTACCAATTCTAGCACGTACTCACGTGGCGTCATCTTCATTCATCTTTACGTGCTCGTAAAAATAAACCTGCAAAAATAAACAAATCATTATACCTAACAACAAACACGACTATTCTCCTTAGCAGCTGTTAAAGACAGACAGACTTAAAATAAAAACATTCAGAGTCATCCCTGAGCTGTTATAACATACAAATAAAAACATACTGAGTCATCTCCACTGTTTTACTTCCCGTGGCATTGTACATTGATCCTGAATGAATCAGACTCAACCTGCTACGGACTTTCGTTTTTAGTGAGTTATGTTTCCGCTTCGGAATGACTTTTCCTTACCCTAGTTAAGCGAGTCAAAACTGTCATGATATATTATTTTATGGGAACTTACCTACCTCTTAAGGTGGCTCGCTTTCCATACAAAAAACATCTACCATGTATTTAGTCACCGCACACTACAACTAAATAAAAATATGCGCATACATCTACTATACATTATCCGTCGTCGCGGTAGTGAATGAAATACATTGTTTCATACAGAAATCATGGACAAATCCTTGTGAATTTTTTATTAATTTTACGTAAATGTGCGTGCCAAATTTTGTGTACAGACACAGAGCCGTCATATTTCGCGCATTTTTAGTTGACATTGTCATCAGTGACATTTGGCTCTTGACAAGTAATTATTTAAAGATATTGGTTTAGTTAACTCAAGCAGACTCAGAAACAATGACGCATTTTGTCAACAAAGATACATATCGTGTATTTCGACACTGCTAATGTAAATCGAAATGGCGTCTCGGTCAAACGACCGACTATGATGCAGAAGATCGTGGGTTCGAATCAGAAGTTTTTTTTAATCATTTGAACTTTTATGGATTTATTAAGTATTTTTTATTTTTTTAATGGAATATTTGACTATTACTATATTGCTTTCCTATTTTTTATTTTCATACAAAAATACAATACAATCCTTTATTATGCCTTTGTTGATAAAATAAAATATTACACGTCTGGTATAATACATTATACATAGGTCATAGTGTGGGGCATAGTATTAGTAAAGTATTGCATTTACTGAGCTGGTTGACCTATGTTATTGTTGTGTGAATGTTTTTCTTCAACAACTAAATGGTTATATACAAGAATATGGGTAGCTTTTGCACATTGTAATTTTTCCTCAGTCACCCGTTGACCACGAACGCTGTAAAGTGTTTGAAACATCGGGATGAATTTTAAACTCATTATACGCGATTTAATCCGTTTTCATAGTTTTTATTTCATGAGTAACTATCGCGGTAATTGAAGACAATATTAACTAAATGGTTACAAATAATAATTATCATCAATATAATCTGGTCCAGGCAGGCAATTATGGTCGCGCGATAAATGATAAAACATCAGGCAGGCAATTATGGTCGCGCGATAAATGATAAAACATCTGGCCGTCCCTATCGCACTTACTAATAGTGCGATAGGGACGGCCTGATATTTTATCGTCTATCGCGCGACCATGCTACCGTGCTGGTCGTCCCTATAATCGCACTTACTAATAGTGCGACAGGGACGGCCTGATATTTTATCGTCTATCGCGCGACCATGCTATGCTACCCGTGCTGTACTAGCTTTTGCCCGCGGCTTCGCTTGCGTTAGAAAGAGACAAAAGTAGCATATGTCACTCTCCATCCCTTCAACTATCTCCACTTAAAAAACATGTCAATCCGTCGCTCTGTTTGGCCGTGAAAGACGGACAAACAAACAAACACACATTATCTTTGGTGAAACAACGAATTCTTCCACTTCAGATTATAGAGTAACCAGCTTTTCCCATTTATAATAAACTAGCTTTTGACCGCGGCTTCGCTCACGTAAGAAAGAGACAAAAAGTAGCCTATGTCACTCTCCATCCCTTCAACTAAATCCCCTTAAATAATCACGTCAATTCGTCGCTCCGGTTTTGCCGTGAAAGACGGACAAACAAACAGACACACACCCTTTCCCATTTGTAATATTAGTATGGATTTGACATTATTATTTATATTTAATTAATTATATATGTATAGCCCAATTTCGTCGGGAACAGCGTGTTATGTAATGGCGTCGTTGGTGTACAGTCGTCTGTCACGCCGTGAAGGTGCGTTCGATTCCCAGGATTCTATTAACTTTTTGTATTTTTTTGGATATAAATTTCGTATTTTTTATTGACCGAGCAAGAATGGAGAGCCGAAGGTATCAATTTTATCTTAGAGAACCTATTGATATTTTTATTGTCATTTTGATTTTCTATTTATTAAGTTGAGATATAAAACACAACTTTTAATACCCTCGCTAAATATAATATTTTATCGAAATTACTCCTTAGATAAAAAAAGTCCACTTGAGTTTTTAAAGCATTACGTTACTCAGTTAACTATTGCATTTTCATTTACTAATTTAAGATTTCAAAACCGATTTGAATACCCTTGCTCCATCGAAAATAAACAATTAGAAAAAAAAATCATTCGAATCGTAGTTTAGAAACTAAAATTTATCTATACTTTTTTAGAATTTTTAAAAATATCAGATTAGGATAATTATGTTAGAAATTCTGAGTTCGACGAACCCAAAAATTATTACCATGTAAGAGAATAGGTTTTTAATCTTTTTTGTGGAAAACGCTCAGTAACTACTGTACGAGTACATATACATTTATGTATAATAATAAAACAAAAAATAGTGTCTCATAGTGTTGTGTTCCTGCCGGTGAGTAAGGCTGCCAGAGCTCAACGAGGGTGTGGGGTGCTGACGACGGGAGGACTTACGGAACTAATTTGTTCCGTCTATTGTCCTTTGAGTCGTCGGCAACCCAAACCATCCTTTGAACTTGTACACTCCTTTTTGCTGTGCACACGCAGCAAAGGGGAGTGTACAAGTTTCTAATGGGGCGGCAACGCGCACGCGACACTCTTCGAGTTGCAGGCGTCCATAGGTTACGGTGACCGCTTTCCATTAGGCGGACCGTATGCTTATTTGCCACCGACGTAGTATAAAAAAAAAAGAGAAAAAGTCTTGGATTCGAACCCAGTACTTCCATGCAAATCATGCGATGGCACGTATTTACCGCAAGGCTATTTAAACAAGCTGTCGCCGCGTGAAATTATCGACTAGAAGGAATACAAAAACACTGTTTGTATGTGTGAGTGGTACTTAGAAATAGTGTAAAATAGTAAATTTATCTACATTAAGGGGATTAACGTTACTATGAGAAGTTGAATGTTTGTTGTAATACGTCAATTTTAATATTAAATGTTCGCGAAGCATAATTGAAAGTATATAAATGCCTGTACGACTCCACAAAAAAAATAAGACTGGTAATTTGAAGATTAACGCCATCTAACGCAGCCTGAGCTTCGGGTAACCTAAGCGAGCCACCTTAAGTGATACAACAGCAACAAGAGTTTTATATACTAAGTATGTTTATTTATAATATTTTGGTAGCTTTTTTTGTAATTCCAATAGGTTTTTTTATACTATTCGCTTGTTTAAAGCTTGACTAATCGTATATTTTGCCGCATTATCGAAATATACTGGCCCGAGAAAATCTCCAACACAGCTCTGTGGGAACGCTGCGGTGAGACTCCGATCAACCAGCAGATCAAACGCCGCAAATGGAACTGGATTGGCCATACGCTCCGAAGGGACCCCGACCACATACCGAGGCAAGCCCTAGACTGGAATCCCCAAGGAAAGCGAAGACGTGCCCGCCCTAAGCAGTCCTGGCGGCGGACGATCACTGCAGAAGCGAAGGCGATAGGGATGACCTGGAGCGAAGTAAAGCGCGAAGCTCAAAACCGCTCGGGATGGCGACGCACTGTGGATGCCCTCTGCCCCATCTAGGGGACATAGGACATTAAGTCAAGTAAGTCAATCGTATATTATACCATGCCTAAGCCCCAAACTAAATATTAGATACGAGATGCCGATATAATTACATTACATGGAAAACAGTCACGTGTGCCATGACTTATGGACAAAGCTCTGTTCATTACACAAACTTACATAGCCTTGAGAATTAAAGGCAAGTTAGTGTTTTAAAAAAAAACCTTATAGCAAAAAATGGCCGACGGGCCGAACTAGGTAATATATAGACAGTAAACGTCGATACGAACTCTACAAGTCTACATTATCCCAAAGTTTCATCCTTGAGAAAATGAGGAAGGTCTGGCGGCTTTGGGCTCTTAGTCCATATTACTCATCGAGCCCACGGATTCTAATTGTCAACACTTTACAGAATCCTCACAAGAATATATTTTAGGCTCTCTAATTGTCAACACCTTACAGAATTCTCACAAGAATATATTTTAGGTACTTAAAAAAATATTTGAAGCGGGTTACTCACGTGTTAAGTCGATACAGCGTTCGACATGTTTCGATCCATTTTCGAGGATCTTTCCCAAGAGTAGCGACCCCGCCTTTACATGTCGAGAGCGCGACGCATACACCAGCGTAACCCGCTTATTTTTTTTTTTATATGTTTGAGTCTCACGGGAGTTTTATAGTTAAAATTAAATTAAAATATTAAATTAAATATTATAAGGATATTCTTACACAGATTGACTGAGGCCCATGGTTAGCTCAAGAAGGCTTGTGTTGTGGGTACTCAGACAACGATATATATAATACCAGAAAACATCCATGACTCAGGAACAAAATATCTGTGCTCATCACACAAATAAATGCCCTTACCGGGATTCGAACCCAGGACCGTGGCGTAGCAGGCAGGGTCACTACCGATTGCGCCAGACCGGTCGTCAAAATTATTTTAGGTACCTTTATAATTCTCTATTTTAGGACTCGTTCGTCCTCGAAGTTCTTGATTGAGCTTTCAACATAACTGTTTCAACACGGAGTCAACCTCTTCAAGAGTTTCAAAACCATAATTTGTTGCCAACTTGCGAGACAGGGCTCAACTGAGTTTGGCTTCATCTGTATTTCATATATCGGTTGTTATTAATGATCACAAATTGAAGGTCGTTAACCTTTTAATTAGATAAAATACGTATTAGTTCGTACACTCCAAAATTAGTCAAAAGATTTATTTTCTATAATCTAAGTACATACCTACGTGACAATTGACTTAACTGACATTTTAATTAGGTAGACCAGGGATATTTCTAATCCAAGGTAGACATTGGGTAGACAAGTCAAACAAAGGTGAATATTTTTTCAGGTTGGTTTAATTTAGTAACAACTTTGGTAACAATGAGGAGGCACACTCAAGGCACTGGTCCCACCGCGAGCTAGTAAGCTATGAGCTATCGGCTATAAAAACGAACAAAAGATAGTCGCTCCCGTGCAAATAAAAGAGACACGGCGATGTTTATAGCTACTCGCCCAGCGGTGAGCTATCAAAATCGCCGTGTCTCTTTTATTCGCACGGGAGTACTTATCTTTTGTTCGTTTTTATAGCCCCTGTTAGTTTTTTGCCAATTTTGTCACGTCTGGTAAAAGTTATATTTATAATAAAATACACATGTACTTACGCAGTGTAAATAAAATTCATAGCTTAAAATTAACCTTGCACCACATATAAACTTTCATTTTTTTATTTCCTTAGAAGTAAAATTTTTGAAAGTCGCTTATTACGTCAAGTATACAATATACACGTAGCTTAATGTAGAAAATTCAAGTTTTTAGCTTTTATAGACCCGGAATATTTCAATTCTACTAATGCTCATATCGAAACTTTAAGTCGGTCTGGCGGATGGTTGGGTATAAAAATCAGCCTTGAGAATTTAAGGAAAGTAAGCACTTTTTTTTTTTCACCTTCATCACTTGATAGCAAAAAATTGGCCGATGGGCCGAACTAGAAAATATGCACACATTAAACGCCGATGTGAACTCTACATTGTCCCAAAGTTTCATCCTTGAGAATTTGAGGAAGGTCTGGCGGGCCTGGGTTCTTGATCTATGAGATAAAATGCATATAAAATGTCAGTGAGCCTCCTCATTAACCCTTCATTTGCCTATTAGAATCTCAAAAACATTTTTTCTATAACTCACAAGTTCACAATGACAGAAGACCGATAGTTTCCAAGAGTCGAGATCAAAAGAGTGGTATAAGATCGAATTCAAACAAACTTGCTTTTTAAAAAACTCTAGTCTTCTCCATTAGCAAAAATTGTCTTTACTCACTTCAGACTTATGCAAAATAAATGTGATCAGGTCCTCATCATCGTTTTATCCCTTTATCATACCATGCTGAGGATATGCCTCTCTTCTAGTGCGCCACTTGTTCCTGACTAGCTAGTCTCAGTGTGACCTGCAGTTTTCGAGATGTCGTCCACCCATCGAGCCCACGGACACACCTCAGACACTGGCGATCAAATATATGAAAGAGGCGCGTTCCTAGCACACAGTCTAAGCTCGTGTAGGTGAACGCGTACCATGCTTGTATGAGTGAAATATGACAGGTCGACTGTTCGCGTTTTTGACAGGCGGTAACTGTGAGGTAACCGAGAGGGGGTGGGCGGCGCTTTCAGCGGGGAGCGGGAGTGGCCATACTGTACGATAGTACTCTTTATTATACTGTGCCACGGATGTATTAATAGATACCTATTAAGGGTGCCTTTCCACCAGAGATGCGCTACGTAGATTTGTTTGATATCCACCAATCAGCTTAGTGGAACCCGTTCCCACTAGCGCTAAGCTATGCTATGTTTTAGAACAATAAATATAATGTATACAAACGAACATATAACAAACACATGTATACTCGTAACAGATTTGTAATAAAGTCTGCTCCACTGCCATTGAAGTTGATTGAAACTAAATCAGGTTTAAGGATGTGCGACAACCACAAGGTCCACTCGTCGTGTAAAAATGTCCAGCCGACATTTAGGTGGTTCACCTTGAGCGCTGTAATAGGCCCCGGTCATTCTAGATCAATAGTTCTGACTTGTGAATGCGATTTAAAAACGATAATGAAACATACACTCTAAAAAAAATTTGGTTGCTCCTATCAATATTTTGATAGTCGTAGTCAAGCATCTTGATTCCATACGAGCCTGATAAGATCTTAGACAAATGAAATAAGGTAATTTTGATTGCTCTTACTTTTGCAACGTAACTGAATCGATTAAGATCTTGTTCAATAATTCCATGAAAAATAATTATGCTAACTAAATTACCTTAGTAAGTTCAACTAAGGATTGAATCAACCTATGTTACATAGTTATGGCTAACAAGTTAATAATTGATTCAAGGTGTACAATGGTTAGGAATAACAAAACACCTAAGTAATTAGTTCAATCATACATTCCCTTGTTGTTTTTAGTAATCAGCTTTATTTGAATTATATAAGATCGTAATTGTAGTGATTACCTTAACGTCAACTAAGAGAAAACTGCTCTTAGTTGGTCTTCATTTTTTAGAGTGTACATTTAAGTTTACATCAGGTTGGTGAATGAGGCTTAAAATGTTGAATTTCAAGATGTGTTCCCTGTACTTTTAAGCTGTGTTGTAAAAATCTTCTTCTACGTCGAAACCTCATGATTGAGGGTCGTGACCACCATAAGTGCCCGATGCCCGAGTGTAATTTAAAAAAAACGTCTTTTCAGTAGGAAGGACGTAAGACGCGCCTCAAGCGATGCGCCCCAAGCGACGCGCCGTGTCGCCTGGGGCGCGTCTTAAGTCCTTCATGTACAAAATGTACTAAGGAGGCGTTTTTTAAATTACACTTGGGCGGCGCGGCGCTTGCGTCCATTCCGTAAGACGATGGGTCGCCAGAGTGTGGATAATCCCTAATGTCGGCGAATTTTTTCATTCGTTACTAATTCTGACTGTACCATTACGCATTATGAGCTGGCACTTATAGCGCCATTTTATTATGCGATAGTCGCCACTTGTCCGATTTTGGAGCGACATCGACGTGTGACTTTCACTTTCGACATTTATACGATAATTCGCACTTAACTAGCTAATTAAAACCCTGGGTACCTATCCAACGATACATAAATTATTTTGTTTTTGTTTGAAAGGTAAATTATCTTGTTTTCGTTTGAAAGGTAAATTATTTTGTTATTAACTTTGTTTTGGGCGTTTCAGTTACTAATGCCTACTAAGGTAAGGTATATAGCTTGAGCTATTTGGGTTTTCTGGGAGTTTGCTGATATGAGTTTTTAAAGCAACGAATACTTCTTATATGAGACTAAATACAAATCATCGTCCTCCTTGCGTTATCCCGGCATTTGCCACGGCTCATGGGAGCCTGTGGTCCGCTTTGCTAACTAAATATTAATACAAATATATAGTAATATTTTGCACCATACAATAGTCTGAGCCTCGACTCACGTTTTGTCATCGTGAACGTCAAGAAAACTGTCATTTTATTTTATTTTATAGTAAAGTGCTACAATCGCTCTTCTTCTGGCCTAGCCAAAATTACTAACGTTGCATTGACTCTAGACGCCGATGCGTCGCTCCTATGCGTAGCATTAGCCTAAAATATAGGTCTTTCTCCGGAGAAATAACTATTTAGGCGAATGCTACGCCTCTGGTATTTACGAGGAAGCGGTTTCGTTTGGAGTGAAGTTAGGCACAATCGATTGTAAACAACCGTAAACTCATTCACTTCCTAAGTAAAGTAATACGTCTTTATCTTAGGAAGCTGATGATAATGATATTGAGGAATAAGATATATTATATATTCATAGAGGAATAAGTAAGGGAACAGTTGTAATACATCAGTAAATGCGGGTTATTTGTATAGGCATAGTTAAGTGACATCTGGCGACAATCACGCGTCAATCACGCGTCAACTAGCGTAAATTATCAGTACTGCTCTATGACTGTAGTGGAGCGACAAAGACAGACTACGTTCCGATCACCACGTAGCGTTATCGATTGTCACTTCGGCTAGCACGGCTGATATTTACTAAATGACGTATCTTCTAAAGACACTTATAACACTTTAGTTCATCTTCCACTGGAAGATTCAGAGATGTTGTTGATAAAGGAACTAATGGTGACTTTGGCTACTATGTTGGCTACTTTTGTCGAGACATAAGGCCTTTCTTCAAGTCTTGTTGTAGATGTTTTAAAACTTAATGGACTGAGTGTAGACAAGTTGTATAGTATGTAATTAATGTTAATATGCCAAGCTGTCAAACGTGGGTGGTGAGATTTTCAAGTAGGATGTGATATCGAATGTTAAACTACCGTGTCTATTAAAAGAAAGTGGGTGGTCGGTGGCTTTATAGTTGACATGGCTACATCAAATGACATCATGATTATTGATTAATGGACTACATTAAAAAAAAGCAATAGAAATATTTCAATCAAAATTATTCAGTGCTTTATTGTGACTCATCAAATTTGTCAGGTATTCTATAATATCCCCAACATTTAATCATTTTATTAATCAACTATACTCAAATGATTTTATGTGTTTGTGTATGAGTAAAAATCATAAGCTGATGGTTGTTAGAAAAGAGTAGTATAATTAACCATGATTCCTTATATTTGATCCTAATTTTATTATCAGTTCCAAGTCTTCCAACCTCCATAAACGAAGGCCTTAGCTATTACCTAAATGACAACTTAAACAAAGTAAAAAGCTTTATGTCATTAATGTCAAACAAAATGCATAAAACGTTCAGTTTTCCTTGCAACATAGATATTAAATAGCTACTATAAGTAAAAATATAGCAAATACTTCAGTTTAAGCCTGGTATTTTACTAATTCATTAAACTGGGTTAAAAGTGCAGTGAAATAAGTTAAATACAAAATGCCTGAGAAAAAGCCGGAGCCAGTGAAGAGTTTAGTGCTTCCTGCTGTGGAGGTGGATCCTACAGAGTGCCCATTCAGAGAATTCAGGGACAATGAACTTTCTGTTGACTATTGGGGGATGGTAATTAACATTCATTCTATGGACGCAAGGTTGTGTGGGACGCCACCTGTGTTACACGCTCGAGGGCTATATACTCGTATTTTTTTTATACCACGTCGGTGGCAAACAGTTACACGGTCCGCCTGATGGAAAGCGGTCACCGTAACCTATGGACGCCTGTAACTCGAGGGGTGTCACATGCGCGTTGCCGACCCGTTAGAAACTTGTACACTCCTTTTGAACAAACAAACTTAACAACATATACATAAAAAGGACCGTTCAAATTTTGCATTTGCATTTTTGAGGTCATAATTAACAACTTATTATGGGACCAATGCAGGAATCGCAAAAAAAAATTGGCTGTTTCATAAGTTTCGATTGTCATGGCGCCGTTCATTTCTATGGAACGGACTTTTTTTTTTCAGCACTAGTCCCATAATAAAAGTTGTTTATTATGAACTCAAAAATCATTACTTATGCAAAGTTTGAACGGTCTTTTTTATTTCAACCTGTATCTACCTCTATATTTGCGCCGTTCGGTGTCTAAACTCTAGGACCGTGGAGCCCAAAATCTGTTTTTAAAGAGATATCGCAGCGCCTCGTGGATGCCTCTGGTGCCGTAGCCGAATGGCATTTCTGCATTTCTGCGACGCGAAACGAAAACGAAACGCCGTGAATGGTAGTCTCGCTCTGTCGCGCCAATACGCACGAGCGATAGAGATATATATCTAGAGCGTTTCGTTTCGTGAGCGTTTCGTGAGCGTTTGTGCCATTCGGCTACGCACCCTGGCTATCCAAAGAGATAAAGCAGCTATAACATATATATATAGTGACGACTTAGGAAGTATTTTTTAATTTATAAATTAATTTTAGGTTAATACATAGTTT
Organism: Leguminivora glycinivorella; assembly: GCF_023078275.1. Taxonomy (NCBI): domain Eukaryota; kingdom Metazoa; phylum Arthropoda; class Insecta; order Lepidoptera; family Tortricidae; genus Leguminivora; species Leguminivora glycinivorella. Next base: position 17,962,868 of record NC_062984.1, read on the forward strand.
AATAGTTAGCGCTGAAGCGCTGGTGGCCTAGCGGTAAGAGCGTGCGACTTTCGATCCGGAGGTTGCGGGTTCGAACCCGGCTCGTACCAATAAGTTTTTCTGAACTTATGTGCGAAATGAAATTTGATATTTGCCAGTCGCTTATCGGTGAAGGAAAAACATCGTGTGGAAACCGGACTAATTCCAATAAGCACTAGTTACCCTTCGGGTTGGAAGGTCAGATGGCAGTCGCTTTCGTAAAAACTAGTGTCTACGTCAAATCTTGCGATTAGTTGTCAAAAGCGGACCCCGGGCTCCCATGAGCCGTGGAAAATGCCGGGATAATGCAAGGAGGATGACATAGTTTAATAGTTAGTAATATAGCGCTATATGTACCGTAAATCATGTTCAACTAGACATATTAACAGACTGCGATACCGTATCTATACCTATGCAAACACTTGAAGACAACTTTTATCTGTACGTAAGCTCAGGAGCGCAAATGCACTTGAGAAAGTGCAGCATTTACTTTCTCGAAATACTTTCACGGTTTCTCTAACTTTGAATATCATTTTTCATTGAATAATATTATTACTTAATATTAAAAGTTTTGAATGATTCACGGTTATTTTCATTAGACTTATATAATATTGACCGGGATATAGACCGTGATTATCTTTTTGATTTTTGTCGAGCTCCCGATATTTCGACGCAGTTGCATGCATCATGATCACGAAAAACTGAAGAAGGCGGGTGGAGCTCGATAAAAATCAAAAAGTTTATCAATCAATCACGGTCTATATATCCCGGTCAATATAATGAAGTATATTGAATAATTTGTTTACTACTTTATATTTTAAGCCTTATTTTCCATATCGAAGTTTAGTAGGATATAATGTTACCTTATCAAGTTATCATTCACATTATAATAAGTACCAATTGTGGCTGGTGGTATTCATTTCCAGTAGGCCTAGCCATGATTGTCGCGAGAGTATGTCGCCGCGAGATAGACTACTCGTCCTTATGTCATTAATACAGTTAAAACAAGACATTCGATCTATCTCGCGGCGACATACTCGTACTCTCGCGGCAATCATGTGCTAGGCCTACAGGACAATTTTAGTTTTTATTTCTAATCTATATTTAAATGAGTTCATAATTTTATTGTACTTTTACGAATGCCTGAGCGGCTTAAATTATGATGGTATGACATTAAGTGTTGCTATTGTTTTACAAAAGGCGTGTTCAGTTACATTGATAAGAGGGTCATTAATACTCATTACGAACTATTAATAGGTATTGGCATAGTTTAAAATATAAGAACATTATATACTATCCCATAAATTATTCTAAGGTTAGCTGGAAGAAATCCCTTAAAGGGATAAGCTCGCCTTTGTTCATAACCATTATAATTATTCACTGTACTTGTAATTTGTTCTGTGCAATAAAGTGTTTACTACTAGTACCACTACTACATTAAAATGCGACCGCCTAAAGACGTGCAAAATGTAGATGACATGACCCATAGTTATATGAAATTATTTTATGCTCTAAGATGGTGCCACTAAAAATGCCTTTGTGCCATCGATTACATACTTGTAGATTGGCGTTGTGTTACTCTAAAGCCATAAATCTATGTCGAAAGTGACACTTAACGCCATCTACAAGTATACTCGACGGCAACAAGGCATAATTTTATATACGAACTCCATGCATCAATAGAACTTTTTGCTCGCCATTTTACCGTTTCCTGATATTAAAAAAACATTTTTCTAGAGCCCGGCCACACTAAGAACAGTGATAATCAACAAGATAGTGCTGAAACAGGCGCCAGACTACGTATGGGTGGATGAGCAGACGCAGCCGCTGCCGAGATCCGTGAGGCAATATCTCCACGGGTGGGTCAGGGCTGAGCAGTTGGCTCTTGACCGGTGGGAAGAGGCTGAGACTGTCATTTTTGAGGTACTAATTATGTTATGTGTTATGAAGTAAATCGGCGGCGTAAATCTGTAACTCCCCGGATGGACCTAAACAGGGTTAAACCGATAGGTGGAAGCGGAAAGTATAATTTTGAAGTTCGGTAAAAGCATCAGGTAAACTTTGATATGAGCATCCGCTACCATCACGGTCTTTAGCAGTATTAGTCTATGAGACGATTGGGTTAGTAGTTAGCAGTTGGCACTTGACCGGTGGGAAGAGGCTGAGACTGTAATTTTTGAGGTACTAGATAAATTTGAAATATTCTGGTAATGAAGTAGTCAGCAGTTGGGGAATATTCTTATAATAATATATTCTTATATTTTTGTACAGAAACACAAACTTATATTGTAATTTTTTCGTGAAATAAATCATCTATCTATCTATCTATCTATCTATCTATTATTATTAATACGTCCACGGGTCGGTCAGAGTTGAGCAATTAGCTCTTGACCGATGATAAGAGGCCGAAACTGTTATGTTTGAGGTATGTAGCTAGTCCATGAGTCAGATTTGATAAGCTACGTGTTGGTAAATCTGCAGAAATAGATTTTATACTTTTCATACGAAAGACGAGCAGACTCGCTCATTACACATTTCTGAGACAGTACCTCCACAGGGGGTCAGAGATGAATAGTTAGTTGGTGAGAAGCTAAACTTTTTTACTTATGTCATACGTGCGGCAATGAGGATGCCTCTGTTACAGGTCAAGTCACAGGAGCTGTCACGAATGGAATGAACAAAACTTTGATTGTATGAATCGATATACATACAGTGGTACAAGTAACTGTCAAGAGCCACAATTTTATTGGTTGATCTGTCTGTAACACACATGCATATTTTCATTCACTCATTCGTTCCATTCATGCCAGCTTTTGTGAATTGACCTATACAAACCGTGGGGCATCATCTACTCGGATGGGATAGATTAGGTGCCAAATAAATAATCTGAATCAGATCATAAGGGATATGTGTGCCTCCTGTATAAAAACCTAGACTCACATCCAACCTGTGCATTAGCACACAATGCAGTCAAAAGAAAATTCATAGAAGTAAATATTTTACAGGAAGACGGTTCCGACAAGATGTCTATAATAGACATGCAGCTCAGCCACACGCAGGTGCTGCAACGGTCTGCCTTCTGCAGGAGAGTGCTCTCAGCCTGCTTCGTTTTGGAGCGAGCGGACATAGGAGTTGTAAGTCTGATATTTTATAATCCATACTAATATTATAAATGGGGAATTGTGTGTCTGATTGCTTTTACGTCTTTCACGGCAAAACGGGGCGACGAATTGACGGGTTTTTTTATGTGGAGATAGTTGAAGGGATGGAGAGGAGAGTGACATAGGCTACTTCTTGTCCTTTATTTAAACTTTATTGCACAATTGAAAAATATCGGACTTAATGCCTTAAGGCATTCTCTACCATTCAACCATAACTTGCCAAACGGAAATTCGCGAATGTGGGTGCAGTGAGAAAAATAATTTAGAAAGCATGACAACTACTTATAACAATATTATTTACAATTAATATAATACATAAACAATACGTCCTTTTGGATTTCTCACCAAATTTTGAACTCTATAGAAGTAAAATTCTGTACTTCTAAATTTGACGAATTGGCCTAGATCTAACGAGTTTATTGTTAACTTCAAACGAAAAGCTTTCATACTTTTTGCATTTTATATCCAGTAAAATTGTAATAATTTATCTCGTGACATAAGTATTAGAAGTAGTAAGTATGCCTTATTAATAAAATTCTTACTTAATACTGGCATATTATTTCTAACATTTAAGTACTTGGGAAACCATTTCATTAGTCTAAAAGCCAACAAACGCTGTCAAATAACTATGAAGTATAAATAATGGAAACGGTACTTTAACACAGAGAGAGTAGGCAATCTGGGGCTTTGATATTAGCATAATTTAACGCGCTCATCTATGAAAATAATCTCCATTATGACAGTTTATCTCGGCGAAATTATGATAACTACTCACACAAATACTGTTTGTAGTTAACATTTAAATGGATAACCTAGCAATTTTTCAAATAGCAATTTTAGATTGTGTGCCGACTGTGCCGTACGTAAAAAAATAAGAGCGGTGTTTAAAATGTTCGGTTGGGAAGAAGAAGTAAAGTCGCCGTCAATGGAACTTCTAAACAATGTAAACAAACGGCATCACATTGTTTTGTTACTGTTTCTCCTTGAATTTTCACGCTACCTCATCAAACACCACTGAAACCATACATTACTGAAACGATCCTATTATCGTAACATGCAAAACCTTATATTAATAAGTTAATCTAGAGATTTCAATAAAAACTTGAAATGGTTTAAAAATTAGGTTATTATGACGAATCAAAATGACGTTTTTGTTTCTTTTAAGTTCTACAATTGTCTATGATGGATAGGGCTGGGACTAAAGTTGCCGATATTGTAAAGCCAGCTACACACTACCCAACTAACGCTCTATACCAACCACGTAGTGATTCAATACTCTTTGTACCAACCATCATTGTTTAGGTAGGTAAAAGAATAAAAAAATGTCGGTACTGACGGTTTCAATATTATTTTACTCGTTAATGGCTTTTATTGGCATGTACGCATGCCGATGCCGCGAACACGAGTGTGGACACTTTCTGCGTATCGAATATCGCGCGAGTGTGGAGAGCGCTTACTTGACATTTAGACATTATTTGACAGAGTATTTTCGCATCACTAAGAAATTCATCATTCAGAGACAATTTCAAAATGGCGGTTTGTTTACATTATTTGGAAGTTCCATTGACGGCGACTTTACTTGAATTCTCACTTTGATCTGTCAGTCCTATTAGGAATAACTTTGTTTCTTTTACATACTTTGTCGCCTTCATGCAGTGTTGAGAACGCGACTAAAAACCACAATACAAAATTAAAATCTTGAAAAATCCCCCGACAAAGTAACCGATTTCCATCAATAACCTAACCACAAAATTAAAATTTTGAAAAAACCCTGACCGCGACATAGTAGACCGATTTTCATGAGACATAGCTAAGAACATTCCCGACTAACTCAGCTTTGAGACAAAAAAACTCAATCTAAATCGGTTCATCCGTTCGGGAGCTACGATGACACAGACAGACACACACACAAACAGACAGACAAACAGACAGACAGACATACATACAGACAGACACGTAAAACTTACAACACCCCGTCGTTTTTGCTTCGGCTAAGAACACTCCCGACCAATTCAGCTTTCAAACAAAAACAAACCAAATCTTAATCGGGTCATCCGTTGCCGAGTTTACGATTCCACAGACAGACACGTCAAACACCCCGTCGTTTTTTGCGTCTGGGATTAATAAAACTGTCATTAAACTAGTAGGTAAGTACTTAGGTTTACAAGGGGCTTCTTGACGAAAGGTTCTGGCTGTGACTAAAAGGCTAAATTACTTATTTCCCCCACATTGGCCTTTATGAATAGTGAATGTAATTTTGCAGGTGGAGCATCAATGGGAGAACTTTTCCTTTGTGTTGCCAGAAGGTTGGCGGCCGCGGTACCACATATATTCACCAGGAACGAAGCCGGGAGGTGGCGCTCAGCATCGCCCGCTGCTGTCTAGAAATGGTATATACTTGAGCCATGTATCTAACTTAGTAGTCATCAACTTTGAACTTCGTTTAGTAAAGTACGTAAGAACGAAGAACCAAGCAAATTCATGCACGTTCTTGTATGTGATTTGTATTTCTTCTGTCTGTTACCCTCCGTGAATCTTTCTCACTTGATGGTCTCATCGGAAGATCAGCGCTGAAAGTCACCAGCAACACGCTGAGATGAGGCCATTTCGTGGCACTTCATTCCTATCTGTCTTGTTGTTATTATGTGTACTTTGTCTTGCCTGTGTTCATAAATAAATGTTTATTCTATTCTATTCTATTCTTCAAATCGGACCTATATGTATAGGGGCATTCAACGAGAATGTTGCTAACGACATGCTTCTGCCTTGTATGGCAGCTACCTATTTCAATAAAATCCGTAAAGCTCGAGAAAATACTGCCAATTTGTTAATCAAGTCATAAAAGGTTGTCAAACACAACTTCGATTTCTTAGCGTCATCAGAAATATTAGAAGAATTGCATGTCGTAACGTAAGCGATATTATTGTGAAACGTTCCTATAGGTACTACAAACGTGGAAGGAATTAATAAACATCATCACGAATGACGATGTCAGTACCTATCCTGTATTGTTAACCCCCGACGCAAAAACGACGGGGTGTTATATGTTTGACGTGTCTGTCTATTTGTCTGTCTATCTGTCTGTCTGTCTGTCTGTGTGTGTGTGTGTGTGTCTGTCTGTGGCATCGTAGCTCCCGAACGGTTGAACCGATTTAGATTTAGTTTTTTTTTGTTTGAAAGCTGAGTTAGTCGGGAGTGTTCTTAGCCATGTTTCATGAAAATCGGTCCACTAAATCGGAGGTTTTTTCAAAATTTTAATTTTGTGTTTAGGTTATTGCTATCTCCCTGTTTAAAAGTTAATCATTTATTCAGGTTGCTACTTAGTCCGGCTATACTACCTCGGCGCTTGGCGCTGTGTGTGGGTCAGCGACCAAGTGCCAGTCGACGCAACAGGAGCGCCCCTTCTCCCATTTTCTCCCCTACTGAGTCCTGCACCAACAAAACCAGCTCCAGGGAAACAGCAAGTTCCAATAGCTACGGTGACATCTCCAGTGGTGCACCTGTGGCCACTACTTCTTTGTAAGGTGAGTTGAGATAATGTGAAAGAGAGAGAGAGAGAGAGAGGGAGAAAGAGCCTTCCTTTTTCTGGTCTTGAGCACCTACAAAACCAGCAACAGGAAAACAACGAGCATCGATTGCTATGGTGACATCTCCGGTGGTACCTCTGTAACTTCTGTTTCTTACATACCACCTTAACCACTTTTAGCAACACATTTTAAGCTCTTGGCGCCCAATGTACTTTCTGAAGTACATTTGGTTTCAATGGAACTTTAACTTTCATGTAAACAAATAAAATATAATTTCTTTTGTTTCTAATTTTTTTCGAACAAATGAAATTGAATTAAATCTCAAGTACAATAAGAATCAAAATTCCCTAGCAAAAATGTTGTATAGTGGGCGCTACGAGGCTATATAAAGGATAGTTCATTCACTAAAACTCTTCATTCATGCACGCAACCTATTTTAGAAGCAAAGCACATAATAGCGTAAACTATTATACCGCTAACTGGTGGTTGGCGGTAATTTGCGTTTCCCAAGCGCCGCTGCAATCTGGCCAATGCTGCACCATACGCGTTGCATTTATGGAAATTTAGAAATAATAACCCTACTTTTAGGTAAACAAAACGAACATAAAAGTTAATTTTGGCTACTAACATTCTAATATGTATTCTAGTTTTTTCCCGCGGCTTTGCTCGCGTTAGAAAGAGACAAAAAGTAGCCTATGTCACTCTGAATCCCTTCAAGTATCTCCTCTTAAAAAATCACGACAATTCATCGCTCCGTTTTGCCGTGAAAGGCGGACAAACAACACACACACTCTTTCCCATAACTACTTACTGGCTACGAAACCACTTAAGACAGTGCAATTAATATTAGAACTGTAAGTTTTTCCCCACTGCTGGGCAAAGGCCTCTGCCCGTGATTTTCACAGGTTTCGTTGGTGAAATATTTCTGGGCAATTAATCATGACAGTGTCAAGATCGCGCCATCTCCGTCTGGGCCTGCCACATCCAACCATAAGCAAATTTTACATTATGCATTTAATTTAATTATTCTTCTTGATGTTGCCTGTGTTTTTTTTTCATCTCTAAAAGTACAATACACCGCAAGCCATTGTCTGATATTTCGACCGAAAATAAGATTTCAGAGTTAGTTTCCTGGTTTCGAACCATAATTGGAGGTTTTGGACCAGATTTGAGAGTGGGATTAACTAATTTGTGTTCTTTGAAATTCTTACGTCAAACGGTGTTATTTTAGATCTCGTCATAGTGCCACAGTTTAACAATATCGTAATACTGTGATAGTGCCAAGCTATCATATATTATCCTGACATTTAAAGCATTTCATTATGATTACTGTTATGTAGTTTTTATACATTTTGGTTAGATTTTGTTAGTTTTGACCATTCTTCCCTTATGAATCTGCATTGAAAATCGCATTATACAAATACACAAACTATAAAAGATCTCACAATACATCACTAGCAACACTATCCCATTGTAAATTCCGATGGGCCACTCTATTACAACAGATTCCAGTCATTACTAAATAACGACGCAGACAACTTAGTAATAAACAGTATTAATATTCTGCCGCAATAGCGCAGTTAACAACTTTAAGATTGGGTCTTAGAATCACATTTATACGGACTTTGCTCCTATTGAGATCGGTCGCTGTTTGCGTTCAAAACTTCTTAAATTGCACGTGCCTTTTTATTCTTCTGAAATATTTAAATAAAATTCTAACTTTTTTGACCTTTTTAAGTTTCAGATATCAATAGTCTAGGCAATTAAAAACAAATTAAAAGTTGTCCCGTTCGTTGTTGCCAAAAAAAGCAGACGCCTGTCAGAGTGTTATAGCAACGAATTACTTTCACAATTTGCTAATTGCTGTTTAAAAATGTGTAGGCGCTATTGAAACTTGCGGCCCCAGACATGAACTCTGATGAAGAGTCGAACTGTATTGAAGACGAAGAAATGATGGAATTTAAAATTATACATTCTCTGACTGGATCAATGGAAGTAAATATTTGGCCAGAAGGTATGGTCTATCGTTATTTTAGGTACTCATATTATATTTATTATTTGTAAGGCTTTCTGATTTTCGAGTAAGTATATCAATTAGGCTTACTTTTATAGGACTTTAGACAGTAAAGTTAACAATCAGTCGAGTAAAAACTCCAAATGAAAATAAATAATGTAGGTTAACTTATTGGATATGAACGACAGACTAATAGTCTTTTAGTCATTAAGTCACTTGATATATTCCAAACATTTATTTTTTTATTCAAGTTTTCAAGGACCGATTATTTTTTCATAATGTGAGGCAAACTAGCAGATGGTAAGCGATTACAACACCACAGGCATCAGGTGTTCATTGCCGGCATTTAAGATGAAAATTATGGTCTTTTCTTAAAGAGTTGTCACTTTAGTCAGGAAAAATCGCAGGCGACAGTTCATTGCTCCCTCCCTTCTCGCGGATTGAAAGTAAATAAGGCATCTGAATCTGAGTACTTTCAGGTCATGAGGACCTGTGGGAGGAAATAGCAGCGGAGGTGCCGCCATTCACTTGGGATGCTGAAGACGATGACACGTTGAAGTCCAAAGCGGTTAAGAAGGATAAAAGTACGAAGGAAACAACCACTGTTAAGGTTCACTTCTTGTTGTCATAATATGCAAAAAACGCTTTTTTTAGGGTTCCGTAGTCAACTATTATAGTTTCGCCATGTCTGTCTGACCGTCCGTCCGTCCGTCCGTGGATAATCTCAGTGACTGTAAGCACTAGAAAGCTGAAATTTGGTACCAATATGTATATCAATCACGCCGACAAAGTGCAAAAACAAAAAGTGGAAAAAAATGTTTTATAAGGGTACCCCCCCTACACGTAAAGTGGGGAGTGACTTTTTTTTCATTGCAATCCTAACGTGTCATATATTGTTGGATAGGTATTTAAAAATGAATAAGGCTTTACTAAAATCGTTTTTTTGATAATATTCATATTTTCGGAAACAATCGCTCCTAAAGGAAAAAAAAGTGTCCCCCCCCCTCTAACTTTTGAACCATGTTTAAAAAATATGAAAAAAATCACAAAAGTAGAACTTTATAAAGACTTTCTAGAAAAATTGTTTTGAACTGATAGGTTCAGTAGTTTTTGAGAAAAATACGGAAAACTACGGAACCCTACACTGAGCGTGGCCCGACACGCTCTTGGCCAGTTTTTTTTATATTAGGACTCTATGATTATGACAGGAGAACAGTTGCAGGAGGTTGTAATACAGGAACAAGTATAATTATCTGCTCATCACACAAATGAAAGGGTCACTACGCGCTAGACCAGACCCGGTCATCGAGCTCAACTTAACCCCTCGTATGCTTAGACACGGATCCGTGCGTGTGAATTTTAAATGTCAAGTGTGTGTATGTTTTGAATGTCACTTTGTTTTAAATGTCAAGGTCACTATTTCAGATCAAAATTGACAGGGCGCATACAAAGGGTTAAGGATTGTCTAAGTTGTCTGTCAAATATGTAGGTCTATGAGTATAGTAATCGCGTCAAAATATCAGAACAAACCCCCCGCCTTCTAGACATGAAAGTCATGAAAGTAGATTACTCAGATTGTTTGAGCACTGTGCTAGCTCTGATATAATTTATATCCGATGACTTAACTACCTCGCAATATTTTTTCTAGCGAGGGTCAATGGTGACAGTGACCATCAAAGATACTAAGGACCTGCCACCTTACACCCTGCCGGGAATCTCGCCAGGTCACGAGATGGCCCTCTACGTGTCTATGGTCAGAGACGTGCCGGTGAAGAAACCTCTGCCGGAGCCAGGTATTCTCAATTGTTTCAGAGAGGGTCAATGGTGATAGTGACCATCAAAGATACTAAGGACCTGCCCCCTTACACCCTGCCGGGGATCTCGGCAGGTCACGAAATGGCCCTCTACGTGTCTATGGTTAGAGACGTGCCGGTGAAGAAACCTCTGCCGGAGCCAGGTATTCTCAATTGTTTCAGAGAGGGTCAATGGTGATAGTGACCATCAAAGATACTAAGGACCTGCCACCTTACACCCTGCCGGGGATCTCGCCATCAGGTCACGAGATGGCCCTCTACGTGTCTATGGTCAGAGACGTGCCGGTGAAGAAACCTCTGCCGGAGCCAGGTATTCTCAATTGTTTCAGAGAGGGTCAATGGTCACAGTGACCATCAAAGATACTAAGGACCTGCCACCTTACACCCTGCCGGGTCTCTCGCCAGGTCACTAGATGACCCTCTATCGATGGTTAGAGACGTTCCAGTAAAGAAACCTCTTCCTGCAGGGTTAGCACATGATTGCCGCGAGAGTATGTCGCCGCGACATACATAGACTACCCGCCCTTAATTATGTCTATCTATATCTATCTCGCGACGACCTACTCCCGCGGCAATCATGTGCTAGGCTTACTGAACCAGGTAATTATTATTCTGAATTTATTTTGTCAGTTTTAAGAGGTTGGTAACTTTCGTGTTTACATACATATTTACATATTTACATTGTTTGGTAATGGCATACAGTTTTGTGTTTGAGATCCTAATAGTCCTAAAACAGTTTTACATTGAATTTTATACTTATATTACTAGCTTTTGCCCGCGACTTCGCTCGAGTTAAATTTTAAAGTCGCGAAATGCTCCATACAAACGTCCACCCCCCATGTTAGAGAAGAAGAAGAGACAAAAAGTAGCCTATGTCACTCTCCATCCCTTTAACTATCTCCACTTCAAACATCATGACAATTCGTCGCTCCGTTTTGCCGTGAAAGACGGAAAAACAGACACACACTTTCCCATTTATAATATTAGTATGGATTGAATTATGGAATCATGACTTAACTATCCGCCGTAATTAAAATGCCATTTATAAATACTACCGCTAAGTGGACTAGGCCCATGCACACGCGTTGTATGAAACATAATACTCGTAACTCCAGGAGTTCCAGGACACCTTCAAACTCATCATACAAATCGGTTTTGACCTGTTCTTAAAGGCTGTGACTGTCCACCTTTTGAAAAAAAACATGCCAGAAGAAGACTAGCTATTTAGCAGTACTTACTACATTGATTTCAGATGTTTCTCCCTGGAAATACTACCGCTGGGTGGACTGGGCCCGTAGACACGGGTTGTACGAAGCATATGACTTTCCCAGGACTCGTTTCCTCAAGGTCAATGGGTTCTTGAAATTGTCCTATGCGCCACATCTGCTGGATGTGCAAAGTACAGAAACGGTAATAATTAAATGCAAATAATTTGTACCAATAATAGTTATAGGCCAGCGAACAGTATCTGCTTTGCACGGCTTGAAGTAAGATTATTCAAATATGAATAAAAGGCTATTTTACTACTTTCAAACTGTTTTGTTTGACAATCGAACGAAACGAAACAAAAGCAACTCCGGGTATTATATTTAACTGAAATTCAAATTTCATTGGAGGTAATTAATAGGCTAGTTTCCTACTAGTCAAATCAGCTTCTTTTTAAGAACTGTCAAAACGATTTGCTAATATGGAATTACTATGAAATACTGAGAAGTGACGTCACGGTCAATTCATTTACTTTATATCTTTTTCTTTGACTTATTAAATAGAAATTATGTTTAAACATAATTCCCGTCCATTTTTTAGGGTTCCGTAGCCAAAATGGCAAAAACGGAACCCTTATAGTTTCGTCATGTCCGTCTGTCCGTCTGTCCGTCTGTCCGTCTGTCCGTCTGTCACAGCCGATTTACTCGGAAACTATAAGTACTACAGTGATGAAATTTGATGGGAATATGTGTTGTATGAACCGCTACAAAATTATGACACTAAATAGTAAAAAAGAATTGGGGGTGGGGCCCCCATACATGTAACTGAGGGATGAAAATTTTTTTTCGATGTACATACCCGTGTGGGGTATCAATGGAAAGGTCTTTTAAAATGATATAAAGTTTTCTAAAAAACATTTTTCTTAAAGTGAACGGTTTTTGAGATATCAGCTCTCAAAGTCGTAAAAAGTATGTCCCCCCCCCCCCCCCCTCTATTTTTATAACTACGGGGTATAAAATTCTAAAAAAAATAGAGGTGATGCATGCTAATTAACTCTTTCAACGATTTTTGGTTTGATCAAAGTATCTCTTATAGTTTTTGAGATAGGTTGATTTAACTGTAATTTTGGTTAAATATTTGCTGCTACGGAACCCTTTGTGCGCGAGCCCGACTCGCACTTGGCCGGTTTTTTCTTCTAATTATGTGGTGCTTTATTTCGTGCACTGCGTAAAATATTTTATTTTAAGTGTAGGAAACTAGCCTATTCTCACTTAGTAATAGAACATTGAATCCCAAGAGTATACTCGTAATGTTTATAAAAGTTAAAAGACTTAGATATCATAGGCTGAAGATCATGTCAATTGGAAGTTATTATTAGTCTGTTACTGTAAATTGTATAATTAACTAGGTACCTAACTAGCTCTGTAAATCCTTACTTTTGCATCAAGAATACTGGTGCCTGATTTTTTTTCTTACAGATTACTTTGGAATTTAGAAAAGCACATGATCGCAGCCCGACACAAGTAAGTAAAAAATAATAATAACTTGTGTGTGATTCTTTTTTTTTCTAATAAAGAAAAATTATTAATGAAAGTACAAAAAAATAATGCAGGGCGACACACTTTTTTTCCTTTAGAAGCGATTATTTCCGAAAATATTAATATTATCAAAAAACGATTTTAGTAAACCCTTATTCATTTTTAAATACCTATCCAACAATATATCACACGTTGGGGTTGGAATGAAAAAAAAATCAGTCCCCACTTTACATGCAGGGGGGGTACCCTAACAAAATATTTATTTTCACTTTTTATTTTATCACTTTATCGGCGTGATTGATATACATATTGGTACCAAATTTCAGCTTTCTAGTGCTAACGGTTACTGAGATTATCGGCGGACGTACGGACGGACGGACGGACGGACAGATAGACATGGCGAAACTATAAGGGTTCCTAGTTGACTACGGAACCCTAAAAATCAAATATATTTCAGGATACTAAAAAGGGTGCTCCTAAGGTTGTCCCTGCTGCCCCAGTTGCTATAAAAGAAGAATTGCGTGACTGGATCTTATTCGACAATGTAAGTAATCAAATTACTTATTAAGTGATGACTGTGTGGTCATGCCGTGTAGTGTCGGTATTAGCAAAGGCATATTATGTAACTCCGTATAGACGGATATAGTCTAAGGAAAAAACACGTACCTCAAAGCCCCAGAGAAAAAGGCATTGGCAAAGGCACCTTTGTGGAACGCTCGGCTAGATGGCGCTAATATTAATACATTTTACTTTGACAGTAATTACTCTACTCGATCCTCTTAACTTTGGTATTAGAAAAGTATGGTATATCTTGATAGATTAAACTGTTAAACGTGAGCTCCGTATTTCAATATCGTTCCTAGCCTAAATACCACAAAAAGATTAGCACCACCACCTCGTCTTGCGTCTGAGACTATCAAGATTTTTTTACTCAAATTATCTATTTACAGATTTCAGAGGTAGTGGAGCTGATGTCAGTCATCTACTTCCCCTCCATGTTCAACTTTACATCAGTCGGGAGCGCACCGCCAGTTAGGATCACCAAATTCCCCATGAGCAGAGCGTTAGACATCGTCGCACCAAAGTCTAGCCCGATGTATCTTCAGATAGATAGCCCCGAGCAGAATCACCTGAAGATATCTTTGAGCGTGATGCATCCAAGAGTGATGCTTAACTGTGGGGCACCAGTTATGGACTATGTTGAGCCGGCGTATCTAGTCTTGGAATGCTTTGATTGGTTTGTGGACACGGAGCTGCCGAAACCGAAGGCGTATGTCCAGACAAGGGGATATGATTGTGTGGAAGTTAAGTTTTTACCGGGGAGACATTATTGCAGGTTTGTATCTTCAGATATATAGCCCTGAGCAGAACCAGCTGAAAATATCTTTGAGCGTGATGCATCCAAGAGTGATGCTGAACTGTGGGGCACCAGTTATGGACTATGTTGAGCCGGCGTATCTCGTCTTGAAGTACTTCAATTGGTTTGTGGACACGGAGCTGCCGAAACCGAAAGCGTATGTCCGGACGAGAGGATATGATTATGTGGAAATTAAGTTTTTACCCGGGAGACATTACTGCAGGTTTGTATCTTCAGATATATAGCCCTGAGCAGAACCAGCTGAAAATATCTTTGAGCGTGATGCATCCAAGAGTGATGCTGAACTGTGGGGTACCAGTTATGGACTATGTTGAGCCGGCGTATCTCGTCTTGAAGTACTTCAATTGGTTTGTGGACACGGAGCTGCCGAAACCGAAAGCGTATGTCCGGACGAGAGGATATGATTATGTGGAAGTTAAGTTTTTACCCGGGAGACATTACTGCAGGTTTGTATCTTCAGATATATAGCCCTGAGCAGAACCAGCTGAAAATATCTTTGAGCGTGATGCATCCAAAAGTGATGCTGAACTGTGGGGCAACAGTTATGGACTATGTTGAGTCGGCGTATCTCGTCTTGGAGTGCTTCGATTGGTTTGTGGATACGGAGCTGGCGAAACCGAAAGCGTATGTCCGGACGAGGGGATATGATTGTGTGGAAGTTAAGTTTTTACCCGGGAGACATTACTGCAGGTTTGTATCTTCAGGTATATAGCCCTCAGCAGAACCAGCTGAAAATATCTTTGAGCGTAATGCATCCAAGAGTGATGCTGAACTGTGGGGCAACAGTTTAAGGACTATGTTGAGTCGGCGTATCTCGTCTTGGAGTGCTTCGATTGGTTTGTGGATACGGAGCTGCCGAAACCGAAAGCGTATGTCCGGACGAGGGGATATAATTGTGTGGAAGTTAAATTTTTGCCGGGGAGACATTATTGCAGGTTTATAATATTTTGTGAATTATTAAATTATTATAGCAGCGGTAGAATTCATTGTATTGGATGTGTTTGTGAACGCGAAATATTGCGGAATATTACAACTATTTTCTTCATGCTTCACTGAACTGTAACCACATACATCAGAATAGCAGTGCTCTCCTTACAATAGTCATATTCATATATTTCTGATCAGGCTTTTGCTAAGTGTCATACAAGGCTAAAGCATTTCGAAAGGGACATTCTAGTAGAATGCACCTAATTGGTTACTGCTGCTAAAGTTCAAGGCGGCATCTTTTCCTTCACTGCTAAACTATTTTTTCCACAGTCAATATAACCTGACATAAGTACTGAATACTTAATAAAGAAAGTAATTAAAATCAGGCCTCACCATTTGCTGATGCTTTCCAATTTCCAGACTCTGGATCCACTCGCAAACGAACTGGCACGTGGCTCTCCTGAGCGAGTCTTCGCTCCTGCTCGGCACTCAAGACCTGATTCAGTGCGCCTCTGTTCGCGAGTGTCCTTGGGCCGTGTTCTTTCTGACGAACTTGGGCACAGCCTTCGGCAACTTACTCAGGACTGTGAAGTCTACAACGAACTTGACTACTGATTCTGAATTGTATAAGTATGTCATAATGTTTGTTTCTTATATTACCAAAAGAATATTAAAATATTAACATTACCTACTGTAAGTTTTGCGATCGAGGGAAGTGGTCCTAGTCGATATTTATATTCGACTGAAATGTAGCATGCGTACACAGGGAAATTACGGAACAGTTAGAAGTAAATGCTATTTGCGCTGAGTTCAATATTGGTGATTTGTTGTTTTGGTTATAACACGTATAATCAATAGATTACCTACATAATTACACGATTGTTGTATTGTATAACATAACATGTACTGTGGAATGGAATAGGTATCGAGACAAACCTTATTGGTTTAACGATACTGTGTAATTAATTAGAGATTTTTGTTTGTAATAGGCTACTTGACCCTTTTTCAAAGTATCTCTTATATTATTAATTACTGTCTAATTAAACGAAAAAAAATAGTACCATATTTTTTTACGATTTAAAAACCTGCCAAAAAATTATTTAAAGTTTACTTTTACGTGATCAGGCAAAAACAACATCAGCCATATTAATCTATAGAATATCTATGACATGACGTCAGTATATTTAGATAAAATATTTGACACTGTCACAGCTGAGCAACGACTATGAATTTTAATACAATAGAGGTTGCTTCTATGGAGATTAGATTAGTACCTCTAATTTCCATAGTTGATTTGAATTATGTGACGTCACTCCAATGGCCAACACCGTTTTCGGATCCATAATTTAAAAAAAAACATACATCTTTAATTAAAAATACGCAGTCATCACGCACTTTTAATCCCCGCAAGCTATGAATATTGATTTCTCAAGTCAAATACTACAGAAAACAATAACTTGATGTGCTAAATTCGATAAGAGTCTAGTAGCCTATTACCTTACCTAAAAAAAATTTAAATAACTTTTGGACGTTCTTTGTTTATACAATTTGATGGTCTTCATTACACTGACCTTCAAAAGTGATGGCAACTAGATGATTTTCAACGGTATAAGATAATTTTAATATCTAACTACAGGTCATATCAGCCGGACCTCACTTGGGATGAAGAAGTTGTAGGCTACAAGAAGCATATGCTTCATTGGATGTTCCGGAGAGCACTTCAGGCACTTCTTATGAAGCGTCTAAGTCATATTGAGTATCGGGAAGCTTGTAACGTCCTAAGGTCAGTACTTCTTTCTAAAAATAGAAAAAATGTGAACGAGGACATTTACGAAAATCTTGACACTTGCAAATACAGGGTGAAGTGAAATAAAAAGGACCGTTTACACTTTGCATTGTGACTTTTGAGGTCATCATGAACAACTTTTATTATGAAACCGCTGCTGAAATCGCGAAAAAAAATTTGGCAGTTTCATAGAAATGAGCAGCATCATGATAGTCGGAATGTAAGGAACAACAAATTTTTCTTTTGCGATTTCAGCTTCGGTCCCATAATAAAAGTTGTTCGTTATGAGCTCAAACGTCACTATGCGAAGTTTGAACGATTCTTTTCATTTCACCGTGCATAACATTTAGTATTCTTTACATTTTTACACTGGTTCACTCCGGTTAATGTTAGGTACCATTTTGCATTTTGTACCTTCGACAAACAGTAAGCTATCAATATAACAGCGGTTATAAGAACTATCAGTATGGATGTAAGTACGAGTACTTGAAGGCCTTACACAGTTTTCGCGTGCTGAATATAACAAAACTTGATTCTACTCTACTGCAGACGATATCTTCTTGCACCCGATTTTGGTTTCTCGGAGAAGAAACCAGACCTCAAGGACTACAGACAGATGATAA
Source organism: Leguminivora glycinivorella (assembly GCF_023078275.1). NCBI lineage: Eukaryota > Metazoa > Arthropoda > Insecta > Lepidoptera > Tortricidae > Leguminivora > Leguminivora glycinivorella. The sequence goes on from NC_062984.1 coordinate 17,980,860, forward strand.
ATTTAGATCCATGTGATTGCACGACTCCTGAACCAGAGCAGATGGAAGAGAGTGTACAATCAGAAGAAATACAGGTAAGGCAATACGGCTATATGTGGCATACGATAGATGAGGCTGGCTTTTACCGTTAATGATTAATTTATTAAGACAAAACTTGATGAAAAATTATGGAAAATTATAGTTGCTAAGGTAGGTGATTGAAAGAAAGATCGCTGATTGAAAAAGAAATATGTAAATTCAAAGAAAAAATATCATTATTCTAATTTCGTAGCGTCAGGTGGCGCTCTATTGTAAGTACTGAACGTTTTGTTATAATTGTAATTATTAAACTTAAGCTTTCTAAGGCCCACTTGCACCAACCACTTAACTCCGGGTTAGTGGGCTGTCATCTGTCAAATTCCATATACCTAGAATGGTGGGTTAACCCTCGGGTTATACCCTTTATTTTTGTTGATGCAAGTGGCCCTTAGGGCCCTTAGGGCCACTTGCACCAACGAAAATGGAGGGGTAACCCGAGGGTTAACCCACCATTCTATATGGAATTTGAGTTAAGTTGTTGGTGCAAGTGGGCCTAAGTGTCAAGCAATTATTTTATTATAATTCATACTCTATGAAATTTCAATTTGAACTTATTTTCTTGGTCAGATTGGCGAAGGTTCCAACTATCAAATCTAAATCTCAGCGGTCTCCAGTTCCTCCAGGGAACTGGCTACTTCAGAGACCACATGGATACGGGAGAAACTAGTTCGACCCATCGGGATCAATCCAGAAACACTTTATTTATTTAATTTGTATCAATTATCTGCCCCTACGATCCTAAGATCCTTACCCCCTACGATCCTAAGATCCTTCAGCTATTCAGGAGCTTCTCGACCATCTCCACGTATCGGATGATGAGGCTCATGGGTAGCTCTCTGAAGTCCTTCGGTGCCAGGTAGCCTGCTCCAAAGTTCTTCATTCTTTGTCTGGCGAGGGCGTGACATTCACACATTAAATGTCTGACGGTCTCTTCCTCTTCGCCACACATGCGACAATCAGTGTTGTCGGCGTGTCCCATCTTGGCCAAAATTCCTTTGACCCCGTAATGGCCTGTGAACACCCCCGTTATAATTTGGAGTTGTCTTTTGCCTAGCTTCCCTAGCTTTTTGCTCCATCCAGAGTCTACCCTCTGCATAAAGAGCTTTGAATGCTTCAGACCAACCAGGGCATCCCACTCTTTTTGGTGACTAGCCTTTGTTTGGTCTTTCATAGCCATTCTGATGGTTCCTTGTGAAAGGCCCACATAAGGTTCCGGACCTATGAAGTTGTCTTCAGATCCGGCCTTGGCAAGTTCATCAGCGTTTTCATTGCCAATGAAGCCTTCGTGCCCCGGTATCCATACCAGTTGCACCTTGTTTTGCCTTCCAAGCTTGTTAAGAGCTTGGATGCCGTTTAATACCAGTCTAGAGGTAACTCTGGGCGATGTGAAGGCTTTGAGTGCCGCTTGACTGTCGCTGAGTATATAGATAGTCTTACCTTGGATTTGTCTAACTATATTCTCATGTACACAGGCAATTATTGCATATGTCTCGGCTTGGAAGACCGTGGCATAATTGCCCATGCTGATACTACCACTGTAGTCATTTGCATAAATGCCTGCGCCCGTACCAGATGCCATCTTGGACCCGTCTGTATACCAGATGATGGTGTTGTCATCAGGGGTGGGTGTCTCCAGACCCTCCTTCCATTCGGCTCTAGTATGGACTTTGGTTTTGAAGTTTTTGTGGAAGATGAATTTCGGTTGCATTTTGTCGCAGCCCATACTCATCAGCCTTCCCATAGAATTGTTGTATTCCATGCTTGTGTGTTTAGTCTTCGGCATGCTATCGCTCCAGAGGCCTGTTAAAGCCAACCGGTGTAGCGATTTCAGTGCCTCAGACTGTATCACTAGATGTAGCGGCGGGAGATCCAATAGTACCTCCAATGCTGCTGTTGGCGTCGTTCTGAACGCACCCGTTATAGCCATGCATGCTGTCCTTTGTACCTTCATGAGGACATCCTTGCATGTGCTCAGTAATGTCCTTGGCCACCAGGCCAGGCTTCCGTACAGGATTATAGGTCTCACCATCATGGTGTAGATCCACCTTAGTACCTTTGGGTTTAAACCCCATGTTTTGCCGTAAGCTGACCTACACATTCCAAACACTCTAAGTGCCTTGGCTGTGGTCAGTTCGACGTGTCTTTTCCAGTTCAGTTCTTTGTCTAGTGTTACCCCTAGATATTTCACTTCATTGGAAAGTTCAAGTACCCTTCCATAGAGCCTTAGTTGCTCCATGCCAGTAAGGGCCCTTTTCCTGGTAAACGGTACTACCACTGTTTTGCCTGGATTGATGGAGAGTTGTTGGTGGTTACACCACCTCTCCACTTGCCTCAGTGCTGTATTCATGATTTCTGACACCGTTCCCGGGAATTTCCCGTTTATGAGTATCACTAAATCATCTGCATAACCCACTGTATATACTGGGCCCTTATTTAGTTCTTCCAAAAGTGAGTTCACTACCAGGCTCCATAGAGTCGGAGAGAGAACCCCACCTTGTGGACAACCTTTTGTTGCTGTGGCTAGTAATTCTTCCCCCATGAGGGAGGACTTAATTAGCCGGCTGTTCAACATATTACCTATCCAGCGGCAGATGGTAGGTTCTATGCCATGTTTGAGTGCAGCATTATTGATTGCACCATATGTGGTGCGATCAAAGGCACCTTCGACATCCAGAAATGCAGCAAGACATAGTTCTTTGTTTTCTATGGCCTGCTCCGCTCTAGTTGTCACCAGGTGTAGTGCTGTCTCCGTGGACTTGCCCGGCTGGTATGCACATTGCAAGCGGTGTAGTGGATGTCTCTTGAGCGGACCATCCCTGATGTGTCTGTCCACCAGTTTCTCCAAAGTTTTAAGGAGAAATGATGATAGACTTATGGGCCTATATGATTTGGCTTCTGTGTAATCCTCTTTGCCTGGTTTGGGCAAGTATGTTACCTTTACTAACCTCCATGCACGTGGTACATGTCCGAAGGCAATACACGCTTTGTACAGTCTACTCAAGTGGGGTATAAGTACGTTAGCGCCTTCTCGTAGTAGTATGGGGTAGATTCCATCTGGCCCCGGGGCTTTATATGGCTGAAATGTCGATAATGCCCATTGTATTTTGTTGTGGTCTACTACCTTTTTCGACGTGTCCCAATTATGCCTGGTCGTGCGAGTGCACTGTTCCGTAACACTAATTGGTTCATCGTCTGGTACACTCTGATTTATTATCGAGCCTGGAAAATGTGTGGCACACATCACCTTGAGGGTCTCTAGCCCCGTTTCAGTCATTCCACCATCACTCCTTCTAATAGAGGTGAGTGGGACTGACTTCGTTGTGGCTAGTGCCTTCGTGAGTCTCATGCCTTCCGGAATGGAACCGATTTGATCGCAGTGGTTTTTCCACGCTTTCCTTTTCGCTTTCCTCACTGCCTTGCTATACTCTGTGAGTTTTCGCGCGTAGAGCTCAAAATCATTACTTCTTTTGGCATCGTTGAAGACAGCCCTAGTTTCTTTCCTGAGTTTTGCTATCTCCGGATTCCACCAGGGTACCTTCTTCGCCAGGATTTTCTTTTCCGGGCAGTTATTTGTCCAAGCCGTATGGACGGCTTGCCCTATTTTGTCAGCTTCAAGTTCTATGTCAATAATAGAGTTTAGCTTACCATTGGGGTTTCCCAGGTCCGCCTTAAGGTCATCCTTGAACGATAACCAGTTGGTATTCCTGGGATTCCGTTTTAGTATAACTTCTACTTTGATTTTAGTGGTATACCTAAAGCATATATATCTATGGTCCGATAAAGAAATCTCCCCAGAGACATGCCATGAACTAACTTTATTACTTGCGTTGTTGGACGCTAGCGTTATATCAATGACCTCACCTCGCCTAGCATTGACGAATGTCGGCTCATTGCCTTTATTTAAGAGTTGTAGTGAAGAGCTTACCAGGAATTCCAGTACCTTCTCTCCTCTTCTGTTGACATCCGAGCTTCCCCAGATGACGTGGTGTGCGTTCGCATCGCAGCCGATGATCAGGTCAGTGTTCGCCCGGCTGCCGTAGTCAGCAAGATCCCGCAGTTGTGTGGTGATGGGATCCGCCGCCTCGTAGGGAAGGTAGGCTGATGAGATGATTAGTGCCTTACCCCCCTTTATTCAGGATCTTGACCGTGGTCAGATCCCTGGAACAGAAAGCATTTAGAAGCATAGCATCAATGCCGGTTTTAACATAAATACATGTCCTCATATTACTCTCGGGGCAGATATACAGTATCGTCCCGCCAGTACCATTTAAGCCTCTTATCTCTCCCTTGTAAATATATGGTTCTTGAATAAGAGCAATGTCGAACTTGTCGCTTTTTAGCTGCCTAGCCAGAAGGGCAGTGGCGGCCTTATTGTGTTGTAAGTTTATTTGTACACACCTTAGCCCCTCCATTACGGCGGTTAGTGTTTGGCGGTGCTGAGATCAGCGGCCGCCTCCTGGACCGTGTTGTCGCAGGACATGGGCGAAGTGGTGCCCTCCAGGTAGAGTTCCTCCAGACCGCGCAGGTCCTCCGAGCCCGCCACCGATAGGATCGGTGACGACTCTCGGGTCCAGCGCAGCCCGGCGAAACTCTCCCCGACTAGCACCACTTCCCCCGCCTCTGACCGGTCCCGAGCCACCTCCGCAGGAGCGCCAGGCGGCGCGTCCCGCTCCGGGGCCTCCCCGTCGCCGCCCCCGCGGCGCCCGCAGCCTCATCGGCCACCGAGTCCCCCTCCCCCCGTCCGCGCCGGGCTCCACCCCAGCCTCTTCATGCTCACGCTCCTTCCCCGTCTCCAGGAGCTTGAAGTGGCTGGTGTCGAGCCCCGAGTGAAGAACGTAGCCGGCCTCCCTGATGACGTCAGCTGACACCTGGTCCATCAGAACGATGCGCCTGGTGTTCAGCTCCGACATCACGGTGTCGACCACCTTCCACTCGTCGGTGCGGAGTTTAGGGTTGCGCCTCTGCATCACCCGCAGAGCCAGCGACACGTCCTGGCTGCCATCGATCGCCGTACGCCAGGCCATCTTGACCGGCTTCGGCAGATCTTTAGCAGCCACGACTTTCAGGCGCCGCCCGCCGATCTCTCCTCTTCCGATCACCGAGCGGAGCCATCCCACTGCGTCGCTTCCTCCGCAGGTGATGTGAAGCGCACCCCCCGTGACAGCACCTAGTGTGATGTCGGGCATAGGATCGGCCGCCTCGTCCAAAGCTACGAGCAGGACGCTCACTATGGCCGACCTATGCTCCAACATCACCTTTTCCCCAGGAAAGGCCACTGGGACGATAGCCATCTTCTCGCTCGCCGCTACCTCAGCAAACGTCCCCCCCACCCTCGTTCGCTTGTGGTCGCCAGCGAGCAGAGAAGAGTCGCCACTGGCCCCCAGTGACCTCTTGTTAGGCTGCCTCCCCGCCCCACTAGTGGAGGGTCCGGCCCCCACTTGCGCGTCCCTATTCTCCCGCGCCTTCGCACGCCTCTTCTGCCTCCTGGTTGGGGCTACTCCTCCACCCGACTGCGCATCCGCACCCTGGGGTGCAGTAGCGTCGTCTATGGCGCCCGGAGCCGCCCCACCAGAATTTGGAAGCGGTGCGTCCCTCCCGCAGTTGGCCGTTGCTCCGCGGCCAATCCCCCCAGCACCAGCGCTAGTCGGCTCCCCGAGGGGTGCTTGCTTTGCCCCCCACTCTTCAACCCTAAGGGAAGAGACGGGTTGGTGCTGTTGGGATGGCCAGCTCCGCCGTGGCCCCTACGCTTCGCCCCCGTCCTTGCGGACGTCCACGTGTTGCCGCTGCCAACGCTCGTGGATCTGTCACAGACAGCCCCACTATTCGCTGGTGCAGCAACCTTTGCGCTATGCGCCTTCGCCTCATCCCGTACGGGTACGGCGTCCCCCCCCCCGTCGTTATAGGTACATTAGTATCCATACACACATTGAAAAATTTCAGCAAACTGGCTCCCCACCCACCACGGAGCCACACATTTGGAATGCATTGAAGCATTAGGGCTACCAAGTCTGCTATAGTAATCCAGGATGCGTTGTCTGTGAATCCGCACGGTGCCAAAACCCTGGTCAGCTCCTCAGCCGACGCAGTGAATCGTGCTCCGCCGATTACAGACCCCTACACCCCAGAGAACTAACCTTGTGGCCATCTGACTGGACACGGCAGCCGATTGATCCTAGCTGGCTAGACTAAGACCGCCCGTGTGAGATGAATATGGAGCCAAAGGAGCTTCGCCTAACAGGGATAACGACCGCAGACCCCTGCTTCGCCTAGACTCCCAGGATCTCCTTCTCCACCCGTACGGGTCCCCGCGCACGGCACAAACACGCGGGTGGCATTCTACCGCCTCCCATCCTTCTTTGTGGATGGGAAGCCCGCTGCGACATGCCACGTCATCGCCTACGGCTGATTATACGGGATATGGATCGTTGTTTGCCATCATCACCCCACCCCTACAGACTCGTCCTCATGAAGAAGTCAAGCCTATAGCGATGTCGCCATGCTGGCAAACATTGCGACCCATCTGAGGATATGGATAGGTTGGGATTACACTAAGGGTGTTTTACAATGGTTCACTCACTTGGCCCAGTTGGAGATGCAGTCATCCGGATGACAACACCTACTTCCGGTCCTTGTGTCCGCTCCCTTGCAAAACTCGCCCTACGATGGTTCAACTGGTTGTTTCCGTTCTTACCTGTTTCTACGGTAGAACCAGGCAGTTAACAGGCAGTAACCTCGGGAAGGAGCACAACCAGTTTTGCCTCGGGGATCTCTGCAACCTGTGCTACTCCCGAGACCATCCACCATGCCAGCTACCGGACAGGTAGCTGACATAGAGACAGACCCACCGCAAGAAGCGACCGGTCGCAAATTATCACTTGCACATGGACCCGCCTCCGCCCTAATTTACGTATGGTATGCATGTTCAGGCAATCAGAGTACAGCTTTGAGATCATTAAGCCAGGAATTTACATCGGGTGTCAGGGAATTTAGATCCTCAGCTGGACCAGAATAAGAGTATTTGTACTTAAAGCGGTATGCAGAACTTAACTGATTCCTAGGTTCATATACCAATGTTAGGTCATTGTTAATTTTCCGGTTGATATTTTGTAAATGTATTTCAGAAAACTGTGATTTTCTTATAAGTATGCTTTGTACAGCCACCATCAGATATATCGGAGCGGTCGAGGTGCTCACAAATATCTGAACATGCCTCTGTTGCCGCGGCGTTAGAGACGTGTTCAGATATTTTTGCACGCCCCGACCGCTCAGATATATCTGGTGACTGTACGATATTTTCAGCTTAACGAATCTGCTTTCGGACACACCGAAGCGTTGTCTGCCCTCATGAACGAGTTTTTCACCATGTACCCTGGAGCCAAGAGTGCCTATTCGGTGGCTTCAGCCTTAAGTGGAACCACAGGCCTACAGACCTTTTCTGGCCAAGCCCCGGTTGCAGCCCAGAGCAAGTGGATTCCTTACTTCCAAGGAGTTTTCTACTGTCACGAACATGTTAAAGTTCATTTTGCACTTCAAGGAACATTACAGTTTAACACAATAGATGTGTATAATAATGATACAGGATTGCAATTGCCACTAGTATTCCGGACAGCTAAAACGTTTGACATGAAACCAAATTATTTTGGGTGAGTATCTAGATTACCTAGTTTGATTAATAGAAAGTACTTACCTATATTTTTTTAATACGGACAAAAATACAAGTTATCTCTTCTTATGTTTTTCTACGGTAATTCTTCATTTCTAGAAGTCTAGCGAGAACAAAACATTAGTACTAAATCCTACAAAACATGATAATTATACAGTGTGGAAAAATCGAATGCCACATCAATGGCAACATTGGCAACTACCTTAAATATTGTAAATAGGACATTTTGTGTAAGGGAGACTTTCCTTTGTTTTTAAAAACAATAAATTCTGCATTTAAGGATTTATGAAAAATCGCTTGCCTCAATTGGGACTCGAACCGGTAAAATGTGACAAAAAATAACGTGCCAAATTTTCATGGCCTTCCGTTATTCTGATTGTATTTGTAATTTAAAGAAAAATGAACCTTATCAGTAACCCTTTCAATCTGCATCATAAAATACGGCACGTTATTTTTTGTCACATTTGACCGGTTCGAGTCCCGACTGAGGCAAGCGATTTTTCATAAATCCTTAAATGCAGAATTTATTGTTTTTAAAAACAAAGGAAAGTCTCCCTTACACAAAATGTGCTATTTACAATATTTAAGGTAGTTGCCATCTATGTGGCATTCGATTTTACCACCCTGTATGCACGGTGAAATAAAAAGGGCCGTTCAAACTTTGCATAGTGCCTTTTGAGGTCATAATTCATAATGAATAAGATTTATCATGGGACCAAAATAATGTGGCTGTTTCATACATTTCGACTGTCATGAATTCATGATGCCGCTTATTCCTATGGAACAACCAATTTTTTTCGCGAGTTTAGTAAATGGTCCCATAATAAAAGTTGTTCATTATGACATTTATGACCTCGAAAGTCACTATGCAAAGTTTAACGGTCCTTTTTATTTCACCCTGTATAAATTATACACCGTGTTTTTTTTTTGTTTTCCGTTAAATTCGACACGTAGCTAGGTTCATTATCACTAACCATCCTGTATATCACTTGTAGTTAAATTCGCAAAATAAAAATTTTCATCATTTTCATACATAATAAATGAATTTATTAGTGTGAGACACCCTTAAGAATAACATTCAAGTTAGTGTCAAGTGATTGACGGCACATGTCAAAAAAAATAACATTAGGAATTGGTAAAGGCTAATAACTCGATAACCGTAAGAGTTAAGACGCAAGTTTCTTAGAGAAAACAGTTAGAGAAAACTTAAAGTTAACGGAATTCAATAAAAACAGATTGTATACTCTATTTTAGTTACATGGTGATGGGCCACGGCACCTTGACCAAGCCGCTGGGCGCTCACGCCGAAGCTCATTGGCACCTGACAGTCCTCACTTCCAAGAAGGACGTCTTCCATGTCTGCAACAGTCCATACGCCGATTGCTGCCGTGAGATAGCTCTCCCACCATCTTCGAAGCTGCACATAGATTCCCTTTTTGTCCCAAACAGGAGGAACATCTTGGGAGGGATCAGGTTGTTTGTGATGCAGCATGGGGCTGTCAGTTTTAGGGCTGCTGCTAGTTCTCCTGAAGTAAGTAAAAATATTTGTAACTTTTTTGCTTGAAGCAATTATACAATAATTAATTAATCTACGGTTGTACTCACGTTATAATATCGCCATTGCTGCGACATGTTTCGGGCCAATTCGGAGGCCCCTCTTCAGGCATATAGGAGTACACAGCAAATAGGAGACTGACCGTCTACGGAGTTTAGCCGCCGCGTGAACCCCTATATGCCTGAAGAGGGGCCTCCGAATTGGCCCGAAAAATGTCGCAGCAATAGCGATATTATAACGTGAGTACAACCGTAGATTCATTAATTATTTGAATATGTCTCACGAAAGTTTAACATGTACCTTTTTACAATACGTTTGATCAAGACTGAATATTGCATTCATTCAGTGAAATCTTTTGCAAAAATAATATAAAAAATATGTCCGCTTAAGTCATAATGAAACGCGTTCTCAAGCTTAGTTTTAGAATAATGAAATACAAGTATAGTGTTAATATCATTAATATAGTGTTAAAACAATCAATTTGTTTGACTAGATCCAATTGTATAAAGAATCTCTCTAAACCCAAACTGGAATGCAAAATTAATGATTCATAAAGTAGGATTGCAACATTTTTTGCTACTGTAAGGGCCACTTGCACCAACGAAAAATTTTTATTTTATTATATTATCTTTGGAGGGTTAACCCGAGGGTCCTCCATTTTATATGGAATTTGACTGTTGACAGCTCACTAACCCTGAGTTAAGTGGTTGGTGCAAGTGGGCTTAAGTCCGATTGATATAAAAATGAGTTGAAGATTCTACAACCCAAATGGAATTTTCAGTTAAAGTTGGTAGCAACCCTTCGGCTACATCATGACGATGGTAGTACGGAAGTTTTGGACAAATGTGAAGGAACGGGCGAGGTGTTCTGGCCCTACATCAAGGTGGAGTCTGGTGTGCCCCCGATAGTGAAAACCAAGAGTATTTCGGCGTCTCGCTCCCAGGCATATATAAGTCATATAAGTGCGGTTAGTTCTCAGCAAATATGCATTATACAATTTATAGGCACAGTATAATAAAGAGTACTATCGTACAGTATGGCCACTCCCGCTCCCCGATGAAAGTGCCGCCCATCCCCTCTCGTTTACCTCACAGTTACCGCCTGTCAAAAACGCGAACAGTCGACCTGTCATATTTCACTCATACAAGAATAGTGCGTGTTCACCTACACGAGCTTAGACTGTGTGCTAGGAACGCGCCTCTTTCATATATTTGATTACCAGTGTCCGAGGTGTGCTATAGGTGCATCCAAACATGTAGAGACTCTGCGAATATTCGTGATACCATCTATTCTCTCGTTATCCAAGCGGAGTGAAAGAGACGCCATCACATAATTATATTCGCCAAATATATGTGTGGATCTAGCATAAGGCACTGATCCCACCAAGCAAGTAAGCTCGGTTACACGGGAGCGACTAAGACAAGTATCTTTTGTTCGTTTTTATAGCCGATAGCTCATAGCTCATCGCTTTGGTGGGACCAGTGCCTAAAAATTATATTTAATAACAAATCGTGTTTCTAGTTTAAAAGCACTAACAATTTTTATTTTTTTATTTTTTTCAGACTCAACTGGGGAAAAAATCGAGAATAGGCAGTGCTAGTGCAAATTTGAAACAAAGATCTGCTAATAAGCTAGGACTAGTAAGACTTTTGTATTAATTCATTAGTATTAATACAGTAAATTCATTGATTGATTTAACAATTTGTTATGGTTTTAGTTTTATTTTTATTCTACCTTAAACTAAGAAGTCACTCACTTTAATAGTTGCAAGAGAAATTAAGTACCTAAACCATGCGTGAGATTCACACCAACACTACAAAAATTGTTAAATCAGGGCATATCGTACTCGTATTAGGTACCTTTATTTATATAATACTCGTATAATATATTTTTCTTCTAGACTAAGGATGTCAAAACTTCAACCAGTCTGCAAGCCAGAACATATACAATTGAGTGAGTTTTTCTGGACCACTTCTTATTTAACACCATAGAAGTCAAAGTGCTTTTATTTCACACGTTCCATGATCCTTTACAAAAATAATATATTTATTATTTAGCGAAAACTAGCCTACCTACTTATACACACAAAATTGCTTAATAATATACGTCATCGTTTATATTGCCATGAACATTTACATATATATAGCACATATGTATATGTCTAGCGTTAAACGTTCAAAATGTTAAAGTTGGATTCCATACTTTAGATTGTCATGTCCCGATGGTTGGCCACTATCTTTGGACCAATGGAAACGAGTGGAAGAAGTCAGAAACATTCTAGAACCACCCAAAATTGAATCAGTTATGAAAAAACCACCAACTCCAAGCAAGGTAACCTCGTAAATACAATTGAAGGCATTTTATGCTAATATGTTTCACTATTCGTAGTTTTTCTAAATTCTTGAAGCATAATTTAAGAAAATTCCCATTCTAAACCCTTCAAAGTATTCCATGTCTGTAACTTCGCTAGTTTTGTTTTGCTGGGACTTTCCCAGCCATAAAAATCTAAAACGTTACAAGAATATCATGTAAAATCATTCTGGCTTATGCTGACAAGAGAAGCTATCGTTATTGGTGCCAATCTCAAACCTCAAAAGGTTGAAAAGATGTGGCCCGCCGAGTTTCTTGCCAATCCCATAGTGGATACCCTCCTCCAACTGAGCGGGGATTGAAATCTTCTCGAGGCTGAGGCGTAGGGTTAGAGACGGCGTAGCTTCATTTGACGTTCATAAGCGCATTACAATATGCCTGTATACCTACTTAGTTGAAAAATAAAGCATCGATATCTTTTTTGACGGGAACTTTTTCGTCCACATAGTTTTTACTGTATTTATAAATAACAATGAATATTTGCTTCCATGCCTTGTTGACAGTCTCCGTCAGCGAAGGATAAACCAGCAGCGGCATCTGGCCCGCCGTCGCGCTTACACCCCCAACCTGGCGACGCGTATGCAGGTTTGTAACTTTGTATAAATATGAAACTAATTAAATATAAAGAAAAATTCCGAACAAAATAATTATGGTTCAGGAAACATAAAGTGAACAGGCGTGGGCCGAGAAAGATATTACGAATGAATGTGGAAGGCAGTAACGGGAGAGGAAAGCCGAGGAAGACGTGGACCGTGTGAGACATGATATGAAACGAAATCAAGTTAATGATGAGATGACTCGTGATACAAAACGTTTCGAAGAGGAAAAGATCGTCACTACTTTTAAAAAAACTTGTATCTTCGTCTGTCAATGAAAAGAAAATTGTAGTAAGTATGTATGGAATGCATATAGACTTACTGCGTTTTAACTTTGAGGAACAGCGTGAGATACGAGATTTTTTTAAAGTAGTGACGATATGCTGCGCCAACCTTATTCTTATCAATAGCCGTTACAATATCTATTTTATTTCTTGTTAAGAGTTGGAGTGTAGTGTGGCCCAAGGAGGAGGTATCATGGCGGAACAAGACCACAGCCGCGCGCTGGAGTTCGAGGCGGCTCGCCGGCTCTGGGATGCTAAAGAACCGGGTAGGAACCAGCGTGGAGCTCAAATCAGGTGAGTGTTGAAAGTTGGAGTGTAGTAAGGCTCAGTGTATGAGGGGTGAACATCACAACCACGTGTGCTGGAGTTCAAAGCGGCTTGTTAACTCTGGGACCTGGCAGAAAGCAACGTAGTTAGTACTGAGAGTTTGAGTGTCTTCTTCTTCTTCAAGTGCCTCTCCAATTAGTGAAGGTTGGCAGTCAGATTTGCATATTTCTCCCTATTATTGGTGAGGTTAAGAAACTCATCTATCATCAACACATATGGAATTTTATTTAATAGTGTAAAACATGGGGAAATGTTGACTAGTTGAAATTATCCGCTAGTAGAAATTATACCTTATAATTATAAAATACAATAGTTTAGAGAAAACGAAAACATATTATTGTGTATTTGATACATTTATTTCAGAAAAGAATTCCGTGAAGAGTTTTTAGAAGTACCGGTAATACCAAGTGAAAAATCTGTCGAAGAAGTAAGATATTTTATTTTAAGTATGGAGATATAAATAGTTTATAAGATTTTAGGTAATAGTCACCATCCTTCTGCCCATAAGCATACTTTTATAGTATTTTTATGTCTTCTAGGTAGTTTATCAAAGTAAAATAAAATAAGGATTCGACCTTTCATCGTTACAATCGCATGTATCGACTTTGGCAACAGGCTAGACATCCTCTCTCTGATTGCAATTTTTAATTATGTAGATTGGTAGCTGCTGCATTATTTTACTAAACATAATTTTAATTTTAACAGGAAAATTTATTTTCTGAATTTATGGGTGAAGAGGCCGTTGAATCGAAAAAAGGTTAGTAAAATGAATTTTTAACTAAAATCGCCAAAACTATTTCCAGTGTCTGTCATGATTGCAGAGGACTCTATTCTGATCGCGGGCACTAGAAGCTTGTCAGTTTTTCTTGAATAAAGAGAGAAATGTAATTTATTTCTGGTTTTTGTAAAAATGTTTGTCTTTCAGAAGAAGATGTTCCAGTCCGCCCTACCCCTGCAACGGAGAGTGGAAGTAAGTTCAAGAATAATTAAAATATTTTTACCAGATTTATTGAATACCAATTACATATAACAAGGGTTTACTGGTGAAACCCGATAAATCGAGATAATTTGTCCTTGAAATAACAACATTGTGGAAATTACACATATTATGTAGTTCGAATTTCAAAAACCAGTTTGATCAACTTATCGGGTTTCACCAGTAAACCCTCGATAATTAGACTGTCAAGTTACACGATTTTGACAGTAGGTACTGGCTTCCCTCGAACGCAGTTAGCTTTTTTAACCCCCGACGTAAATGGGGGTGTTATAAGTTTGACGTGTATGTCTATCTGTGTGTGTGTGTCTGTCTGTAGCATCGTAGCTCCCGAACGGATGAACCGATTTAGATTTAGGGAGTGGTCTTAGCCGTGTTTGATATGAATCTGTTCACTATTTGGGGGATTTTCCATAATTTTAATTTTATGGCTATTATAATTTCAGTGCTGGAAATGTCAGTGGAAATCGAAGAGGAGGCCAAGTTTTTAAATCTACCTGAGGCACTGAAGGACAAATTTGTGGCTTTACCATTCATACCATTCTGCCTGAAAGCGATAATTGAAGATGAAAAGTAAGCTTGCTTCCAATTTTTTGCTCCCAAATTAATTTGTGGGCGCTTGGGCATCACGGTTCTAGAGTTTCGACTGCAAAGGTTTTTATTTACTAAGTTTCCATTGTATTATGTACTTAAATAAATTGCTTAATATTACGATATCAAAACAAAGTAGCTAAGGTTATCATTAAATCTCAAATTTATCTTTAGGCACTAGTTCGCCATTGCTTTTGTGAAAACGATTGCCTTCCCAAATCATTAGATTAGATGTCAAGCTGGCCCCGGGACTCCATGACCTGTGGGAAGAAGCAGGAAAATGCAAAAATAATGAAAGTTCAGGATCAAATATGTCTATGAGAGCATTGAGAGCCCTTTCAAGTTATACAAACGTGGTACTTTTGTAGGAACTAGGAACCTACTAAATTTCCTGAGGACAAATATCAAACATGGCCAGCCTAAAGTTCCTTTTATTATTTTAGAGTAATGATAACACCAGAAATGTCAGAAGCTGCGAAAGCCGAGAGGCTCCTACGTTTCGAAAATGCCCTGAATCGCATGAGAGAATTGCAGGATCACAACAAGATTCATATCCTTGGACAGCATAGGAACCGGTGTAATTTGCTGACAAAGCTGTTTGTTGGTGAGTAGTACTCATTGAATGATTGAACCTTTTCTTCCCCAGTCCTTAAGTCAATGCGGATGATTGTGACGTCATGTTATTCTGTTAAAGATCTGGTTCCTTCATAGGCTTCTCCTTCTCGCTAAGCGATTTTTGATAGTAGCTTACGTTTATGCTCGTAGTGCTTGGTATTTAGATAAGATAGATGCTTTGCGCTAATTTGAATACCCATTCACTTTAATGTACTAAAAGGCACTCGCTTTTGGGACCATACACTAATGTGTAACGCAACCTTCGAACCTATAAAAGGATAGGCGAAAATTGAAGTCAACATTATATATTCAGTCGTTCACGACCTATCTGATGGGGTCTCTTGACGAGTATATAAAGGTGCCAATAAAGCTATTATAACGAGATATTTGACAAACAGCCTGATTACTTACGTTATTCTTAGATGCGAGTTGGACACCGGAACTGCATCAGGTCCTGGAAGAAAGAGACGACGCTATTGCGCAAGAAGCACTAGTTTTAACTGAAAACGCACAAAAGAAGAAGACTGATCAAAAGAAGAAATAATTTAATCATTTGTCCGATTTTGTGGCTTAATGGATGAGTTACTCTTACTATTATACAAGTAATATCTAATACAATATTATGCAATTTTATAATTACTTATAGAGTTATTGAGTCTATTTCGTTAATTGCAGCATAAGTATAATGGGATGGGATGTCCGCTATGCATTTTATTTTTATTTTTAAGAATCTCATATTTCTATAAGTTAATATACGGATAATGGTCGATATTATAATTGGTATTTGTATTACAAAGTGGCGAAATTATTGTTTAACCACACACGTGCCGTGTGTGCACGTTGATACCCGAGCAAGCGAATGTTTCCAAAATATTTATACTTAATCGCATGACGAACCAAATGTAGTTGCTTTATGTCAAGTCATTAACGGTGGAAAAGATTCCAATCGGCTCATAGGGACATAATAATATGAGATTCAAATCTATGAGTATTTTAAGCAATTTAGTTTTCGTCCATGGACCCAAAAAAAACCTTATCACGTTTAAGTTTCAAAACAAGTTTTGAGTTTCTAAGAAGTGACAAAAGTTTGTAAGCAAAGAGCGTAATGTTAAGTTCTCAAGTTTTTAATAAAGTTGTTTGTGTTCGCCAAGTTTTGTTTTGTTTCTGAATAATTAATTTTAAAACTTGTTAATAATAGAGTGCGGTGTGCCTCCGAAGTTTTTAGGTCTGGATGTTACGATGTTACTTCTGTACTCTTGGAATTAACTTTTGCGGTGTCCCAAAGTTAGATTTATGTTTTGTGTAAAATTGATTATCAAAATGGTTCGCTTAGTCTTAGATGAGGCTGAAGTTTGTGTTTATTACTTTTCCTTTGCATTTGTTATTATATATAAAATAAAGCATCATTATGATTCTATCAACTGTACAGTAAAATAATAATACCATTGTGAAAGATGAAAATAGTCGTAATCACTGATACTGATTCTTTTTGCCATTGCCACACGCGACAACACTAAACTTCCATCTCCATCACTGATGGCTGGCAGTCCTCATCTGTGCGTTTTTCCAGAAACTTCCTGCCTCGTACAGCTAAACTATTGCCTGAAATGAACTATCGCCTGCGGTATTTTTGGACCGAGAAGACCTTCAAACTTTCAATAAAAGTGCGTTTATCCGTCTTTAAGGCCGGCAACACACCTCCAACATTTCTGGTGTTTCGGGTGTCCATGGGCGACAGTGATCGCTTACCATAAGGTGAACTGTCTGCTCATTTGTCTCCTATCACAGAAAAAAGAAATACTGGCGGCGGGCGATCGTGACGAGAACTCTGCAGCCGTGCAGCGTAATCGGTATGACGATGGACAGGATACGTAGCGGAATGGCACAAACGCTCACGAAACGAAACGCTCGTAGATATCTATCTCTATCGCTCTTGCGTATTAGCGTGACAGATCCAGACTACCTTTCGCGGCGTTTCGTTTTCGTTTTGCGTCGCAGAAATGCCTTTCGGCTACGGCACCTGGTGTCTCGGAGCCTCAAATTAGAGTCCAACGCAGTGAGTTTTTTTAATTTTTACTTTATTTTTAGTCGTGAGCACAATCTATCAAGGTTTGACAACAATTTTATGCTATAAGTAGTCAGATGGTACCTACTATAGGCAAAACTATGTATATGTATGGTGTATTATGTTTATTGTTATGTTATGTACATGTAGTAACTAAGTAGTAGCCATGAATATTTCGGTGTCAGTTGATTATTAGCAGTACATTTTTGTTCGTAATTTATATTTCGCAGGGTCCCCTTTCGTACCTCAAAAAGAATGGAACGGAACATGGTCGTTTGTCGTTTCATATTATAGTAACATACTCGTGCAAACATAAACAGTAAACACAATCAGACGGGTTTAATCAGAGGCATCAAAGCACGATCAGTGTTCAATGAGCCGCAGACTGTAGATTGTTTTTGATAGTCCGAATGTCATAGCACTTTGACAAATTAATATTGCTAGAGCCACTAGGTTAACCTACCTTTTTATATGGAATTTGACAGATGACAGCCCACTAACCCTGAGTTAAGTGGTTGGTGCAAGTGGGCCTAAGGTATACATATTGTTGCTCTGCAATACTGACTGGAGGTTTAACTAATAGAAATATCTTTTGTGTTACTTATGGATACTCGTCCACAATACCACCTTTGTCCAGATAATGGGAAAGGTTGTTCATGATTTCTCGATTGGGTTTAATAACCATAATGCTCCATTTTTCCATTTATGTGTTTTACTAACTTTTTATATGTAGGTTAATAACAATTTTATAGTTATTTGTGCTTGTATGCATGTTTCTTAGATTAAAATAGCATTCAAATATTTAAAAAAAACCGGCCAAGTGCGAGTCGGACTCGCCCACCGAGGGTCCCGTACAAACTTTCTTTCAAACTACCTAGTTAAAATAATCTCATGTTTTCATATAACTCTAATGACTTGACTAGAAGACAAAAGTATGGGTACTAATAAGCATTATTGTGTATAGCGCCATCTCTTCGTGAATTCGCTAACTAATTTGCGCGACCTGTATACTATGTTGGTTTTTCAGGGATAATTATTTATTTTAACTATAAAACTCCCGTGAGACTCATACATATTTAAAAATATTTTAAGCGGGTTACTCACGTATTAAGTCGATATAGCGTTCAACATGTTTCGGTTCAATTTCGAGAACCTTTCTCAAGAGTAGCGACCCCGCCTTTACATGTCGAGAGCGCGACGCATACTGTCTAATTATTTATAATGTTAACCGATTTAAACAGTTTTTACTTTATTGGAAAGAAGACGGTCTACGTAACATCTCGTATTAATTTGTAGTACGATATACATACATTCGCAAGGGTGGGTAAATTGAAAGTAAAAATATGAAAGGTATTTGTGAATTAAAAAAAAAGTTTCCAAGATACAAACACGATTATATTTTTCCTGTAATATTTAGCATAAAACCAATGTTTCCTAAAATTTTCATAATTTTTAGTTGGTAAACTTCGGAGATAAGGGGGGGGGGGGGGGGGACGGTATTTTTTTTACATTTTCCTTCAAAATTCTTTTTTTTTCCACAACAAAAAAATTATAAATAACAAAAAATAAAACCGCCTTCAAAAATAAGCGCGTTACAAAACACGGAGAAACTAAAAAGCCAAAAATAATAAACCTTTCAATTCAGATTTATTATCGTATTGCAATAAGCTAAACATCCAAATTATAAACAAATCAATTATTTTTGTAGTCGGTACCAGACCTGTTCGTCGCCTTGCTATTGCCTGTTTGCCCCACCCAACCATACACAGGCTGGTACCGACTCCAAAAATAATTGATTTGTTTATAATTTGGATGTTTAGCTTATTGCAATACGATAAGAAATCTGAATTGAAAGGTTTATTATTTTTGGCTTTTTAGTTTCTCCGTGTTTTGTAACGCGCTTATTTTTGAAGGCGGTTTTATTTTTTGTTAAAAAGTTTATTTATTTGTTGATTTTTAGTGGTTCCTAGTGATATTATATGTATCAGTCCGAATACATGTACAGTAGTGAAAGAATTATCCTTTAACTCCTAACCATTGAGGAGTTGACCTTCCATCATCAGCTCAGTTGATTTTTAGTGGTTCCTAGTGATATTATATGTATCAGTTCGAATACATGTACAGTAGTGAAAGAATTATCCTTAAACTCCTAACCATTGAGGAGTTGACCTTCCATCATCAGCTCAGCCACATAAAATTATTACCATCAGACGTAAATACTGGTGTACCTTTGAAAAATAGACTAAAAACATTACATAAGCCTATAACATTTGAAGAGTTCCCTCAATTTCTCCAGGATCCCATCATCAGACCCTGACTTGGTGCCAATGGGACCATCTCGGGGTTATACCGGTTCGATCAAAAAAAAAATTTTGAAAATCGGTCCACGATTCTCGGAGATATCGAGTAACATACATACAAAAAAAAAAAAAAAAAAAAAAAAAAAAAAAAAAAAACATTCAGTCGAATTGAGAACCTCCTCCTTTTTTGGAGTCGGTTAAAAATAGTTTATTTACGTTCAATTTGCGCTCTTTCTAACGATATCCCACTTGATCTAGTAACTTGAAATTTACAGTTTGCCCCCCATTCATTTTGGCCATTTTCTACAATTAAAATTCATAAATTAAAAAAAATTATACTTTCTATTTGTAGAGGTTTACAATGTTCATAATGTGAACTTGGATCGACTGATAATCTAGAATTAAATAAAACATAAGAACACGAAACATAAACTTTATTAATCATTTTATTGTCACACACAATCATTAGGAGGGAACATACATATTATTTATCAGTTAACAAAATAGGATACTTTATAAGATACTTATTAATTTTAAATATGTGAGCATGTAGAACAAACACTTATCGGAAATAAAGTTAATCGCAAATTAGAACGATACCGAACATAACCGTAGATAGTTACTTTACTCAATGGCGTCAGGAACAGAACAGAGAGCGCAGCCACGTGCTCGAGGGTTTTTATAAGCTTCGATCTACCCCGTCTAGGTAACCCCCACTGGAAACTAATCACGTCCGCTCGTCTTGGGTGGCGCCACCGTCGTAGAAGTTTCATAGGCGCCGATAGATGTCGCTAGTGTGCTACGTAGTACGGCGTTGCGCCTGCGTTCAAGGCTGAAGCAGAAGTTCCGACAAACGCCGGTAGATGTCGCTGACACGGCTTCGCACCCATGTTCGACGATGTAGCACGAGTTTCACAGGCGTGCTGACAGATGTCGCCAACACGGCCATGCGACAGTTGTGCCCGCCTCGGGCACTCCACGAGTCCGGTAAAATGCTGTCAACAAACAAATAAGTTTAATGTATATATTGAACCACCATTCAAAATTAATTACACTCGTTACACTAATGGAAACGCGCTGATCTAATTCATAATCACCACACTAGTTACATTACAGTGTCTTTCTAGCACCTTGTTCCTCTATCTGAACTATCTGTGCTCGTGTCCACTCTAGTAACTTAGTGTTTACCGGCTCATTATAATTTTAGACCCGGCACACTTCCCTTAATGCAATCTTGCCAATTTAATAATAGATAACTTAGTTATTTACTATTAAATTGTAATTTTTTTTCTGGGGAAAAACACAAGAAAAATGAAATATTATAAAGGTACATTACTTATGTAACAGCATGAGAATGCTAATTACTGTCCATTAAATTACCCACTGCATTTTACCAGGGCTCGCAATAAAAATCAGCAAAAATAAAGTTTGTAACATTATGTAGAATGTATTGTTACATAATATATAGCAAAATAAGATGAAAATAAAGTAAATATTTACCTCGCCAACACTGCTACTCATTTGGCATCTCCCAGTCACCGATGCGAATCCAAGGTTTCATGTTCTCTGCTGCCGCTGTTCCAGTGTACCGTTTATTACAACGTTCGGCTCCTCTTACGTCTTCCACCTGATACCTATCTTTTCCCAAGACCCTGACCACTTGGAATGGTCCCTTGAAAATTGGTAACAATTTTGTGCTGTGGCCATCGTTAGATTTACTTTGTATTTTAATAAGGACCAAGTCACCTTCTTGGTATTGTCGTGCGTTTTTGCGTGTTTTATCGAATCTTTCTTTTTGTTGCATGGAGCTAAATTTGATATTTTCGTCAACTAATTTACGTAATTTAGTAACATCTATTTCGGACTCGCTATCACTATCAGGTGCTAAAGTATCTGCATCCGTACGTAAACGGTAACCGAAAAAAACTTCACTAGGCACGGCTTTTGTAGTTTTTTGTACAGTACTATTTAAGCCTTGTTGTAAAGCTTTTACACATTTATCCCAACTATCATCGGACAAATCGGCGCCCATGGCTCTCATAGATTCTAAAATGGTCTTTACAAAACGTTCTGCTTGGCCATTAGAACGGGGCATACCAGTGGCTACGGTATGCAATCGAATGTTTTTACTACCACAGTATCCTTTAAAGCTATTTGATGTAAAACAAGACCCCGCATCTGTGATCAGTCTTTTTGGGTAACCAAATATTTTCGAAAGATTATCTAATTCATTAATAGCATTAGCACTATCAGTATTTGGTACAGCGAATATAAATACAAATTTAGTGAACGAATCTACCATAATCAACAAATACTTATTGTTTTCTGTAGTTTTTACAAAAGGTCCTACATGATCCAAATGCAATGTGTGATATGGTTTCGCGTACTTTGGCAAAGGATGCAATTGACCTTCTGTAGGACCAGATTTATTCTTATTGTATATACAATTAAGACAATTGTCAATATATTTCTTTACAGTTCGTCGAATTTTATGGAACCAATATTTATCTTTAATGCGTTCTACTGTTTTATCCACGGCGAAGTGACCAAGGTCGTCGTGGTTACATTTAATAATCTGCCAAATACACTGCTTAGGCACGACCCAGCGGCGACCTTGACCAGTTCGTTTATACACTTTACCGCCTAGAAGCTCGTAATTAATAAATATATTTTTATTTGCGTCGGCCTCTCCTGATTCAAGAATTTTCTTTATTTTAACTATTTCAGGATCTTGCAATTGTACAGTTAACAACCAATCGGCCTCAGTAATAGACATGATCAACTCTACTTCCGATTGTTCCCCAGATTGCACGGGATTGCGGCTTAGCGCGTCGACGTGTTGCATTCTATTGCCATCTCTGTGTAATATATCAAAACAGAATTCTTGAGTGGAAAGTACCCACCGTGCAATCCGTGGCACAATCTCTTTCTTAGTCATTGCAAAACGTACTGCATTGCAATCCGTAATGATTTTGAACGGGGAGCCTAGCAAATACAATCGAAATTTTTGTAAAGATGCGATAATAGCCAATAACTCTAACTCGAACGAATGGTACTTCTTTTCATCGCTAGAAGTTTGACGACTATAATAGTGTACCGGTTTTTCACCTTCCTCAGTTACCTGCATTAAAATCCCTGCAATTCCGTCTCTGCTAGCGTCCGTGTACAGAACACATTCTTTATTCGGATCAAAAATAGTCAATATACTATCGGACAACAGTGCACTTTTTAGTGTTTCAAAAGCTTGTTGTTGACTACTTTCCCAGGACCAAGTACTGTCTTTTTTAGCAATTTTGTGAGAGGACTGGATAAAAGAGCACAGTTTTTTATAAATTTGCGAAAATAGCTGATGAGCCCTAAGAACTGGCGCAATTGATGTACAGTTTTTGGCTGAGGGAAGTCTTTAACAGCTGCCGCCTTCTTTTCACTAGGTCTTAAAGAATTATACTGTACCCTATATCCCAAAAAATCTATTTCAGTTTTCAAGAAATGACATTTTTTTAGATTTAATTTTAAATTGTGTTCTTTAAATATTTTTAGGACAGATTCTAGCAAAGCCAAGTTCTCTTCTGGGGTTTCACTAATTAGCAAAACATCATCCAAATATATTATGATTTTACCGAATCTTAAATTTCCTAACACTTTGTTCATCATTTGTTGAAAGCATGACGGCCCATTGCAGAGTCCAAATGGAAGTTTTAAAAACTCATAATGGCCGTCTTCAGTTATAAAGGCACTTTTAGGAATCGAATCTGCACTCATTTTTATTTGATAGTAACCGCTTTTGAGATCTAAGCTAGTAAAATATTTACAGCCTTGTAATCTATCTATAAGGTCTTCAATTCTCGGCATAGGGTACTTGTTCTTGACCGTTATTTTATTTAAGGCCCTGTAGTCAACACACAACCTTTTTTCGCCGTTTTTCTTGTCCACTAATAAAACGGGGCTAGCATAGGCAGAATTACTTTCCCTAATAACGCCGCTTTCTAGTAATTCGTCTACCATCTCGCGAATGATTTTCCTATTACCGTGTGAACTACGATATGGCCTAAACTGGATAGGTTTTGTGTCGTTCAATTCGATGACCATCTCGTGATTATTAACTTGACCTAAATCTTTTACACTGCTCGCGACACAATCACTATATTTATGAAATAATTGCACTAACTCATTCAAATGTGAATCGGAATCAATTTGAGCCTCACTTATCGCATTGCAAAAATTGCCAAAAGACTTCAGGTAACTGAATGTCAAAACATTTCCCACACGTGAATACATAATATCTGGACGTTCAGTAACGTTGCGACCTATTAAAATGTCACAATCAGACAAGTCGTCCATAACATACATATCTATGTTCTCTAAATCAAGACTATCCAATTTTAAGGAAACTTTCAAAGACTTGTTTACTATCTTACTGATATCTTTTGAAAATCCATGCAATGCTATTGGTGTTTCTAATACGGTGGTCGTCAACGCAAATTTACTAACCAATGTTGAACTAATTAGGCTACAACTACTGCCCGGATCGATAAAGGCTTCATGCTCGAATTTATTATTAATTGTAACCTTTTTGAAAAATTTTGTATTCGATTTTGCACTTCCAATAAACTTCGTCTCTTGCTTTTCAACCTTCTGATTCTTTTTACTAAAGCAAACAGATTCAGTGTGACCTTTTTTACCACAAAATTCACATTTTACTTCACACTGATTTCTCTTATGCGCCCCGCCGCAACAAAAGCACTTAATGCGATTTTGAGGTTGCCCGGTCTTTACAGAATCTGAAGTTGGATCAGCAGAAGACGAAGCCGTCTGTGTTACACTTAAGTGCGAAGAAACAGATTTATTTCGCGTGTCAATTTGTTTATGTTGTCCGGTTGTAGTTTGCTTTAAGGCTAATCTGCTTTTATATTTACGACTGTGCAAAAAACTGGCTAAACTGTCGCAAGTACTAAAATTACCCGCTTCTATTGAACTACTCAACGTGCTATCGCGCATATTTCCTAATATTATTGATATAATATCGTGTTCCGTAAAATTCAACGAAAGCCTGTCAATCTTGCATTTTTGTTCAAAGAAAAATTCGTAAAGAGATTGTTCTTCATTAGGTTTACACTCAATTATTTCTTTTAAACATTCAAACATATTTCGTTTAATTTGAAATGTCACCGAGATTTTACTACGCCACGTATGCCAATTCCAATTCGTCCACTCAAAACTAGTTCGCAACAACGAATCGTACCAAATTTTAGCCGAACCTTTAAGCTTATTAAGAGCCTGATAACGCGTCATTCTATCGCTCCATGAAAACGTATGTGTATACGATTCGATTATATTTAACCACGCATCGACATTGTCCTTAATAGGGTCAAACTCAGGTATCATACTGTTAAGTGGAATCGTACTGGAGGTACTCACAAACTCGCCATCGTCTGATTTCGGTACCTTCTTCTTCTTTTTTTTTCGGAGGAGGCGGAGACGGCGTCCTCGCTGATGATGAGGACGAAGAGGGCGAAGGCGAACGAGATCGCTTATGTTTCTTCATTCTGCCAGCACTTCTGATGTGAACTTGGATCGACTGATAATCTAGAATTAAATAAAACATAAGAACACGAAACATAAACTTTATTAATCATTTTATTGTCACACACAATCATTAGGAGGGAACATACATATTATTTATCAGTTAACAAAATAGGATACTTTATAAGATACTTATTAATTTTAAATATGTGAGCATGTAGAACAAACACTTATCGGAAATAAAGTTAATCGCAAATTAGAACGATACCGAACATAACCGTAGATAGTTACTTTACTCAATGGCGTCAGGAACAGAACAGAGAGCGCAGCCACGTGCTCGAGGGTTTTTATAAGCTTCGATCTACCCCGTCTAGGTAACCCCCACTGGAAACTAATCACGTCCGCTCGTCTTGGGTGGCGCCACCGTCGTAGAAGTTTCATAGGCGCCGATAGATGTCGCTAGTGTGCTACGTAGTACGGCGTTGCGCCTGCGTTCAAGGCTGAAGCAGAAGTTCCGACAAACGCCGGTAGATGTCGCTGACACGGCTTCGCACCCATGTTCGACGATGTAGCACGAGTTTCACAGGCGTGCTGACAGATGTCGCCAACAATAACTATTCCAAATTTCAAGTTGATAGCATTAGTAGTTCTCGAGATATTTAGGAATGTGACAGACGGACAGACAGACGGACAGAGTCGCACCATAAGGGTTCCTGTTTGTACCTTTTTGGTACGGAACCCTAAAAAACACTGACTTTTTACGTAATCCTACTAAAATTGAAATGTCAGCTGTTGGACTTTTTGGAAATTGTAATTTATTTTATAACAAAAAAAATGTCATAAGTAGATTTTAAAACGGAAAATACGATGTAAACAATTCAATCAAACCTTTATTACGAAACTGTTGCAGCAAAGACACACAGACTTCCAGTCGCACAGGGTAAAAATGAATCGTCCGTGTGCGCCAGACCTATCCTAATCAGAGCCGCCCGCTGCAGACTGCGCTCGTTCACGGTTCACTCGTCCGCACACATGCGACTGTATCGATCTTCCGATTTCAAATTGTAAGAGACAAACTGATGTTTACGTTTTCTGTTATGCAGTTACAATCATACATACATACAACATACATACATTCACGCTTGTGTCCCATGAAGGTGTAGGCAAAGCACATGAAACTACTCAAGTTTCAGTGCCACTCTTGGCAAGGGGTTGAAAGAAATCGAAACTGTGACATTGCAGTAAAAGGTTGCCAGCCTCTCGCCAAAAAGTACACAGCAGTATAGCCTGACAAGATTTTATTTGACCCTGAAAGAGTGTCGCTACAAACCGCTTTCATATGGCAATAATGTGCCGACGTCATACGTATTGGGGACAGCGTGTACTGGCACAGTATAATAAAGAGTACTATCGTACAGTATGGCCACTCCCGCTCCCCGCTGAAAGTGCCACCCACCCCCTCTCGGTTACCTCACAGTTACCGCCTGTCAAAAACGCGAACAGTCGACCTGTCATATTTCACTCATACAACCATAGTACGTGTTCACCTACACGAGCTTAGACTGTGTGCTAGGAACGCGCATCTTTCATATATTTGATCGCCAGTGTCCGAGATGTGGTACTGGTTACCCGTTAATATTTGTAGAAAATTAAAACATGGTTTTAGAGAATCAAAATTTAAAAAGCAAGGTTTTAAGACTCGCTACTTCTTTCCGCACAGCCTAAAATCCATGAATCTTGTGCCTTAATCGAAGTCATCGATGTTTATTTTTTTTTTTTCGTGGGACCTTGTTCTGTACTGGTGGCAGTTATGGAACGGCCTCCTTATTTCTATACATATTTTTCACGGCAGAGCTAAAGACACCTTAAATTAGAACAAAAAATATATTAGGCTAAACGCGAAACCAACAAATTAATACAGGAGAACCGCACTATAAACTGTCAGTCCCGGACTTGTCAATAACCAATTTCAGAACATTGGTATCGAAATGCTGTCGAATCCTTCATCCTTTTTTGTTGTAAGTAATTTATCACGTTTAGTATAATTATTTTCACTTTTAATCATATTATTTTGGACAAAATTGCGATGAAACCGTTAGAAAATTTAAAATATTTGCTTCATGTTTACATCACTGACATTCAATGTGTTATATCTTTGGCGGATATACTGGTGCAAATCAAATGCCTTTTACATTTAAAATTAATTTAATTAAAAAGATGTTGCTGTTACAAAGATCGGTATGGAAGTGAGCGATGACAATTAAATTGTTCATTCACTGGTTTAGCGCCTGATGTTTGTCCACGAGCAATTATTAACACTAACACAAAGCACTTCACTCTTACATAGGCATCAAGCCTGTACATACTCCCGGCCGTTGAAAACTTGCTTTTCAACCCTGAAGTTCTTCGGGAGTTGGAAGTTTACACAGACGTACGAGAGATCGACGCATGCAGCCTCTAGTTATAGTAACGTCTGCCACTCTGGCAATCCCGTCTGATCCTGTGATGAGGCAAAGAACACGGCCGAGCCTCCATGCGAGTGGGGGAACGTTGTCTTCTGCCAGGAGCACCATATCACCGACGCTCAGTTTGGCAGCGTTGCTCTTCCACTTGGTCCTTTGCTGCATTTCTGATACGTAGTCGCGCTGCCATCGTTGCCAGAAATGCTGCTGAATTTTTTCCAGGCGTTCATAGCGTTGGAGGTAATTTTCTTTGCAGTCTCCCAGGTATTGCGCTGGCGGAGCAGTTAGCGGCCTTCCGATAAGAAAGTGTCCGGGGGATAGGGAAAGAAGGTCATTGGGACATGACGACAACGGGCATAATGGACGGCTATTCAAAATAGACTCCACTTGTGTAAATAAAGTAGGAATTTCCTCAAAAGTGAGGTGACTACTACCAATAACACGCTTTATAATATGATGTTTTGCCGATTGAACGCCGGCTTCTCAGTCCACCAAAATGAAGAGTGTGAGCCGGAAATAACCTAAACTTTATAAGGTTTTGACTTGCAAAATCAAAAAGAGGTTTTTGGTTATCTTTTATGAATGACCCTAATTCCCTTGCGGCAGCTATTATAAAATTAGTAGGTAATATATTTACTACTACTAGTAACTATCGCAAAATCTCGGTTGTGAATGCATCCTTAGTTAAATTAATCACTAACGGCTTCTAGATGGATGCATTTGTAACGAATATAGACGAACACAAATATTATGTAGTATTTAAGTAAACGACTTCCACGTCCCTTGCTATTAACTGTATTAAAGGGACCAGCAAAGGCCAGCCCAACTGACAAGAAGGGATAATCGGTAGTTAAAATACGTTAGGGTGGTATAAAAGTTACCCATTTTAGGTTGTAATATTTTAGCTCGTAGGCCTACACCTAACACAATTATTTACAACGCGCCATGCGAGGTGACGCCCGCTCACTGCATGGCCATACAGTTTCCCTTACTGTTGAAAATAACAAGAGAGGATCAGCGTGCATACATCAGACGATGTGTTATTTTCAAAATAAAATTTAGTTAGCCTATGAGATGCATGAAGTAAAATCGGGTGTCCTTTAGCAAAGAGAAAAATTCAGTTGCATCTAGGCGTCCTCATACACGCATTAATTTATTATCTAATAGAACATATACAAACACAATATTTTGCTTTTATCACAAAAAAAAAAAAAAAAAAAAAAAAAAAAAAAAAAAAAAAGTACGTAGTAAGTAAGTAAGTAGTAAGTAGTAGTGTTAAAAGTACGTAATTCATATTCATCTGTAAAATTTAGATTGAAAAATGTATTAAATCAGAATTTTCATAAATGGATTTCGCATATTCACCTTGAACTGTAGGATTTTGTTTTTAAAATGATTACCTAAATTAAGAAACCGTTTTTTGGCAATATTATAGCTATCTTCTAAACAATTTGTAGATTCTTTTAATGGTAAATTTACACAAAATCGACCTTCCTCATCCCTTATAGTATGAGTGAGGAAGTATTTTTCACATTGACTTTCTTGTTTGCTTAAGTTTTCCTTCTTGGGAACTTCTTCCAAGACCTCTAATTTCGATACTAACTTTTCAATAATTTCATTTTGATTTGTGGAAACTACAGCATGATTGCAGAGTATCCTCTTGCCGGATATACGACCACATACTATCCAACCGAACTTCGAACTTCTTAACTGTGGGTTATTTGGTCCTAGGGAAATTGCTTCATGACCTAAAATATCCCAGAATAAATCAGCACCTATGACAACATCTATAGGGCCTGGCTGATGAAACATTGGATCAGCCAACTCAACATTTTTAGGCAAATTGAATGATTTAATATCGACGACCGCCTTTGGTATGCGACCGGTAAGCTCGTCCATAACGTAACACGATAAAATAGCACTAAATTTATTTTTGATTGAATTTAATTGAACATCACAAGTTCCCTTTATTAAATGTTTGGAGGGAGTGTCACCCATGCCTATGACATTCAAACTTTCAAGAGAGCGAGGCTTTAATGACAGCCTGGCCTTAAGAGACTCAGTAATAAACGATGACTCCCTTCCGTTATCTACAAATGCACGAATTTTTAGCTTTTCATGAGTAAATGGATTTTCGACTTCAATAATTGCCGTGGATAATAGACCACGATTGCTTTGAGTTGTATTTTGATACGCATAATTGACATGCACAGCGTCTTCTTCATCTACTTGAGCGAGATGGCTTGACGAGGAAGATGGCGGGCGGTGGAGAAGACTGTTGTGTCGCTCGGTGCAGCCGTGCTCGCGGCATGGACCCATGCGGCACTCACTCTCAATATGACCTTGCCTCAGACAGTTGACGCACAATTTAAACTTTGTCACATCCATCATTCGTTCGTCAACCCCTTTCGCCTTAAAAGTAGGACAGTCATAAATCCTATGACGCTCATTACAAATAACACATGTAAATGTATTTTGCCTTTTATTGTTATTATGATTAGTTGAACTTGCAAAAGATTTGATGTAATTATTTTCAACTGGTCTTTGACTGTAATTATTTTGAGTTGGTCTCTGACTGTAATTATTATTTGTTGTAGAACGAGAAGAGACGCTAGGTGTCTTTGACACACCAACAACATCTGATTTGTTGTTACGATTTAACGATTCGAGCACATCAGCACGATCTATCATAAATTTATAAAATTGTTCTAAAGTGTGTACATCACCGTCCAAATTATTACGGCATTCCTCCCATTTTAGCAAAGTGTTGCTATCTAACTTAGAAGATAACATGAATATAATCAACACGTCCCACTTGTCTGTGGGCTGCCCTAAGCTGGTTAAAGCGCGCAAGTTCTTGGTCACGTGATCAACCAAAAATCGCAATGATCGCTCTGACTCCCGTGGAAGTTGCTTAATATTGAACAATGAATTTAAATGATGATTAATTAAAACTCTTTTGTTATCATATCGATTGCAAATCATTTTCCATGCTTCACTATAATTATTTGTTGACACTTCTAAATTTGAAATGATTCTTGCCGCGTCACCCTGAAGGTATGACACGAGATAATGGAACTTAAGTATATCTGAAATACGTTCATTTTTGTGAATTAAATTTTCAAAAGTATCGCGGAATTCTAACCAACGAAAATATGCGCCATCAAATTTGGCAATTTGTATTTGAGGTAATTTCAACCCTATTTCGTGAGGGTGAGTGCATTCATCTGCACAACATGAAGTATTATGCGCGGAACTGCGCCTTTTTTCGCATTCAAACTTTTTAGAAAATCTTTCGACCAAGTTTTTTGCCGTGGCAATATTAACAATTATTTCGTGCTCCATAAGGTCACGTTCTTCAATCTCAGCCGAAATATTTTCAAAATTCAAAACCTCTATTTCAGATTGCAATTCATCAACCTTGACGGATAAAGCCTCAAACTTTGCGAGTTTTAAATTTAACTCGGTTAACTGAACATTATCTAGTTCCGTCTTTGGTGCAATACTATCCAAATATTTTCCAAATTTTGTAATTTGTCCTTTGGCGGACGCCCTTTTTCTAGATAATTGAAGCAACATTAACTTTTCAGCCTTTTCAGTTTCGCTAGTCATTTTGTTAATTTATATTTGTATACTTAATTATTTATTTAGATAGTAATGACCAATGATATAAATAAAATGGAAATGGCTCACGTTCCTCGTTCTGGTGGTACTTGCCGATGGCAGGGAAACCGGCTGCGCACGCTCAGCAGACTCCTCCCGGCCGATGTCGAGCCGCGGACTTTATTTGCAGAAGATGCCAGCGGCGCACGACGATTTAAAATAATATTGCCCTGGAATAGTCGGCAAACAATGTTTAAATATCTTGTTATATAAAGATAAGGAAAACGGAACCTAAATATAATTGATTTTAAACTCAATAAGTAAACTGCACTTTTAACTTGGTTAAACAATAAAACGTATTATCAACTTAGTAAAACACTTTGATATTTCATTTACGTAAGTAAGTAATAAAATTAAAATGCAAAGTAACTTTGTTGTTTAAAATTGCAAAGTTCTTTGTTCTATAAAATTGCAAAGTAACGATCACTTTTTTATGTTTCGGGTAGATATGAAATCTGATGCAATGGAATTTTTTGAACTAATTTAAGGATTTTAATGTAATTATAGTTTTGAAAACACTTGATTTACACAAATGAAGATGTATTTTAAATAGTATTATTGCCTGTTGTTAGGATTATTGGAAATTGAATGAAGGATAGACACTTATCTTTGTGGCGGCGCACGAACGTAACTGCTCGATGTGAACTTTAGCTGTTTCACTGGTCGAACCCTGGCTTGGAGATCCTCGCTTCTTGAAGCCTGGTGACTTTAGACATCCCCTGGCAGCTTCAGAATACACAGCAATCCTCTATAGACTAGAATTGCGATGTTGAAGATCCGTTACTCGTCGCGTCGGCCGATGTCGTATTTAATTATTTTGCATTTTCTTGATTATTTCTTCGCGGATTCTTCTTTATTTCCCCTCATGGGCCACCATGTTATATCTTTGGCGGATATACTGGTGCAAATCAAATGCCTTTTACATTTAAAATTAATTTAATTAAAAAGATGTTGCTGTTACAAAGATCGGTATGGAAGTGAGCGATGACAATTAAATTGTTCATTCACTGGTTTAGCGCCTGATGTTTGTCCACGAGCAATTATTAACACTAACACAAAGCACTTCACTCTTACATAGGCATCAAGCCTGTACACAATGACTTTCGACAACGGGTGTCAAATAGTAATCCTTGCCAGTAAAAGAAATTAGTTCAGCTGAAAATCTGCAACGCGGCGAGGGTCAAATAAAAACTTGTCAGGCTATAACAACAGTTACAATCATGAATGTGGATATAAGTTAGCAAAAATGTAATTAGCTTAAAATGTATATTTTGGTTTGCTAATGGGACTTTTATTCAATATCATTCTTTCAGACTTAAAATAGTACATTACGTTACAAGTGCGTAAAAAAGGAAGTTCGAAATGAGTGGCGATAAATTAAAACACGACCGAAGGGAGTGTTTGAAATCGACAAGAGTAACGAATTTTTTTTAGTTAAAAATTACTTTAATTTTATTTTTGCTGCCGTACTCGTACATGTTAAATAGCAATATTTTCTAACAGTCTCAAAAGTGTCGTTGGTGTGTCCAGTCCGTGTCACTATTTTAATTTTATATAATCCAAAACGCAAGATCTTTGTAAGAATTCATAAAAGTAGACAGTTCAGTAACCGAACTGCTGAGTGACGTCCCCATTATCAGGATACTTTATTTTGTGTGGTAGTCGTTGCCGATGTCTTTTGATTTTGAGCCCTTCTATTTTGTTTCATGTTTTATAACAAACTACAAAAAAAATCCCTTATTAATATCATTTCGCCAACGTTACTAACGAATCGCGCGAGCGGTGACACAAGTCCTTACGCAAACACTCCAGCTCGCTTTGACCAGCGACGCGGCTGAGCGAGTGCTCCGACGCAATAACTCTGATATTGCCCGCCATACACATAGAGTAGAAAAACTATGCGGATGAGAAGCGACATAGTATGCAAGGGCCAAAAACATGTTATTGTATGTGGAGATTTTAATGTTAACTTGCTCGAGTCATCTAGTAATACTGTTAAAATGTTCTGTTTGTTCAAATCATTTAATTTATTTAATTTATTTCTTGAACCTACCCGGGTAGGTGTGACTAGTGCAACATGCCTAGATAATATTTTTTGTAACTGTGAATGTATAGATAAGAAATTATTTAACTGTTTTCATTCCGATCACAGCGGCCAAAGGGCAGCTTTCTTAAACGTTATTCATGATACTCCACAAACAATAACATATAGACCCATTACTGGATCTCGCTTGGAATCATTCAAAAATGAAATTCTACATAGTTTGTCTATAATACCATTTTCGCATTATGACTGTAATCATTTGTATCAAGATGTTTTCAATGTAATTCTTAATCAATTTAATAACAATTTCAAAGTGAAATCTATTAGTGGGTCAAAAGTTAAAACAAAGTTTAGTGAATGGGCTACTGTAGGTATTCACAAAAGTAGAAAAAGACTTTATGAACTTTATGGTGAGAGAGAGCTGAACAAGAATTCAGAATTCCTGGACTATGTAAGAAACTACTCAAGAATCTTCAAGAAAGTGTGTTTAACTGCCAAGAAAAACTTTATTAGTTCTAAATTGAAAGTGTCGGACAACAAAGTGAAAACAACTTGGAGTATTATAAATAAAGAAGCTGGTAAATGTAAATCACGCGATTGTCAAGTCAACATTGTATCAGATAATCAACAAATAGTGTCGAACAGCGATGTTGCCTCGGCATTCGAAGATTATTTCTCAAATATAGCCGTTAACACCACAAAATGTTTACATTCTTCTGCGGCTCAAGCCCATTCATTACTTTGTGCTAATGTTAAGAAATGTAATAATTCATTTGAATTTAGTCAAGTAGACTCTGTAAATATTGTTAAAACATTCAAGTCACTCAATTTAAAGAAAACGGAAGACTTATGGGGAACATCAGTTAAAGTAATTAGTCATGTCATAGATATAATAGCACCTTACTTGGCCGTAATATATAATATTTCAATTTCACAAGGCACCTTTCCAGATCTTATGAAATGTAGCAAAGTCATACCGCTTTTTAAATCGGGTGATTCGAGTGATATAACCAATTTCCGTCCCATATCAATACTTCCTGTACTAAGTAAAGTCTTTGAGAAGCTAATGTTAAATGATCTACTGGGACACTTCAACAGACATAGATTACTTACAAGCAAACAGTTCGGTTTCACAAGGGGCCGTTCCACGACCGATGCTGCTTCGGTACTCATTAAACATATATATAATTTTTGGGAAAATTCTTGTGATGCAATTGGCATATTTTGTGATCTTTCAAAAGCCTTTGATTGTGTGGATCATGGAACGCTCATTTTGAAATTAGAACACTATGGTTTGTCTATAAATGCCCTAAACTTTATGTCTTCTTACCTTAGCAATAGAACACAAACAGTAGTTGTTAACAAAACTCGCTCTAGCGGGACTGTAGTCCAATTAGGAGTGCCACAAGGCTCAATTTTAGGTCCATTCCTGTTTTTGGTTTATATAAATGATTTGCCATGTATAGTGAAAAACTTTTGTGAAATAGTACTTTTTGCTGATGATACATCACTGCTTTTTAATGTTGACCGAAAATCTACGGATTACAATGTAATTAATAGCACGTTAGCTGATGTACTGCAGTGGTTTACTGTCAACAATTTACTTCTTAATTCTAAGAAAACCAAATGTATTCGATTCTCTCTGCCGAATGTTAAACCAATCGATACAAAAATACTTTTGAATGATGAATGCTTAGAGATGGTAGATACAACACTGTTTCTTGGTTTAACATTGGACAAAAATCTACAATGGAGTCCTCATATAAAGAAACTAGCAAGCAAATTAAGTTCAGCCGCATACGCCGTTAGGAGAATCAGGCAACTGACTAATGTTGAGACAGCTCGCCTAGTGTATCATAGTTATTTTCACAGTGTAATGTCATACGGTATTCTGGTTTGGGGCAAAGCAGCTGACATACAGACTATCTTTGTATTACAAAAGAGAGCCATTCGTTCTATTTACAACTTAGGAACACGTGAATCAGTAAGAGAACTCTTCAAAGAAATTAATATCTTAACTGTAGCTTCCCAATACATTTATGATAGTATAATTTATGTTGTTAAGAATTTAGACTGTTTCACTAAGAATTCTGATATCCATAATTATAACACTAGAAACAAAAATAAGCTTGCCATAAAGAAGTTTCGTGTCCGTAAAGTACAGAAGTCATTTGTTGGGCAATGCATTCATTTTTATAATAAGTTACCTGACACTGCTTTGAGATTACCCCTCCCAGCTCTTAAGAACTACTTAAAAAAATCATTGATGTTAAAGGCTTATTACAGAGTCGAGGACTATTTGACAGACAAACATGCATGGCCCGAACCAGAAACTACAAAAAACGAATAGCAATTAAAATAATTGTATTATGTATAGAGGACACAGTTCAGATAAGAAAGCTTACATATTTAATGATATTGAGATTCATATTATCTTTTTCTTCTATGACAATTTGATATGTTTTCTCTGAAGAAGAACGACGTATTATTAAGCAATAATATAATTTATTGAAATTGATTTCCATAGAGTACCTAGTCTGTTCATATTCTTTGATGAATACTTTTGCATGTTAAATTGTATGTTGTTATTTAATGCATGTTAATTATAAGATGTAATGTTTTGAAAAGAAGTTGCCCGCCGAGTTTCTTGCCGGTCCCATAGTGGATACCCCCCTCCCAACTGAGGGGGGACTGAAATCTTCTCGAGGCTGAGGCGTAGGGTTAGAGCCGGCGTAGCTTTATTTGACGTTCATATGCGCATTGTAATATGCCTACTTGAAAAATAAATATTTCATTTTCATTTTCATTTTCATTTTCATAGCTACATTACACACTAAAATAAAAATGCTAAGTGGCATACCAGAGTTTACGCCCCCGAAAACCTACACCATGACGTCCATTACAAATTTTACCAAGGAACATATTTTACTACTCGTATCAGTAAGATTTTTATATGCATTTAAATACTGTAATAGTACCTACTAAAATTACATGAGTGGCAGTGTCATAACTATAATGAATCGCGCGATCAGTGACACAAGTCCTTACGCAAACACTCCAGCTCGCTTTGACCCGCGACGCGGCTGAGCGAGTGCTCCGACGCAATAACTCTGATATTGCCTGCCATACCCATAGAATAGAAAAAGTCCCAGAGAAGCGACATTGCAGTGCTATAATATGTACAATAGACGCCTTATGCACAACCACTAAGTAGGTATTCCTTACTTCCGTTACAACTTTTCAAAATGAATCATGACAGTGAGTAGAAAAAGTATTTTCCCCTCACTAGCTCGGAAACACGTGTTTTGTCCTTTAATACCAGCGGGTAAAAACGTATTTTATCCACTAGTGGGTAAAGTAATTTGACCTTGAATAAAGTCAAATTAACTGCTTTAAAATTGCTAAAAGTAGGTGAATCTAGTAATAAAGATGATTTACCACCTGTGGAACTGGAACTGGAACTGGAAGCAGTGATAAACGCATTTTTTGCGTTGTAGTTTCCTCGTTATAGTGAGGGGAAAAGTTTTGTGTTACACTCGGGTGCAAATGTATTTTACTTCTCGTGTGTTAAAAAACTCGCAAGTTCAGGATTCTATTCTCGAACCACTCGCTTCGCTCGTGGTTCAACTATAGAATCCTTTCACTTGCTCGTTTTTCAATTCCACACTCGGCGTTAAAATACAACTTTGCCCCCTTGTATAACAAATAACTATTATATGCGAAGCTTCATTCGTTTTTTTTTCTAAGTTTATTCTAACGTAATACGTACGTATAATACTGTTACCACCAAAGTCACACCTTGAACAATGACAAACAAATATAAAGGTTAGCGCGTACCTACCACGCTTGAATGAGTGAGATATGACAGGTCGACTGGTAGAGTTTTTGACAGGCGGTAACTGTGAGGAACTGAGAGCGGGTGGGCGGCATTTTCAGCTGGGAGTGGGTGTGGTCATACTGTACTTTAGTACTCTTTATTACACTGTGCCAAACTCTTTATTATACTGTGCTACGACAGACGCGTCTATTTTCTAATTCCTCTTACTCTATGCCGCATCGAAATCTGCACGGTTCACTTGTTATTGGATTCTGTATGGAGCCCTCTGGATGGACCTTTATTATTATTTGCCTTTCAGCTATCCGTTGAGACGGCAGTCATTCATAGGGCGGATGTTATAAATGGAAACGCTATGGTACAGTTGTATAAAAGTACTGACAAACAAAATAAATAAATAAAATAAATAAATAAATATTGGGGACACCTTACACAAATCAACTTAGTTACCTTACCAAACTACTTGCTGTTGCTTACCAAACTAAGCAAAACTTGTACTATGGGTGCTAAGCGACGATATACATACTTAGATAAATACATACTTATATACATAGAAAACGTCCATGACTCAGGAACAAATATCTGTGCTCATCACACAGATAAATGCCCTTACCGGGATTCGAACCCGGGACCGCGGCTCAGCAGGCAGGGTCACTACCGACTGAGCCAGACCGGTCGTCA
Source organism: Leguminivora glycinivorella (assembly GCF_023078275.1). Classification (NCBI taxonomy): domain Eukaryota; kingdom Metazoa; phylum Arthropoda; class Insecta; order Lepidoptera; family Tortricidae; genus Leguminivora; species Leguminivora glycinivorella. Next base: position 18,018,506 of record NC_062984.1, read on the forward strand.
CAATAATAAAGGTACTTATGAATTATTATTTTTGACTCATGAAAACCCGGAGAGTGTAGATCAGATAAATATTATTAATAGTATTTACTAATAGTAACGCAGAACCTTTACAAAAACATTGTTTTCTAAGTAACTAGCGGTCCGCCCTGGCAACGCATGGGGATTAAATCATACAAATGGTGATAGTAAGTTATTCATAAAGTAACCTAACCACAAAATTAAAATTTTGTAAAAACCCCCGACCGCGACATAGTGGTCCGATTTTCATGAAACGTGGCTATAAGAACACTCCCGACTAACTCAGCTTTCAAACAAAAACAAACTAAATTAAATCGATTCATCCGTTCGGGAGCTACGATGCCACAGACAGACACACACACAGACAGACAGACAAACAGACTGACAAACAGACAGACAGACAGACACGTCAAACTTAACACCTCGTCGTTTGTGCGTCGGAGGTTAAAAATGAAAATATGCCATCGCGGACCTTATTGTAGACTTAGCCGTAAAGCTGAGTTTAGACCAGCAAGTTATTGCTGCAAGTTTTGAGACGCAACTATAGGTAAGAGTGAGTGGCAAATATCTGCATCTTTTTCTTGCTTATACTTCTGTCTCAAAACTTGCAGCAAATTTTTATGTGTATGACATTATTTTCGCATTTTTAATTATTAGTCCATATATATTATTATTTTTTGTTTTGTAATTCCATATGACATGTTTATCCCTAATTTGTTAATAATTTTGATGTATAATTTTATAGCCTCATATTGTAACATTTTATAATGAGTCTCTTTATATGTAAGTTTTCTGTAATATGGTGAAACTCTATTACTATTAGTAGCGAGCCAACCCAATATACAGTGCATGTACACCTGTGTATTAGGTAGAATCTTGGAGATTCGAATATAAAATATTGTACCTAACACCTATTAATGTAAACCCAATATTCACATGCAAATAAATCATTCATTCATTCATTCATTCATTCATTCATTCATTCATTCATCCTTCATTCATTCATTCATTCATTCATTCATTCATTCATTCATTCATTCATTCATTCATTCATTCATCCTTAATTTATTCATTCATTCATTAATTCATTCATTCATCCTTCATTCATTCATTCATTCATTCATTCATTCATCCTTCATTCATTCATTCATTCATTCATTCATTCATCCTTCATTCATTCATTCATTCATTCATTTATTCATTCATTCATTCATCCTTAACTCATTCATTCATTCATTCAATAACTTGCACGTTATAAACTCAGCTTAAGAATGCATCTTATACCAGGCACTGGAGTCAGATTTTTTTTATACTATGTCGGTGGCAAACAAGCCTACGGCCCGCCTGATGGAAAGCGGTCAGTGTAACCTATGGACGCCTGCAACTTACATGCGCGTTGCCAACCCATTAGACACTTGTATACTCCCTTTTTAACCCCCGACGCAAAAACGAAGGGGTGTTATAAGTTTGACGTGTCTGTCTGTCTGTCTGTCCGTCTGTCTGTCTGTCTGTTTGTCTGTCTGTGTGTGTGTCTGTCTGTGGCATCGTAGCTCCCGAACGGATGAACCGATTTTGATTTAGTCTTTTTTGTCTGAAAGCTGAGTTAGTCGGGAGTGTTCTTAGCCATGTTTCATGAAAATCGGTCTACTATGTCGCAGTCGGGGGTTTTTTCAAAATTTTAATTTTGTGGTTAGGTTATGCTATGTTAAGTATCTACACAGCAAAAAGGAGTTTACAAGTTACAAGGAGGGTTCAGGTTGCCGACGACTCAAAGGACAATAGACGGAACAAATTAGTTCCGTAGGTTCTTCCGTCACCAGCACACTGCCCCCTCGTTGAGCTCTGGCAGCCTTACTCACCGGCAGGAACACAACACTATTGGATTGGAGTTCTTTCCTTTTCTGCCGTCAGAAACATAGATCGGTATCAAATAACACCGAAAACCCAGTTCAATTTTAACCCGAGCCAGGTGAAAGCCGTTTTCGCTTTGTACTGAAAATTTGAAAGCCGTTCGGAAGCTCAAATAGATCGATGTAATACTTAGACTAGGAGCTGACACTAGAAAATAATATATAATTTAAATGTTGCAACTAGTCTAATCTTCTTCGTATTTCGGTAAAGGAAAACATCGTGAGGAGACCGGATTAATTCCAATAAGGCCTAGTTACCCTTCGGGTTGAAAGGTCAGATGGCAGTCGCTTTCGTAAAGCTAGTGCCTACGCTAAATCTTGGGATTAGTTGTCAAATCGGACCCCAGGCTCCCATGAGCCGTAGCAAATGCCGGGATAACGCAAGGAGGATGAGGATGATATAATTTTTCACGATTTTTAACGTTTTTTTCAATTACTTGTTAAACGCAACTGTTCACGCGTATATTTAAGTTTTTATTTACTTCGACATTTCATGAATGACGCTGTGGGTCCGTTATGTCTAAAAATTATAATGATACCTACAATTTTCACAATGTCTACAACGTTTCTTTGCAACGTAAAATTCAAACTGTACTAATGCATTCCAAGCATGCATGTTTTTATCCCCCGACGCAAAAACGAAGGGGTGTTATAAGTTTGACGTGTCTGTGTGTTTGTCTGTCTGTCTGTTTGTCTGTCTGTCTATGTGTGTGTCTGTCTGTGGCATCGTTGCTCCCGAGCGGATGAACCGATTTAGATTTAGTTTTTTTTTGTCTGAAAGCTGAGTTAGTCGTATTAGTTCTTAGCCATGTTTCATGAAAAGCGGTCTACTATGTCGCGGTCGGGGGTTTTTTCAAAATTTTCATTTTGTGGTTAGGTTATATTTGATGTCTGCTTATATTTCGATATCATAAAGAGGTCTACCAAAGAAGAAAAATGCCTACCTACTTATTTTTTTGTAACTGAAATGATTTGCTTCCTGGCATCTCACTCTGAGCTCAACCGATGTACCACTATAAAATAGGTTAACAACTCTACCCACACAGGTTAACATATTTCTCTAAAAAATTTCAAACTTTCTAGAAGCTTAACAAAACGTATTATCTTTAAATTATATAGAAATAGAAATAGAAATCATTTATTCGTGACAAATGACAACAGAAATTATTTACACATAACACAAAAAGATAGGTACATAATAATTGCCACGAAATGGTCCCGACTCAGCATGGTGTTAGCCTGGGAAGGCCAACGCTGATCTTTCGTCGGGGCCATTGCGAGTGAAAACACGGAAAGCACACACACATCACAAACAGGATATATAGATAAAAAGATGCAAAAAAGTACACAATTTAAAATAAAACAATATTTCCAGAATTTATAATTAAAATTATACATTAAAATACAAAGAACATAACAAAGACAATCATTTTTAAGTGTATATGATTTTTCGATGCCAGCTCTCAGTCTACAGAGGCCACATAATCCATTGTTTGTGAGCTTACAATGTTACCTATTCCCGATATCCGATTCGAGATAATTTATTCATTTGTTCGCTGTCCGGTTGAATAGGTGTCAGGCAAGTTTATTCGAAGTATTAAATATCGATGCAGACGAAGTCCCAAAAATATCTACATACTCCACGTGTATATATTTTTAGAACTTTGTACGTATGTTTATTTACCTTGACCACAGTATAATAAAGACTACTATCGTACAGTATGGCCACTCCCGCTCCCCGCTGAAACTACCACCCACCCCCTCTCGGTTACCTCACAGTTACCGCCTGTCAAAAACGCGAACAGTCAACCTGTCATAGCTCACTCATACAAGCATGGTACGCGTTCACCTACACGAGCTTAGAATTATGTGTGCTAGGAACGCGCCTCTTTCATATATTTGATCGCCAGTGTCCAAGATGTGCCTTGACTATACCTCACATTTAAACGATAGTTTGTTGCTACAAATCTACAATATTTATCTGCCTAATATTATTACAGGTAACCTTAAGGTTTCTAACTATAATGAGTAAACTTTTTACCTCATTAGGTAAATCGCATAATCCTATATGCTATGTCCAAATCATATAGGCAAAGCTATATCCCCACATTTGACTTCTTTCTATTTATTACAATAAGTAAGAGGACATCATTTTTGTGTAAGGTGCATTCGGGTAATTCCGAATGACAGAAATGCTCTGGTAATTCCGAAAGGGGAATCTTGATATGATGGAAATAGTGGCGATTTTTATGCGACTTTCGTAATTACCCTAATGCACCTTACCTACATTCCAAAGAAAACAAACATAGGGGCATAGCTCTGCTGTAGTCGATATACATCATATAATATTATATTTGTATAAAGTGAATACCTCGAAGAGTACCTAATAAGAACTTTGTATTCAAAGTTCTTATTAAGTTGTATACTTGCCTGTGTGGTGACGGGTTAAGAATATCACCACCCCCTTTCTTCCCGTGGGTGTCGTAGAAGGCGACTATGGGATATGGGTTAAATTGTGGCGTAGGCGAGAGGCTGGCAACCTGTCACTGCAATGCCACAGTTTCGTTTTCTTTCAACCCCTTATTGCCAAGAGTGGCACTGAAGCTTTAGTAGTTTCATGTGTTCTGCCTACCCCTTTATGGGATACAGGCGTGACTGTATGTATGTATGTATGTATACTTGTTCTTCATTAATACAAACTTTCTTACAAAATTTTGCCTAGCCTGTCTAATTTCGTCTTATAGCAAGCCCCAAAAAGTAATAATATTGAAATTTGATATTCCTTAATTGACTACCAAAGTATACTTTTCTTAACGGTAAGCATCAAGCCACAATGATACAGTAATCAATTTTCTCCGGCCTTCCAGTTTTGTGACACTTCACTCTAAACTGAAAGTGTACCTTAAAGGTTACTCTTATGGTTTGAAATTCTTAGTTCAATATCTGTGACTACAAACGCTGTTGGGTAATTTTTGAGAAGTCTTATCTCGTGTCTGTGGCCCAGTTGAATTTCAACTGTATCCTGGAAAAATTAAGGTAGTATTTCAACGTGTTTTATTCGAGCTTTATAAGATATGATAAGGATTTCAGATAACATGCCATTAGCAGAGGTGCCATCAAACTACACTTAGCGGAATGACGGTGATGTTAAGTGTTTTTAAACTATCAATTTGTGTACTGTTTTCTTGATTCAGGGTTGAAGCGAAGACAGTTTTGGGAAAACGGAAATTATTTTAAGACAGGTGGGTATACGAGTATTAACCAAAAGCATGAGGATTCCCTTAAAATTTTATTATTGGCACGGTGTATGTCTTATCGCGTATATAATTTTATAAACTTAACTTTTTTTTAATAAATGGCGACAGACTAGCCAAAGGCAAAAACGAGCTCGCCCAGAAGATGCCTGTTCACCCAGTACTTATTTGATAAATAATAATACGAAAATATCAATTGCTCTAACGAGTGTTTTGCCTCCATAACATTTTATGCCATGTCAAAGTTGTACCAAGGGTCGAGGGTCTAGCCGAGTAACCATAGACCTAAAATTTCGCTAACATTCTATTTCTATGGCCCTAACGCGAACACAAAAGTTTGCGACTGCGAGAATTGTTTTCTCTCTAATTATACACCTAAATTGGTGTAAAAGAGAAATATGCCCTCGATTTTAAATTTTGGGGCTCTTCAATCTTTTTTTTTTAATTTTATTTTGGATCCTTGGTCCATGGGACTATGCCGGCTCCGTTAGGCCGCTCCACCTTCAATCTTCAACGCGTGATAACCTCCCAGCTTCTCCAAAATGATCGACTCGCTCTCTAATTGACACCCCAGTTCGATCCAACTCCATTAAAACCCCGATAGCATGCGTCAGAATCCATTGCAACCACAACTCCCATTAAATATCGTTCAGCGGAACTGTCACCCGAAAATTACTGAGGTCATTTAAAAGGCTTTTAAGCGCGAGCAAATTGAGAGGCTCCAAAGTTTGACAGGCAAACGTGGGTAGATGTTAAGAGTACTTAATATCATTCTTAAGCCTGAGCGCGTGTTGAATCAATCAAAATACTCCACGTGATGTCACGTCTGAGCGTAGAAAATAATCCATGCTCAGAAAAATGTCATTTATAAAATTTTACTTCTCCGTACAATATTATTCAATATGTCAACGTTTAAAAAATATGCCATATAATATAACGGACCTAATAGACTGTGTACGAACAATTCCGATCCATAAAATATAGGTCTTAAATTTTGGTTATGATTTATGATCTAAAAATGACGGGCATTATTTCGAACCTTGAATATACTATTATAATTTGATTCGACACAAAAATAGCGTCCCGTTGAGCCAAGTGACCACGCTACTGTGCCATCATGAGTTGTTTTATTATTGCATTATTGGAAATTTCAAGAATTTCCTCCTCTTGTAAATCCTAGAGCCCCACATATCAACGAAAACAACATAATGTGGGGACAGTCAACATCAATATTAACCATGATTTATATTATTTAAAATTTATACAGACTAACCTACATTATGTAAAGGCTATAGTATATAATTAACATATTATATTACCCAATTAAAGAGGTTCACCGCTTGTATGTAGTGTTGCTTTTATGTTATATTGGCCCCAAAATATCGTAACTGGCAAGATACAACAGGTATCCTGCCACTGCCTATGAAATAATCGCAAAACCTTATATTGATACTCTCCCAAAAAAATCTCGTTAGCGCGATATAGAAATTGCCGCTCCCAGTACAGCGCCATCTTGCGTCACATTTATGTCTTCTTACCTTAGCAATAGAACACAAACAGTAGTTGTTAACAAAACTCGCTCTAGCGGGACTGTAGTCCAATTAGGAGTGCCACAAGGCTCAATTTTAGGTCCATTCCTGTTTTTGGTTTATATAAATGATTTGCCATATATAGTAAAAAACTTTTGTGAAATAGTACTTTTTGCTGATGATACATCACTGCTTTTTAATGTTGACCGAAAATCTACGGATTACAATGTAATTAATAGCACGTTAGCTGATGTACTGCAGTGGTTTACTGTCAACAATTTACTTCTTAATTCTAAGAAAACCAAATGTATTCGATTTTCTCTGCCGAATGTTAAACCAATCGATACAAAAATACTTTTGAATGATGAATGCTTAGAGATGGTAGATACAACACTGTTCCTTGGTTTAACATTGGACAAAAATCTACAATGGAGTCCTCATATAAAGAAACTAGCAAGCAAATTAAGTTCAGCCGCATACGCCGTTAGGAGAATCAGGCAACTGACTAATGTTGAGACAGCTCGCCTAGTGTATCATAGTTATTTTCACAGTGTAATGTCATACGGTATTCTGGTTTGGGGCAAAGCAGCTGACATACAGACTATCTTTGTATTACAAAAGAGAGCCATTCGTTCTATTTACAACTTACGAACACGTGAATCAGTAAGAGAACTCTTCAAAGAAATTAATATCTTAACTGTAGCTTCCCAATACATTTATGATAGTATAATTTATGTTGTTAAGAATTTAGACTGTTTCACTAAGAATTCTGATATCCATAATTATAACACTAGAAACAAAAATAAGCTTGCCATAAAGAAGTTTCGTGTCCGTAAAGTACAGAAGTCATTTGTTGGGCAATGCATTCATTTTTATAATAAGTTACCTGACACTGCTTTGAGATTACCCCTCCCAGCTCTTAAGAACTACTTAAAAAAAACATTGATGTTAAAGGCTTATTACAGAGTCGAGGACTATTTGACAGACAAACATGCATGGCCCGAACCAGAAACTACAAAAAACGAATAGCAATTAAAATAATTGTATTATGTATAGAGGACACAGTTCAGATAAGAAAGCACATCAAATATTTTATATTTTATGTTGTGTAGGTAAATTACATATTTAATGATATTGAGATTCATATTATCTTTTTCTTCTGTGACAATTTGATATGTTTTCTCTGAAGAAGAACGACGTATTATTAAGCAATAATATAATTTATTGAAATTAATTTCCATAGAGTACCTAGTCTGTTCATATTCTTTGATGAATACTTTTGCATGTTAAATTGTATCTTGTTATTTAATGCATGTTAATTATAAGATGTAATGTTTTGAAAAGAAGTTGCCCGCCGAGTTTCTTGCCGGTCCCATAGTGGATACCCCCCACCCAACTGAGGGGGGACTGAAATCTTCTCGAGGCTGAGGCGTAGGGTTAGAGCCGGCGTAGCTTTATTTGACGTTCATATGCGCATTGTAATATGCCTACTTGAAAAATAAATATTTCATTTTCATTTTCATTTTCATTTTCACATCTGGCAAACTGTTACATATACAGTTCATATCAGCTATTGTCTCAGATTTGTAAGAACCTCTTTTTGACACATGACAGCGTCCACAATACGTAAACTCGCGCTACCTAATGAAATTTTAAATAAAATCATGTAATAATATTTTAAAAAATCAAGTACTTAAAAACAGTATTTCGCTTGCTTTAAACATAATCTAGCACATGTTACATTTTTGCGGATCTTCGTTAGTGAGTATTTTACGATATTCATTTATCACGCAGGATTTACTTATTATGTCATTTATCATTCGTTTTTATTTTTAAACTAGTGCTGTGGCAGTCTGTCATTTCGATTCAAATGACATTTCAGTAAGTTGATAGAAATCGTATATTTGTTTAAGCGCCTCCTTGTACATAGGGCCTAATCGATTTAACCAATTCGAAATTAATTGTTAGATTTGGCAAACGATACGTCTTAGCCACATCGCAACATACTTCAAAACAAATGTGTCAAAAATGTGAACTTACAAATCCGGGACAATAGATTTAAGTTCGTGTCCGTACTACCGCGTACGTTCATAATATAAATAAAAATAAAATAAATATTGGGGACACCTTACACAGATCTACTTGGCCCCAAACTACGCAAAGCTTGTACTATGAATGCTAAGCGACGATATACATACTTAAATAGATAAATACATACTTATATACATAGAAAAATATCCATGACTCAGGAAAAAATATCTGTGCTCATCACACAAATAAATGCCCTTACCGGGATTCAAACCCAGGACCGCGGCTTAGCAGGCAGGGTCACTACCGGCTGAGCCAGACCGGTACCTTCTTATTATGAACTCTTACTCCTTGTATGAAACTTAGAGTACAGTTGATACTTTTGACGCATACTGTTACATTGCTTTTGAAGTCGACTGTACGCGTACTATTCACGTAAGTCGATACAAACAAGACGGTTCTGTGTGAAACGTACTATTGTACCCTTGTCGTGACGCCTGACAGCTTACTATTATTCTCCGGGCGATTGTGTTCAAAATGTACGCTTTAAATTATATTTTGTGAAGCTGTAGGTATATGAGCATGTCAGTACAGGTATTAGAATATAGAACAATCCACACGGATAATAGTACATTTCTCGTCTCGTAAAGTGATTACATACTTCCCACACTTATAATTATAACGAAATGAACTATTATTGTTGCTAGTCCTACGGCGTCCATAAGGGCATATCGTAACTACTTTAAAAAAATCTCGTATCTCACGCTGTTCCTCAAAGTTAAAACGCAGTAAGTCTATATGCATTCCATACATACTTACTACAATTTTCCTTTCATTGACAGACGAAGATACAAGTTTTTTTTAAAGTAGTGACGATATACGGCCACCACAACAAGATCGCCTAACGAAATGAACTGTATTGAAGTATGTACTTTCTGTTACAATGCAGTGTCATAAGTTACGTCACATTTTACATTGACAGATCCAACCCATAATGTATCTAGATCTAATATTTGACGTAATACAGCAGCTTGAATCGGACAGTGACTGTGAGCAGTGATCTTGAAGGCCCCAAAAATTATGTAAAAGCAAATTAATTAATTATCTTTTATTCAGAATGCCTTTTCTAAAGTCAAATCTTATACTTAATATTTTTGAATTTTAAATGGGCAGGCAGCCGACAAAAATGAAGTTAACTGTCAAGAAAATGTATCTACCCACATATTTAGTATTCTTCAAATCATTGTCGTGATCAACGCATAGAAAATCTTGTGTAAATTAAATTAATCTTTATTTACGCGATTGTATTTTGTTTTAGTGAAATTATGTGTGAAAATGTTAAATGTTATAAAAAGTGCACTAAATTCTTATGGTAAGTAAATTCCAAAAAGATGTGTTGTGTTATGTAATAAAGAGAAAAAACGCTATTATAAAAAATCTCTCGTATGAAATAGGCAAGTTATAGAACATTATGATACAACTGCGGAAAAGAGGCAATTCAATACGAGTGGCGATGTGTACTGTAAAACGTCGTACAAATACACGTGCCGCGAAGAGGGAATTAGTAACTAAGTAGTGTAGAGCGGTAAGTACGTGCGACTTTCGTTCCGGAGGTCGCGGGTTCGAACCCCGGCTCGCACCAATGAGTTTTTCGGAATTTATGAGCGAAATGTTATTTGATGATTGCCAGTCGCTTTTCGATGAAGGAAAACATCGTCAGGAAACCGGACTAATTCCAATAAGGTCTAGTTTACCCTTCGGGTTGGTTGGAAGGTCAGATGGCAGTCGCTTTCGTAAAAACTAGTGCCTACGACAAATCTTGGGATTAGTTGTTATAGCGGACCCCAGGTTCCCATGAGCCGTGGCAAATGCCGGGATAACGCAAGGAGGATGATGATAGTGTCGATTAAAAACACAGTTTTCGGTCGCGTTTTATGTAATTTAATCGCCACTCACGTTCGTACATTTCCGTAACAATGCGAAGGCAAATCTTTTCACATTACCATAGAATACATATAGGAAGATCATACCATCCCATACATTAAAATGCGACCGCCTAAGAACGCGCATACACTACACCACACATAGATGGCGGCACAAAAAAAATGCCTTGTTGCCATCGATTATTTATAGATTGGCGTTAAGTGTCACTTTCGAGCCATAAATCTATGTCAAAAGTGACACTTAACGCCATCTACAAGTATAATCGAAAGCTACAAGACATTTTTTTGTGGCGCCATCTATGTGTGGTGTATGCGCGTTCTTAGGCGGTCGCATTTTAATGTATGGGATGGTATGATCTTCTTATATTTAATCTATGGCACTACATCTGTACAGAATAAAGGTGAAGCTTAAGACCTAGATGGCATGGCCGCGGTCCCGGGTTCGAATCCCGGTAAGGGCATTTATTAGTGTGGTGAGCACAGATATTTGTTCCTGAGTCATGGATGTTTTCTATGTATATAAGTATTTATATATTATATATATCGTTGTCTGAGTACCCACAGCACAAGCCTTCTTGAGCTTACCGTGGGCCTCAGTCAATCTGTGTAAGAATGTCCTATAATATTTATTTATTTATTTATTATTATTTATTACGTCTGGAGCATTAAGTCGCGTACTGGAAGTAAGCTAAGAAAAGTGATATGATGATGATGAGGGTGATGAAGTATTTCAAGTGAAACGGGATAGTCATAATCATAACATAACAATCGTTTACTATACCGATTTGAAAACATTATGAATCACCAGAAAAATATTTTTATTAGAAAATATTAAACAATTCTGAAATACCCATGTTTGATAAACTCAATGGACAACTTCCATTCAATTACCAACTTGTTACATGTTTACTTCAAACTAAGGGTCCCCCCACATCTAGCGTCTCGCGAGCGTCGCGTCGGGCCAACTGTATGGAAAAAGACGCCGCGTCGACGCGACGTCGACGCGGCGTCAGGCTTTGCCCATACAGTTGGCCCGACGCGACGCTCGCAAGACGCTAGATGTGGGGGGACCCTAACTCAAATCGATTAGTCTAACTCTAAACACTGATTTAGCACTATGTTTTGTCACGTACATATAACAGTTTACGATAAAGATAAACCTTTCAATTTTGCACTTTACCCCATTGTAATAAGGGAAAGGTGTGTAGATATTTTTGACGGCAACTGTACGTGTGTTGATAGTACAGACACAGATCACTTGTCTGTCAGATGAAGCGTGAGACTCGTGAATTAGGTTCCTATTTAGCAGGGCAATACAATACTTGTAATAGCAGGGGCCCATTTCTCGAAGCTACAAGTTAGAATTTACAAGTTAGTCAATGTCTAATATGACAAGTTGGAAAGAGACTTCCGCTTGTAACTTGTAACTTTCAGTTTTGAGAAATAGGACCCAGGTCATTAATTTTTGTTTAAAAAATCAAGTTTTTGCTTAAGCAAGGTGTTATATACGAAAACTTTGCTCTCTTTAAAATCATGTCAGCGTGCAAACAAATTAACATAAAACTTTTTTTTGGCCATTGTAAGGATACGCAATTATCGAAAAAGGAATACAAAAAAACCGAACTAGAAAATCTCATTCGAACCTTGTTTGTCCTCTGGATTGAAAGGTCAGATGGCACTTAGTCGCTTTCATGAAACATGAAAACTTCATGTGACAGTATCTAGCGTAATTCCAATCTAAAAATGCCGGAATAACGCAAGGATGGACAAAATATTCTATCCATACCGATTCTAAAGCTAATTTGAAAGAGAGAAAGAATAGAGATTTCTAGCAACCAAAAAAATGTAAGACTTACACAATAAGCAGTACAAAATCACTTGATATATAAAATAAGTTAGTAGGTTTTTTTTCAGTGGTTGCAAAGGGACAGCACTTGAAAGTCGCCGTCAATAGAATTTGTGAACAATGTAAACAAACCTTGTATTATATTTATATTTATATTTTATATTTATTTATTTGGAGATCCAACAGCTATGACATAAGTATATAAAACACAGTAGACACAGGAAGCCAATTACAGGAACTCACTGGTAGTGACAATTTGTATAAAATAGGTACTAAAGTTGCGCACTATCGCAACCACAAGTGAACAAAACTGTTTGTCTGTCTGTCTGTTGTAGTCAAAATGTCTTTTATTTCCATTCTAATTCATCAAATACTGGCTAAATCCATGTGTTATTTAATCAATTCATATCACATTATGATCCTCAATCTTTAAAATAATAAAATTGTGCTCAAATTTTGATATTTTATATAATGGTTTGTTTACATTGTTGACAATTTCTATTGACAGCGATTTTAGCATAAAGTATAGGTTATATAATCTGGCACAGATGAGTCCACAGCGCTGGTCTTCCGTGAGGCCAGGGCCGGGCGATAGTGCAGTACAACATCTGATCATATGAATGGGCTACTTGATCGTTGACCATGATTTCATAATCGCTATTAAAATATATGGGATTCCATTGGTGGTGATCTATGAGTCCAGCATTCATTATATGTATGCTTCGTTGCTATGTCAGACGCTGCCGCCATAGGATTGTGCGCGTTTCCATTACTAAGTTTTGAGTTATTGAACCAGTACTTTGCACTCTTAGAAACTTCATATCTTTCATCAACTTTGTACGCATATATTATCATTTTAAAATCAGGGCTAAACTTCGATTGTATGGGAGGGGCATGCGCGTAAAAAAGAAAAAAAAATACTTCGTAGGCGTAACCCTACCTAATTTTACCTAGTCATAAATGCGTGAACTTTAGATCATTTTCATAAAATTATACATTTACCTACTTAATTATGTAAATTCGGTTACATTATGCAAATCGGGTACTTTGTGTGCAAAGTAGACATGATTATAATATTATTATGACTTAATATTAGTCGTTTTGTTTTATGGCAATTAAAGTATGAAAGGGTTTTGACATTTTACGTTTTAATTGTTGACTAAAAATAGGGTAGGTGCGCCCATTTTTGCCTACCTCCTAATTTAAGAAAGTCACATAATATTGCTTTTACTCAGACGAAAAGTTGAAAACGTGATGATTTTGACGACCGGTCTGGCTCAGTCGGTAGTGACCCTCTGCCTACTATGCCGCGCTCCTGGGTTCGAATCCCGGTAAGGGCATTTATTTGTGTGATGAGCACAGATATTTGTTCCCGAGTCATGGATGTTTTCTACGTATATAAGTATGTATTTATCTATTTAAGTATGTATATCGTCGCTTAACACCCATAGTACAAGCTTTGCTTAGTTTGGGGCTAAGTGTAATAGTTTTAAGGCTATGACGTGTAATATGTATATTTTATATTTACCAATAAAGTCTGTATATCGTCGTGTAATATGTATATTTTATATTTACCAATAAAGTTTGTAAGTCGATCTGTGTAAGGTGTCCCCAATATTTATTTTATTTATTTATTGTCAATTGCCAATTTATTTTATTTCATTTAAATTTGCCTTTGTGTCCCGTCTCCCGTCTCCACGGCACGCGCTAAAGTCTCCGTGTAGTTAAAAAGCAACTATCATGATAACAATAAGATTCAAATTTATGAAACAGTTTGCAGTATGCAGGTAACTTTTTTTGAAGATGACAAAACGTGCTATCTCCGGAAGGGCTTTTTACGGATTTGAACCTTATTACTACCATGATAAATAGTTGTTTTTTAACTATACTGAGACTATAACGCGTGCCGTGGAGACGGGAGCTAGCCACTGTGAATAATAGAAACAAAGTGTTTTGCTTAAAAGATTACGGCAAATGCCAAAAAACCATCTCAGAAAATTCATACTATAAGGATCTGGAACTAATGTGACACAACTCAGGTACGTAGACTGATAAGGAATATTAATATATCTCATGAGAGTTGACCTCATGAGCCTTATGAACTTTACACATAATCATACTTACAAGTCAATCCACTGCAAACTTAAATTACTTTCAGATCATCGATATCTGCTTCCTCTCATTCGTCTTTATTGCCTTACGTGCAACTAATCCAAAGAATTCCTTTAGGCTCTAGTTTTGACGAAAGCACCACTTATTATTTTTCCATTAAGTCCAGAAGAGAAACTAAGTCTCGTCAGGATATGTCTAGTTTTATCGCAAAACAGCTGAGAATTTTGCAAACAAAACATATCTATGGAAACCTACTTTCCTGTGGCAAATACAAATATTTCAAAGAAAATAAAATGAGGATCACATGTGAATGGAACTGGTCCCGTTTCCACTTATACGTCATCCTAGATCTGTGTCACACACATACTGTCGTATGACAATGGACACACGCCATACCTAGCTCATAGCATTAAACGGTCAATATGCATCCACCCACACACGCGTAGGCACCTGTGTGCGGCTATTAGCTAGTCGATACAACGGCACAACGTGGTAACTGAAAATTTTCATTATTAAAAAAAAGTTATATTCAACTTACTGAGAGTCATTTTGACAGTATTTAACGATCAGTGAGCTTTTGTTACGGCTTATTTTAGCCTGCGTCGTAAATGCTACATCTTTCACTCCATAGCGAATAATAACATAATTATTTTTATTACTTTATTTGTTTTATGTTATTCAATAAATCATTTCCCTATTCATTCGGTACAAAGACATTGAAGTTTTGTTCCCTACGCACGAACGATTTAAAAGGCGCATTGCAGTCCGATTAAGATTAAAAACAAAACGTCAAGTGTAAATGTGATTTTGATAATACTATAAAAGTTGTAGACCAGAAATAAAATGAAAGTAGTCACCTAAAAGTACTACACTACGATAAGTCCAATAGATGACAACCTTATGTCACATTGACAATGACTCAAGATTGAAACTGGCATCTTCTGGTACACTGTCGAGAACTGTTACATTTACCTTACCACCTAAATGGTTGTCAAAATCGTATTACATCCGTAACGGTTTTTTTTCTGTCCTATAGTAAAATTTTATAAAATTTGCTATGTTTAAATACAAAACTTTTAAGACATATCAAAACAATCTTCATCTCAACCCTTTTGATGTTAAGTGGACTCATAAAATATGTATCTTAGTTTTACGACCGTTCAGAATAATGTTTTCTCAAGGGGACAGACATGTCAAGTATCTATAATTAGATACACTTTTATTCATATAAGTGGGTGTTTCAGAAATTTAAGTCCTAAAATAACCTTACTTTTCAGATGAATTTAAATTATTAATATTGAATATATTATTTTGTAAAAAAAAATGGAGGAGAGGCTGAAAAATCTTGAAATTGTTAGTGAGATTGTACTGTTTATTTAAAAGAAAATCCTTATGTTATAAATTCTACGACTAATTGATTTCCTCGTTAATGAATCACGAAAACGCAAATAACTATGCAAATCAGTGATCTAATTTATCGAAATTTAAATACGCTCATTAACCATTGTCGGCCGCTACACGCAAATAGGTAAATCAATGGCACATCCGCTTTAATATTCACAGCAAAAGATATTTTAATTCTCCGTTGCATGATACATGCTTTCCCAATCAGAGCGTGGCTCCAACGAGCCCATACTAGGTTTGTATTACAGTCCCACTGGCACTCAAGATCGGCGGTTGTTTTTTCACACGCGATCTAAAACGGTACGAATTTAAATTTAGAACACTTTTTTTATTTTTCTGTTTCTAAGTGGCCAGTGTTGTCATTTGATAAAAAATTGGTTGTTTTTATTAATTTCGGCGTTTTTGAGGTAAAAGTGACGTGTTTTTGAGGTAAATTCGTGGCAGTGTCGTGTCAAGCGAGGATTATTGGAGTAATCAAATTAACTCTAATTGAGTTAGTGTCTCGTTGGCGGTGAACGTCGGGAGTAGGCCAATATTTTTGTTGAAATAACTACATTTGCGCTTGTTTTTGGTGTTGTGTGCGATTGGATTGTGAAAAGTTTGTATATTTTGTTATATTTTAATTAGTTTTGCTTGGTTTAATTAACGTGCCAATATGTAGTTCAAAGTTGTGGATATTTGTTAGAAAACAGAAAGAAAAAGGCTAACCTCAAAATACCGTGTAAATATTTTTATTTTGTGCTTAGTAAGTAGGTATAGTGTAATATAAATAATTATTTTAATACTTAACCTTGTACAATTCCGACACAATAAAAAAAGAAACATATGCGTGCGTGTATGTGCGTTATTGTACGTAAATATTTACTCAAATGATTGCTTTTTTTCATACAGCGTTTAGATTAGTTTCCAGTTGTTTAAATAACACTAGCTGTAGGTATTATAAACTAGGTTGCAAAACTCAATATTATGTAAACAATAATTGCACCTGCTAAATTATAATAGCAAGCAGTTACAACATGTTAAGTTTTCTGTATATATATAAATAATATTATGAACAGACTAATAGACAATAACAGAAAATCATGTTTTGAATCGAGTTTAAATTATAAGCGCGCGTTTTTGTTAACGAATTCTATTGTTGTCGTGTTTAATTTATTTTAATTTATTGCGTATTTGCGTAAAAAATATTATTTTATTATACTGGGTGGTCTAAACCCTGAGGTAATTGTTTTCTATCTATATAAATATGGATTATCTACAGAAATACGTACCTATATTGTCGTCTAGTACTCGTAAGACAAACTATTGTTTAACTTGGGGCTTTGGTTTTGCTAAGATAGCTCCTAATAGATCAAGAGCCCAGGCCCGCCAGACCTTCCTCAAATTCTCAAGGATGAAACTTTGGGACAATGTAGAGTTCACATCGGCGTTTAATGTGTGCATATTTTCTAGTTCGGCCCATCGGCCAATTTTTTGCTATCAAGTGATGAAGGTGAAAAAAAAAAGTGCTTACTTTCCTTAAATTCTCAAGGCTGATTTTTATATATGTGTTAGAGCACGTTGTTAGAAATTGGTTATCATCAATGCCAGACCGTTTCCGCCGGCCATAACTTTTACCAGACGCGACAAAGTTGGCAAAAAACGACTCTAACTTACCTCATTTTCTCAAGCCTGATTTTGATATATGATACGCAGGGACCTATAACTAGACCGTTTGTAAGCAGCCAGACCAATCGGATGGACCCAACCATCCGCCAGACCGACTTAAAGTTTCGATATGAGCATTAGTAGAATTGAAATATTCCGGGTCTATAAAAGCTAAAAACTTGAATTTTCTACATTAAGCTACGTGTACATATATTGTATACTTGACGTAATTAGCGACTTTCAAAAATATTACTTCTAAGGAAATAAAAAAATGAAAGTTTATATATATGTGGTGCAAGACTAATTTTAAGCTATGAATTTTATTTACACTGCGTAAGTACATGTGTATTTTATTATAAATATAACTTTTACCAGACGCGACAAAGTTGGCAAGAAACGACTCTAACTTACCTCATTTTCTCAAGCCTGATTTTGATATATGATACGCAGGGACCTATAACTAGACCGTTTGTAAGCAGCCAGACCAATCGGATGGACCCAACCATCCGCCAGACCGATTTAAAGTTTCGATATGAGCATTAGTAGAATTGAAATATTCCGGGTCTATAAAAGCTAAAAACTTGAATTTTCTACATTAAGCTACGTGTATATTGTATACTTGACGTAATAAGCGACTTTCAAAAATTTTACTTCTAAGGAAATAAAAAAATTAAAGTTTATATGTGGTGCAAGATTAATTTAAAGCTATGAATTTTATTTACACTACGTAAGTACATGTGTATTTTATTATAAATATAACTATTACCAGACGCGACAAAGTTGGCAAAAAACGACTCTAACTTACCTCATTTTCTCAAGCCTGATTTTGGTATATGATACGCAGGGACCTGTAACCAGACAGTTTGTAAGCAGCCAGACCAATCGGATGGACCCAACCATCCGCCAGACCGACTTAAAGTTTCGATATGAGCATTAGTAGAATTGAAATATTTACTTTTCTTCTTTTATTTATAATAAAATACACATGTAGTTACGCAGTGTAAATAAAATTCATAGCTTAAAATTAGTCTTGCACCACATAAATATAAACTTTCATTTTTTTATTTCCTTAGAAGTAAATTTTTTGAAAGTCGCTTATTACGTCAAGTATACAATATACACGTAGCTTAATGTAGAAAATTCAAGTTTTTAGCTTTTATATACCCAGAATATTTCAATTCTACTAATGCTCATATCGAAACTTTAAGTCGGTCTGGCGGATGGTTGCGTCCATCCGATTGGTCTGGCTGCTTACAAACGGTCTAGTTACAGGTCCCTGCGTATCATATATCAAAATCAGGCTTGAGAAAATGAGGTAAGTTAGAGTCGTTTCTTGCCAACTTTGTCGCGTCTGGTAAAAGTTATATTTATAATAAAATTTAACTTTGGGACAATGTAGAGTTCACATCGGCGTTTAATGTGTGCATATTTTCTAGTTCGGCCCATCGGCCAATTTTTTGCTATCAAGTGATGAAGGTGAAAAAAAAAAGTGCTTACTTTCCTTAAATTCTCAAGGCTGATTTTTATATATGTGTTAGAGCACGTTGTTAGAAATTGGTTATCATCAATGCCAGACCGTTTCCGCCGGCCATAACTTTTACCAGATGCGACAAAGTTGGCAAAAAACGACTCTAACTTACCTCATTTTCTCAAGCCTGGTTTTGATATATGATACGCAGGGACCTATAACTAGACCGTTTGTAAGCAGCCAGACCAATCGGATGGACCCAACCATCCGCCAGACCGACTTAAAGTTTCGATATGAGCATTAGTAGAATTGAAATATTCCGGGTCTATAAAAGCTAAAAACTTGAATTTTCTACATTAAGCTACGTGTACATATATTGTATACTTGACGTAATTAGCGACTTTCAAAAATGTTACTTCTAAGGAAATAAAAAAATGAAAGTTTATATATATGTGGTGCAAGATTAATTTTAAGCTATTAATTTTATTTACACTGCGTAAGTACATGTGTATTTTATTATAAATATAACTTTTACCAGACGCGACAAAGTTGGCAAGAAACGACTCTAACTTACCTCATTTTCTCAAGCCTGATTTTGATATATGATACGCAGGGACCTGTAACTAGACCGTTTGTAAGCAGCCAGACCAATCGGATGGACCCAACCATCCGCCAGACCGATTTAAAGTTTCGATATGAGCATTAGTAGAATTGAAATATTCCGGGTCTATAAAAGCTAAAAACTTGAATTTTCTACATTAAGCTACGTGTATATTGTATACTTGACGTAATAAGCGACTTTCAAAAATTTTACTTCTAAGGAAATAAAAAAATTAAAGTTTATATGTGGTGCAAGATTAATTTAAAGCTATGAATTTTATTTACACTACGTAAGTACATGTGTATTTTATTATAAATATAACTTTTACCAGACGCGACAAAGTTGGCAAAAAACGACTCTAACTTACCTCATTTTCTCAAGCCTGATTTTGGTATTATGATACGCAGGGACCTGTAACCAGACAGTTTGTAAGCAGCCAGACCAATCGGATGGACCCAACCATCCGCCAGACCGACTTAAAGTTTCGATATGAGCATTAGTAGAATTGAAATATTTACTTTTCTTCTTTTATTTATAATTAAATACACATGTAGTTACGCAGTGTAAATAAAATTCATAGCTTAAAATTAGTCTTGCACCACATATAAACTTTCATTTTTTTATTTCCTTAGAAGTAAATTTTTTGAAAGTCGCTTATTACGTCAAGTATACAATATACACGTAGCTTAATGTAGAAAATTCAAGTTTTTAGCTTTTATATACCCAGAATATTTCAATGGGGGATGTCTGAAAATTTTAAAATCGCCTGATATTTTTTCTGGTGATAGGAATAAGCATTTCTATTTACAGAAAAAAATTACAGATTTTTTGGTAGCACCATACATTTTATAAAAATAAAAACGTGTTGCTCGACTGCGCGTACGACTCACTTCGGCAGTTATGAGTTTTGTCTTAGTCTTTAAAAAAATTCCATTTTGAATCTGTGCTGGCCACAGACACTGACAGTTGATTGTCAGCTTGACATTTTTCTCGGAGAATTCATAACCATATCTGGTGGACTATTTATTACTGTTTTCGACTCATTTTCTCTCCCTGGCCTCTGATTTTGCCTCCTTCTACGACTACCTTCGCTCTCGAACCCCGGACCGTGATTTTACTGGCTTAAAACGACGACCTTTGATTTTAAACCCTGGACCTGATTCTACTTGCATTAACGAAGACGTGTGCTTGCCCTGCTTGCTGCCGACGGCCTTTGCGTTGAACCCCGGACCTGATTACAATTTTTAAGCCCATTGAATTGGGAAAACGTGGATAGGTACTAGCGATTTTGTAAGAGCTAGTTCATCTAATTTGCCAAAATGTGGAACAGCGACAAACACAATGCCTGTGAAGAAGAAATTGATGAAAGATGCAGAGATATTTTGGACAGAGAATGTGTATCCCATTAATTTTGAAAAGTGCAACTACATGTTATTAGAGTGTAATAAACATAAATTTGTCTTGATCTATATTAACATTATTACTCATTTTAGCACCCATAAGTACGTTTTCACATTATTCGATCTAATACCAGATGTTGGACCGATATCCCATACATTACAGGCGTCGTCTTGGATTTTTTCCATTGAAATCCTTCCGACATCCAATATTGGATCGGGTAATGTGAAAACAGGCTAACTCCTAGTAGTGATTCATAAGCGCACCTGCCTACAGATGAGAACTAGAGAAGGACCTGTGCCCTAAACAAATAACTTTAGATTGTTGGTTTATTGTCTGCTTTAAGTAGTTAGTGCTCAAAAAGGAAATGAGTTTGCGATGTGACGCCTACTGCTTTTCACATCATCCATTCAGAAAGGGTACTTTTCGGCCCTGTTAGGAGGGAATTAAGTGACACTTTTCTGTTCAATAACTTTGTCTGGCCTGTATAAAATATTAACGCCACGGAAAGTGTTTGCACAGTAATAATCAGTAATCAGTAATTCTTTATTGCTATCATAGGTACATAAGTTGGTACATTTCAGTAGGTATAGCACAGCTATGAACCCTGTAAGGGCACTGCAAATATAGTTCTTAATAACTAAAAATCTTAATACTTATAATCTTATAAATCTTAATACCTATATTGCTATGAGAACATTTTTATGTTGTAACATATTTTAATATTATGTATAAAAAAATTGTGTCGATTAAGTGCATAATATTTTTACAACAGACCTGATTCATATTTTAGTATTTTGCTTATATGATATGAAAAAAAAGTGTCAAATGGTAGCAATAGTAGATTGTGCAACAAGGGAGAAAAATGAGATATATATCTTGAGTGTAGCAAGGTATTCTTAAATTTAATCCTGAGCGTAGTGAGGGATTCAAGTGTTAAGACACAAGGTGGAATTAAATTTGCTACACATATTAACATCAACTTTTAGGAAATTTATATATAATGATATGTTATATGAACATAAAAAATGGTATGTTATGTAACCAAATGAAATGAAATGAAATGAAATGAAATATTTATTTTTTCAAGTAGGCATATTACAATGCGCATATGAACGTCAAATAAAGCTACGCCGGCTCTAACCCTACGCCTCAGCCTCGAGAAGATTTCAGTCCCCCCTCAGTTGGGAGGGGGGTATCCACTATGGGACCGGCAAGAAACTCGGCGGGCAACTTCTTTTCAAAACATTACATCTTATAATTAACATGCATTAAATAACAACATACAATTTAACATGCAAAAGTATTCATCAAGGAATATGAACAGACTAGGTACTCTATGGAAATCAATTTCAATAAATTATATTATTGCTTAATAATACGTCGTTCTTCTTCAGAGAAAACATATCAAATTGTCATAGAAGAAAAAGATAATATGAATCTCAATATCATTAAATATGTAATTTACCTACACAACATAAAATATAAAATATTTGATGTGCTTTCTTATCTGAACTGTGTCCTCTATACATAATACAATTATTTTAATTGCTATTCGTTTTTTGTAGTTTCTGGTTCGGGCCATGCATGTTTGTCTGTCAAATAGTCCTCGACTCTGTAATAAGCCTTTAACATCAATGATTTTTTTAAGTAGTTCTTAAGAGCTGGGAGGGGTAATCTCAAAGCAGTGTCAGGTAACTTATTATAAAAATGAATGCATTGCCCAACAAATGACTTCTGTACTTTACGGACACGAAACTTCTTTATGGCAAGCTTATTTTTGTTTCTAGTGTTATAATTATGGATATCAGAATTCTTAGTGAAACAGTCTAAATTCTTAACAACATAAATTATACTATCATAAATGTATTGGGAAGCTACAGTTAAGATATTAATTTCTTTGAAGAGTTCTCTTACTGATTCACGTGTTCCTAAGTTGTAAATAGAACGAATGGCTCTCTTTTGTAATACAAAGATAGTCTGTATGTCAGCTGCTTTGCCCCAAACCAGAATACCGTATGACATTACACTGTGAAAATAACTATGATACACTAGGCGAGCTGTCTCAACATTAGTCAGTTGCCTGATTCTCCTAACGGCGTATGCGGCTGAACTTAATTTGCTTGCTAGTTTCTTTATATGAGGACTCCATTGTAGATTTTTGTCCAATGTTAAACCAAGAAACAGTGTTGTATCTACCATCTCTAAGCATTCATCATTCAAAAGTATTTTTGTATCAATTGGTTTAACACCATGTAAAAAAAATGTGTCCTTGAAGGGAAAAGTATCACTTTGGTCCCTAATAGCAAAGAGGAAAAGTGCCTCTTTGCACCCTCCTCGCAGTGCAGGGAAGAAAATAACCCTTTCTTTTCGAATCCCAGTCACTACACTCAGTATTCAATTACATATAGAATACTTCACTTTGTTCACGATTCAATTTATATCCTCGCTATAAATATGCAATTTTGCTCCCTCGTAACACAATCTACTATAGTGCTGTTAATCATGCTTTAACAGTATGGAGGGCCATAGAAGAATATGGAAAGCCATAGCCGACTGAATTGGATAGTAACTTGACAGTAACTCCACACACCTACAACTCAGAAGTAAAATAAAACAACACAATAAAATAAATCAATTATATTTTATTATAGGACATTGCAAATTACAAAAAAAAATGTATTTTACCATATTTTTCCTATTGGTCTATCCAAAAAATACACATTTTATAAAATACCACCGTGTCAGATATTTATGGCTTTCTTTTTTATGATATTATTGCCAGCATGTAACTGCATTTTAAGGTTGGTAAACAAGACACGGTATCTTACACTCAGGTGGTCTTCACAACAAAATCGCACTCTGGTTGGGCAGTTCCTGCCAACCTATTGACACCAACTTTCCTTCAGCTCCTTTCTTAATATGAACAATTTTAAATCTGGGTTTTTCTGGTTGGTTTTAGAACAAGTTGGTATAAAGCATGTTTTGAGATCCTTATATCGTGTTTATGTACTTGTATTCATTATAACAAATAGTGTCCGAACTTAAAAGCGATGATCGTCCTTATATCAAGCAAAATCAGAAGTCAGGGAGGCAAAACGGATCGTAACCAGTTCAGCAGGATCAGGTCCAGTGTTTAAAAGCAAACGTCTTCGTTAATGCAAGCAGAATCAGGTCCAGAGGTTAATATCAAAGGTCGTCGTTTTAAGCCAGTAAAATCAACGTCCGGGGTTCGAGAGCGAAGGTAGTCGTAGAAGGAGGCAAAATCAGAGGCCAGGGAGAGAAAATGAGTCGAAAACAGTAATAAATAGTTCACCAGATATGGTTATGAATTCTCCGAGAAAAATGTCAAGCTGACAATCAACTGTCAGTGTCTATGGCCAGCACAGATTCAAAATGGAATTTTTTTAAAGACTAAGACAAATCTCATAACTGCCGAAGTGGGTCGTACGCGCAGTCGAGCAACACGTTTTTATTTTTATAAAATGTATGGTGCTACCAAAAAATCTGTAACTTTTTTCTGTAAATAGAAATGCTTATTCCTATCACCAGAAAAAATATCAGGCGATTTTAAAATTTTCAGACATCCCCCATTCTACTAATGCTCATATCGAAACTTTAAGTCGGTCTGGCGGATGGTTGGGTCCATCCGATTGGTCTGGCTGCTTACAAACGGTCTGGTTACAGGTCCCTGCATATCACATACTAAAATCAGGCTTGAGAAAATGAGGTAAGTTAGAGTCGTTTTTTGCCAACTTTGTCGCGTCTGGTAAAAGTTATATTTATAATAAAATACACATGTAGTTACGCAGTGTATATAAAATTCATAGCTTAAAATTAGTCTTGCACCACATATAAACTTTCATTTTTTTATTTCCTTAGAAGTAAAATTTTTGAAAGTCGCTTATTACGTCAAGTATACAATATACACGTAGCTTAATGTAGAAAATTCAAGTTTTTAGCTTTTATAGACCCAGAATATTTCAATTCTACTAATGCTCATATCGAAACTTTAAGTCGGTCTGGCGGATGGTTGGGTCCATCCGATTGGTCTGGCTGCTTACAAACGGTCTAGTTACAGGTCCCTGCGTATCATATATCAAAATCAGGCTTGAGAAAATGAGGTAAGTTAGAGTCGTTTCTTGCCAACTTTGTCGCGTCTGGTAAAAGTTATATTTATAATAAAATACACATGTACTTACGCAGTGTAAATAAAATTCATAGCTTAAAATTAATCTTGCACCACATATAAACTTTAATTTTTTTATTTCCTTAGAAGTAAAATTTTTGAAAGTCGCTTATTACGTCAAGTATACAATATACACGTAGCTTAATGTAGAAAATTCAAGTTTTTAGCTTTTATAGACCCGGAATGTTTCAATTCTACTAATGCTCATATCGAAACTTTAAGTCGGTCTGGCGGATGGTTGGGTCCATCCGATTGGTCTGGCTGCTTACAAACGGTCTAGTTACAGGTCCTTGCGTATCATATATCAAAATCAGGCTTGAGAAAATGAGGTAAGTTAGAGTCGTTTTTTGCCAACTTTGTCGCGTCTGGTAAAAGTTATGGCCGGCGGAAACGGTCTGGCATTGATGATAACCAATTTCTAACAACGTGCTCTAACACATATATAAAAATCAGCCTTGAGAATTTAAGGAAAGTAAGCACTTTTTTTTTTCACCTTCATCACTTGATAGCAAAAAATTGGCCGATGGGCCGAACTACAAAATATGCACACATTAACCGCCGATATGAACTCTACATTGTCCCAAAGTTTCATCCTTGAGAATTTGAGGAAGGTCTGGCGGGCCTGGGCTCTGGGTCTATAATAATAATTACATACATACAATCACGTCTGTATCCCGTAGAGGGGTAGGCAGAGCACATGGACTACTCAAGTTTCAGTGCCACTCTTGACAAGAAGGGGTTGAAAGAAAACGAAATTGTGACATTGCAGTGACAGGTTGCCAGCCTCTCGCCTACGCCACAATTTAACCCATATCCCACAGTCGACTCAACGACACCCACGGGAAGAAAGGGGGTGGTGAAATTCTTAACCCGTCACAACACGGTAATAATTACATATTTATTTATTATTCATTATATCGACTTAGGCCGGCAACAGACAGTCTTAAAATTCATAATCTGAAAAATCATTATGCAGGGAATTCCATACAATTTTGTAACTGTCCACACACACTATTTATTTAATTAATTCGTATTATTCATTACGTAAATGAGTATTTTGAACAAATTAATGTTTTTCAAAAAATATTATAATGACCACGTACCTAACTAACATTATTATATCATTAAAAAACCATATTACCTCACGCACAAGGAAAACTGTCCAGCAATCGTTTTTCCCTTCACGTACTTCGCCATGATGCGGTAAAATAATCCAATTATCCTGTTGTCAGGCAGCGGCTTAAACGGACTATTATCTCATTTGCTGACGACTAACATTCATAAAAACCAACGTAAATAAATCCTCAGCATCCCTATAAAATATATCTACACAGAGATCAAAATTATACTGGTTGTTAACGAGTATTGCAATGCACAGTTGCCATCTTGCGGAATTCTCTAGACACTAATTTAAATTAAACTCATTAACTAATTTAGAATTTGAGGTTAGCTGCGCGACACTTTGACTCGGCTACAAATTGGTAGGCTAAAAGACTTAAGTGGTATTATCGATGTAAAGTGAGTTGCAAATAATATTACATTTTTTTCATCACACTCGCTCTTAAACGGTGTTATTACGTGCCTGCATACTGATACGTAATGAGCTATTTTACCGCCTTAGGGCGGTAACGTGAAACCTGGGTGGGGCCTTCAACCACCTGTCAAAAATGACAAGATGACGGACGAAGGATCGAAATGTCAGCGTAGGTATTTCAATACATTTCGTTTGAAATTTGGTTAATATTTCGCGGTTTTGATTATATTATCACGGGCGGCTGAAGGATTACAAACTCGAGTTGTTAAAGCCCTTTGCCTTCAGCGTCGGGCCTCAAACAGCCTCACGTTCGTGATCCTTCACTTTCCGCCCTCAATACACAATGTACTATTGAAGCGCTGGTGGCCTAGCGGTAAGAGCGTGCGACTTTCGATCCGGAGGTCGCGGGTTCGAACCCCGGCGCTCACCAATGAGGTTTTCGGAACTTATGTGCGAAATGTCATTTTATATTTGCCAGTCGCTTTTCGGTGAAGGAAAACATCGTGAGGAAAACGGACTAATTCCAGCAAGGCCTAGTTACCCTTCGAGTTGGAAGGTCAGATGGCAGTCGCTTTCGTAAAACTAGTGCCTACGCCAAATCTTGGGATTAGTTGTCAAAGCGGACCCCAGGCTCCCATGAGCTGTGGATGATGAATACACGATGTACTAATTAAACACGCCTGCGCGGTTTATTTGTCTTATGCATCTACTTAAGTATTACACTGTATATTATGATCACTGGATTTTTAACCGCCTTCCAAATCTCAAAGGAAGGGGTTATCAAGTCGTCTGTGTTTTTTTTTTTAATGTTCCTCGATATCTCCGTCGTTACTAGACCGATTTTGAAAAATTGTTTTTCGATTGAATGTATATGCATACAGATTGGTCCCATTTTTCTCAGAACCCAGTTCTGATGATGGGTCCTGGAGAAATCGAGGGAACTCCTCAAATCTGAAAGGCATACATATGGTGATTTTTGTGTTTTTAAAGGAACAGCATGCATTTACGTACGGAACAGTGACATTTGGTGCAGTGGAACTCCTGATGATGGTCAGAATGGAACTCCTCAAATCTGAACGGCACACTTATAGTGACTTTGGTATTTTTATAAGAACAGCATGCACTTACGTCCAGAACAGTGATATTTGGTGCAGTGGAATTGCTGATGATGGTCAGAACGGAACTCCTCAAATCTGAACGGCACACTTATAGTGACTTTGGTATTTTTATAAGAACAGCATGCACTTACGTCCAGAACAGTGACATTTGGTGCAGTGGAACTGCTGATGAAGAGTGAGCCGCCCCTGGTTAGAGTTCCGTTCTGATAATCATTCTCATCTGTAGGTAAGTACTTCAGAATCATCCAGATTTCAAAATTGGTTCAGAAATGACGGAGATATCGAATAACAAACATTAAAAAATATACAGACGAATTGATAACATAATCCAACATTTGAAAGTATTTATCACCAGAACCCCAAAGGAAGGCGGTTTTTTTTTTCTTAAAAATTATCTTATGATAATAATGCAAAGGTCTACTTTAAGGACGCACGGCACACCAAAACAAAGTGTATCAAAAGTTTTTTTGCCACTTCTGACGACGTCTGCCACAGTCTGATCGCATCTAGTGATAAATGGCATAAAACTATAAAACAATGATTGTAATATCGATGGCAGACAATCGATTCTCGAACCGATTACGATTGTAATCAGTCACGTTACGCGAGCGTTTCACGTTGATTACTTTTACACATCATTAACTTCGACACTGTTATAATGGATGGCTAAAGTGGGCTCCCAAAGTTTTTTCGTCTTTTGGTCTGCCTTGAAACGCCTGTTGAATATAAAGTGATTTTTTTTCCTAAATTAGGTATATTTTAGTCTTGTACCTAATTAAGTTTAGTATCATGGAATCTTTAGCGTAGATTGTAGTGAAGGATTCTTGTGATACTCCGGCTAAAATGATACCTATGTACTTATTCATATTTTTCAAAATGATATGTTTTGTAGTGTAGGTAAAATATTTTTTTAGTGGACCACTGGATTTTCGTGCATGAATTAGATTTCGGTGTAGTGTCATTACTTTATAATCAATACTTTAATTTGTGCAATACGGTTTCTAGCTTTGGACGTCTTAAGCATTATGACAACTTTATAAAGTACGAGTAGTAAGTAACATTTTATTTATTCCGAAAAATAAATGAAATATTTTCTTAACTACTTAAATCCTTTGATTTGAGCCACATTTAAAATAGGTAGTCGATATAAAAGGTAATAAAAATAAGAAAAACAAAAAAGTAGTCTTCAAAATCACCACCGAAATCACACCAAGTTGCTTACCAAAACATGAACACATACCCGTGACGAATCACCTGTTAAACTGTCACTGACTCCATCGGTCGTGTATGAAACAATACAAGTGGCTTGGAAGGCCAGACGAGTAGCGATAGACTAATTAGATACACTTATACTATCATGCTAAACATTTGTAGTTAGACGCGTGTACGTACACTCTGTACTTTTAACACAGATTATTTATCTATTTATTATTAATAAAATATCTACTATTAATAAGTTACGTAACAGATCCTTCACTTGCCCGCAAAACGACAAATACTTACGCTTTATTTAACTAGTACTATTAAGTTACTACGTATGGGCGGTTCACTCCGCGATTCTATCGCCGCGCTACAAGTACATGCTGGCGGCCGCGAGTTCGCGGCCTAATCAGGGGTGGCGCGCGTTCTCACGGAACGCACGTATGCACTTTCTATTGTTACTTTACGTTGCGAGTTTTTTTTAAGTTTTATATGCGAAATCCGCGTGTGAATGGCTAATGCTTAGTTAAATAGACATCATGAATAAAATAGGAGAATCTTACACAGATCTACTATTGATTAAGTCCCACGGAAACGTTCAATAAGGCTTGTGATGTTAGGACTTAAATAAATATAAAATACTGTATATATACCTAGAAAGTACCCAAGACTGGAATATAATAGTATAACATTTTATCTGAGTATTAATTCGTTTTAATCCATAGGCAACGCTATCGTCCGAAGCTGCGCACGTGCGGCTCGTTTCTTTGTTAGAATTTTGTAGGCATTTAAAAGGCGGCATTTCGTGAACATCAAAGCAGTGGGCCTTCTGTACTAGTACTAATATATATTCTGTGGTAAAATTCAGAAAAATAGATAGTAGGTACGTGCCGTGCTACGGGATTATAAGTACACAGGCGGGCGCGTGGCGCCTCTCGTATCGGCCACTAAGTGGCCTTGTTGCCCCGAGGCAACTGCTAGCGGCTAGGTATTTAAAGCGCGACCGCGAGCGAGTGACGTAGGCCTTCTTTTAGGTACGTAAAACAGGTTAACAAATAATTTTCGGGTAGTTACAACATATTTTGTAGGTTAACTAACCAAATACAAAAATCAAGTAGATCTGTCACTGAGCGACCTTTTAACCTTCTTTATTTGGTCGAGTACCTAATGTTTTAATTTACCCTCAAGTGGCTTAAGGAGTCTTTTGAAGGTAGACTTTGTTTATATTTATTTAAATACTAAAGATACAGACTATACAGGGTGTAATCGTTAATTAAGTGTGGCCAGGCCATAATTCCGTAAATATAACAGATATCAGAAATATTCCACTGGACATCGAACGTGCGTTACCCAAAGAGTAAAATTACATAAAAAACTTTTTTTTTTAAATAAAAGCAGTAATATTATAAATAATAAGATAAAACACTCCCACACATTTAATATGACGACTTACAGCGTCAAAGAATGTCGGGTGTCGAAAGAGATAAAACTGTTTGAGATTTGTTATTTGTAAGAATACATTGTATTAAAATTATAAAACTACCGTTTATGAAATAATTAATCTAACACTTATTTTTAAAACGGCTTACCTATTAAATGTATGGAATTAACCTAACCTGACCTAACATACATTATCTAACTTATCCGTTAAATTGCAATGCCCCTACCGAAGCTTGCCCTAATTACGAGTATAAACTGGTTAAGCGTAGTTTTCACTGCAGAAGCCGACTAAATTTTAACCCCCTTATTCATGGTTATCGTATGTCCCTTTCCGATTTATTGGTGTGATAGAAAGGGACAAACGAACTGTATCAGCTTGATAACTTTAGTGAATGTTATAATAATAAGGGGGTAATTGACAATTTTGTATAATTTAGCAACTTCTTCTTCCTCAGTTCCTCATGGCTGAGGGTCGCGACCACATGAGGTTGTTATTTTGCGCACCAAAGCTCTCCGTTGATCACGGTCTTCTACAGTCCTAATAATATGCGCCTGTGTTAATCCCTGGCAGGCCTCCTTAGCGTTGTCCACCCAGCGGGTTGGTGGATGACCACATCTCCACATTTAGCAACAATTGCGACATCTTTAGCTTAATCTGGGCCATTTTTTTTAAAGTTGTCCACCCCACTTTTTTTTGGATTTGGATATTTTTAGGTGGTTTCCACTCAGAATCGCGAGCTCTTTCAATTCTAATTTCTAATAGGAAAAAAAAGTGTCCCAAGGTTTTTGGCGGTAACGGAATGGAAGGTTCGAAAAAATGTAGGTATGGGAATCTTGGAACATTTTTTTTCTCCTATCAGGATCGAAAGACCTCGCGATTCTGAGTAATAATCGCGTAAAAAATACCCATGTTACAAAAAAGTGGGGTGGACAACTTTGAAAAAAAAAAATGGCCCATCTGGCATAAGCGAAAGTGGAACTTAAATATCTTATCGCGTGTGCAATAGACTACCTTTTTAAATTAATTAATTCGGTTAGAATTAAAAAACTTGGGTTTAATCAGAGACGAGAAAAAGACGTGCCTCTTCTTTGCCTACAGCTTGAGTCTTTTCTGGACAAAAAATCGCTATGAAGACATTTGTAGGTACAGTTACAGTGGAAACCTGCCTTTAGATAGCTGCACATCGATAAAGACGGCCACTATGTTTCCACTACACGCTTTTGATTACTGTCTAGGTCGGAAATAAGGCGCGTCTGAGTATTCTCTTAGTTTAAAAAAATTACTAAAGAAAATATTTTGAATGATGCCGTATTTGACTTGACCTTAATTGAAAGAAAATTAGGTATATTTTGCTTTAAAATGGCACATACCTTTCCTCTTTCCTCCTCCTCTTTGGTAATATTTACTACCCGAGACTGGCATTTTCACATCAAAAATACACAAGGGTACATTGGGGTAATTTCGAAAGTCATAAAAATCGCCATTATTTCCATGATATCAAGATTCCCCTTTCGAAATTAGGCCACCATTTCTGAGCTTCGAAATTATCCTAATGCATCCTATAGGTATGTACAATACCCAAAGTACCTAAATTTATTTAAATAGACTGGCTAAAACAGCACCTATAAATCAGGATACAACAGCCTTGAGCTAAATCCTTCCTTTCCGAACTAGATGTCTACTCAAGTTCTAGTAGGTCTAACTTAACCTAATCTCCAGAATAACTAAACCTTAGATTTCAAGCAACTATGAACATTTCTGGGTGGAAGTTGTACTGGTCCTTAGGTGTGAATATTTTACATTGTGCAAATGCTTGGCATAGACTATAAAGATGGTATTCGGTGGGACTCGTCGGCGGTAAAGATACGGTGTTAGTACCTACTACGACGGATTTTGTTGCTTGGCACACTAAACGTAACATCCGGTTTGGCGTACCGGGTAGTGACGTTGCCTGCTAGCTAAGCCGGGGTCCTGGGTTCGAATCCCGTTAAGAACATTTATTTGTGTGATGGGCACAGATATTTGTTCCTGTCATGTATATACAAGCCTTCTTGAGCTTATTGTCATGTGGGACTCAGTCAATCTGTGTAAAAAGTTCCTGTAATATTTATTTTATTATTTACTTAAAGTTTGTATTTATTTAAAATATCTGTGATTTATATTCTATCTCCTCAAATAGGTATTCCTTAACGAAATCTTTTTAAAGAACTGAATATGAATCGGGCGATAGGCTAGCAAATGCAATATCACAATTTTGTTTTCTTTCAAGTCCTGAATGGGTTCTGAAGCTTGAGCAGTTTTCTGTGCCTAACCGTTTTTGGGAATAAGGGCGTGAGTAGGTACCTATATGTAGGTATATTGGCATCCGACATTGCAATAAATGCACCAAACGTGCAATGAGAACAGGCACCGATTCATTAAATATTTCTAGAAGCTTCGATCGTTTCATAACTGCATGCTTTCAGGTCATTCTCGCAACAAGAGGCTACGGACTCACACTAGTTGACTGGAAGATATTTCTCTCTACGAAGGAACCACAAGTGAGTAAATCACAGTTACATAATATAGAAAGACATATATGCAAACAAACTTTAGGCATACTCAATACTCGTACTCACACACTACCCAACTGTTCTCAAGAAAACACAATCCTGGACTCGTACTTAATAAGTACATAATACCATATTTTGCACGGCTGCACGGTACATTATCATTTTCTACAACCGAAATGGCAAGCGAGCAGATGACTCGCCTGATGGTAAGCAGTATCCGTAGTCAATGGACGCCTGCAACTCTGCATGCGCGTTGCCGACCCCTAACACGACACTCTCGTTGAGCTCTGTCAACCTTACCGGTAGATAATAATAATATTGTAAGGTGTAGTTTTCTGCAAATATTACTATATGTTAATATTCATTATAAATATAAAATTTATAATAAACTGATCATTTGATAATAAACTAATTTGAATTCAATGTCGGAACTGGTGCCATAGCCGAATAGCATTTCTACTACGCGAAACGAAAACGAAATGCCGCGAAAGGTACTCTGGCTCTTGCGCGCCAATACGCAAGAGCGATAGACATAGATATCTACGAGCGTCGTATTGGCGCGACAAAGCCAGACTACCTGTCACGGCGTTTCGTTTTCGTTTCGCGTCGCAGAAATGCCATTCAGCTACGGCACCTGGCCCCGTAGCCGAATGGCATTTCTCCGACGCCAAACGAAAGCGATACGCCGCTGGCTCTGTCGCGCCAATACGCAAGCGCGATAGAGATAGATATCTACTAGCGCTTCGTTTCGTGAGCGTTTCGTGAGCGATTGTGCCATTCGGCTAGCCACCCAGTAAACTTGCCTGTCGCCGATGGCGTAGATAAGAAAATAATACACATTCTAAATTTAACGATTACATTTTAATTATAGAATATAGATTTGTCATCGTTGTTGTAAACTTTGACGAGATTATTTTTTAAAGATAAATAGTTATTTGTTATACAAGAGTGCAAAGTTGTATTTTAACGCCGAGTGTGGAATTGAAAAACGAGGAAGCGAAAGGATTCTATAGTTGAACCACGAGCGAAGCGAGTGGTTCTAGAATAGAATCCTGAGCTTGCGAGTTTTTCAATACACGAGAAGTAAAATACATTTGCACTCGATTGTAACACAAAACTTTTCCTCTCACTATAGCGAGGAAAGTACAACGCATAAAACGCGTTTATCACTGCTTCCAGTAGTTCCACAGGTGGTAAAACATCATCATCACTATATTAACCCATTTTTATCAATTTTAAAGCAGAAAATTTGCCTCCATTCAAGGTCAAATTACTTTATCCACTAGTGTATAAAATGCGTTTTTACCGGCTGGTATTAAAGGACAAAACACGTGTTTCCGAGCTAGTAAGGGGAAAAATACGTTTTCACCACACCAACGGGTAAAGGCTT
Source organism: Leguminivora glycinivorella (assembly GCF_023078275.1). Classification (NCBI taxonomy): domain Eukaryota; kingdom Metazoa; phylum Arthropoda; class Insecta; order Lepidoptera; family Tortricidae; genus Leguminivora; species Leguminivora glycinivorella. The sequence continues at coordinate 18,053,088 of NC_062984.1, forward strand.
ACTTTGCTATTCGAAAACAGATAGCAAAACTGCATTTTACCCACAAGAGAGCAAAGTAATTTCATACAAATTTCTACTATTATATGTCTTAAGCTGGCTGGCAGATTTTATGTATAAATCATGATTTTGAATAATAAATATTGAATAAATTGACGGATTTGATTTAGTTTGATGTTTTATAATCAATATTTTGTTCATTGGTGTGGTAAAAAAAATTGTGTTTCACTCGGTGGCAAAGTTTGTTTAACCTTCGTGCCTTGAAACCCTCGCAACGCTCAAGATTCCACTTTTTGAACACTCGCTACGCTCGCGGTTCAATATTGGAATCTTTCACTAGCTCGGGTATCAATATTGGTACGTGCGGTTAAACAACGACTTTGCGCCCTTGTGAAACAAATAGGTAACTATTTTTCATGACGCTCATAAACACGCACGTACATGTACTTGTACACACAAGAATAGAACAAAAAAAAACAGAGAACAGGCCCCGTAGCCGAATGGCATTTCTCCGACGCCAAACGAAAGCGATACGCCGCTGGCTCTGTCGCGCCAATACGCAAGCGCGATAGAGATAGATATCTACTAGCGCTTCGTTTCGTGAGCGTTTCGTGAGCGTTTGTGCCATTCGGCTAGCCACCCAGGGCCCCGTAGCCGAATGGCATTTCTCCGACGCCAAACGAAAGCGATACGCCGCTGGCTCTGTCGCGCCAATACGCAAGCGCGATAGAGATAGATATCTACTAGCGCTTCGTTTCGTGAGCGTTTCGTGAGCGTTTGTGCCATTCGGCTAGCCACCCAGGGCCCCGTAGCCGAATGGCATTTCTCCGACGCCAAACGAAAGCGATACGCCGCTGGCTCTGTCGCGCCAATACGCAAGCGCGATAGAGATAGATATCTACTAGCGCTTCGTTTCGTGAGCGTTTCGTGAGCGATTGTGCCATTCGGCTAGCCACCCAGAACATTATTCGCTTCCTACTATTCCTACTATACCTTCCTACTATACCTGTGAATTTAGTTAAAATCCATTCCATTTACCGTCACCGATTTCTGGTGTTGTCGTCGAGTGGTGGTTTTATCATTCAAAATATCACGTTTCTAAATATTCCATCTCCAGTCCGCTTCATTCTATCAGCGACAGATTTCTGATCAACAATCTTCAAATCATATGCCCAGCCAATCCAAGCGAAAAAGTCAATGAAGGCCTTTGAGAAATTAAGCCAACTACCAAACTCCGCAGCTCTATAATCCCAGGGGAAAACGTGGTGGTAGTTGTGAGAACCTTCGCCAAGAGTCATCAACATTACAGACAGGTTCTCCGTGGCCATAACCTTTTTGTCATAAGGTCTATATCCAAACATGTGTGATGCGCTGTTTATCAAACAAGTATAGTTCAAGCTAAGAATGAACCGCAAAATATTTACATGGAAGGCGACTTTGAAGGTTTCATTCCAAAAATACATGGGGATGGCGGTGGGTATTATGTAGCCTATTAGAACAAATACTGGTAACGCGTATCTGGAATTAAAAAAGTTATAATTAACGAAATAAGTTAAAATCTTGGGCATTGAGTACCTAATTTAAGGTCTTTAAAGTAATTTATTTGACTGTACTTAAGTAGCCGTTTTGCGTCAGTAATAAAGCGAAATTCGAAATTTCTCTTGCGACACTTTACTTACCTTTTTTGAAACGCTAACAAAGGGTTGCCCAATATATCAGACATGTCTATATCTTTTCCTCGCCTTTTGACTTCAGGATGTTTATGGACGAATGCGTGGCCGATGTGTGAGTAAAAAAATCCCCTGGTAGCATTATGCGGATCGGCATCGGTGTCACTATAGCGGTGGTGTATTCGATGGTCCCGAACCCAAGTATAAACGGAGTTCTGACCACCCAGCGTTTGAAGGATCACCAGGATTATTTCCAGCGGTACCTTAGCCTTGAAACTCTTGTGGGACCAGAGACGATGAGCTCCGCAAAAGTTGCCTAGGGTTGACAGCTCGGTCATAATAGCAGCTGAAAAGAATTGACGAGCAATGTTATGAGAATAATTTTTAAGAAAAAAAAAACCGTCGCCTTTCGGGTTCTGGTGAGCTTTCACACTTTTGTAGCTTTACTTGCGAATGTTGGATTACGTAGAAATGTGTAAGTATTTTTTTAAAACTGCTTTTAATGCTTTAATTATTAGATGGCAACACAAATGAATATACGTATAACGTTAAGGTTTGAGGAGTTTCCTCAATTCCTCATGAATCCGATTATATTATAAGAAATCGAAGCTTGACAAACTTTGACTTGAAAACTCAATATGCTTAACAAACATAACTAAATAAATGTCACTGTTCTGAACTTAAATGCATGCTTTTCTTACAAAAATACCAAAGTCACTATAAGCGCTGGCGGCCTAGCGGTAAGAGCGTGCGACTTTCGATCCGGAGGTCAAGGGTTCGAACCCGGCTCGTACCAATGAGTTTTTCTGAACTTATATACGAAATGTCATTTGATATTTGCCAGTCGCTTTTCGGTGAAGGAAAACATCGTGAGGAAACCGGACTAATTCCAATAAGGCCTAGTTACCCTTCGGGTTGGAAGGTCAGATGGCAGTCGCTTTCGTAAAAACTAGTGCCTACGCCAAATCTTGGGATTAGTTGTCAAAGCGGACCCCAGGCTCCCATGAGCCGTGGCAAATGCCGGGATAACGCAAGGAGGATGAAACTATAAGCGTGCCGTTCAGATTTGAGGAGTTCGGTTCTGACCATCATCAGCAGTTCCACTGTACCAAATGTCACTGTTCTAGACGTAAGCGCATGCTGTTCTTATAAAAATGGCAAAGTCACTATAAGCGTGCCGTTCAGATTTGAGGAGTTCGGTTCTGACCATCATCAGCAATTCCACTGCACCAAATGTCACTGTTCTGGACGAAAGTGCATGCTGTTCTTATAAAAATACCAAAGTCACTATAAGCGTGCCGTTCAGATTTGAGGAGTTTGGTTCTGGCCATCATCAGCAGTTCCACTGCACCAAATGTCACTGTTCTGGACGAAAGTGCATGCTGTTCTTATAAAAATACCAAAGTCACTATAAGCGTGCCGTTCAGATTTGAGGAGTTCGGTTCTGACCATCATCAGCAATTCCACTGCACCAAATGTCACTGTTCTGGACGAAAGTGCATGCTGTTCTTATAAAAATACCAAAGTCACTATAAGCGTGCCGTTCAGATTTGAAGAGTTCCGTTCTGGCCATCATCAGCAGTTCCACTGCACCAAATGTCACTGTTCCGTACCTAAATGCATGCTGTTCCTTTAAAAACACAAAAATCACCACATGTATGCCTTTCAGATTCGAGGAGTTCCCTCGATTTCTCCAGGATCCCATCATCACAACTGGGTTCTGAGAAAAATGGGACCAATCTGTATGCATATACATTCAATCAAAAAAAAATTTTCAAAATCGGTCCAGTAACGACGGAGATATCGAGGAACAAACATTAAAAAAAAAAAAAAACATACAGACGACTTGATAACCGTCCTTCTTGAGAGATATGAGGCGACGGTTAAAAAATGGATTCATTTGTGAAATCAGTTATGAAAATGTATTTTTTGTTTGAAATTACTTGGAGCGAAACAGTTACCGTAAAAGACAGTAGACCAACGAGCTGATGTGCAACAGAGGTAGAGTCCATAGACAGCAGCTGTGTGCCAGTATAAAAATAGCACAACGGTAAAGTAAGAAATGTCGAACCGATGAGAGTCCGCCTGAGGTGCGACCAATTTCGGAAGGCCCCTTGGCTCTTTCTCGTCATTGGATTCGTCCTGGAACACGTTTGGCGTCATTTCAAAACTGAAAAAAAAAATTAAACCAACACATTCATTTATCCTGTTTTAACATTTTCGTAAAGCTAATAAATTAAACAAATACCGGAAAATTGAATTTTAAGTTTTTAGAAATCCGTAACGGGATTTAAAAGGGGGTGAATGTTTTATGGGGTTCATTTTTAATTTAGCAATTTAAAATAAAATTAGAAACTTGCAACTTCGTAAATAATACTACCTACATTATAATGGAAGGGAAACAGTTTTAATAGTTTTTGATTTTTATCCCCTAAAAGGAATGAAATTTGTATTATAACAAATTAATTATTTTTTCAACTAAGAATTTAAAACTTTCGTAGTTATATCAAAGGTAAGTTTTTGCATCGTTATCGAACGTTTAATCCCTACGGGGTGAAAAAAGGAATTTGTAAAGAAATTATTTACATGTACGAAAAATGGTAACAAAATAAGAAAAAATCGTAAGGGACAATTTTTTTAACTACTAGGATTGAAAAAACTAGTGATTCTGAGTAGAAATACCATTTTTTTTTTCAAAAATATCACATTTCATAAAAGTGGCGAAAAAAAAAAGAAATGCTCAGATATGAAATTAATACACGCGAACAAAGTTGTAAGCTACAGCTATTATAGTCTAGAAAGTTAAGACAGAGATTTAAAATTAGAGACAAGAAAATTGTACACATTTTCTTACCTAATTGGAAGACAACACGGTCGCACGTACGACATTTGACTTATGACAAAATGTGTACTAGGATACCGCTTATTTCATATTGTTGACGTATTTAAGTAGGTACACATCTGAATTTTTACGCACAGGAAGTTCTTTTTTTTAATGTTTTAATTATTTAACAGATGATTATAAGTAAATTTTTGAACAGCTTAGCTATCTCTACATGAATCAAAGTAAAAGAATCTGTTTAATACCTATACAATAAATACTTATAATCATCACATAACAATTTCTTCGATAATCGTGTTATACTGTATTATTTGATGCTTCATATGGGATGAATTCTCATGTTTACGAAATAATTTCAATTCATTTAATACAATATAATCTTTATTGCACACCTCAACCTCTAGCACGAGAAACAAATCTTATCTGCATGTTCTGAAGATGTCTCTTTAAAGCGATTAAAAGGCTTTAAAGAGGCATCTTCAAAACATTTCTTTTCTCCTATAAGATCAGAATTCCCAACTGTAAAAATAAAATCAATACAATGAAAAGTTTTATATATATTTAATATTTTAATAGTTTTGTGTATTGTTACGGGAAAATAAAGAATATCAATTCTGTTGACAAAAAAATCACATTGCGGGAGTGGTCATTTAATTATAAAAAACCGGCCAAGAGCGTGTCGGGCCACGCTCAGTGTAGGGTTCCGTAGTTTTCCGTATTTTTCTCAAAAACTACTGAACCTAGCAAGTTCAAAACAATTTTCCTAGAAAGTCTTTATAAAGTTCTTACTTTGTGATTTTTTTCATATTTTTTAAACATATGGTTCAAAAGTTAGAGGGGGGGGGCGCACTTTTTTTTCCTTTAGGAGCGATTATTTCCGAAAATATTCATATTATCAAAAAACGATCTTAGTAAACCTTTATTCATTTTTAAATACCTATCCAACAATATATCACACGTTGGGGTTGGAATGAAAAAAATATCAGCCCCCACTTTACATGTAGGGGGGGTACCCTAATAAAACATTTTTTTCCATTTTTTATTTTTGCACTTTGTCGGCGTGATTGAAATACATATTGGTACCAAATTTCAGCTTTCTAGTGCTAACGGTTACTGAGATTATCCGCGGACGGACGGACGGACGGACGGACGGACGGACGGACGGACGGACGGACGGACGGACGGACGGACGGACGGACGGACGGACAGACAGACATGGCGAAACTATAAGGGTTCCTAGTTGACTACGGAACCCTAAAAATATTGAGCAGCAATGTATTGCGTCAATTGCGGGGGCCTATTTGACATCTGGAAGACGCAGAACTAATTGACAGTTATTTCTTACGTCAAGTCAGCTTGAACAAAAATAAAGTAGCAATACACTGCGTGCTGAATTATTTATATGAGAACATTAAAGACGTCATGCTCCACGGCAGCGCCACCTTAGCTTTGATGAACATAAACATATGGGAAAATATCTATATAAAGTCTATAAAATTCTAGACTAGTTAAAAAAATATCTATGTTTCTAGTTTCGTCGTGAGCTCTTATACATTGTGGCGCTGCTGTAGAGCATACTCCACAGCAGCGCCACCATAAAATATCAATTACTGCATATGGTACAGGCACGTATATGGCTTCAAATAATTCTATAACAATTCTATATTGACCTTGCTTACGAAATCCCTACTTTTATTTTGCATTTAGGAAAATACGATGCCACAAACCTTTTGTAAGAAATAATTATCGCAGCGCCTTATTGAAAATCTCGGCAAAATTGTTAGTGTGTTTGCCTTGATATTTTATTAAGGCGCTGCGATAATTATTTGTTATAAAAGATTTGTGGCATCGTATTTTCCTACAAGCAAAATAAAAGTAGGGATTTTGTAAGCTAGGCCAATATAGAATTGTTATAGAATTATTTGAAGCCATATACGTGCCTGTACCATATGCAGTAATTGATATTTTATGGTGGCGCTGCTGTGGAGTATGCTCTACAGCAGCGCCACAATGTATAAGAGCTCACGCCGAAACTAGAAACATAGATATTTTTTTAACTAGTCTATAATTTTATAGACTTTATATAGATATTTTCCCATATGTTTATGTTCATCAAAGCTAAGGTGGCGCTGCCGTGGAGCATGACGTCATTAAAGTAGCACGTTTTAATTAGTAGGATTATTAGGTTTAATTAATATTTGATAGGATTTAAGTCGATAAAATGTGATTGTTATTTAGTATTAATCCAAATGGTTTATTGAATTGTTATCTATAAATTGTATATAATGGAATTTCTGACACAATGATTCTATTGTTTGAAGAATAAAAAAATTAAATTAATGTAATATGTTCCTTGGGGCTTATGCTATTAACTCTTTAAATATGCGGTAATATCAAAAATACACACTGTTAATATTAATTTTCACAAGGCTTTCATGGTGGTTTGAGATGTAGTGTGAAACCAAACCAAGCAGGCAAGCATGGTCGCGTGATAAATGATAAAACATCTGGCCGTCCCTATCGCACTTACTAATAGTGCGATAGGGACGGCCTGATATTTTATCGTCTATCGGGCGACCATGCTACCCGTGCAAGTTGTTTATTTTGTCAGTGTCAGCTATGTAATGGCATTACATGTATTAAAAAATAAAGATATATAATTATCACCCCATGGCAGCCACCCAAACGTAAAAAAAATAACTTTTAAGAAAAAAAAACCGTCGCCTTTTGGGTTCTGGTGAAAGCTACTTGCGAATGTTAGATTATGTAGAAATGTGTAGGTATTTTTTAAAACTGCTTTTAATGCTTTAATTGTTAGATGGCAACACAAATGAATATACGTATAACGTTAAGGTTTGAGGAGTTTCCTCAATTCCTCATGAATCCGATTATAAGAAATCGAAGTTTGACAAACTTTGACTTGAAAACTCAATATGCTTAACAAACATAACTAAATAAATGTCACTGTTCTGAACTTAAATGCATGCTTTTCTTACAAAAATACCAAAGTCACTATGAGTGTGCCGTTCAGATTTGAGGAGTTTGGTTCTGACCATCATCAGCAGTTCCACTGCACCAAATATCACTGTTCTGGACGTAAGAGCGTGCTGTTCTTATAAGAATACCAAAGTCACTATAAGTGTGCCGTTCAGATTTGAGGAGTTCGGTTCTGACCATCATCAGCAGTTCAACAACTTATTAAAGAATAAAGTCAGCCACTTCCAACCATCCGCTTTCAGAACCTTCCATACTTCCACTGGTATATCATCTGGCTCTACCGCTTTGCCATTCTTCATTGCCACTGCCATTTTTACTTCTTCTACAGTAATCTCTTTCACCATACCTATGTTACTTTTAGCATTATCTAGCACACCTGTCCAGTCATTCTCTTCATTCATAAGTTTATTGAAATAGTTCTTCCAGCGTTCTCTTATGCTCTTGTCATCCGTCAAAATCTTTCCTGCTTCACCTTTCATACATTTCATGTGATTGATATCTCTTGCATTCCTCTCCCGCTCTCTTGCTATTCTGTAAAGGTCTTTTTGGCCTCGTGGGCTTTCCAAACGGTTGTACAGCTTATCTTGGACCTTGGCCCTCGCGATTGCAACTGCTTTCTTGGCCTTCTTTTCTCTTTTGCACCAAAATGTTCGACAATTAATGGACTGTATGGGGGCGAAAAGGGGAAAACGATAGAGTGAAATTTAGGGCCGAGTCAGCAAGGAAGTTGGTATGGGATGAAAGATGATAAATGTGATGTTAGACGACTAGTGTGAAATAAGTGTAAGCGAAGTTTACCTTACAGTCCGGGAATGTGAGGACTGAGTCGTTGGTCGCGCTGTAGGCCCGCTGGCGGTGATTTCAGCTCCTTGTCGGAAGCTAGAGGAAGCGTAAAACCGTTACCTTCGAGCTTTCAACTTAGACCTTCGACGTTCTCTCCACGGATGATCCTGGCGCTCTCCGATACACAACACTGATTAAAATGATGTTAAACTACGGGTGATGGTGCTTTCAATAACTTAATGCGAAAAATAGCGAGACTAGCTATGAGGTGATAGTGACTGTCCGAGAATCTGTTGCGCACTGGCTCTGTCAATTGCATGACAAAGCAACCGTTTTTTTTAGTATTCGAATTTCAACTGTGACAAAGTGTTGCCACAGTTAACATGAAAAAATATCCGAAAAATGATGGGCAAAACTGAACATTCCGCCCACCAAAATACACTAGTATTTTGACGTAGTGCAAGAAAGAAAAAAAAATAAAAAAATAAATAGCGAAAACGATACGGATACAAAAAGATTAAAATTGAACGAGAAAATAGACGACACAATTGAACCGCTTTAGAGCAGCAGCTACGCCGGCAATGGGCACAGCTTGACCACAGGCCGTTTGTACAACCCTGTGGCAGTGCGCACGGAAACCACACGACAGATTCCATCGGATCCGGGGTGTGTCTCGACGATGCGACCCAGGGGCCATTTCATTGGGCTCGTCTGCTCGTTTATGACGAGCACGAGTGCTCCGACCTGGATGTTAAACTCTTTGTCGTGCCACTTCATCCTATGTTGGAGAGTATGCATGTACTCCTTAGACCATTTGCTCCAGAAGTCTTGGTGCATTTTCTGCAGCAGCTTCCAGCGTTGGAGAGGGCCAACCCGGACGTCTGCCAGATCCTCCTCAGGCACGACCGACAGGGGTTCTGTGGTCAAGAAATGACCCGGAGTCAAGGCTGAAAAGTCATTAGGGTCGGAGCTGAGAGGAGTGAGTGGCCTTGAGTTCAGCAAAGCCTCGACCTGAGTTGAGACCGTCGAAAACTCCTCGTTGCGATGAGGCGACGGTTAAAAATACGAGTATGTACCAAAAAGTTTATAGGTAGCTTTTACCCGCGGCTTCGCCCGCGTAATAAAAGTATTCATTAAGATTTTCATTTGGATCCTTAGGTTTCTCTGTAGGTATATTTATCTGCGATTATTTCGATTGCACATAATACTTTTGCTTGCAATGATTGTAGAAATATTACACATCGACCACAGCGTAGGTAATTCTATATACGCTGGGGAAACATTTATAAACATCCCACATAGCCCGTATTTCGACACTATGATCGGTGGGTAAAAAGTACTTTTTTCTATTATCCCTTAAAATTTTTTACATTTTGCTTATACTTATCGCAAACGTAATCTTCAAGCAAGCAAACAACGATCGTCTTAGAGCACATTGATTGTAAGAGACCGCCGACCGATTATCCGTATCCCTCTAACGATACCCATATTATCCGTATCCGTATCCGTATCGCTATCGCTATCGCTATCGCTATCGCTATCGCTGCCGCTGCCGCTGCCGCTGCCGCTGCCGCTGCCGCTGCCGCTGCCGCTGCCGCTGCCGCTGCCGCTGCCGCTGCCGCTGCCGCTGCCGCTGCCGCTGCCGCTGCCGCTGCCGCTGCCGCTGCCGCTGCCGCTGCCGCTGCCGCTGCCGCTGCCGCTGCCGCTGCCGCTGCCCTGTCCCTGTCCCTGTCCCTATCCCAATCCCTAACCCTATCCCTATCCCTATCCCTATCCCTATCCCTATCCCTATCCCTATCCCTATCCCTATCCCTATCCCTATCCCTATCCCTATCCCTATCCGTTATCAAGATGTTCAATGATTTCTTATCAAGTGCTAAAATATAAAGTTTCATGGTTTTATCTTTTAAAATTAAGAAATCCCATACAAACTTTCAACCTCTTTTTCAACCCCTTCATCCCTTTTTTTCGAAATAAAAAGTAGCCTATGTTCTGTCTCAGAGTCTAAAGATTGTCTGTTCCAAATTTCATCAAAATCGGTTGCGTGGTTTAAGCGGGAAAGCGTAACAGACAGACAGACAGACAGAGTTACTTTCGCATTTATAATATTAGTATGGATGAAATATTGGAAAACATTTTAATCAACTATAGTTAACTGGTTTACGGCAAACAATCTACTTTTGAACGCCAAGAAAACCAAATGCATCAAGTTTGCGTTACCTAACGTCAAGCAGATAAATAACAGCAAAATCCAAATAAAAGGTGATACGCTGGAGTTTGAAGACCAAACTGTTTTCCTGGGAGTCACTTTAGACTCAAAACTGCAATGGCACGCACATATTGCTACTTTAGCTAACAAACTTAGTTCAGCTGCCTACGCAGTAAGGAGAATCCGACAGCTAACAAACGTAGAGACGGCCAGGCTGGTATACTTTGGTTACTTCCATAGTGTTATGTCGTATGGAATTCTGTTATGGGGTAAAGCCGCAGATATTCAGACGATATTTGTGCTGCAAAAGCGAGCTGTACGTTCCATATATGGACTGGGCGCTCGAGCTTCCCTAAGAGAGAAATTCAAAGAGGTGAACATTCTTACCGTTGCCTCTCAGTACATACTTGAGAATATTATGTATGCTAGGAAAAACATCCATGAATACAAGCTTAACAGTGATATCCATAACTATAACATTCTTACCGTTGCCTCTCAGTACATACTTGAGAATATTATGTATGCTAGGAAAAACATCCATGAATACAAGCTTAACAGTGATATCCATAACTATAACACTAGAAACAAACATAAACTTGCCGTGCCCTTCCACCGTCTCCGTAAGGTTAGTACGTCTTTCGTTGGGAACTGTACACGTTTTTATAACAAAATCCCCATTGATGTAGTGAACTTGCCACTCGGCAAATTTAAGTCACATGTTAAGCGCTGTTTGCTAGGTAAAGCTTACTATACGGTAAATGATTTTATAGATGATAAACTAGTTTTTTAAAGGTGCGCGGGGCCCGAGGGCCCCGCGGTGTTCTTTTTTTGTTTTGCTTTATTGTTTTTTTGCTTTTGCTTTTTGTTTTTTGCTTTTGCTTTTGCTTTTTGTTTTTGAGTTATGCTTATGCTTTTTGTTTTTGAGCTATGCTTGTTTGCTTTTTTGCTTTAGCCTTTGCGTGCTTGGGAGCACTCTCTGCCCGCAGCTCGGCCTGCGGCCTCGCGTGCTTGGGAGCCTGTCAGACACGCTCCGGGCCTTCGGCCCTCCGCGTAGTTACTGTGGGGGTTGTAGGGAAGTTGGAGCTTAAACACGACCCAATAGTAAAAGTGTCTTGAGAAGCTCACGACGGGCCTGCGGCCTGCGGCCTCCGGCCCGTCGTTTCGCTTCTCTAAGACACTTTTACTATTGGGTCGTGTTTAAGCTCCAACTTCCCGGTCCGCCGGCGAGCCGATCAGGGACGCTCCGGGCCTTCGGCCCTACGCGGAGCTCGGCCTTCGGCCTTCGCTGGGTTTCGAAGCTCCGCGTCGGGCCTTCGGCCCGCCGCTTCGCTTGTTAAGATACTTTTTGTTATTGTTTCGCTTGGGATCACAGTCTGTACGCAGCTCGGTCTGCGGCCTTCGCGTGCTTGGGAGCACTCTCTGCCCGCAGCTCGGCCTGCGGCCTTCGCGTGCTTGGGAGTCTTTCAGACACGCTCCGGGCCTTCGGCCCTCCGCGTAGATACTGTGGGGGTTGTGGGGAAGTTGGAGCTTAAACACGCCCCAATAGTAAAAGTGTCTTGAGAAGCTCACGACGGGCCTGCGGCCTGCGGCCTCCGGCCCGTCGTTTCGCTTCTCTAAGACACTTTTACTATTGGGTCGTGTTTAAGCTCCAACTTCCCGGTCCGCCGGCGAGCCGATCAGGGACGCTCCGGGCCTTCGGCCCTACGCGGAGCTCGGCCTTCGGCCTTCGCTGGGTTTCGAAGCTCCGCGTCGGGCCTTCGGCCCGCCGCTTCGCTTGTTAAGATACTTTTTGTTATTGTTTTGCTTGGGAGCACAGTCTGTACGCAGCTCGGCCTGCGGCCTTCGCATGCTTGGGAGCACTCTGCCCGCAGCTCGGCCTGCGGCCTTCGCGTGCTTGGGAGCCTCTCAGACACGCTCCGGGCCTTCGGCCCTCCGCGTAGTTACTGTGGGATTTGTGGGGAAGTTGGAGCTTAAACACGACCCAATAGTAAAAGTGTCTTGAGAAGTTTCGCTTCTCTAAGTACTTCTCTCTTATTATTGGGTCGTGTTTAAACTCCAACTTCCCGGTCCGCCGGCGAGCCGATCAGGGACGCTCCGGGCCTTCGGCCCTACGCGGAGCTCGGCCTTCGGCCTTCGCTGGGTTTCGAAGCTCCGCGTCGGGCCTTTGGCCCGCCGCTTCGCTTATTTAGATAATTTTTGTTATTGTTTTCTTGGGAGCACAGTCTGCACGCAGCTCGGCCTGCGGCCTTCGCGTGCTTGGGAGCACTCTGCCCGCAGCTTGGCCTGCGGCCTTCGCGTACTTGGGAGCCTGTCAGACACGCTCCGGGCCTTCGGCCCTCCGCGTAGTTACTGTGGGGATTGCAGGATTTGTAGGGAAGTTGGACCTCCGGCCTGCGGCCTCCGGCCCGCCGCGTCGCTTTTTAGACACTTTTACTTATATTTTCTTGCTTGGGAGCACTGTCTGTACGCAGCTCGGAACTTGGACCGGAGCAATGACCGTCGGGCTGTAGAACGCTCCCTCAGGCTGGTAGGGAAATTTGACTTTGTCCCCTCTCGCCGCCGTTTTTGACTTTTCCAAAAATTTTTTTTCTCATTTCTATTTTTGGCCCCCGCTCTTACCACGTGCCAAATTTGAACGCGCTCGGACCGAAAATAAAAAAAAATTTCAAAGTCGGCCATTTTGAAATTTTGTAAATGCCATTCGATGTACCTCAGATAACTGTACAACATTAGTTTAAGCACTATTAACCTTTTTCCTACCGTTACGGAGCTATGGGGATTTAAAAAAAAAACCTCCATACAAACTGGTAGGGAAATTTGACTTTGTCCCCTCTCGCCACCGTTTTTGACTTTTCCGAATTTTTTTTTCTCATTTCTATTTTTGGCCCCCGTTCTTACCACGTGCCAAATTTGAACGCGCTCGGACCGAAAATAAAAAAAAAAATTTTTCAAAGTCGGCCATTTTGAAATTTTGTAAATGCCATTCGATGGACCTCAGATAACTGTACAATATTAGTTCAAGCACTATTAACCTTTTTCCTACCGTTACGGAGCTATGGGGATTTAAAAAAAGGACCTCCATACAAATTTCAATTGGCCTTCAAAGGGCGCCATTTTGAATTTTTCAAAATTTTCTTTTTGTATACTAATCTTGGGGTGGCTGTCTACTTGTGTGAAAAATTTCAGCGCGCTCGGACCATTTTGAAATTTTTCAAAAAAAAAAGTCGGCCATTTTGATTTTTTTTTAATGCCATTCGATGGACCTCGGGTGACTGTATAACATTTGTTTAAGCACTTTTCACTTCTTTGTACCGTTACGGAGATATGGTAATTAAAAGAAAAACCTCCATTCAAATTTCAATTGGCCCTCAAAGGCCGCCATTTTGAATTTTTCAAAATTTTCTTTTTGAATACTAATCTTAGCGCGACCGTCCACCCGTGTGCCAAATCTCAGCGCGCTAGGACCATTTTGAAAATTTTCAAAAAAAAAAGTCGGCCATTTTGAATTTTTTTTAATGCAACTTTTTTCTACTCGGATACCTGTATGACATTTGGTCGAGCACCCCCCGGCTATCTCTTACGGTTTAAAAGTTGCCATACAAAATAAAAGTGGCCAGTTTTCCCACATTTGTAGCACTTTTCAATTTTTTTTTATTTCATTCGAATCAAGGCCGCTTGGAGATTCTATGGCCAAAATTTGAGCTCTCCACGACAAACTTGAAAAATCGTCAAAAAAAAAAGTCGGCCATTTTGAAAAAAAAATGGAGGCGTCAAAAACTGCCCAGGGTCCTCTATGACATTTGGTCGAACACTCCCCGGCTAACTCCAGTCGTTTGGCCAGGCCGTCCAACATTTTTTTACCCGGAACCGGTAGACCGACGGTCTGATCTATCCGGGGTCGCAGGACCAAACTCTATACGACCACACCAAACACTGCCACCTTCAAATCCCCCTTCTGCCTATTTTTTGAAAAATGTCAGTCGGGCTGTAGCTTTATATTATATAGATAAAAATGCCTTTAAGCCAGTAGCTTGATTATGGTAGCAGAAGTTTGTAATACAACCGTACTAGTATCCAGTAAAAATGACACAGCATATTTTTTCTCATGTGATTGTATTGTATCATTAGTTATGTTAGTAGGACGCTTAGAGACCTTATACACCTCTAAGATTTTTGTTTTCATTTTATAGCGTAGTTATATAAAATTTATTTAAAGTATGATAGTACACTGACCCTTAGAGACCTTTACATCTCTAAGTCACGTTGAGCATGTAATTAGTTATGTATAGCTATACTAGGCATTGTTGCCCTCTTTAATGTCACCTACAAGCTTAATGTCGTGTCTCACTGTGTCGATTTTTCTTTTGTCAATTTGCTGTTAGCTTGAACATGTCATGCTCGCTTAAAAGTCTTTGCTTACGGTGGCGTGTTGATCGGGTCGCCACCTTCCCGAATGGAGGTTGAGGGAGGCGATGGCTGAGATACGCGTCATACTCGTGAACGGGTGCTGTTTGTGGAGACTGGTCTGTTCAAGCTTACCTGGGCCACATGTTTTGTTAGATTATTTAACTTTACTTTTGAGCGGATTGCGAGACACTACATTCGGTTCTTGTAAGAATTAAACTTAAGTAAGTAATGTCTTAAGGATGACACTAGAGACCGTCACGTTGTCGTTTAATTTAGTTAATTTTAGCTTTTGGACACTTAGAGACTTTATACATCTCTGAGATTTTGATTATATTTTATTTTAAAATAGATTCCTTACTTTAATGACCTTGTTGTCGTTTGATTAAGTTAATGTTAGTTTTTTGGACACTTAGAGACCTTATACATCTCTGAGATTTTGATTATATTTTTAAACTTAATTTGTAACCTTGATTGGCCCTTATTTGTAAACTTGATTTGTTCTTTAATGATTGACAACTAGAGACTTGTACATCTCTTGAAATGTGTAATTTAGCTGTTCATTTTCTGTATTTTTTTTGTATTATTTGACAAAGGTTTTTACTTTTAAATATTTTAATTTTATAAAATTTGACTCTTGGAGACGCTATACATCTCCATGGATTATTTGATTAAGTATAATATTTTTACTTGTAATATTCAGTCTTTTACAACTATTGAAGTATTATAGATTTCTTTTATCTTTGTATCTGTTTGCACTTTCTTTATGTATTGATTATAGTTAGTAATAATATGACATTTAGAGACTTTATACATCTCTAATTCTATATCAGTGTATAGCTACTTTGCTTATGATTAATATTTTTAGTTAATATTTCTATTAATTTCATTTGTTTAACTTTAATGAATACTCTGTAATGTTGACATGTAAAAGTGCCCCCGTGGCCTATTTGCTGAATAAATGATTTTGTATTTTGTATTTTGTATCATGCTGTACATAAGCAGTATACCATATTTTCAGATTTTTTTAGATACTTTTACGTACCCATTTTGTTTTGCTAGTTTTACGCAATGCTAATTATGGCCTTCAATGAGTATTGCATGGCAAGGTTTTCAAAGCCACCTTTAACCGCTCAGGTGTAAAATACATAAATATGTGGGTTTCTATGACGAAAAAGTTCAAATGTCTTGTTTTTAGTGTTTTTGAGTAATAGTCGCCTAATAATAGTTTAGTTGAAAGCTAACATTATATGGATCGCTTAAAGAAATACATCAAAATCAAAAACATTTTTTCCCCTCACTAACTCGGAAACACGTGTTTTGTCCTTTAATACCAGCGGGTAAAAACGCATTTTATCCACTAGTGGGTAAAGTAATTTGACCTTGAATTAAGTCAAATTAACTGCTTTAAAATTGAAAAAAGTAGGTGAATCTAGTAATAAAGATGATTTACCACCTGTGGAACTACTGGAAGCAGTGATAAACGCATTTTTTGCGTTGTAGTTTCCTCGCTATGGTGAGGGGAAAAGTTTTGTGTTACACTCGGGTGAAAATGTATTTTACTTCTCGTGTGTTAAAAAACAACTTTGCCCCCTTGTATAACAAATAACTATTTGAACAAGTAGGCCACAGGGGCACTTTTACATGTCAACAAATTTATGAACAATTATGAACATTGTGAAAAAAAAATACAAACTGATACAAATAAAAAATAACTTTAGAGTTGTAAAGACTCTCGATGTCACAACTAAAGATAATAAATAATTATACTTGACTTGATCTATGATCTCCAATAGTCAGAAACAAAATAAACAAACAAGGACCGAACAAAGTGCCTCAATGTAAACTAAACAGACGTCTATAGTTACGGAAACAGATACACAATACTTGTGTTAGCCTTTATTTTAAGTTACTTAATAATATCAAGATACTTAATTTTGTATAACGATTTTAACCTACTAAATATTAATATTGAGCAGAACCGATTAAATTTTTATTTTATCAAGAATATTATGAGTATAATGAGAGTTTGTAAGCGCTTTATAATGGTGTGTAGTCTATGATGTGTGCACTGCACACTAGTGCACACGCCGCGCCGTGACTCAGCACTTGTGCAAATGCCCGCGTGCGGCGTGTGCAATTGGGCGTGCACTTTCAACGCGGGTGCACAATCGTGCATGAAATCGTAAGCTTGTTACGGGATGTGTAAAAATGTGCAAATATAGGGGAGACTGGGGAGTTTTGATAATAGGGTAAACTTTTAGTAATATATACCTAAACCACCCAAAAAGTTTTCAGCAGAGAAAATTTTACTACCTATCCACGCATTTTATTTTATTAATCTTACTGTTAATTAATAAGATATTGTACCAAGCTACATTAGAGCAGCCCAGGGTGCGTAGCCGAATGGCATTTCTCCGACGCCAAACGAAAACGAAACGCCGCGCCAGTTAGACTGGCTCTGTCGCGCCAATACGCACGAGCGATAGAGATAGATCTACTAGCGTTTCGTTTCGTGAGCGTTTCGTGACCGTTTGTGCCATTCGGCTACGCACCCAGGCCAGCCGTAAATATGTCAGAATATGTAACTTTCTACATTTTCAACGTTCTAATCCCTCCTTACAAGCCGCCATCGCGATCGCGCCAAAATTGAATACAATCAATATTTTAAGTAGTCCACTTGACCCCATTGTCCTCGATCGAGATGGGGCATTGGGGCCGAAAGGCCGTCCAGAATTACCCACTTAATACGATTAATAGGTAATTTAATTGAACGAATTGGTATACGTCTTTTAAGACTGGGGGCCTAGACAACGTACCTACAGTCAAGAACACAGCTGTGAATACAAAGTGTCAAAAATATGTATACACTAGCTCTTTCCCGCAGCTTCGCTCACGTTAGAAAGAGACAAAAAGAAGCCTATGTCACTCTCCATCCCTTCAACTATCTCCACCTAAAAAATCACGTCAATTCGTCGCTCCGTTTTGCCGTGAAAGACGGACAAAGAAACAGACACACACATTAATGATAACAATTCGACGTAGTTAGGCAAATTCTCTAAAATTGTCATACATGAATGGTTTTTCCTTTTCACATACTTAAAGTTACAATTTTATTGCAAGATTTTTGCGTCTAATTATGAATTCCATGTCTGATTTGATTTATCGTCCGTTAGTGCGTTTTCAGATTATCTGATCCGATATCGGATGTCGGACTGATATCCCATACATAACAGACGCCATCTTGGATTTTTCCATTGAAATCCGTCCGACATCCGATATCGCATCGGATAATGTGAAAACGGACTTAGGCTTATAAACATTGTAGCATAAATAAGTGATGATTTTCATTTTTCATTTATTTAATTGCTTGTGTGTACAGTAGGTGTTATTACTAAATAATGTTTCAACACAACCCTGTAAAGGGCACTGCAATTTACTTACAATTATACCTCTATATACCATTTATCATGCATTTACAAATATATAATAATATGTCACTTATCAACTACTTAATTACTTCATTTCAATATTATAATTCTTGTTTGTCCAATTTACGTCTACTAAATTTAACACGAATAAAAGGAAATTTAGACATTACATTTACAGAGTAGAAAGGAAAGATAGAGAGATGCATGATTTTAATCCTTATTCTTTAAGTATTCGTCGACCGAGTAGTAGGCTTTTTCTGCGAGATATTGCTTTAAGACTTTTAGAAATTTATTTTGATTTTGTTCGTTTTTTATATGGTCTGGCAGTTTATTATAGATCCTTATCGACGAGGGATAAGGTCCGTTTTTGTGTATTGCTAACTTTGATGTTACTTGTATAAGATTATTATTATGACGTGATTCAAAGCGGCGGGGCACATCTCCGGTTCTGGTGTACAGTTCAGGGTGGTCTTTAATAAATTTACATGATTCTAGGATATATATGCAAGGCAATGTAAGGATACTAAGGTTTCTAAAATGCATTTGGCAACCCTCTGGACATCTGATATTTGACAGTATCCTGACGCAATCCTTCTGCAGGATAAATAGATCCGATGCATCGGTGCTATTGCCCCATAGGATCACACCGTAACTTAGCCACGCGTGTGCGAAGGCGTAATACGCCGATAATGCGGTTTGTAAATTAGTTGTTTTTTTAAGTTGTCTGAAAGCAAAAATGAATTGGCTAAGTTTTGTTTTGATTTTTTGTACGTGGTCTTTCCAGTTTATGTGGGTGTCAATAGTTATGCCAAGGAGTGGAAAAGATGAAACACATTCTAATTTGATTCCATTGTAAATAATGTTTATGTCAAGTTCTATTTTCTGGTGAGGCCTGAATTGCATTAATTTAGTCTTAGTGAAATTAATTTCTAAATTGTGATCTTTTAACCAATCTATAATTTTTTTGATAATTACGTAAATTTTTTCGTCAAGTTTTGTAACATTTTCACACGGAAGTAGAAGGGAGAAGTCGTCCGCGAACATGACACATTTTTCGTTTATGGATTTAGGGAGGTCATTAATATAAATTATAAATAGTAAGCATCCGATGACACTTCCCTGGGGGATTGAGTCTACTACAGGTTGAACATCTGATCTGATAATCGTCATCTCTCTTGAGCTTTCACTTGCATACACAATGTCCACGTATTGCTTCCGGTTATTTAAATAAGATTGGAACCATTTGTAACTTATTCCGCGCACCCCAATACCATATAGTTTATTGATTTCTGTACCTTGTCGCATTTAATCATTTGAGAACTTCGTATAACATTTCAAACAAGATGTTAATGTGACAAGGTACAGAAATCATCACTTACTTATTCCGGTGACTGTATAATAGTTATATTTTCCCTTCCTAATTTAGCCCTCACCCGTTTTCCCCGTCCACGGCTGAAAGATGACAATATAACTCGATTTGTCGCCATCCAACTAAATATTACTGCAATTCCGCCATTTTGCTGCGAAATGACTGACGTGATCTAATCAAGCTGCTGTGTTGACTTGTGATGGAAATGGAACTCTGAATAGTTGAAAGAAAGATTATTTTGACTTGTTTTTGGATGTTATTGTTTGGCTAAAAGTGTTCCTCTAAGTCCTCTTGTACAAAAAAGTTATACATATTCCAGAGTAACAAAAGGTTTTAAATTAAAAACTAATCAATTGTTTTTAGGACCCAGGAAGACGAGTATAAATATGTAGTTCGGAAAACTTGAAACAGGATTTCAAATGTGTTGTTAAATACTTAGGCGAGTTTGTATAGATTATCATTTATCACATTCAATCGTTCAGAACTCGAGGCAAATAATATTGCTAATATATTTTCGATATCGCCATAAATATATCCATTTAAGTGTAAGATAGTGTAACTTAAAATAAAATAACAGTATCATTAAGTCATAATCGTCTAAGAAAAACCTTTCATTACCTTATCCAAGATATGATAAACGAGTAATTAAATCTTGAGAAAACAGCATGAAAATTATACGCTCACGAAATCTTCGATAAATTCAATTAAGAACACAAAAGCCGTGTAAAAAGTCGTTTATGGGCCATTGTGGTTTTATCTCGACGGCTTGTGATGAGAAAAACAATAAAAATTTAATTATGAGATGTTATAGAAATTGTTCCTTGAGTTTCTACCGGCTTTTACGTGGTGTCAGAGCTAAATAATATACTTATACAGTAGTGTATCTCTTAATAAAATGATTCAGGGAACGCTCGATATATATCACTTATATCAACTACGCAACAATATCGACTACCTATCGACACGGTCTTCACATATGAAATTTGAGAGCTAGACAAAACAGCTCCAAATACTAACTAGGTGATAAATATCGTCACGCCATGTGTCAAGCGACGCCGAGGTCAGCCGGCCTAGCCAAAATGACAATCTTTGACGCTAGACACCGATCGACACGCAGTCTGGGTCTGTCGCGCCAATACAGAAAGCACTATAGAGATCTTAGATATCTACGAAAACGATATTTGGCTAGGTATCCAGGTTATCCGTATCCACTACCCAGGTTATACGTACCCAGGTAAAGTGGCGCGACGATGATGGACGTAGCCCGACAAGTCCGGCAACGGCGGCAACATGGCTATACAAGGCGAACATGTTAATTGCATAAGTGGTGTTGCTTATGTCCATGGGCGGCGATGACTGCTTACCATCGTACCAGGCGGATCGTCTGCTCGTTTGCTGCCTATTTCATTAAAAAAAAATGCCATAATTTATGTCGCCCACTCCGAAGTCACATTCAGACCTGCAATCTGCATGCAATGTAAAGACCGATGTATTTGTCTGGCTTGGACTAGTCAAGATAAAGATAAAGATAAAGAGATATTTATTTGCGAAAATGTAGTGTTTACCATAGGTGGACAGAATTAATAATGTGCGTACATTTTGCTTGAAGAAGCATGCAAAATATTCTTATAAGCTAGGTACTAAATCTAAACATTATATACAAAAGTATGTTATACAAGCCTAGTCTACACATATTAGACATTATTAATTCAATTATTCATATTAAAATTCTGATTATTGTTAATTCATATATGAAATTCATATTATTATTAAAATCCTATTATTATTATTCATTCATTCATTTACAGATGCCAAATATTCGTCTATTCTATAAAAACATTTTTCTAAACAAAATTTATACAATTTACATTTAAATTCGGGCATGTCAGAGTTCCTTATATCTAGGGGTAGATGATTAAATATTTTAATTGTCATGCATAGTATGTTATTTGAAAAAAAAGCTGTCTTAGAGTGATAGGGATAACATAAATCAGAGCCGTGTCTAGATTGATAAATTGTGGTTGATGCCTTATTTTTGAATGAATTTATGTTCAATTTGACAAGATGACAAGTATCTCGAAGTTCAATATTCAACTGTTGAATGTAAATCTGAAAATGATCGGAGATAGATTACTGTATTCTCTCCTTAAATTGTGTAGATATGCTTGTTGGGCGAGCTCTTCAAACTTTTTTACAAGTTTGTTAAGGTTCCGTAACAGGTGCAAACTAGAGGTATATCTACATTTTGATGCAAGTGCGGAAAGCATGTATTAACTTTCAAATGACGTTTTCTTACCTTTATGTGCCTTTATTAAGTTTTCCACGTATTTTATAGCAAAAGTTTTAGTTTTTAAATAGGTATTTAGGTTTTTGTCTGTCAATCTGAATTAGGTATGTATACACCGTGTTTTTTTCCGTTAAATTCGACACGTTGCTAGGTTCATTATCAGGAACCAGCCTGTATGTAACTTTTAGTTAAATTCGCAAAAAAAAAAAATATTTTTATTTTCATACATAATCCATACTAATATTATAAATGGGAAAGTGTGTGTGTCTGTTTGTTTGTCCGTCTTTCACGGCAAAACGGGGCGATGAGTTGACGTGATTTTTTAAGTGGAGATAGTTGAAGGGATTAAGAGTGACATAGGCTACTTTTTGTCTCTTTCTAACGCGGGCGAAGCCGCGGGCAAAAGCTAGTAATTAATAAATGAATTTATTAGTGTGAGAGACCCTTAGAATAACATTCATGTTAGTGGCAAGTGATTGACGGAACATGTCAAAACAAATAACATTAGGAATTGGTAAAGGCTGTCCTCACGTGTTCAGTAATTATCTTAATTTTTTTAATCGATAACCGTAAGAGTTAAGACGCTAGTTTCTTAGGGAAATTAATTGTATTTGATCTAAAGAACCTTCCCTTAAAGTTAAAGGAATTCAATAAAAACAGGGTGTATTTATCCCCAAAATAACTTTAAGTGCTTAATTACATTAATTACAAGATTGTCATGGCAAGCTATTAAAACAAATCTAATAATATGTAAGTTAAGTAGGTAAATATAATATTATTTATATCAGTCCCAATTTTTTTCTATGACTTAGTCCAATGAAATCAAGTCCTTAGTGTTCTTTACATATTCCGCACCTTTTTTGGTCTCATACGTTTGGCCTAAAGGTTGACTGGTAGAGAATGGCATGTAGCATTAAGTCCGCCTTTTGTAATTGGACATTTTTACTGTGCAATGAAGTTTAAAAAAATAAATAATTTATGCTTCTAGATTATATACGCTGAGAAAATATAAATTAAATAAATAAATATTGGGAACACCTTACACAGATCAACTTAGCCCCAAACTAAGCAAAGCTTGTAACTATTGGTGCTAAGCGACGATACATGTACATACTTAAATAGATAAATACATACTTATATACATAGAAAACATCAATGCCTCAGGAACAAATCGTCACTACTTTGAAAAAATCTCGTATCTCACGCTGCTCCGCAAAGTTAAAACGCAGTAAGTCTGTATGCATTCCATACATACTTACTACAATTTTCTTTTCCTTGACAGACGAAGATACAAGTTTTTTTCAAAGTAGTGACGAAATAAATATCTGTGCTCATCACACAAATAAATGCCCTTACCGGGATTCGAACCCAGGACCGCGGCTTAGCAGGCAGGGTCACTACCGACTGAGCCAGAGCGGTCGTCAATATATTTGATTTCATTTTCCATATCAGAGCGGCGCACTCACAGCAGCGCTCATTCTTTACCCGAAAGGAAAACCTATTAGGGTTTTGAATATAAATCATTAAAACACTTTTCCATTAGATACAGTCAGCAACTCAAGTAGCTCAGAAAAAGAAATACTAATATAATAAGCGCTTATTCTTTGCACGATAAACCTCAGTATAGCCCGGTTAGAACGCTTCAATCAACGTGTGTTGCTAACTGTATCGTGTCTTTAGTCGGCACACGTATCTGGGTTTGTATGGACGATTTGTATGAATCACGTATTGTTTGTAAGTGGTCTATTGTATTGGTAAGGCCTGTATTGGCGTAATTATCATCTGTGTAGCCATTAAAACTGTACCTAGTACTATAAATGTGTAAGTATATCTAAGTAGGTATGTTCATAATAATATCAACAAGGACAGAATGGAAAAAACCACAAAATTTAAATTTTGAAAAAAGAAACCCTGACACAGTGGACCGATTTTCATGAAACATGGCTAAGAACACTCCCGACTAACTCAGCTTTCAAACAAAAAAAACTAAATCTAAATCGGTTCATCCGTTCGGGAGCTACAATGCCACAGACAAACACACACAGAGACAGACAGACAGACAGACAGACAAACAGACAGACAGACACGTCAAACTTATAACACCCCGTACAAAAATAATTGATTTGTTTATAATTTGGATGTTTAGATTATTGCAATCTGATAAGAAACCTTAATTCAAAGGTTTATTATTTTTTGCTTTTTAGTTTCTCCGTGTTTTGTAACGCGCTTATTTTTGAAGGCGGTTTTATTTATTGTTAAAAAGTTTATTAATTAACAACGGGGTGTTATACGTTTCACGTATCTGTCTATCTGTTTATCTTTCTCTCTGTCTGTCTGTGTGTGTGTCTGTCTGTGGAATCGTAGCTCCCGAACGGATGAACCAATTTTGATTTAGTTTTTTTTCTTTGAAAGCTGAATTAATCTGGA
The DNA here is from genome assembly GCF_023078275.1 of Leguminivora glycinivorella. Classification (NCBI taxonomy): domain Eukaryota; kingdom Metazoa; phylum Arthropoda; class Insecta; order Lepidoptera; family Tortricidae; genus Leguminivora; species Leguminivora glycinivorella. The sequence goes on from NC_062984.1 coordinate 18,077,504, forward strand.
GTGTTCTTAGCCATGTTTCATGAAAATCGGTCCACTATGCCGACATAGTAACCCCCGAGGGATTTTTCAATTTTTTTTATTTTTTAACCCCCGACGCAAAAACGAAGGGGTGTTATAAGTTTGACGTGTCTGTCTGTCTGTCCGTCTGTCTGTCTGTCTGTCTGTCTGTCTGTCTGTCTGTTTGTCTGTCTGTGTGTGTGTCTGTCTGTGGCATCGTAGCTCCCGAACGGATGAACCGATTTCGATTTAGTTTTTTTTTATTTGAAAGCTGTGTTAGTCGGGAGTGTTCTTAGCCATGTTTCATGAAAATCGGTCCACCAGGTCGCGGTCGGGGGTTTTTTCAAAATTTTAATTTTGTGGTTAGGTTATTTATTTTTGTGGTTAGGTTATTTATTTTTGTGGTTAGGTTATTTATTTTTGTGGTTAGGTTATTTATTTTTGTGGTTAGGTTATGTAGAATGCGTGTGGGTTTATAGTGCTCTCATTTACTTGTACCCAAGATAATTCACTGTTTATTAACCCCCGACGCAATAAAAACGACGGGGTGTTATAAGTTTGACGTGTCTGTCTGTCTGTCTGTCTGTTTGTCTGTCTGTGTGTGTGTCTGTCTGTGGCATCGTAGCTCCCGAACGGATGAACCGATTTCGATTTAGTTTTTTTTTATTTGAAAGCTGTGTTAGTCGGGAGTGTTCTTAGCCATGTTTCATGAAAATCGGTCTACTATGTCGCGGTCGGGGGTTTTTTCAAAATTTTAATTTTTATTACACATTTTTGCCTAAAAGCCAGCCTTTCTCACATTTTTGAATATCCTCTTCTTATTGTTCACGAAAGATAAAGTCAAGCGTCTTTTGCCCTATTGTCCTTAAATGTCGCCGAAATACTTCCCTTCCTTTTGTTTCTTTCTATACAGGGTGTTTAATTAGGAACATGCAATAATTTACAGGTTCAGAGGTTAAATATGTCGTCACCAAGGCTCGGAACCGGTTTGTTTTTTACCGGTTAAAACCGGTTTTTTTTTTCAATTTTACTCCTAACTTTCTAAATAACGCGAAAGTTATGAGAACTTTATTTTAACCGAAATAAACCGGTTTATTCGACGAGCGGCAAGACGCACCGGCGCCGCATAAATACCTACGTTCACGCATCGACTTTTATGTATGTATGTATGTATAAACTCTTTATTGTACAAAACACAAAACACAAATATGACACAGGATAGACAGTACAAAGGCGAACTTATCCCTGTAAGGGATTTCTTCCAGCTAACCTTTGAGTAGGTGAAATGTGATGAAGAATGGTAGACAAATATAGCACTTAGTACAACAGTTTATAGGGAAGCCCATAAAAATATAAAAGAGACTAAAACAAAAATAATAAAATAAAATTGGAATAAAAGGTACATCAAATATAAAGAATATATAATAATATATATAGTAAATAAATATATATTTATATATAGTATCTATAACTAAACTAGTTAAAAACAACAAACTTTTTAGTTTGGTTAGAACAGTATTACCTATCATAATGCGAAATAAACCGGTTAATCGAACGAAACCTTTATGAAAGCGTTCCCCTAAAAACCGGTTTAAAAATAGTGGTTTTTCGAGCGAAAACGAAACTTAAAGGTTTTGCCGCAAGTACATGATAACGGTTTGAAAATTTAACCGGTATCCGAGCCCTGGGGGCTGATTTGTGAGTCTCATTGTCACTAAAATACCGGTTGAAAACGGTGAATTGCCTATTATTTTCAGTGACAATTTTCTGAATTCGAACGCGTGAGACTCAAAAATCGGCCCCCTGGGGCCCGTTTCTCGAAAGGTACAAGCCTTGTATTACAAGTGTGTTTCCATGACAACCCATACGATTTGACAGTTCGCGCACTTGTAATACAAGGCTTGTACCTTTCGAGAAACGGGCCCCTGGTCGTCACTACGTACTATGCAAAAACCTCCTATCTCACACTGCCACTCAAAGTTGAAACGTAACCACTCTATTTTTTTTATACCACGTCGGTGGCAAACAGGTACACGGCCCGCCTGGAAAGCGGTCACCGTAACCTATGGACGCCTGCAACTCGAGGGGTGTCACATGCGCGTTGCCGACCCATTAGAAACTTGTACACTCCTTTTTTGAAGAACCCCATACTGTAGTTCATCGGGAATACCTCGGCAGGGAGCTCATTCCATAGCCGGAGCGTTCGTGGGAGGAAATTCCTCTGAAACCGCACTAATTATTAATTATTATGCATAATATATTATGCATCTCATTCATTGTAACCATTGAACTACTATGTACTACGTACTAGAAATGACAACTCGAACATATTCTGTGCGCCGACCGGCAGCGGCGGCAGCGCGAGGCGCATGCGCGTGAAGCGAACCGTGTCATAGAGTAAGACTTGACCACCTAGACGTGACACTTTTAGTGTAGACCTTTGTTTTATACTTTGTGTGTGAAATACTAAGTAGTTTACTTTTAGCACTATTATACATTGTGTTATATTTAATTTCTACTCAGTGAAATAAAAATAAGTAATTGTTTTTTTCATATTCATTTTAATTTCCTTTGAATAAAATTAGTTTTGTAAGTTTCTGTCGCTCAGAATAATAATCGCGCCATTCACCTTGTTTTACCTCCCTTAAACACCGGTTGCATTAAATTCTATAATACTATTTCAGTTTTGGTGCCACTATTTTTCGTCAATAATGAGAATTACCTATAATTCAGAAATTATTCAAAATCATGCTTATTGTATAATATTATCGACTAAAATTCGTATTAGAACCGTGTAATATTCAAAACTATAAATTGAAATAAATATTTTTATATTATATATTGAAAACAGAATATGATCACAATTATTATACCTTATTACCTACATGTCATGTCTGTGCGATTCATCTATGATTCCAGTTGTCAAAATGGCGGCCATAGCATCGCGTTTAAGGAGCCCGTCCCTTCATAATAATAATTAGTTAAATTAAGTTAGATCAAAATAGCTTGTCTACTAACCGATGAAATGTGACACCGTCACTTTTATTAGATTTTATCGTATGGCTTCAACAGTATCTTATAGCACAGGAAGGCATTTTTTCATTTTATTTGTGTGCAGTCAGAGACAACCTCCTCCCACCACGCGCAGAGACTGACTGAGGCAACATAAGTCCACTGGACTTAAATATGTTCGTGGCGCAAACTTTTTGTTCGCCGTGTCCTCTCTAGTACATTATACCTCAATGATTGTAACTACATTTGTCATTGACAGAAGAAAGATATGAGTTTTTATCAAAGTAGGTACCTAGTTACGTTACATAGTTATGTGAAAGTCGCTCATTTTCTAAAACACTTTTACCCAAAAATTTATATTCATACGTAAAATGAAGCTTTTTACGTCAAAAATGTGACAGTTACGAAGAAAACATACCTATAAAATTTTATATCATACTCTATACAGTTACACTAATATAACTACACCTTTATTTGCTTTATGTGCAAAGCAATCTGCAGCATTGCCCAATAACTATTTATTACATTTGTTAGAATACATTAGATAAATACACTCATTATCCTCAATAGTTGACTTGTTCTCAAGCTTATATATTTCGTCCATATTTCCCGATATGTCGCAGGGAACCAAAGAATAATGGGACACAAAACATCAACAACTACCGGGCATTTGCCTTAATTCATTAATTTTACACCACAAAAATACTGCAGCGATAAACTCTAAAACCGAAGAATATAGTCCAAAATTACTTGCAGTTACAGCCCATACCAAGTTCGCGCAAGCTAACTTTTGTGTGTATAAAGGGGTTGTCATAGAAACTTAAATGTACTGCGCGCGCATAACTCACACAAACGCGAACCAAACGCTCCCCTTGTTGTGCGAGGAAGATAAAAGATTACGTACAGTCAACTACAAACGCTACTACTATCAATTAAATGACACATTTCAATAAACCATTCTATTTTCAAAAATAACACTACTTTATTTTTGTTAAAATCCTGGCCGAAAATAACGCATTCCATTTACGAATTCCAATTTCAAACGCTATTCGGAACACCGCGTTCCGTTTCAGCCGTTTATGTTATCGAATGTACGCTCCCCCGTCCCTGTCTAACATTACTCATTCACTCTAATACATTACACGTGTTTATGTGTGCGTGCTTTATACCACAGATTCTGCGCGATGGACCCCAGTATTCTCGCAGCCATGGACAAAGAGGCACTGAAAAAGCAGATCGAAAACATGAAATACCAAGCCTCCATGGAGCGCTGGCCGTTATCGAAAAGCATTGCTGCGTGAGTAGAACATTCCATTCTTAATTTAAAAAATCGAACGCGTGACGTCATATGTGAGTGTAAAAATTAGGGCGACGCTTCGCCCGGGAGTGCCCTGTGAATTGTGCATACAAATATGGTGCTTTTTTCAACGTTACATGGGATTATAATCGCATGAGATGGGTAGGCGTCTGCCATGCCAGGCAGCTTTTTGTGGTTTTTACTGTCGCATGAAAACAAGAGAGGGTTTTTTCTGTGGAAATTATTCGCGATTGTTTTTAAGGTTATGTTGCTAAGGTGGAGGTGCCTGTTGCAATTTCTATAGTATGTTTAAACACATTTTCTTTCAGTGAAGTTCTTATCTGTGATTTCCTTATTTAAATTCATTAAACGTAACTGATATTTCATGCCAAATTTCATGATACCAATAGGTACCACTGAAGTAAACAATTTTTTTTCGTCATGCTTCTTATCACTAAAACTTTAAAAAAAATATGTGAAAATTCTTAAATATTTAAGAACTTTATGCAATTTTGACTTACCCAAATTAACCTGATAACATGCAGAACATTTTTGGTGTCATAATCAGTGTTTCTTTATAATATTTATCCATCTAAATAACATTTTTGTTACTGACTATTTTCTGGTTTACCTTTGTGGAACATGAAATAATTAAATCCGCTACCTCTTGTATCTTTAATATTTCAGTCTTAAAGAGATATTTTTTATAATTATTGTAGAAAGTTCCTTTAATAAGAAATTAAAATATGTACACATTATGTGCTTTAAAAACACTGACACACAAAATGTCTCAAATACGAATTATTTACTCATAATATAGCTTCTTAATTTACATCTTCATTATTGTAAAATGTCTTAGGCCATAGGTAAGATACGTTTTTCCTCGATGGGTTCAATATCTATTTGTAAAACACATGTTTTTACATAATAAGCTATATTTGTCCTATAGAATGATAATTACACGTAATATAACTACCTCTATATGGTGTATATTATAAGTACATAATTATGTACTATAAGTAATATAAGTATCGTACATAATATACCATACTCACGAGTTAATTTAAAACACTTCGGTCAAATCTTAATAATTATATCAAGGCATTTTTTTTTCAAAGTTGTCCACCCCACTTTTTTTGTAAAATGGGTATTTTTTACGCGATTCAGACTCAGAATCGCGAGGTCTTTCGATCCTGATAGGAGAAAAAAAATGTCTCAAGATTTCCATATATTTTTCAAACCTTCCATTCCATTACCGCCATACAAAATGTATGAAAAAATGGTAACGGAATGGGAAAAAACCTTGAAACACTTTTTTTCTCCTACTAGGATTGAAAGAGCTCGCGATTCTGAGTGGAAACTGGAAACCACATAAAAAAATCCAAATCCAAAAAAGTGGGGTGGACAACTTTTAAAAAAATGGCCCATCAATATGACCACTCGTTGCAAACTTCCTACTTTTGACACTTGTATGGTAATGTACTAAATCATATGTCATCTATACCGATTATATCATCTATTCCCCATCATAAATTTTCCGCCAACCATTCCCACCATAAGTACTGGCGCCCAAGATAGCCCATTTCTTAAGCTGTCCAAATAATAATAAAAATACATTATTTTTCAGTAGGAGACGGTGCTTTTTATCCGCACTAGTGTGCGAAATGGTTCATTTCTAGTCAGGTCGAAACTTTAGAGGGCCATCTGTACTGAAAAACGTTGTTTGATACACGTAGGCCATTTTTTTTAAGTTGTCCACCCCAATTTTTGTGCAACATGGGTATTTTTTGCGCTATTCATACTCAGAATCGCGGGCTCTTTCGATCCTGATAGGAAAAAAAATGTCCCAAGATTTCCATACTTTTTTCAAACTTCCATTCCAATGGTAACGGAATGGGAAAAACCTTGGGCCACTTTTTTTCTCCTGTTAGGACTGAAAGAGGTTGCGATTCTGAGTGAAAACCACATAAAAATTTCCAAATCCAAAAAAAGTGGGGGACAACTTTGAAAAAAAAAAAATGGCCCACGTGCGAAAGGGAAATTCGAAACTCGTATCGATTTAAAACACTCCCTTCACTCGATTTAATTTATCGTCAGTCATAATGTATCTACGTAATATTGTAAGTGTGAATAAGCTTAAATTGTGTCCATCCATGTTCCTTTGCACCATAAAAAAACTGCATGTTTATACATACATATTACAAATGACAAAAATAAATAAGAAAAATAACAATGGGCCATCTTAGGCGCCGGTACTTTACAAAATGTTGGTTCATGTTTTTAGGGTTCCGTACCAAAAAGGTACAAAAGGAATCCTTCTGGTGCGACTCTGTCCGTCTGTCTTTCACGTTTCTAAATATCTGTAGAACTACTTATGCTATCGATTTGACGTTTTCAATTATTGTCAACGTAGTTAACATCTTCAAATTGAAGGTATTAGTTGATAATTCTGAGTAAAATGAGGGCTCATTTTCAAAGACAATAGCTTAAAGACGTGACTCTAATGTTTTGAAGACATGACATAACACTAAATTTGAAAAAGGCTCTAGATTGTTGACTATCCCCATCATAAATTTACCGCCAAACATTTCGCACATAACGTAATATTAGTCATATCTTACGTTTTGTGCCATCACAAAATATTGTGCCCCACTTACTTTATTTTATAGGTCATGGTTCATTCCCCTGTGCTTGAAGGCAGATGTTATGCTAATATTCGCATGAATGTTATTTGTTTTTGGGGAATATGTTCCTTGGTATATGTTATGACTCATGGCATATTGTTTTTTATGTAATTGGAGAGCATATGCAATAAAGAACCAAAACTTATTATGTTCTGCAAATGTCTCAGTTACATATATTATACAAAATTAAATGTTTGAAGTTTCTAGCAGCTACTTGAATTTACAGTTTGCATAATGGATCAGACTATGTGATAAAAGAATCTGCCATTCTCGATACCTATGTAATGAAATATGTTCAAGGTCAATACGGATAAGTGTGTCTTTAGGCGAAATGTGTCTGCCTTTCACATTTGGCCATTTTTAACCCCCGACGCAAAATCGAAGGGGTGTTATAAGTTTGACTTGTCTGTCTATCCGTCTGTCTGTCTGTCTGTCTGTCTGTATGTCTGTCTGTCTGTTTGTCTGTCTGTCTGTGTGTGTGTCTGTCTGTGGCATCGTAGCTCCCGAACGGATGAAATTATTTAGATTTAGTTTTTTTTTGTCTGAAAGCTGAGTTAGTCGGGAGTGTTCTTAGCCATGTTTCATGAAAATCGGTCTACTAAGTCGCAGTCGAGGGTTTTTTCAAAATTTTAATTTTGTGGTTAGGTTAGGTTATACTAATTGCTAGTCACGATTAGTAGTAAACGTATTGAATTCTAAACTAAACACTGAGCATTAGTTAAACAGGCCAAATGTGGAGGCCAGACATACTTCTCCTTATGACACACGTATCCGTATTGACCTTATACATAGAACACGATATTTTATTTTAATTTATTTTTTATTTTATTTAAACTTACTTACTATACTTGAAAGCAATTTGAGATACGATTTTTTTCCTAAATTATCCAAAATCTGGTGAATAAAATTTAAATTCAGTTTATTTTCATTAAACAAACTATGCATTTAATACCATACAAAACAGTTATGGGGCTTCGAATATGAAATCTTCAGGTTTTGGATAATTTAGGAAAAAAAATTGTATCTCCAGAACCGTGGCTCCTAGGACCATCATCATCATCATCATCATATCAGCCCTTTATCGCCCACTGCTGAGCATAGGCCTCTCTTCTAGTACGCCACTTGTCCCGGTTCTGAGCTAGTCTCATCCAGTTGTGACCCGCAATTTTCCGGATGTCGTCCACCAATGATGAATGAATGAAATGTCATCACAAACTTCCCAAAAATGTGTGTCAAGTCATGTGTCCAACACCCTGAATACCTTAAGAAAACGGAAAATTTAACCAAACTCCAACCCAACCTTAAAAATCAATTAAGTTAAGTCAAGTACACACTGAGTGGAGTGCGCACGTTAACAAACCACTGCCTTCGACCCTCGTTCATTGAACACGCTGCCTTATATACTTACCCTCGTTCAGTTTATATTGTGTAAGTTTGTGAACACCTTGAATTTTCGCGCAATAGATAGGCAAGGAGAGCGAGTTATGAATCTTGCCTTTAAAGCAAGAAAAACATCTAACAGTAACAAATCAAATTCAGATGAAAGATATTTCATACTTGTCATTGAAATGTAAATTTTACCAGCTAACTCGAGTAAAATAACCTAAAATTTACATCAAACCACTCTTGTGTAAATAGGAAAAGAGAAAAGATCTTAAGGTTCAAGTCAACGTAGCGTAGCCCATACACATTATTATAATGGTCCTCAAAACCGTGACGCAGTGTTACGGACATCTTGGAACATATTTAACAATTGTTTTTTTTTAGAATGTTGTCGATCTTCCTTCCTATATGGTGAAGTACAACAGACATTTCTGGACATCTTTTTAGGGTTCCGTGCCAAAAAGGTACAAAAGGAACCCTTATGGTGCCGCTCTGTCCGTCTGGCTGTCTGTCTGCCACATTATTTAAAGGTATTGAGAATGCCATCCATTCTACATTGAATGAGCCCAAAATACCAGGTTTTGTCAGAATTACTTTTTTTTTGGAAACGCCCGTTTACCATTAACTCATTAAACACCCCTGTTAGCAATCTCTCTGCCTTGCGCCCTCGTTCGCTGAACTTTGTTGTATACCCTTATTAACTTTTATACCTCATTTTCCTTCCTTGTATTAATTTGGCCTTGATTTTGAGGATGGGTTTATGCAATACGTCACCATTAAAATGAGGGTTTTTATTAAGACCTACTTATTCTCTATTAACTATGTAGCCTCAGTGTTAACTTTGAAGTAAACCTGTGCCCATTGAGAAAATTTTTAAAACTGTTTTTATACTAGCTATGTAGTTTTAGGAAAATTAGGCTTGATTTCACGAATTAATAAGACTATGTTGATTATTTGATTATTGACACACAATCGAATAATGAAAACAACGGCAGTATTAAACTGCCAATTACTGATAAAATACCAGATGAATAGTCTGCACTTAACATAATATTTAAAGTCAAAAGTAGTGAAACACTAATAAGTATTTGTTTTATTACATAAACGTTAAATAAAATTAAATGAAACATACTACGATAACACACTAATTTATAAACACTATAAAATCCCAGCTTATAATGTACGCACAGTAAACTAAATATCCTTCCAGAAAAACAGTGTTTTGCTTTTCAAACGTCATCCTGCAACTTTCTTATCCAACTTTAACCAGACTGTGGGACTACCATCAATCACTAATTCACTACCCATCAATATCTATAGAACAAAAGAGCCTAAAGTACTTTATTCCCCACGGCGCTTAAGACTTTTTAACCAAGCGTATCAAACTCGTTATACGAAACAGCTTAAGTGCATACATTTTGTGCGACGCTTATGCCTTTTAGTAATCACAGTAGTGTCTCTTGGGGGAAATACTGAAAGACCCCTAAAGTTCACGGGGTTCGAACACGTACACTCAATTTTATTGACATACATTGTGTTATAGTGTTACCGTGAAATATTTGTATTACTTTTGTATAAATATACGCGTATTATAACTTATAATTTATAAGTTGGCTTTTCGGTTATTAGACAGACCCGATTTTGCGTTTAATTTAATGTACAGTCGACCAAAAATGTGGTTTACCACCCTACGGGTGAGGTTCGTTTAAACGTCATGAGACAACAAGGTCGATTTCCGCTTGCAATAATATTATGTCAGTGACAATCGCTCTGTCTATATAATGATGTTTACGTCATGCCGTGTGTCAAGTCAACCTTAGCGATCGTTAGAGCTCACATGTAGAAACTTTTGTAAAAACTGGTAGACCACTTTCTTGGCCGACTGTACCTAATGATATGAAAAAATATAGAATCAGAGCCATATTATAAATACCTAATAGTAAATACGAAGATAAGTATTTTTTAGATTTTTCCACAAAAATCTTATTAAAGTTTTGATAAACGACAAAGTTTTGCTCTGCACTCGAAGCATGGTCGCGCGATAGACGATAAAATATCAGGCCGTCGCTATCGCACTTACAAATAGTGCGATAGGGACGGCCTGCTATTTTATCGTCTATCGCGCGACCATGCTTCCCGTGCTGATCTTTCATTGTCAAAAGCATCTTTTTGACCGGATTTTTTTTAAATTCCAGCACAGTCGAGGTCAATATTAAACCCTACCGCATAAGCAATAATGCGGCTTGTACATAAGTTACATAACGTAATATATTTTTGTCAGTTTGTCCGCATCTATGTTTAGTAGCTTGACAGTATCTTTGAACAAAATTATGCTCGTATAAGAGCTATAATTACCTACTTACATCCATACTTATATTATAAATGGGAAAGTGTGTGTGTCTGTTTGTTTGTCCGTCCGTCTTTTACGGCAAAATGGAGCTACGAATTGACGTGATTTTTTGGTGGAGATAGTTGAAGGGATGGAGAGTGACATAGGCTACTTTTTGTCTCTTTCTAACGCGAGCGAAGCCGCGGGTAAAAGCTAGTAGTCCATAAATCCCAATCCAAAATTGATCTTTAACTTTTTCACGTGTAAGCCGTCAATGAGCTTAACAAAAGACCTAATGATCTCGTTAAATTTACTGAGCTCGCTTTAACATTACATTTTACCTGTTATAAATTCTGAATGCGTAATAAAATTTATCGTAATCTGAGATTTTTATACGTGTCGAGAATGTCAAGATAAAAAAGTAGTAATTGAGTACCTATTTCTGGAGGACCATAAAAATAAGTATTTGGTATATAAGTAACATGTTACGTTGCATCTTCACTATGAAATTAGTTGCATGACACTAATTTCACCAAAAAATCGCGCAGGGCACGAAACTCATTTACATTCATGAAATTAATGCATGCATTACGAAAGTATTAAATTACACGTGAAAATGATGGTAAAACTAATGTCGCAAAATTAATTTCATGCCACTAATTTCATAATGTAATTCCGGCTTTAGGGTTTTGATAATTATGACCTTGCAGATTTCACGCTGATTAGAGGGCCTAGCAAATGTGACATTTATGAAGTAATCTCTTTCTACGGGTATCCCCAAAACTATCGACGTAGAATTGTCTTTCGGCGACCAAAAATCGATCGATAATTAATGACATAATTTTAATAATTAATGACATATTATAATGTATGTTATTGATGAACTAAATATCGGAAGGAAGTCACTAGTGTCACTTCGTTCGTGCCAGAAAAATATCTGGGTATAATCATTATTGATAGCAATATTGATAGGGTTACTGTAAAACTTTGCTGCAAATTGGCAAACTATTGTCATTTTATATGCGCATCTGACTCCAAAGTTTGCTAATCCATGTATAAATAACCTCTCATACAATTATGATATTTATGATACACTCTGGGTCGAAAGATTAACTAATTCTAGGTCAGTACGTTGATCGATTGGGTATTTTATCGTCGTGAATCCCCTTTTACAAGTTGCATCAAGATAATAAAGCATAGGGATTATCCTATCAGACGATTACTCATCGGAATAAAAGCAGGATTGTTGGTTTACTTTAGTATGTTTGTGTTATTGGGGAAGAGGAAATCCGGAGGATTTAATCAGTGTGTTATCAATGTTATTATTGATCATAGCTACACATTAAAATACGATATTGATAGAGTATGTTCGGAAAGCGAAGAGCCGTGAAATGTATGGGGTCCAATAGGTTCTCCTACATTCCACGACACTTCTTATTCGGAAGAGACTCTAAATGTCTTTCAAGTAATATTTAACAGAAATGATGATAGTAAATCGTTTATTTTAGAACTAGTTATCGATCTAAAGGTTGTAAGTAATAACTAATAATATTTTTAATTAACTACCGCTAAAGTACCGCTTCTAAAGTTTTTCCGTGTCACAAGTGACATTTCTTACAGGAAATAAATACATTGGGAAAGTGTGTGTGTCTGTTTGTTTGTCCGTCTTTCACGGCAAAACGGAGCGATTGACGTGATTTTTTAAGTGGAGATAGTTGAAGGGTAGGAGAGTGACATAGTCTACTTTTCGTCTCTTTCTAACGCGAGCGAAGCCGCGGGAAAAAGCTAGTATTACATAATTTTGGACCCGAACCAAATCTGGATCTAATATTTCACGAGCAAGTTTTCCTAAAGCTGACTAGACACTAAGTGTACGGTTGCCCTTATGTTACCACTATTTTTATATTATACCTATTTCCTTAAATACGAGTCTGTTTTATTTGTTTTGCATTATCTGCTGAAACTCAGACGATGTCGGACCAGGAAACTAATTATAATGTTTGTTGTTTTTCCTTACGGTCTATTTTGCTTGTAGAGGAATAACATTTTTTTTTTCTACAAGCAAAATAGACCGTAAGGAAAAACAATTTTAGAAACAAACAATCTTATGTTTCAGTAGACCTATGCTGTATAGTTTTTTTAAATCATATTTCATAAGTGAATATCGCGTGAAAATTAGTTAAGTGTCATTTAAGTTTATATGAACGAACATACAAACAAACATACACACAATGTTTTATACAAGGTATGTATATGTATATACTGATAGTGATAAAGCCTGTCAAAAACAAAAGTCAAAGATACATTTCCATGAAATATCGCGGAAATTATTTTCCTTATCTAGGAAAAGCAGGCGTGACGGGCGCTTGTCGGAAACGCCCTACAACGACAAATATCACGTTTGGCCCAGAATTAAGATGTCAACGAGGTCCAAGTGGACCGAAATAAATGGGCCTTTCAACTCCGAGCTCGTTGTCAAGGGAAACTTTGATGTTTAGGGTTTATAAATAAATATTATGCAGGATTTTTTCCAAACAAGTAAACTTCAATATTAGTTTAAGGCGTTTTTGCGCAATAAAATATGTATAAGTAATCAGATTTTTTCTCTTGCTTTGAGCGAATTAGCGACCAAAAGTGTCGATTTCAATAAAGCGAATTTTAAAAAGAAGTCATTATTTTAGGAGATTTTTGATGAATATGAGATACAATTAACATTACGTTAAACGTCTATAGAAGAAATCATTCCTTTATCTAGGAACAGCAGGCGTGACGGGCGCTTATCGGAAACGCCCTACAACAACAAACATCACGTTTGGCCCAGAATTAAGATGTCAACAAAGTCCCAGTGGACCGAAATAAATGGGCCTTTAGAACTCCGAGCTCGTTGTCAAGGGAAACTTTGATGTTTAGGGTTTATAAATAAATATTATGCAGGATTTTTTCCAAACAAGTAAACTTCAATATTAGTTTAAGGCGTTTTTGCGCAATAAAATATGTATAAGTAATCAGATTTTTTCTCTTGCTTTGAGCGAATTAGCGACCAAAAGTGTCGATTTCAATAAAGCGAATTTTAAAAAGAAGTCATTATTTTAGGAGATTTTTGATGAATATGAGATACAATTAACATTACGTTAAACGTCTATAGAAGAAATCATTCCTTTATCTAGGAACAGCAGGCGTGACGGGCGCTTATCGGAAACGCCCTACAACAACAAACATCACGTTTGGCCCAGAATTAAGATGTCAACAAAGTCCCAGTGGACCGAAATAAATGGGCCTTTAGAACTCCGAGCTCGTTGTCAAGGGAAACTTTGATGTTTAGGGTTTATAAATAAATATTATGCAGGATTTTTTCCAAACAAGTAAACTTCAATATTAGTTTAAGGCGTTTTTGCGCAATAAAATATGTATAAGTAATCAGAATTTTTCTCTTACCCTGAGCAAATTAGCGACCAAAAGTGTCAATTTCAATACAGCGAATTTTAAAAAGAAGTCATGCTTTCAGGAGCCTTTGATAAATACGAGTAAAATCATGAGGTATAATAAACGCAATGTTATTAAACGTCTAGATAGAAGAAATAATTCCACTAAGAAAAGCAGGCTTGTCGGAAACACCCTACAACGACAAATATCACGTTTGGGCCCAGAGTTAAGATGTCAACAAGGTCCCAGTGGGCCGAAATAAATGGGCCTTTAGAACTTCGAGCTCGTTGTCAAGGGAAACTTTGATGTTTGGTCTAAATAAACACGTATTTTTAGGTATAAATAAATAAATAAATAAATATCGGGGACACCTTATACAGATCAACTTAGCCCCAAACTAAGCAAAGCTTGTACTATGGGTGCTAAGCGACGATATACATACTTAAATAGATAAATACATACTTATACAGGGTGACATCGGGGTCGTGTAGCACCAAACTAAAACAAGACTTTCTACTTAATTAGGAATGCAACGCTGCAGATTAGAGTGCCTAAATCAATAAATTTTCCGCTAGTACAAAAAAAAATACAACATAATTTTCTACTTTAGTATCATGGTCACCCTACGCACTTAACAAGACAACCATCTAGGAAAGAACGAAGTGGTAGATTACCTACGATTTATAAAAAGTGATCTTTTACTTTGAAACACTGATCTTTTAGTTTACGTTTAGTATTAAAATCAATTAGAAAGTACGAAAATATTTAAATGATTTATTAAAATAATAACAATCACCGGGACACTACACAAGTGTTTAAATAAAAAACAATCACCGGTCAGAAACATTACAACACGTAGCTTAAACATACTTCAGGAGCTGTTCGAAGTGTGATTTCAGCCTGTATAAGTGTATACATAGAAAACATCCATGACTCAGGAACAAATATCTGTGTTCATCACACAAATAAATGCCCTAGAAGCTGCAGAGTTAACTAGTTAAGTAACCAGCATTTGTCACCATATCTGTCACGTTCTAACAAATATGTAAGTGCGAAAGTGACATATGATATGACAAGTGCCAAACACGACCATGATATGGCCACTGCAGTTTGTGAGGGGTCACTTCATACTACATCTTTTTTTTTGTAGTAGAATAGTTACAACTTTATAGTCAACTTATTTGAAAATACTTAGTCTGCACCTGCAGGTTAAATTGCGTTACGTACATAATATTCATAGACGTCTTATACAGCGTGTGCTTATATTCCATATGGGCTAATATCTAATAAACGATTAGTATTATCGGACCTAAAAAACCTAACTACATGTCTTTTTAATAGATTAGATACATAATAATTCGCACGCAAATCACGCAATGTATTATGTCCACATCAATTAGAGTACCTACCCAAACGTCACTACGATATGACGTGTATAATATATCATGTCAAACTATGTTCGACATTATGTACGCCATTGCTGCTTGGCCAGATTAAAAAAAAACCCTCTTAATTAATAATAATAACACTTTTTAACAATATGATCATCCTATACGATTCGTATAATCGGATACTATAACTGGATACATAATTCGCATGTATGGTATCCATTCGCTGTTAGCTCTAGATACTTTAATAAAATGGATTCTGATATAAATAATATGAAATATATCAGTATCGAAAATGACGCATCTTTAATAAAAACATCGTTTTTAACAGTGACATATCCAATTCATATCGTATCTTGAGTCAATAAATTCAAATCGGGCCGGCTGACTGATTTTTCTTTTTTTTCAGTTCATTTTAACAAACCTGAAAAACCCTTGGCTCCCCAGGATTATCTGTACCCCTGTAAAGGATATTAAAGTTAACTGCCAAATTAGACGTAACTTTTGCTCAGCCCCAGAAGTGCTTATGGCAAGATTCATTTATCCTCAAATTTAATTACTGAAACAGAGTTAACTCCTTTATGGTTCTAATAAAGATCATAAACTTGAATTTCCATGGCTAAATTAGGTTACTTCAGATAAAAGGATTTTCGAACAAATGATTATGATTTGCAAATAAACCATCTCGAAGTTTTTATTAGATAAATCGGAGCTAATATGAAAATGAGTGAAATGAAAGTGGTTTGCCGGGATAGAACATCAAAGTTCCGGAGTGGGGGCTTTGTGACGTCACTTCTAAGTAAAAATTGTACCTAGGCGTGACGTCACGCGAAACTTCAACGCACTGTACCGTCATCAGTTTTCGTTTACGAGAAAAAAAAAATACTTGTCTAAAATTCTTTGATAATCGGGATAATAGGAAATGGAAATCTGTGATTTCTGCTTACCCCTTTGGGGCAGGCGTGTATGTAAATCGGAGCTAAATACTATGGGTCATATACGGGGTTATCAGCAAGAAAACATTACATAGATAATAAAAAGATGTGCTTTGGTTTTACATAACGCAAGCACTGGTTTATAAATAATGAAAATCATTATTATACTTAATCATAATGTGTATAAGTCGCAAGGAAAATCGGTTTTAATATTCTGATTTACTATTGTCCTTGTGCTAACAAACGGTAAACACGTGTATTAGGTATTGAAGTATTGTTATGATAACTATGTTTAATAGCCAGTGTCATGTGGGAGCGTCATTACTGTTGACAGTGTTGACTATTCAGCTGCCGGGAAATCTAAGCAGTATCAGTTTAGAATGGAACTGATGTCTGGATTTTCTAAATATGGCGATAATGCAGCCAGCAACACATCGCAGCACTGCCGCAGTTAACTAGTGAAGTTCGAATCGAAATATGTACCTAAAAATTTGAAGTAGAAATACTTAAGGGGCTGCTCACTCTGCGATTCTTTCACCGAGCTACAAGTATGTACTATCAGCTGCAAAAGTTCATGTCGAATTTATCAATGAATCCATTCATAATTTCCATGCAGTTTTGCAGCTCACTGGACATGCTAGCGGCCGCGATTCAGTGGTGACGACTTCGCGCGGCGTAATAGAGCTCAATGTCGTTTCCACACTGCTGCTGTTTCACACTGGCTGTTATAAAAGTTATAAAACACTGTGTGACAAGAACAGTGCGATGGCATTGGTAATACCTTGATTTTGTCACACAGTGTTAGCTGCAACCCACACTCAGGCGACGCACGTCGCTTGGCAGACGTCGCTTGGGGCCCGTCGCTTCAGGCGAGTCTTACGTCCTTCCTGTACAAAATGTACTGAGGAGACATTTTTTTAAATTACACTGGGGCGGCGCGGCGCTGGCGTCAGTTCCGCGTCTTACGACGACGTGCGTCGCCTGTGGATAGTCCCATACAACATAGATCTATAACAGTCAGTGTTGGAGCACCATAGAATATAATTCCAGAGCCCATCGATAGCAATTTCATTATGAAATACATTCGTAAGCATTTCAGTTCAGAATATTTTAAACTCGCTTCCATCCATATATTTGACCACAGACTGCGCTTCGGTCGCAATACTCGAAATACAAACTATGTGAAATACATTGTGCATTTAACACCGCAACCTGTAACATTAATAACGTGTTGCAAAACATTTGGTTTGTAGCTGACCATAAAATAGCATAATTGTTGGTTAACTGATACATCAGTAACGTCAGTGTATGCTAGTGGTTGGACACTCTTCTGATCGGGATATTCCGGCTCTATTCGGCTCGCATTGCTACGTAGCAATTATTAAGATTGGTACATATTGACGTCGCGTTAAGTACATGTGCTTCCTCAGATAATTGATTGATTTTTGACAACTCTATAGTCGAATGGGATAGTACCATGCATTAAAAAGAGACAACACGATTTAATACTGAACAGCGGTCAAATTTCGGTTTTGTAGGAACTGTCCTTTCGTACTCTCTAACTTGAATCATAAATATCGTCACTACTTTTAAAAAAACTTGTATCTTCGTCTGTCAATGAAAAGAGAATTGTAGTAAGTATGTACGGAATGTATGTAGACTTACTGCGTTTTAAGTTTGAGGAACAGCGTGAGATACGAGATTTTTTAAAAGTAGTGACGATATTGTATTAATCTTAGTTTTTTATTACGTACAAGCTTTTATTCAACTTGCCTTGTTAGTAATGTTAGTTTGGGTCAAAACGTAGAAGCTAAATTGGACCCACTTCCCGGTTTCCGATTGAGCTGAAATTTTGCACGCATAGCCTGCTCTAGGCTCCAAGAAGTGTTGTGCCCCCCCCCCCCCCCCCCCCGCCAATTAAAAATTGCATACAAACAAAAAAAATTCAGTCAAAGATGGCGAGTTTCGATAATTGAAATATCTTAACATTTCGGTCTCTGAGTGGAGTTCCGTTTGCGGACCTCAATCTGGCATATATATATTACATAGACAGATATTGTCAATCAGTTTTACACCCCCCCCCCCCTCACCCTCCCCTCCTTCACAAATATATTTCTCCAATTCTCCCTCAATTGCTCAAAGGTTATCTGGAAGAGATCCCTTAAAGGGATAACTTCGCCTTTGTACTTGTAATAAGCTCTTTTTCCTGTGTGTTGTATTATTTTCTGGTAGGTACAATAATAGTTATTTGTTATACAAGGGGGCAAAGTTGTATTTTAACGCCGAGTGTGGAATTGAAAAACGAGCAAGTGAAAGGATTCTATAGTTGAACCACGAGCGAAGCGAGTGGTTCGAGAATAGAATCCTGAACTTGCGAGTTTTTTTACACACGAGAAGTAAAATACATTTGCACCCGAGTGTAACACAAAACTTTTCCCCTCACTACAGCGAGGAAACTACAACGCTAAAAATCCGTTTAATACTGCTTCCAGTAGTTCCACAGGTGGTAAATCATCATTATTACTAGATTCACCTACTTTTATCAACTTAAAAGCAGTTAAATTGACTTTATTCAAGGTCAAATTACTTTACCCACTAGTGGATAAAATGCGTTTTTACCCGCTGGTATTAAAGGACAAAACACGTGTTTCCGAGCTAGTGAGGGGAAAAGTGTTTTACTACTACTTTACTACTATTTCAATTATCAAAATTCGCCATCTTTGACTGCTCCCCCTGCTCCCAACTGCAATTTTTTCACTGTACGAACTATTGGTTAAAATAATAATTATAAAAATATACTCATTAGTTCTTAATCTACAGTGGTTTAAAGTGAACTCCAAAATGAAGCCTTTTCGTACATTTTCTAAAAAATTCTTAGAAAAAGTGTAAGAAATGTTATAGTATGCTATATATTCGTAAACTACTCAATAAGCCCTTTCTTTGGTTACCCTACACGGCATGAATTGATGAAAAAAAAAATTTTTGTTTGTATGCAATTTTTAATTGGCGGGGTGGGGGGGGACCACAAAACTGCTTGGCAACATCTGTTTATATGATGTCTGGGACCTATACAATATAATTATATGAGAAGTCAGAATGAGGTGCGCTATTTTTGCAAACGAACATCCTCTTGGAGCCTCATCTATATGTAAATTACGTGACAATACAATATTATGGTATCATGGAGCTGATCTGATGATGGAGTAGAAAGGTGGTCATAGGAACTCTGTAGGTAATGAAACGTCGTATCCCCATCGAGTAAGGGGTTTTTATAAACGTCTCGGAGAGCAGTAGATGACTGTTGAAAGTACAGTCGGCGATAAAAGATTGTGCCAAAAATGGAATCTTTGCAAAAAAACTTATTTTCTTTTGACATTGGATCTTTCTTTGTATTATGAGCAAGATCATTAACCTATGAATAGACTATTATTATGTATATATACGGACCTCTTAACATGGGTATTGTAAACGTAAACAATTTTCCTCTTAATGCATTATTTACTAGCTTATTCTTCTATATTTACCTAAAAACCGTATTCTATTATATAACTGCAAACTCTCGCTCGCACTGAGTTACGCGTTTTTGTCAAAGAAAAACAAAAATTATGCGTATCCGAACCCACCCTGTATAATACAGCAATAACATGTCATCACCATATTGCGAGCACTTCTTCGGAATAACTGACCCAAAAAACAACCTCCTACCGCCCCCCTGTCACAGATTACATAATATTTCCATTAGATACGACACTTCACAATAAAGTGGGATTAACGCGTCAAAATTTTTCTAAAGATATTCGTGCGTGGTTTCAAGGAGAAGTCTTGCATTTAAGTCGTCATTTACATACGTTAATCTTCGATAGAGACGATAGTATTTTAGCTATCGACGACGTCAGCAAGACAAGGAAATAATGTGATTTTATATTTTGTGATTGAATTTCGATAGAACTGGAGAGTATCTGGCAAAGAGTTTGGGAAAATTAGGGCTGTGTAACGATCGTTACAGACAGGATTGTTCTCCATTGAGACGGCATAATAACGATCAACCTTTCAACCTCTTTAATTACCTAACCAACCTACCAGAACTCCATCCAGCCGTTTGTGTATAGCACAGTATAATAAATAGTACTATCGTACAGTATGGCCACTCCCGCTCCCCGCTGAAAGTGCCGCCCACCCCCTATCGGTTACCTCACAGTTGGCGCCTGTCAAAAACGCGAACTCATAAAAAACATAGTACTCGTTCACCTACACGAGTGTGACTGTGTGCTAGGAATGCGCCTCTTTCATATATTTGATCGTCAGTGTCCGAGGTGTGACGTTAGTGTCTGTGAAATCAAAATCTATGTTGTATTGAAAGAAAGAAAGAAAGAAAAGAAAGAAAAAGACATTTATTCAGTACAGCACACATACACAGGACAAAATGGTGAAATTAAAAAAGAAAGAAACAGATAGTAAAAACAAATACACAAAAACATTCGAAGAAAAATTATATACACACAAAACAGAAAATTACACTTGTGTATCCAGCAATGTGTGCAGTAGGGAAAAAAAAGGCTTTGACTCAGCATGTTGTTGCAAGACGCCGGCGAGGCGAATCGCAACGCTGTTATTCTGCCAAGGCCTGAGGGAGTGACTATTTAAATTAAATAAAGTAAACTAAACTAATCTAAACTAAGAAATAAACAAATAGTAAACGTGTAAAAAGAAACATAAATATTTAATTAAGTGATATATGCAAACATTATTGTGTAAACAGTATTGTGGATTGTGCCTTTTCTGCTTGAAACCGTGGTAGCTATAATTCGATCATTTAGCGTTACGCTTCGTAAAGGTTTCATGGCTCGCTCTTCCTGTAGTCACATCTCATCTCGGACACTGGCGATCAAATATATGAAAGAGGCGCGTTCCAAGCACACATTCTAAGCTCGTGTAGGTGAACGCGTACCATGCTTGTATGAGTGAGATATGACAGGTCGATTGTTCGCGTTTTAGACAGGCGGTAACTGTCAGGTAACCGAGAGGGGGTGGGCGGCACTTTCAGAGGGGAGCGGGAGTGGCCATACTGTACGATAGTACTCTTTATTATACTGTGCTGTAGTTCTTCTGTAGTGGAGGGTCAGAGCTAGACTGCGAGTTGCATTTCGATCGTCAAGGGCCCATTTCTCAAAACTGAAAGTTACAAGATACAAGCGGAACTCTCTTTCCAACTTCAACTTCCAATCAGGGGCCCATGTCACGAAGCTACAAGTTACAATTTACAAGTGGTTGTCAATGTCTAATATGACAAGTTGGAAAGAGACTTCTGCTTGTAACTTGTAACTTACAGTTTTGAGAAATAGGCCCCAGGTAGCATCAACAATTGTAACTTCGGCTAGACCGGCAGCTCCTCTACGAAATCCAGCACTGTTTTCAATACTCTTTAATGCCTCATTGTGTTTATTTGTTACAATGTTCTGTTTCCAGTCTAAGAGAATATGTATTGGGTTGGTAAGAAAGTAATGAGCGAATCATAACCAATATTGTAATTTTTATTTAATTTATTATTTTAATCATTTATCAAAAATATAACGGCCTTCGTTATCTACTACTTGTCTCCATCGTTCTGGTAAAGAATGAATAGCATCGGCGAAGAAGTTCTTAGGTTTAGATTCAAAAAACTCAGCTATGTACTGTCGTAGATGGGCTTGATCATCGAACTTTTTTTCATTCAAGGCATTGCTTAGCGATCTGAACAATGCGTAATCCGTAGGTGCCAAGTCTGGAGAGTACGGTGGATGAGGTATCACTTTCCAACCTAGCTCCAATAGCTTTAGCCGAGTCACTTTTGCAATGTGTGGGCGAGCATTGTCGTGTAAGAAAAAACTTTAGCATGCTGTGGACGATTCTGACAGATTTTTTGGTTTAAATTTTCAAGCTGATTACAGTATACTGATGCGGTAACAGTCATTCCACTTGGTAGGAGTTCCCATTGAATAATACCATGAATATCCCACCAAACGGACAGCATAACTTTTTTCGGGTGAGGCTCTGTTTTTGGTGCCTCTATTCCTTTTTCGTTTGGAGCTAGCCACTGACGTTTGCGTGTGTGATTTATATATAAGACCCATTTTTCATCTCCAGTGATAAGATGGTCCAACCAGTTGAATGTGCGGCGAAAAGACAGAAGTTGTATGCAGATATCGGCACGGCGGTTTAGTTGATGTCTATCAAGTTCGTGCGGTATCCAAACACTGTATTTGTAGTTTTTTCCCAACTCGTGTAAATGTGTTTCTATGGTGACATGAGAGCAGCCTAACTCGGTAGCAAGAGTACGACTCGTTAGCCTCGGATCTCCTTCAATTAAGGTTTTTAATTTGGCTACATCAATCTTCACCGGTCGACCAGACTTAGGTTGATCTGATAATGAAAAGTCGCCACTACGAAACCGCTGGAACCATCGTTTCGCTGTGGCCTCAGACACAACTTCAGGAGCAACACGCTGACATAATATATTACGCACTGCTTCGGCGGCTGAATGGCCAGACTGAAATTCATATAGTAAGCAATGCCTTACATGCACTTTTAATTCGTCCATTTTCTTCCTTATATTAGCTCGGCGACAGCTAGTGAACGACTGACGAGAAACTGTGCGACTCGCCCTTTATATACTTTCGACCATAGAAGATTCTAGAACTCTCTCAAAAATTTTATGTGGAATTCAATCGATCGCTCATTACTTTCTTACCAACCCAATACTTGTGTGGTGTATCTGGGTATTATTTCATCAGTGTCCCAGTGAAAGGGGGTGGGCTTATTAGTGACGTCAATATGGCGCTAATTTTGCTTCTATTGCTTTTAGGAAATTGGTTCAAAGTTTTGAAAGTTTGAGCGACGTGAGCTATTTAGGTTAATGTTATTAGTTTATAATTTATTTTAGAGTTTTGAGCGATGGTAGTGGAGAGATTTGAGGTCAGAATGGAGGTTGTAGATTCAAACTTAATCGTGCCAACTATGTTATTCTTTTTAAGAATAGAGAACAAACCTTTTACCAGTTGGTGTGGTGAAAACATACGATAATTTATATTTGAACTAGCTTTTGCCTGCGGCTTCGCTTGTGTTAGAAAGAGACAAAAAGTAGCCTATGTCACTTTCCATCCCTTCAACTATCTCCACGACAATTCGCCGCTCCGTTTTGCCATGAAGGACGGACAAAGAATCAGACACACACACTTTCCCATTTATAATATTAGTATGGATTAGTATGGATATGGATTGTCCACAGAAATCACGAAAGTTTTTGTCTTTATGTTAGAAAAATATGCCGAGAGACGTTTGAATTTATTTTAAATTTATTTATTTATTATGAGCCCGTTGTGTCCCACTGCTGGGCAAAGGCCTCCTTCTTTCTCCATTCTTCTCGATCTTGAGCTAAAACTGGCCAGTCTGTCGGAGTCCAAGTTATCCCGCTATCGCCAGCGAGGTCTGCCGGATCCTCTGTTCGACTCATGGGGCTCCCATTCCGTGGCTATCTTGGCCCACAAGTCATTCGGCATACGGCAGACATGTCCAGCCCAGTCCCACTTTAACTTGGCCGCATTTAGAGCTACATCAGTTATCCGAGTTTTTGAGCGCAGCGTGGTGTTTCGGATTCGATCCCTTAGTTTCACACCTAATGTGGCGCTCCATAGCTCTCTGGCAAACCCCGAGTTATTTTTAATATCGGTTTCGATACCCTCAACAACCAAAGAGCAATTTCATGTACAAAATAACATCATATTATTCCAAGCATGGCTCTACGTAATAACATCTTAAAGTCCCCGAACTTGCCTAATAAAATATATGTCTGTTTACGGTAGAAAGCGCCCTCTGGGGCAAAGTTTAGGGACAATTTTATTGTTTACTTTGTAGGCCAGGCGAGGGTTCTTATTAAATATTTTTAACCTACGACGCAAAAACGACGGGCGTTATAAGTTTGACGTGTCTGTCTGTTTGTGTGTGTCTGTCTGTGTCGTCTATCGAACGGATGAACCGATTTAAATTTAGCTTATTTTTGTTTGAAAGCTGAATTAGTCGGGAGTGTTCTTAGCCACGTTTCATGAAAATCGGTCCACTTTATAGGGGTTTTTTTTTTGTGGTTAGGTTATTTATAAATACATTGTCCATTGGTCATTGGCCATAGTTATACTTGCTAGTAGTTGTGTTGACGCTACGTAGCGATTGAAAGCAGTCTGGCTCTGCCGCGCCACCTATAGTCGAGCGATATATGTACACCGTGTTTCACTTAACACTAAAAACCTGAAAACCGTTTGTTCAGAATCGAGAGTAGAATCGATTGAGCTATATCTTGATGGGGGTAATATTTTTTGTTTTAATTTGTATTATTAGTTATTGTTTACGTGCCCATTCTACAAATTCGTAATACAACATTGTGCATATCATATTGCTAGAGGTTGTATACCTTTTTCAGTATTTAGGGGTATTAATACTGGCTGGTTACTTGGACGATTATTTTTTCCGCTACGAGTTTGACGTTGTGCGTCACTTTAATTTTAAAGTTTATCATAAGTCATAACAAATTGAACTCTTACCTAATTACAACCTTGTCATTTTGAATGTTAGGTTTAAATTTGCTTACTGCGTCACCTGTCCAATTTGAAGTTTACTGTGACACAGTTTAACGTGCTTTACAGTGACATAGCTGCCTATTGGTAAACCTTATGTCGTTGCAGAAACGTACACAATTAATCAGTTTTAAGGTTTACGACGGTAGCTAGCAATTATTTTATTGAGTGTAGAGTTAAAAGTCGAGTAGAGCTGCACAGAAAATTAAATATTCAATTTAAAAAAAAAATCATCAAATTAAAAAATGAATATTCTAGATACGTTTAAAACAATAAAAATCAGTTGGGGTGTCTGAGGTTTTGAGTGATACCGGAAACACGGTGTATAGGGTGAGCTATATTATTATAAGGTGTTAACAAATTAGTCACGTATATTTTTAATATATATTATTTTCTTATTATGCCACTTGCCATGTTGATATTACCCTAATTTAATAAGGAGCCAGTCAGCATTGTAATCACGTCGTATCAAAACTGTCACAAGTTCTTATATCTGAATCGGCCTCTATATCATTGTAATGTATAATCAAAGAGGATAGAGTATTAAAGAGAGTTACTGTCAAAGTAAAATGTGTAATCACAGTGCGTAGACTGCCATCTCTCGACACAGGCTTAAAACTTTTGAACCTCAGTTTTGACAATTTGGCCCATATTCTTAGCTTGATATGTTTTAAAATGACAAATATTAATATTAGCGCCATCTAGCCGAGCGTACCCCAAAGGTGTATCGCCATCTAGCTCACCGTACCTTTTTCTGTATGGTTTTGGGGTACGTTTTTTTCTTAGACTTTATCTGTCTATACGAAGTTATATAGGTCTTTGGTATAATGTAAGAGTAAGCCTGTCCTTGGAATTTTATTACATAACTTGTGTTTTTATACAATAATTTCGAGTAATATGCAAATTTTATCGCTTGTGTTGTCCCTAAGGGATAATGGAATAACGTAGGTCTGTATGTAAGATTCGTTTAAGTAGTAGGTAATTTTTCTTATGAATTTTTATTTTGTATAAATATTTGCAACGAAATATTGAATAGATTTTTTTTACTTGTTCCTTTTCTCTGGTATTACAGCATTGAAATAGTTTATGTAGGTACTTCAATTCAATGATATCCCTATAGGTTTTAGATTAAAAAAAAATAATAAATAAAAGTATGTCTAAATATAAGTATTTGTAAGTAATT
The DNA here is from genome assembly GCF_023078275.1 of Leguminivora glycinivorella. Lineage (NCBI taxonomy): Eukaryota > Metazoa > Arthropoda > Insecta > Lepidoptera > Tortricidae > Leguminivora > Leguminivora glycinivorella. The sequence continues at coordinate 18,103,738 of NC_062984.1, forward strand.
TGGCAGCTATGTCGCGTTGAAAAATTGTAGCAGTAGTCCTGATGTACTTTGAATCCCATCATCACATTTAAATAAATATTGGGGACACCTTACACAAATCAACTTAACCCCAAACTAAGCAAAGCTTGTACTATAGGTGCTAAGCGACAATATACGTACTTAAATAGATAAATACATACTTATATACATAGAAAACATCCATGACTCAGGAACAAAATATCTGTGCTCATCACACAAATAAATGCCCTTTCCGAAATTCGAACCCAGGACCGCGGCTTAACAGGCAGGGTCACTACCGACTGAGCCAGACCGGTCGTCATTTTACAAGGTACCATTGCTGTCGGTGTGTGCTATATGTTGTACGCGGGATGCACACAGACTACATTCATGACCCATAATGTTTTCTGAAATGTACCAGTTTGAAAAGATATTTCGCTTTAATATTTTTAATCTGTACCCTCAATATTCTCATCGCAACATTGGTCAGTATTACCACATTATCCAACGTGTCTAAAAACACACGTTTGGCAAATTGCGTGTTGGACGCTCGTTAACGAGTAGCGTATATAAATTAGCCCCTAATTGAACTACATAGTAATTAGCTGTGATGTAATTAGCACGTTTTGGTGTATACAGGCTTGAGCGTAGATTAGACTGGTGTTAGGTCAGATTAGGTCACTTTATAACATTTTACTACATTAAATAGTCTGTGGCTACCTATAGTAGAATCTGCCGGACCCTCTACAATAATAGGTAATTAAACTTATTAAATACGTTTCAAAATAAGTTACTGAAATAGCGTAAATGTCACATATAGGTAATGTTACATATAGGTATTGTAAGTATAGAAAGTAAGTAATTTGGTAGCTATTTTGTATGGAAAAGTGCTCAATTATGGTTACTAGAATTAACTACGAACTAATTTAGTTATATTATACATACTACAACACATTATACATTTAGAGTTTTTTTTTTCATTTTGTATACCCAAAAGCAAATTGGAGGATACAGATCATCATAGGACATTTGATTGGCATAATCCATGAATATAAGAGGCACAGATATCAAATCCATATAAAATTTCAAAATCAGAACATGCCTCCGGAGTAAGTGCTCTGTGCGATATTAATCATTTTCCAAATGGATATTAGGATTAATATATTTTTCGAGATAAACGAATAACTTTTTATTTTAAGCGGCTTCCGAAACGGTTTGTTCTGTGGCTAAATTAAAAATAAGATTACGGGCTGAAGGATAATTGAAAGTGAAATGAAAATCTTCTATACTTAATTGCTTTTACGCGATGCTCCATCGCTTCTTATAATGTACTTTTAATGGTTTATTTATAACAACCGGATTTGACTTCAAGCTTAACTTAAACTGACGTCAAACTTAACGAAACACCGCAGCGCAGACTTAAATCTTATATTTGGCCGTAGCAGGATAAGGGAACAAAAAGTGCCCTTTATGATTAGGAGCTGGTTTTTTTTCTATAGTTACTTACACTTAGTACTGTAGTACGATTGAGCAAAGTTTTATTGAAAAATACCCAGTGGTTCAGCCAGCAATAGAAAAAAACCAAATTCATGAAATATGACTTTTCTCTAAAATTATTTAACTTTATCATACAATATTTTTTTTTAATTTTGGTTAACTAAATAGTACTTATAACCTGGAAGAAATTTGAGTCTCTAACTATAATATTTCTGCAAAAAGTACGTAAGTCAACAAATGATAAAAATGTATTAAAAAAAAAAACATTTTTAATACTAACAGATTTATTTATTTATTTATGGGTTACAAACATATCTTAGTAGCATGTCCAAATAAAGCAGGTAACAATTCTGATTCAGATTCAATTGTTTATACAATGGTAAATACATATTTCTGTAAAAAATTGTATAATAGACGTAAATTAAGAAAATGACGTGTGGAATTCCAAATGTTAAACAAAACAAAGCAAAACAAACACAAAAGTGACCCAAAACGTGTTGGATTTCAAATTAAGATTAATAACCTAACTTTTTCCCATAAAACCTTTTTTCTATTTCAATTTGGGTATTTCCGTACCCATAAAATTGATGGTTAAATCCGGCAACTCACAAAATGGCGGTATTGGACGAATATCACGCAATGCCAATGTGTGAAAACCACAGATATGTGATCAAAAATCGTTTTTTACATGTATTGAATCCATAATAGCTAAAAGGCCTGGCCTAAATGAACATTGTATGTACCTATCAGCAGCGGCTGATCCATACAAGCTTACCCACAGGCTTACCTAAAATTGGTTAGGTACTAGTAAAGTAAAGCAAAACGGTCCGACACAGATATTGATAATAAAAACCTGTGTTGAAAAAACCATTGATCTAGCTTCAAAAACCAGAGAGGAAACAGGCGAGAGCGTTTGTATGGAGAAATGAGGGGTATCGTAGCGTCTTAACCAGGGACCGGAAAACCCCTTTTTAGGCTTAACTTCATCAATTTGCTTACCCAATCAATTTTCTTACTAAATAAAACGGTAAGCTTTTTTAAAGGTAACCTTTTAAAACGGTAAGCTTATTGAATCTGTTACTATGAGGTTACCATAACTACTAACTAAGTTAACTCCGAAACCCTATCGCGATAGGGTTTTTAAAACCTGTTTTCATTGAGTTATGGTAAGCTTTATCCGTTCCGTGTTGTCTTTCTACATTTAAACTGGTTTGCTATAGATAGAGCTTGTCTCAGACGCATGCACTCGAATTTGCGTAGTTATTACCATTTGACATGTACGTCATTTAGTTTCTGTATTTGATAGTACAATTATTGACCTACTCGTACTCATCAGTATATTATAAGGGAATAAAATGAAGTAGGTTTTTACAGCAAGCAAGGTTTTGTACCTACTTTTAGGGTTCCGTAGTCAACTAGGAACCCTTATAGTTTCGCCATGTCTGTCTGTCTGTCTGTCTGTCCGTCCGTCCGTCCGTCTGTCCGTCCACGGATAATCTCAGTAACCGTTAGCACTAGACAGCTGAAATTTGGTACCAATATGTATATTAATCACGCCAACAAAGTTCAAAAATAAAAAAAATAAAAAATTTTTTTATTGGGGTACCCCCCCTACATGTAAAGTGGGGGCTGAATTTTTTTTTTATTCCAACCCCAACGTATGATATATTTTTGGATAGGTATTTAAAAATGAATAAGGGTTTACTAAGATCGTTTTTTGATAATATTAATATTTTTGGAAATAATCGCTCCTAAAGAAAAAAAAAATGCGTCCCCCCCTCTAACTTTTGAACCATGTGTTTAAAAAATATGAAAAAAGTCACAAATGTAGAACTTTATAAAGACTTTCTAGGAAAATTGTTTTGAACTTGATAGGTTCAGTAGTTTTTGAGAAAAATACGGAAAACTACGGAACCCTACACTGAGCGTGGCCCGACACGCTCTTGGCCGGTTTTTTACTTTTAATTTTTATTTATTTTGAACTTCACTATCAGTCTCATAAAAATAACTATAACAATGCATGTGCTCAAAAAGTGCGTTTACAATGCATGTGCTCGAAAAGTACGTTTTTTACGAAGCAAAATCGTGCAGCAAGTAGTAGGTACTTTTAAAGTACCTAGTACTTTCCCACACTAGTTCTTTTTACTTTAAATTTTGAACTTCACTATCACTCCCATAAAAATAGCTATAACAATGTATGTGCTCGAAAAGTGCGTTTTCTATAAAACAAAATCATGCGGAAAGTAGTACTTTTCCGCACTAGTGTTTTTTACATTCCAATTTTATTTAAATTTTGAAGGCCACCATCCGTCCCAGAAAAATCGTTCGGAAAGTTGTACATTTTCGCACTAGGGTTTTTTACTTTTTTTTTAATTATGAACTTCGCTATCAGTCCCGTAAAAATAGCTATTATAATGTATGTGCTCGGAAAGTGCGATTTCTATGTAGCAACATTGTGCGGAAAGTAGTACTTTTCCGCACTAGCGCTTTTTACTTTTTAAATGTTTTTAAATTTTGAACTTCACTATACGTCCCAGAAAAATCGTGTGGAAAGTAGTACTTTTTCAAACTAGTGCTTTTTACTTTAATTTTTTTTTATTATGAACTTCGCTATGAGTCTAATAAAAATAGCTATTATAATGTATGTGTGCTCGACAAGTGCGTTTCCTATGAAACAAAATCGTGCGGAAAGTAATACTTTTCCACACTAGTGCTTTTTACTTTTCTTTTTTTTAACATTTTGAACTTCACTATCCGTCCCCGGAAAATCGTGCGGAAAGTAGTACTTTACCGCACTAGTGTTTTTTACTTTTAATTTTGAACTTCACTATCAGTCCCATAAAAATAGCTATTACAAAAGTGCGTTTTCTATAAAGTAAGATCGTGCGGAAAGTAGAGTACTTTTCGGCACTGCACAGTGTGTGAAATTGCCTTAGTTGCGGACATCTCTAGTTTATTTTCTATTATGACGTGTTTTATTGTAATAAAGCCTAGTACGAAACTCCCGTTGCAATATTCGACTTAATTTCGTAATTATATTTTTTTCTGAAAGGTCAATGACCTTTCTAAAATATAAAACACTACCGCTTCAAATGAAATACATAATGATTGTCAGTTTAAAATAGATACGTTATTAAAGTTTCAGCACTCTGACGACTTAAAAAAAAAGAATATAAATAAAATTTAAATTTTCAAGAAAGTTGAAATAAATAATAAACTATAAAATGGTCGCATATTTTTTTACTCGCAAAATTAACTAAATCTATGTACCTAAAACCTGTGAAAATTCTATTAATATATCTTGCAGGAACTCGGAGAAATCACGTTTCTAAATTTTTCTCTGATTTCTATGGAAATAGGGGTGTCACAAAGAATTAATTTAACTTGAGTCCATAATTTCTCGATATAACTATTGAGTATTTAATTCATTGTTTATGAGGATATATGTTATGATTTCGTCTTTTGACTTAATTAAATGTACCAAATGTACCAAATGAAATGTAAATTATCTGAAGTTACTTTTAGAATGTGAACTACTTTGTTAGGTATAGGCAAATGTGTTCTTTATTGTTTCGTAAACTGGTGGAAGACAGGTAAGGGTCAAGCGATTCTAAGGCTCTGTGTAACAAATCTAAAATAACTTGGGTATAACGTTTAGTACAGTAAGGTTGCACAGAACATATTGTCGTTCGTCACTATCAAGATTGAGCTTTATCTACGAGAACTAAATTTCTAATTTTGTGGGCAATTTCTTTTGATCCATATTATTTGATCGTTTGTTGGAGTTGTCACTCGCTGAGTGAGGGTTGGTGCCCCTAACATTAAGTTCTCTGGTCGGGGCTGAGAAGGACATCCAAAATACAAACATTTGTTTTGTAAGTTCTCGTAAATGTAAAAGGTTCCAGATATTTGGAGGTGTAAAGCATTTAGAAGCACTTATGTAGATGTAGGTGTCAAATTCAATCGCATCAAGGCTGTTACGGCCTTGCCACGACAATGGTCTAAGGCGACCAGCGGGGCGGCGCGCGGTGCGGGAAACGCGCGCGGGCGCTAGCTATGCCACGTACTTTTAGAAGCGGCGGCTGGGCATAGGAGCGGCCAGGACGTTTTTATATTTAAAAACATGTTTTTTACTGTCAAATATGACTCTAAAGAGCATAGAATCAATTACGTCTTGTACAAGAAAATATGTGTGATAACTAAGTACAGGACATTTATTTTATGGCTAGTTAAATGATACTTAGGGCCAGTTTTTCAGTCGCCAGATAAATATATCTACCAGATAAAGTTATCACTATCCTTTTCATCACACGTATAAATGAAAATGACAGCTAACATTTATCTGACAGATATTATTTATCTAGCGATTGAAAAACCAGCCCTTAATATAAACAAACATTCATAAAATAATGAAGAGTAAATACGAATAAATACTATACAAAAATATGTTTAAAAACATTATTACATTCTACATACGCGAAAGTACATTTAAATTTTCAGTAAATAACGGTTTTGGGTTTAAGACGCTCATAATAAATACAAAATCTTTTGTTCCGCACGGAATCGCTATTAGGCCCATCAAGCCGCCTAGGCCGGTCGCGCCGCTGTAATTTCGTGGCAGTGCCCGCGCGGCGCGCTACAGTTGTTTGAGTCGCGCGCCGCCCCGCGCGTCGCTGCCGCGTCGGCCCGTAAAACCCGCGTTTTTGAACGGCGGCAAGGTCGTGGCATGCCTGACGCGCTGCGTTGTTGTTTTTGTGACTTACCGCTTGCCGCTGCCGCAAGACGCCTTAGACTTAGGGCCAGTTGCTTAAACTCCATTTGACAGATACATCATCGTCACGCAGCAGACGTCTATGGAACTTTCCATACTATAAAATTTGACGAATGCTTTAACGGTGACAGACAGTTTGATGCAACCGGCCCTTAGACCATTGTCGTGGCTAGGCCGTTAGGCTAACTGTTACAGCAGACGAAGAATCCCTAGCAGGCCGAGTCAGTGTCTATCTGCTAAGGCAAAGAAGTGCCATGGACCTTTAACGGCTCCATGATAACCTCCCGCTTCTCCAGATATTATGTGCGGTTGCCTTCCCAATTTCACACAATAACTATCATCGAATCGAAGATTGATTTTATTGAAACTCTATAGATGGTATCTAGAAAGGAGCTCAGTTGCACTCTGGTCCACAGTTGGACGAACTATTTTGATAAATCACTATACACGAATGTTGTGTCACACTTTAGCCAGTGCTGTTTTTATCGATGTTATAATTGTTAACAAGTAAAGCCCATGTTACACTATAATGTCACATTTAATTTTTCGGAAGTGACAACCCTAACCTAAAATTTCAAAAAATCATATCTCCTTATTCCTGCGTTTGTTGCGCTTGAATTTTTTTGTGGTAATAATCATAATTGTGCTTAACTTTTGTGTATCAAAAAAAATGCGACCGTGAAGAGAATCGACAGAAAAAAAGATTTTCCATATCATAGAAATTCAATATTTGACAACTAAATGAGAGTATATCTTTATGTTTATATAGATAAATTGGTTCTTTTAAACTATGTTTAGTATACCAGATAACATTCATTGATTAATTTGCTTTGAATTAGTATAAAAAGCGTTTCTATGGTTTCTCAGGACTTTTCTCGATTTTTTTGATATCTCAAAAACTATGGAATTTAGAACCATGGGAGTTTCAAAATAAGATTTTTTGGTCATCGTTCATCCAAAAACCGCATAAAATAGGCATGGCCGCAACTAAGGCAATTTTACACACTGTGCACTGGTACTTTTTACTTTTAATTTTTTATTTTATTTAGGACTTCACTATCAGTCCCATAAAAATAGCTATTACAATGTATGTGCTCGAAAAGTGCGTATTCTATGAAGCAAAATTGTGCGGATAGTAGTACCTACTTTTCCGCACTAGTAACTAGTGCTTTTTACTTTTAATTTTTTTTTAAATTTTGAACTTCACTGTCTATCCCAGAAAAATCGTGCGGAAAGTAGTACTTTTCCGTACTAGTGCTTTTTACTTTTTTTTTAATTTGTTACTTCTCTATCAGTCCCATAAAAATAGCACTGTATGTGCTCGAAAAGTGCGTTTTCTATGAAGCAAAATCGTGCGGAAAGTACTTTTCCGCACTAGTGCTTTTTACTTTTCATTTTTCTTTATATTTTGAACTTCACTATTAGTCCCATAAAAATAGCTATTAGAATGTATGTGCTCGAAAAGTGCGTTTTCTATGAAGCAAAATTGCGCGGAAAGAAGTAGGTACTTTTCCACAATATTCACTGGTGCTTTTAACATTTTTTTTTATTTTGCTTTTAACTTTAACTTAACTGATGACTGGGACTGATAGTGAAGTTAAACTTAACTTTAACTTCACTATCAGTCCCATAAAAATCGTGTGGAAAGTAATACTTTTCCGCACTAGTGCTTGTTAATTTTCAATTGTTTTATTTTATTTTGAACTTTACTATTATAAGTCCCATAAAACCAATGTCTTTCAAATTCGAAAATTGTACTAACATAACTTTTAATTTTAATAATTACTAAAGTATTTTGTCTTATTATGTTTTTTTATTTACTCGCACAATGCAAAGTAAAGCATTGTTTGAAAACTTTGAAACATGTGCGCAAAGATGATTTCCGAAATTCCGACTCGTATCGGCTTATATGACACTCATCAGAAATCACCTACTTTCCGCACTTGTTGCATAAATAGCTATTTTGACATTTTTAACAAAGCCCAATTGAGAAGATGTTTTCAATTATCTAATCGTAAGATATATTTTTTATTTTTTTTAGTTAGTTCTTTACTAAAATTTGCTCTCGAGTATGAGCGTCTTTGCTGAGATGGTCCGACGGCCAAACAAAAGGTTGATCTTTAAAAAGCTAAAACTAGAATTGTTCGGAAACGCACAGGTAAGATAAATAAACAATAGAACGACCCGGCGCGCGCTACGAATGCATTCAATGCCAAAACACACTATGATAATTCAGGTCAGTTATGTTTTAAATTTTAGTGTAAGGTTTTAAAGTCCAATATTGTTTGAATCGACATAAACTTGTTTAGAGACGATACGTATGAGCACAAACTCGCTATGGTTATTCAATAATAAGTTGAATTTCAATGTGCGCAGAGATTAAAGTTGCTTAAACGGTTTAATAATTAAAATGATAGGGTAACCTTTAAGACTGGGTTTTGGTTTTCGTTAGAGGTTATTTAAGTTAACTGTATCAGATAGGCTTACCCTATCAAACAGTCACCCTTACAAAAGGTTACCATTATGGTTGGGGTTTTTAAAACAACTTCTAAAATAAGCCTATGAAAAACCCCGGTTATGGTAAGCGGTTCCGGTCCCTGGTCTTAACTACGAACCAGGGACCGGAACCGCTTACCATAACCGGGGTTTTTCATAGGCTTATTTTAGAAGTTGTTTTAAAAACCCCAACCATAATGGTAACCTTTTGTAAGGGTGACTGTTTGATAGGGTAAGCCTATCTGATACAGTTAACTTAAATAACCTCTAACGAAAACCAAAACCCAGTCTTAAAGGTTACCCTATCATTTTAATTATTAAACCGTTTAAGCAACTTTAATCTCTGCGCACATTGAAATTCAACTTATTATTGAATAACCATAGCGAGTTTGTGCTCATACGTATCGTCTCTAAACAAGTTTATGTCGATTCAAACAATATTGGACTTTAAAACCTTACACTAAAATTTAAAACATAACTGACCTGAATTATCATAGTGTGTTTTGGCATTGAATGCATTCGTAGCGCGCGCCGGGTCGTTCTATTGTTTATTTATCTTACCTGTGCGTTTCCGAACAATTCTAGTTTTAGCTTTTTAAAGATCAACCTTTTGTTTGGCCGTCGGACCATCTCAGCAAAGACGCTCATACTCGAGAGCAAATTTTAGTAAAGAACTAACTAAAAAAAATAAAAAATATATCTTACGATTAGATAATTGAAAACATCTTCTCAATTGGGCTTTGTTAAAAATGTCAAAATAGCTATTTATGCAACAAGTGCGGAAAGTAGGTGATTTCTGATGAGTGTCATATAAGCCGATACGAGTCGGAATTTCGGAAATCATCTTTGCGCACATGTTTCAAAGTTTTCAAACAATGCTTTACTTTGCATTGTGCGAGTAAATAAAAAAACATAATAAGACAAAATACTTTAGTAATTATTAAAATTAAAAGTTATGTTAGTACAATTTTCGAATTTGAAAGACATTGGTTTTATGGGACTTATAATAGTAAAGTTCAAAATAAAATAAAACAATTGAAAATTAACAAGCACTAGTGCGGAAAAGTATTACTTTCCACACGATTTTTATGGGACTGATAGTGAAGTTAAAGTTAAGTTTAACTTCACTATCAGTCCCAGTCATCAGTTAAGTTAAAGTTAAAAGCAAAATAAAAAAAAATGTTAAAAGCACCAGTGAATATTGTGGAAAAGTACCTACTTCTTTCCGCGCAATTTTGCTTCATAGAAAACGCACTTTTCGAGCACATACATTCTAATAGCTATTTTTATGGGACTAATAGTGAAGTTCAAAATATAAAGAAAAATGAAAAGTAAAAAGCACTAGTGCGGAAAAGTACTTTCCGCACGATTTTGCTTCATAGAAAACGCACTTTTCGAGCACATACAGTGCTATTTTTATGGGACTGATAGAGAAGTAACAAATTAAAAAAAAAGTAAAAAGCACTAGTACGGAAAAGTACTACTTTCCGCACGATTTTTCTGGGATAGACAGTGAAGTTCAAAATTTAAAAAAAAATTAAAAGTAAAAAGCACTAGTTACTAGTGCGGAAAAGTAGGTACTACTATCCGCACAATTTTGCTTCATAGAATACGCACTTTTCGAGCACATACATTGTAATAGCTATTTTTATGGGACTGATAGTGAAGTCCTAAATAAAATAAAAAATTAAAAGTAAAAAGTACCAGTGCACAGTGTGTAAAATTGCCTTAGTTGCGGCCATGCCTATTTTATGCGGTTTTTGGATGAACGATGACCAAAAAAATCTTATTTTGAAACTCCCATGGTTCTAAATTCCATAGTTTTTGAGATATCAAAAAAATCGAGAAAAGTCCTGAGAAACCATAGAAACGCTTTTTATACTAATTCAAAGCAAATTAATCAATGAATGTTATCTGGTATACTAAACATAGTTTAAAAGAACCAATTTATCTATATAAACATAAAGATATACTCTCATTTAGTTGTCAAATATTGAATTTCTATGATATGGAAAATCTTTTTTTTCTGTCGATTCTCTTCACGGTCGCATTTTTTTTGATACACAAAAGTTAAGCACAATTATGATTATTACCACAAAAAAATTCAAGCGCAACAAACGCAGGAATAAGGAGATATGATTTTTTGAAATTTTAGGTTAGGGTTGTCACTTCCGAAAAATTAAATGTGACATTATAGTGTAACATGGGCTTTACTTGTTAACAATTATAACATCGATAAAAACAGCACTGGCTAAAGTGTGACACAACATTCGTGTATAGTGATTTATCAAAATAGTTCGTCCAACTGTGGACCAGAGTGCAACTGAGCTCCTTTCTAGATACCATCTATAGAGTTTCAATAAAATCAATCTTCGATTCGATGATAGTTATTGTGTGAAATTGGGAAGGCAACCGCACATAATATCTGGAGAAGCGGGAGGTTATCATGGAGCCGTTAAAGGTCCATGGCACTTCTTTGCCTTAGCAGATAGACACTGACTCGGCCTGCTAGGGATTCTTCGTCTGCTGTAACAGTTAGCCTAACGGCCTAGCCACGACAATGGTCTAAGGGCCGGTTGCATCAAACTGTCTGTCACCGTTAAAGCATTCGTCAAATTTATAGTATGGAAAGTTCCATAGACGTCTGCTGCGTGACGATGATGTATCTGTCAAATGGAGTTTAAGCAACTGGCCCTAAGTCTAAGGCGTCTTGCGGCAGCGGCAAGCGGTAAGTCACAAAAACAACAACGCAGCGCGTCAGGCATGCCACGACCTTGCCGCCGTTCAAAAACGCGGGTTTTACGGGCCGACGCGGCAGCGACGCGCGGGGCGGCGCGCGACTCAAACAACTGTAGCGCGCCGCGCGGGCACTGCCACGAAATTACAGCGGCGCGACCGGCCTAGGCGGCTTGATGGGCCTAATAGCGATTCCGTGCGGAACAAAAGATTTTGTATTTATTATGAGCGTCTTAAACCCAAAACCGTTATTTACTGAAAATTTAAATGTACTTTCGCGTATGTAGAATGTAATAATGTTTTTAAACATATTTTTGTATAGTATTTATTCGTATTTACTCTTCATTATTTTATGAATGTTTGTTTATATTAAGGGCTGACAGCGATTTTTTGGCTAATTCAGGTTTTTCAATCGCTAGATAAATAATATCTGTCAGATAAATGTTAGCTGTCATTTTCATTTATACGTGTGATGAAAAGGATAGTGATAACTTTATCTGGTAGATATATTTATCTGGCGACTGAAAAACTGGCCCTAAGTATCATTTAACTAGCCATAAAATAAATGTCCTGTACTTAGTTATCACACATATTTTCTTGTACAAGACGTAATTGATTCTATGCTCTTTAGAGTCATATTTGACAGTAAAAAACATGTTTTTAAATATAAAAACGTCCTGGCCGCTCCTATGCCCAGCCGCCGCTTCTAAAAGTACGTGGCATAGCTAGCGCCCGCGCGCGTTTCCCGCACCGCGCGCCGCCCCGCTGGTCGCCTTAGACCATTGTCGTGGCAAGGCCGTAACAGCCTTGATGCGATTGAATTTGACACCTACATCTACATAAGTGCTTCTAAATGCTTTACACCTTCAAATATCTGGAACCTTTTACATTTACGGGAACTTACAAAACAAATGTTTGTATTTTGTATGTCCTTCTCAGCCCCGACCAGAGAACTTAATGTTAGGGGCACCAACCCTCACTCAGCGAGTGACAACTCCAACAAACGATCAAATAATATGGATCAAAAGAAATTGCCCACAAAATTAGAAATTTAGTTCTCGTAGATAAAGCTCAATCTTGATAGTGACGAACGACAATATGTTCTGTGCAACCTTACTGTACTAAACGTTATACCCAAGTTATTTTAGATTTGTTACACAGAGCCTTAGAATCGCTTGACCCTTACCTGTCTTCCACCAGTTTACGAAACAATAAAGAACACATTTGCCTATACCTAACAAAGTAGTTCACATTCTAAAAGTAACTTCAGATAATTTACATTTCATTTGGTACATTTGGTACATTTAATTAAGTCAAAAGACGAAATCATAACATATATCCTCATAAACAATGAATTAAATACTCAATAGTTATATCGAGAAATTATGGACTCAAGTTAAATTAATTCTTTGTGACACCCTATTTCCATAGAAATCAGAGAAAAATTTAGAAACGTGATTTCTCCGAGTTCCTGCAAGATATATTAATAGAATTTTCACAGGTTTTAGGTACATAGATTTAGTTAATTTTGCGAGTAAAAAAATATGCGACCATTTTATAGTTTATTATTTATTTCAACTTTCTTGAAAATTTAAATTTTATTTATATTCTTTTTTTTTAAGTCGTCAGAGTGCTGAAACTTTAATAACGTATCTATTTTAAACTGACAATCATTATGTATTTCATTTGAAGCGGTAGTGTTTTATATTTTAGAAAGGTCATTGACCTTTCAGAAAAAAAATATAATTACGAAATTAAGTCGAATATTGCAACGGGAGTTTCGTACTAGGCTTTATTACAATAAAACACGTCATAATAGAAAATAAACTAGAGATGTCCGCAACTAAGGCAATTTCACACACTGTGCAGTGCCGAAAAGTACTCTACTTTCCGCACGATCTTACTTTATAGAAAACGCACTTTTGTAATAGCTATTTTTATGGGACTGATAGTGAAGTTCAAAATTAAAAGTAAAAAACACTAGTGCGGTAAAGTACTACTTTCCGCACGATTTTCCGGGGACGGATAGTGAAGTTCAAAATGTTAAAAAAAAGAAAAGTAAAAAGCACTAGTGTGGAAAAGTATTACTTTCCGCACGATTTTGTTTCATAGGAAACGCACTTGTCGAGCACACATACATTATAATAGCTATTTTTATTAGACTCATAGCGAAGTTCATAATAAAAAAAAATTAAAGTAAAAAGCACTAGTTTGAAAAAGTACTACTTTCCACACGATTTTTCTGGGACGTATAGTGAAGTTCAAAATTTAAAAACATTTAAAAAGTAAAAAGCGCTAGTGCGGAAAAGTACTACTTTCCGCACAATGTTGCTACATAGAAATCGCACTTTCCGAGCACATACATTATAATAGCTATTTTTACGGGACTGATAGCGAAGTTCATAATTAAAAAAAAAAAGTAAAAAACCCTAGTGCGAAAATGTACAACTTTCCGAACGATTTTTCTGGGACGGATGGTGGCCTTCAAAATTTAAATAAAATTGGAATGTAAAAAACACTAGTGCGGAAAAGTACTACTTTCCGCATGATTTTGTTTTATAGAAAACGCACTTTTCGAGCACATACATTGTTATAGCTATTTTTATGGGAGTGATAGTGAAGTTCAAAATTTAAAGTAAAAAGAACTAGTGTGGGAAAGTACTAGGTACTTTAAAAGTACCTACTACTTGCTGCACGATTTTGCTTCGTAAAAAACGTACTTTTCGAGCACATGCATTGTAAACGCACTTTTTGAGCACATGCATTGTTATAGTTATTTTTATGAGACTGATAGTGAAGTTCAAAATAAATAAAAATTAAAAGTAAAAAACCGGCCAAGAGCGTGTCGGGCCACGCTCAGTGTAGGGTTCCGTAGTTTTCCGTATTTTTCTCAAAAACTACTGAACCTATCAAGTTCAAAACAATTTTCCTAGAAAGTCTTTATAAAGTTCTACATTTGTGACTTTTTTCATATTTTTTAAACACATGGTTCAAAAGTTAGAGGGGGGACGCATTTTTTTTTCTTTAGGAGCGATTATTTCCAAAAATATTAATATTATCAAAAAACGATCTTAGTAAACCCTTATTCATTTTTAAATACCTATCCAAAAATATATCATACGTTGGGGTTGGAATAAAAAAAAATTCAGCCCCCACTTTACATGTAGGGGGTACCCCAATAAAAAAATTTTTTATTTTTTTTATTTTTGAACTTTGTTGGCGTGATTAATATACATATTGGTACCAAATTTCAGCTGTCTAGTGCTAACGGTTACTGAGATTATCCGTGGACGGACAGACGGACGGACGGACGGACAGACAGACAGACAGACAGACATGGCGAAACTATAAGGGTTCCTAGTTGACTACGGAACCCTAAAAGTAGGTACAAAACCTTGCTTGCTGTAAAAACCTACTTCATTTTATTCCCTTATAATATACTGATGAGTACGAGTAGGTCAATAATTGTACTATCAAATACAGAAACTAAATGACGTACATGTCAAATGGTAATAACTACGCAAATTCGAGTGCATGCGTCTGAGACAAGCTCTATCTATAGCAAACCAGTTTAAATGTAGAAAGACAACACGGAACGGATAAAGCTTACTGATCCATTGAAATCGTACATTCAGCCTTGCATCAAATGAGGTAGTTCTAATTGGTGTTTCATATTGTTGTATATGCAATAGTGATGCGGCATCTAAGTTTTCCACCTCGAAAGCCAATGGGGTCATTATTAAATACACGAAAACCTTAAAAAATTTCAGCATTTGTGATTCTTTTCAACAAAGTACCCACGGTACGGCAAAAGTCACTATACACAATTTAAAGTAGACACAATTTGTAATTAAATGAGACTAATTTGGTCTTGGTACGCCAAATAGTTTCGAAGATTCGGCTTCTCAAAGGTTCGCAATATGAAGTAGGGTTAGTTAGAGAAATAAGGTAGTTAACGATAAATGAACTAGACTGGACCTTCGAATCCACAGCACTCCTTTAGGAGAAAGCTTACCGAGGTAGTATGTCTCTGTCAACTGATCAGGAAGGTCAAAATCATCATCTGATGGTGGATCATCAACGAGTAGTTTACCAACATTGGTACACACCAGACCTGGTACATTACCGCAAAATTGTCCACTGCAGTAGGTGCAAACAGCTGAGCTGTTGACACTTACTTTCTCGCAACCAGAACTGCTGGTACAACCTTCTTTGTAAGTACAGAGAATTGTTCATTTTAAGCAGAACCTGAGTTGTTGTTGGTTCTAGCTTCGGTTGAGAAATGAAGCCTTGTGGACTCCGTAAGAATTCATCTTTAGTATGGATTAAAAAAGATTATACACCTCCGAACAGCTCCAACTACTTTTCCC